>NC_141669.1:121037090-121675499 GCF_028749965.1 Puma concolor | reverse complement strand
GAGGTTCTTTTGGTTGAGGCTCAGGGAAGAAGAGCTAAGAGAACACCCACGTGGCTCCGAGCCAACGGGCATTTACTGAGCACCGACTGCATGCACTGTGCCCGGCCCTTGGGATCACAGCCTCACTGGGATGCTGGAGAGGAATGGAATGCGGGGGCCCCGAAGCATTTTTCCTAATTGTGATCATTTGTCTTCGTGTAAGACGCAGACCCTCATTTGGACTTGGCTGGGGATTGTGTGGGCAGGGGAGGTATGGGTGTGGGGGGAGGCAGTCAGCATGAAATTAATTCTCTGCCTCTCCCCTCTGGAATGTCAATAATGTGCTGAGGACAGTGGGGGAGTGCGGTCGGCTGCCAGCACCCCCAGCCCCCCAACCTGGGCTCAGAGCCTCTGAGCCCTCCTGGCCGTTCGGGGGGCTCCTAGGTCCCCAGGCCTGTGGCACACTGCTTCTCCCGTCCCGGAGAGCCAATCCACCATCCAGCAAGGGGAATCCTGACCGCCCATTGCTAGAATTTCCCTTTCTCCCAGGATGTTGGGCGGGGACATCAACAGAAGTCAGCTCCAGGTGGCAACAGTTTGGCGGGTGCGGGGGCCGGGAGCCCAGCTGCCCTGCTCGAGGCTCCCGACAGTCTCACCCTGTTGTGCCGTCTTGCTCCGGCTCAGCTGCCCTCACGGGGTCTGCAGCCAGCCACCGAACTGGCCCCGGGCCGCTGTGCCCCACGTTACCACGCATCAGAACGCTCTGGAACTGCATTAAAATATTTCACGTCGAGATTAGGCTCACAATTACACGAGGTTATGTTTATACAGGCTTGTGGCAGGAAAAGGGCTTTAACGTGTTCCCAAATGTCTCATTTTATAGGTGGGCGACCGCAGCACAGGGAGCCCGGGGGACTCACCGGACGTCCCACGGCCAGGCGGGCCAGGTGGGCAGTGCCCGGCTGGCACCACCTCTCAGGCTAGTGCCTTTGACCCCGGGGGCGGGCACAGCCAGCTCCAGCTGTTCGCACTGCTTGCCCGGTGGTAAGCATGGGCTGTCAAATTCCAGCTCTGCAGACACACAATGGCAGGTGCTCGCCTGCTGGTGATGCCCCGAGAGGTGGAGCACTGCCCACCTGTGTGGAGGACAGCGTGCGATCCTCTGGCCCGGGAGGCTCTGAGCCAGCAGGTTAGTGAGAGAGCTGATCACAGAGGGGGAGAAACTCCTGGCATGGCGGGAACCAAGGGATTTTTGTGGGAGGGAGACGACAAGGTGGGGACACAGAGGGCTGTTCCCATTCTGTTTTGTGTCTACAGTTGGTGAGACGGTGAGGGCTCCTTCAAATGTCCATATGCTAATAAGTACCACAGCACGTATGTACACACATATATTTGTCTGCATAGTTTTTCTATTCGAAAAGCAACATGCTTGTTGTAAATAGCTTGGAAGTACAGAAATGAGAAAAGGCAACTTCCCATGTTTTCGACATAAAGGGATGAAGATTATTAACCACACAGGTACATTCCCATGTTTTCCTATGTATTGTTTTACCCAGGTGGGTTCATAGTGAGTCTAACCTTTTATATCTTGCTTGTTTCACTTACCAGGTGCATTTTCCATGTTATTACACATTTTTTCTTTTCTTTTTAAAAAATGTTTGTTCATTTTTGAGAGAAAGAGCATGAGCAGAGGAGGGGTGGAGAGAGAGGGGGACAGAGGATCTGAAACAGGCCCTGCGCCGAGATCAGAGAGCCTGATGCGGGGGCTCAAACTCACGAACCGTGAGATCGTGACCTGAGCCAAAGTCAGACGCTCAACCGACTGAGCCTCCCAGGCGCCGCCCCCCCACCATGTTATTATAAATTCTTTATCAACTCCCCCCCTTTTGGATGCATAGCAGTTCACCATCGCTTGTGCCTCTTTTCAACGATTATCGGACATTTGAATTGTTTCCACATTTTCCACACGATAACCCGGAAGTAAAAATTACCTCTCTACCCATAGATTTTATAGACACATAGCTAATAGTCGTGACATCCCTTAATAGCTAATAAAGATCAGAATGATATCAGGTTGTTTTTTTTTTTTTCAGAGAGATACCGAGGAATGGAGAACACCTCGATCAAAGCTTGACCAAGCTCCTAACGTGCTGCCAAATTATATTTTAAAAGGAGGGTTCCAATTGTCCATCCCGCCAGCCCTGTTTGAGAGGTACCTGAGTAGCTACAGAGAGCTACTGGGGCAGCGGAGGGTCGGCTCAGAGATCAGAGTGTTTGTTTTAATTTTTATTAATTTTATCTATCGATCGATCAATTTATTTATTTATTTATTTTTGATATAATTTATTTATTTTGATATAATTTGATATTATTGTCAAGTTGACTAACATACAGTGTAAACGGTGAGCTCTTGGTTTTGGGGGTAGATGCCCATGACTCATCGCTTAGAGTGCCTGCACCACAACACTCCCGACGTACCGACGGCACGGCCCAACACGAGCCATTTAACCCCCACGGACCTCAGTTTTCTCGTTTTCCAAACGGAGATGCCATAGCGGCCTGGGATGAGCACTGGGGGTTGCATGGAAGCGATGACCCACGAGGACCTACCCGGCAAACCAACAGCATGCTTTACACACTGTATGTTAGCCAATTTGACAATAAATTGCATTGAAAACATAAAAGTGTAGTTACATAGCAGGTTTCCTTTTAAAGGATTAATCTATTTCGTTTACGTAGACTGTTTTGGGTTAAATTGCGTCTTAATCTGGCTTTGCATTCTATAATAACGTGCTTTCTTTCCTAGGGGACTTGCCGCACGCTGGCTAGCTGTAGTTCCCCGTTTACCTGGGTATTTTGTTACACGATGACAGTGTTCATCTGGCACATTTGAAGACAATGTGAGTTTAAGTCCAATATGAATCAGCTTCATGCCTCAGTAAAATACGTATGTATTTTGTATAAATAAGACCCATACAAAAAAAAAAAAAAAAAAAAAAAGAATTAACGAATGATGACATGCGGCATGCTCCGAATGGTGTTCACAGACAGCCCTAACCCCAGCAGCAGGTCCTAATGGTAATGATAACCACCAGGGTCCCAAGGACCCAAGCCCTTGGTTCACGCTCCCGGCAGACGTGGGGAGGCAGGGCTGACCCTGCGCTCAGATGGAGTCAGAGCACATGCCCTCTCCTCGTACGTTGTGCTGAACAAATTCTTATAATTTAATCATGACTTTTAATGTTTGAAATGGTGGCTTTTACATTTTACCGAAGTGCCATTGCCAGCTGCTCTGTGTTAGACTCCCTGTTTATATTGCGATGCAAATTATTCCTGGTGGAGAGTTTACAAACTGCACTTCCATTATTAATAGGGTTATGATTTTCCCCATTCCACTCTTATCTCTATCGCTTGTGTGATACATAATTCATGCTCACTACCCTTCGCCGGTCTCAGTGCCAGGGCACAACGGTCTCTCTCTCTCTCTCTTTTCCTGGAGACAGGAATTGGGATGCAGTGAGAGTAAGATGACCATGTGCCTAGCATCTGGCTCTCTAAGGTGTTTTCTGAAAGGACGCACATAGAGGAGAAACAGAAGCACCGGACCATCTGCGGTCAAGGCTTGAGTTCCAATTCTATCTAAGCTGTGAATCCAAGGCAGACACGTGGGGGGCTTCCTGGGCCCTAAAACAGAATCGATCCGTCAGAGGGCAAGGGGTATCTTGGTCGAGGATGGGTCACAGCATTGGCAGGAGGGCTGGGTCGGCAGGGGAGGGGTCAGCTTAGTGGGCTCAGCTGGCTCGTGTGGTCTGAGTGTTCCCAGAAAAGTCACGGCCCCCGTCCTTACCCCATCCTCACCGAGTGCCCCTCTCTGCAGGTGGGCAGGTGTCCAGCTCTTTACATACCCACCTTGACAGCTTGAAAATAGACCCCAAGGCTGAGTCCCGTCAGAAAATCCCAGGGCGGGGTTAGACAGCCATCTGTCTCAGGACTGGGCCTCGTTCTACATGCTTGAGCTTAGGGACCGAAGGTGGGCAGACCCTTCCTCCTCACGAAGCTCACGGGCTTGGCTGGGGAGCAGGTGCTGGAGGCTCAGGAAGGTTCTCAGAAGAAACTGATCTGAGGAAGCCACAGGCTGGGGGCCGCTTAGCCCCCAGAACACACGCAGCTGGGGACACGGGGCAACTGTCCTCGTGAACTGCTCTGCAGGCTTTCCCAGCTTGGTGGCAGTCACAGGCCCCTTGCCTCCATCTGAGTGGAAATGTGTTCTCTGCTCTAAATTCTGCCCTCTTCCTTAGATGGGAGGGTCCCGACCACCTGCACCTTCTCTTGGGGGGGGATGTTCTTTCTCACCTCTCGGTCCCCTTAGCACTGATCCTGTCTGTGTCCTCGATCATCCCCACGCCATGACTCTCAAGAGGCTCTTTCCCTGGCAGCCGTTTTTCCTCGGTGGATGGTGCCCCCTGCCCCTGGCATCGCAATTCCTACAGGAAAAGCTTCTTCTTGTCTCTCAGGCCTGAGTGCACCTCCCCTGGGTGGTTTGCAGGGTCCTGCAATGTCATCAGCATGGCTTCCCTGCTGATGGCCAGCCACGAGGGCCCCGGGGGACAGGCCGGGTTAGAGTGCTCGTTCTTTCCCTGAGCACCCTCATCGGTGCCCGGGAGCTGGGGGCGGTCTCGGTTCCCCTATCAGAGAGTCTCCATTCCCACAGTCAGGGGCTGACAGGCAGTGTCGTGACTTTTCCAACTGCAAGTCCTTGTCTTGGTGACTGGCAGGGCCGGATCCCCTGGGTGGGGCCACAGACAGCCCCTCAGAGCCCTCCCTGGGCTTTTGTACCCCCAGGAGGCTGCCTCATTCCCTGAGGCTGGAGCAACCACCTGACCTGAGAGAGCCCGAATGCTCTTTCTGGAACCCCTGGCGGGACACTCTGTGGGTCTGTTTCCTCACCACATCCCTGGCAGTGACAGGAACGTTTCAAGTCCCTGCCGGGCACATATCCCCACTTCCCGGCAGGCTCTGAACCCCACCCTCTCCTCGAATCTCTGTGGTCCCTCCTCCCCCAGCTCCTCCCTCAAGCACAGACACACACGCATGAAGGTGCCCACGGCCACACTCACGGGAATGCACGTAGACGTTACAGAACCAGATCCTCAGAAGTCCAGGCAAAGGCACACAGAGGCACAAATGCCCACAAACCTACATGTGAGCGCACACACCCGTGCATGTGTGTATAAGCACGCAGAGGCACACGCGAACATATGTACACGTGAGCGGACACAGCCGTCCACAGGGGCAAACACAGGCCTCGCTCTCTTCCAGGAACCCCTGCTTCTTCCCGCACGTGCTGGGGTGCGTGGAAAGCCACGGTCACATAATCAGACCCGCTCGCCACTCCGAGGCCCTGAGTTACACACTGAATCAGGAAGCGCTTTCCTGTTTGAGTTTATTTTCTTCTGGCAAAAGGGAGATACTTATTTCCAAGAAGCGGAGCCAGGGGGGTTCGCTGAACCCGCACGGCTGCGGCTTGGGCACATTCTGGCATCTGATTCTCTCCCGGTGTTCAGTTTACACAGCTCCTGTTTCTCCGGGGCCCTAAGAGGCACCGCCTCTGTGAGCCACCAGAGTGAGCCAAGCAGAAGACAGTTGCACACTAAAAAAAAATTTTTTTTAATGTTTATTTTTGAGAGAGACACAGAGAGAGAGAGAGAGAGAGAGCAGGGGAGGGCAGGGAGAGAGAGAGAGAGAGAGAGAGAGAGAGGGACAGAGGATCCAAAGTGGGCCCTGTGCTGACAGCAGAGAGCCTGATATGGGGCTCGAACCCACCAACTGTGAGATCATGACCTGAGCTGAAGCTGGACACTTAACTGACTGAGCCACCCAGACGCCCCGAGAGTTGCACATTCTAAAGTTTCTATTTATCAGACATTGACATTACCCCGTTGGCCGTTGCCAAGGATCTTGGAGGTGACCTTTGCTAGCCTCTTCTCTGGTGTCTTGATTCTTAGCTCCAGGAGCTGAGGTCTCCTGCGACCTTCCGGAGAAGTTATTTTGGGCTAGGGACTCAGCTTCACAGGAATTAACCCCCTCAAGGACAGGGGATTTTTAAAAAAGTTTATTTATTTATTTTGAGAGAGAGCAAGAGAATGCATGAGCAGGGGAGTGGGAGAGAGAGAGAGAGAGAGAGAGACAGGGAGAGAGAGAGAGAATCCCAGCGCCAGAGCCTGATGCAGGCTCGAACTTACCAACCATGAGGTCATGACTTGAGCCGAAATCAAGAGTTGGACACTCAACTAACTGAGCCACCAGGCACCCCACATTTTTTTTTTTTTTTTGCCTGTTTTGTTTGCGGCTGTCTCCTTAGCACTTGGAACAGTGCCAGGAACACAGTAGAGGCTTAATGAATATTTGTTTCATGAATTATCTAATGTGACACAACAACCCTTTAAGTTAAGTATTGTTTTTCTCATTTTATAAATTTCTCCTTTTCCAAACAGAGGCCTCTGGTGGAGCCAACCCCAAACCTGCAGTTAGAAAGCGAGCCAGAAATTGAAGCCAGATCGCTGGCCCCACGGTGCAGGCTTCTGTATCATTAGGAGGTTGGCCTTGCTGGTCTCGGGATCCTGCACTTTGAGAACTGAGAAGTCTTCGGTTTATGCCACGGTCCCTTTAAGGTTGATGAAGAGAGAGCCCAACTTACGGAAACTGAGTCCCATAATCTGGGTAACTGGGTCACTCCTCTGGTGACTCCACTGGCTTTTGGGGTTTCCCCATTTGTCTTGCCAAGTCTGGCTTGTCTGTACCCAGAGCAGCATGAGACCACAGGTGACAGTTTCTCAGAGTGACAGAAACATACCTGAACCAAGCCCAGAAGTGTGCCTACACTGGGCCCGCCGGGAAAGTCTCATCCTTGGGATGGTTGGGTGATGATCGAGATTGTTTGTTTGTTTGATTGATTCATTCATTCATTCATTCAGCACGTATTTATTGACGGCCTCATGTTGTGGTCCTGTGTCTGACTCTGAGGGAACCGAGTTGAATTGGATGTAATTGTTTCTCTCCCGGGGCTCACAGTCTGGGCCCCAGGAATTCTACCTCAGAAAATCTGGGAGGGGCAGTCCAAGAATATGGGCCATCCCCCAGGCGATTCTGGGACAAGTGGTCTGGGTGGAGGGTGACAGCCTCCAGAAGATCTGGACCAAGAAGTCAGAGAAAATGTCATGGGGACAATACTACACTTTAAAGGCTCTACAAGGCTGTCAACAAGAAGGAAGAGAACATACCTTACAAGACTGTAATTTCTAAAACGAGTTTGTTGTAAAAGTAACCAAATGATGAGGAAATAAACGAAGCACAACATGAAAATGACTCACTCTGGATAATTAACCACTGTCCTTAGTTGAGTATGTGACCTTTCAGAACTTTTTTTTACCAACGTGAACTGTATGAGTACAACCCCCATGTGTCTAAACCTCTGTCTGCGTCTGTCTCTACAGCTGCATCTGTAAATCCAAATGTGGCTCCAGGGCACCGCCGTCACTGTGGCCTCCCCTGACACTGGGACCCTCAGGATACTCTGAATAAACAAGAAGTTCCTCTCCTTTTGTTCTCCTGGGTTGTAAAGAATCCTACCTCCTTGGTCCTGTCGTCTCTCTCTCTCTCTCTCTCTCTCTGTGTTCCAATTTATACATCTCTTTCTATTTTATTTATTTTATAAATAATTTCCATTGAAGTATAACATAAACATGCACATATCCTAGGTGTCCAGCTGCCAACTTTTCTCAAGCTGACCACACCCACGTGACCCGCTTCCAGATTAAGGCACAGAATACCACCAGCACCCCAGCCATTTCCATTCTTTACCCCTTCCTCATGCTAGGACTTGGGCAGGAGAATCTAGGGCCGGACTACGGGTGGATTTGAGGTCCAGGCACCTCTCCGTTCTCTGCACTCGCTCCATTTCATTTTCTTTGGTGTCACTTCCCTCCCCAGGTGCTCACCACGGACTTCTGTTTCTGTTAGATGCTTACACCAGCTCACGTGTGCAGGGACAAGGTTTGGCTCCGGTAGGACCGGGTGCAGAGCTGATAGCTCTAAGGGATGGCCAGATGATGGGTTCCAGGAGAGATCGGCAGCCCTGAGAGATCCTCACAAGGGCCCAGACGCTGCTCACATTTTGATCTCAGTCAGTTCTTGTGACATCTTGCTGCTCCTTTGCACAAACATGTCGTTGGAAGTGCCCTTGCAGCTCGCAGTCTTCTTTGGATTGAGGCCAGTGCGAATGGCCCTCCTCTCCCTCCCTCCACCCCCCACATCACCCTCTTCCACATCTTGGAGAACAATCTCACGTGTTCTTTGAGACTTGACTCTTCCTGAGCTATCGGCAAGCAATCTTTGCTGCTCTTTGCCCTGGAGCCCTTTAAAGATTTTCATTAATTATTTTTTAATATATATTTATATATATGTATTATATATAATATAATATATTTTTATATATGTATTATATATAATATAATATATTTATATATATGTATTATATATAATATAATATATATATGTATCTATATATCTTCTTTTAATTTCAAAAGGAGTGTGTGCCTGTGGAAAAACATGCGAATCATACAGCAACATACAAAGGGAAAATCTTTCCAGTTTGCTTGTGACTCCCCATTCCTACCGCCCAGGGGAAACTATCATCAGCAGAAATGATGTGTATACCAGATCTCTCTCTTTATTCTTCTCTTAGTTTTTTGCCAAAACTGGGATCATGTTATCCTGTATTACAACCTCTTCTTGGCATTAACAATATAGAACGCTCATCTTTCCAAATCAGCCCATACAAATCTACTTCATTCTTTTTAACAACTTCATAGAAGTCAACAATTTGGATGTGCTGTAAGTGACTTGTCTGTTCTTGTTTTTTTTTTTTTTTTTTTGGAAGGGGGGAGATGGGTGGGAGGGTGACATTTAAACTGTCTCCTAGTTTTTCTATGACAAATAAGGCTACAGTAAACATGCTTTATACTTATATTTGTCTGAGTACTTTAATGGGAGAAGGTTCTGGAAGTTTTATGGCAGGGCTCAAGTCACATCTGCCTTCTAAATGTTGATATGTTATTACCAGCAGAGTAATGAGCAGAAGATTTCCCCTCTTTCACTACTGGATATACTAAATCTTTTTAAATGTTTACCAATTTATAGATAGAAAAGACTATCCTATTTTAATTTAATTTATATTCCCCTGTGTACTGATAAAGATTAGCATCTTCATATATATATATATATACATATGAATATAAATGTTCATAAATATTATGCATAAAAATATTCATTTATATATTTTTAAAAATAAGGACTAACCTCTTCAAGGAAAGAGCCAAGAAACAAGGTTGTGGGGCCTGGAATGTTTAGGGAACAGGAAGAAAGTCTGAGTCTGGAACTCAAGTTGTTAAGGATGGAAAAGGTAGTGGAAAATTTGGCAGAGGCCAGATTGTAAAACCCTATGCGTGGCTGGGTAAGGACAGAGGCAGAAGATCAGATCTGTGTGCTAGCATCCATGCAGGGGGTGGGTTGGAAGGACTAAATTTGGAGGTGGTGGGGGATAGGTAATGAAGGTAATGGCTAGTTGTGGGGATGGACAAAAGAAATCTTATTCAGGAAACTTATTGACTTTCCTGATGGTATAGTTGACATGGATTTGATGGGGTGCTGGTGTGGTCTGGTCCAAGAGATGGGACAGGCCTTCTGTGAAACTGCACGAACCTTCTAAAGTTTCCATTTGGTGAAGGTGGCACCTGGCCCATCACCTTTGACCATGCTTCTGAGTATGGTCATCTGGATACTGGAAGCAATGCCAATGGGGTTTTCTGATTCCAGTGGTCTCTGTTGCTTGAGATGACTTTCTTCTCTCCTCTTGACAATGGCCAAGTCCATGCTGCCCCTATTAGATTATGATCTGAGCTTAGCTTATGGCTCTCTTCTGAGATTCCTTGAACTAAATCTGTGAAGAACCCTCAGGTCAGCCACATACCCATTTTGGGAGCATGTTCTATGGACCTGGGGTTTTAGGAGGCTTAATACTCAGTCTCTACCCTTGAAGAGCTAGAGTCAAAACATGGAAAGAAGGGCTATGCCTATGAAATGGAAGTGTCTGATGCCTTAGCTACAAAAAAGGACAGTGTCCACAAATCCTGAGGTTTTAGCTTAAGGCAGGAGTGATGGTGGTTTGGGTCTATGTGCAATTGTGTGTGCAGGAAGACGTTTCACAATCCTCAAGGACTCCCTCCTGGATGATTCCTGTTTGATGTCTCTTGCCTGCTAGACAACCTACAATTTAATATGATCAAGACCAGACTTTTAATTCTTCTCCCCATGGTCCCAACCAAGACCTTCCTAAGCCTTCTCCAGTTTTGCAACATGGTGCCATGACCCATCCACTTGGTCAGAAAGCTAGCAGTGTATTTTGATTGCACCTCTCTCCCATCCCCCCATGAATACTTCACTCTATGGATTACCTGTACAGATGTCCCACAGATCATTCCTCTTATTGATGCCTGCCATCTACCCTCTTCCCTCCATTTTCATCACCTCCTTGGTCCAAGCCACCACCACATCTCATCTTGAAGGCAGTAGCCATCTACGTGTTTTCCTCACTTCCATTTCTGCTTACCTAAAATCCACTCTGTATCCTGTAGCCACGCGATTCTTTTTTCTTTAAATATAAAATGGATTGTGCCACTCACATGCTTCAACTCCTTCAATGGCTTCCCATTGCAGTGAGAAAACTAACCCAAACTTCTTGCCTAAGAGACCTTGTTTGATCTGGCCCCTGATAACCTCTTGAACCTCATCTGGGACTAGTCTCCCTAGCTTGCTGTTTTCACTTCCTCAAACAAGTCAGGCTCCTTCCCTGTCCTTTGACTACACTCTTCCTTATGTCTGATACCCTCTTTCACATGTATGACCCCCGTGTGGGAGCCTCATCATCCTTAGGTTTTCAGGAAGGCATTTCAAGACCTCCCTATTGAAGAAGGATATTCTTTAATCTTGGCATCCTGCTTTTTTTCACATTGTTTTCTTTTCTTTTTTATTGAGGTATAACATGCAGACACTAAAGCACTGTAAACACACTAATTTTAAGTGTATAGTTTTACCTATGCACACATATGTGCACATTCCTATCATACTTCTAGCTCCTTGGTAGCACTCGTGTTTGTTGTTACTTATCTGATTTGCAAAGGACAATAACCTGATAACACAACATTATGGAACAAACCCCAAGGAAACAGATACTCCTGGCTGGGTGTATACATTCATCAAACCCCTTTAGAAGGGCAGTGTCAGAGTATCGTTTACATTTTAAAATGCATGGACCCATCGAGGCAACGTTCCTCTTCGAGGAATGGGTCCTACAGATGCACTCTTACATACGTGTGAAGGTACGTGGACCAGCACTGTGTATAGCAAGAAAATATTGGAAATACCCCCAGTGTTGCTGTGCAGAGGCAGGTTCCGGAAGTTATGGTTTGTTTATGCAAGAGAATACTATGGAAGCTGTTAGCGAGAATGTGCAGCGTGGGAAAGTCCTGAAGTTACATCAAATGGAAAGAGGTGTGGGACGACACAGATAGGATCCTCTCTCTTGAAGAAAAGAAGGATATGTTTAGTTGTACCTGCTTGCATAGAGACCTGGCTAACCCAAGAGACTAGTTGTGGTTATTCTCTGGGGGAGGAGAATTCAGTTGTCTTGGGTGGGAAGGAAATGTTTCCTGTTTGCTCTTTCTGAACTGTTTTTTCCTTCTCTTATGTATATGTAATACCTTCTCCAAACACACACACACACACACACACACACACACACACACACACGAAACAATAACGTCTTTGGACTCCAAGGGAAAATGGGCAAGGAGAACAGGTTCCCACAGGCCAGGACGGGGCTGCAAGAATAATTTGGCCAACTTGGTCTTTGGCACGGAGAGGACTGGCTGGCTTAGAACTTGGCTTTCAGAGGGTCCTTCGGGGGTCCTTTGGGAGAGAGCAGCTGCCCACAGCTGCAGCGGAAGCCAGCGGGCATTGTGTGAGACAACCCAGGCTCCCCCTTCCTTTCCCACGGCCTGGGGGGCCGGGCACCCACACACTCTCCTCCTTGGCAAGGCCTCTCGCCTCTCACCTGAGCTGGAAGCACAGCGAGCGAGCGGATAACTCAGCACATGTCCTTCTCCGGGTTCCTCAGACCTGTTAGTTTGCTCTTTTTATTTTTAAATAGAGAGGTCAAAGCTTTAGAAGAAAAACGTGTTCCAACAGGCAACTGGCTGTCCATCCACGAGGCCCTCAAAGACCTCAGCGAGGATGGTGGGCTTGGGAGTGAGCCAGAGATGGGTTTGGGCCACAGCACAACCAGTTGGCAGCTGTGCCTCCTCGGGTGAGCGGGAGGGCTGCTCTGTGCCTCTGTTTCCTTGTTGGGAAGCTGGGATGGGAGTTCCTGCCCAGGTAAGACAGCAACCGGGTAACGTCCGTCTGCCTGCTTGGGGAAGGCGAAGGCTCATTTGTATCACAGACGTGTTAGTTTCCTGGGCTGCCGTGACAAATGACAACACACCTGGTGGCTTCAAGCACCTGAAATGTATTCTGTCTCGGTTCCGGAGGCCGGAAGTGTGGAAGCAAGGTGCCCCAAGGCTGTGCCTCCCTGGAGGCTGTAGGGAACAATCCTTCGCTGTCTCTTGCAGCTTCGGGGGCCCCCGACGTTCCTCGTGGACGCCCCCCTCTATCCCTGCCTTTGTTTGGAGGCCTTCTATTCCTACCTCTGTGCTTTTCTCTCCTGTACAGATACTCATCACTAGATTCAAGGCCCACGAGGCTAACCCAAGATGATCTCATCTCAAGGTCTTTAATTTAGTTATATCTACGAAGGCCTTTTTTTTCCCAAACAAGGTCACATTCACAGGTTCTGGGGGCTGGACACACACGTGTTTTGTGGGAGGCCACGATTCAAACCAGATAAGCCAAGAGAAGGGGCGTGGGGGTCAGTGGGTGCGTGCCAAGATCCCCCCGGATCTGTGTGCCACGCCGTGGCTGGTTCACAGAAGCAGCTGGGACAAGCTTCACTGCGTCTGAGCCACACGGTGCGATAACACTTGTGACCTGAGGGATGACTGCTGCTTGTGTGTCTGCTTCTCTCTCCCAACCCTCTGCCTGCCTCCTGCCCTCCCCGCCTCCCGATCAAACCAACACCAACGTCACCCCCAGGGATCGGCCCTGGGAGGTGGCTCAGCACGGAGACACCGCCCTGTAAATGCAAACCATTGCATTCACTCGCGTCTGCAAATGCAGTAGGGGCTGCAGCCTAGTTAACCGTGTTTCATTGGTGCCAAGTTTCTGCTTTTGCTTATCGTATGCCAGTTATCAGATGCCACCACCGGGGGAAGCAGGGCAGAGGGCTCGGGACACCCCTTGTGTTTTATGACTATTACTATTACTGTTATTGAACTTCTGGCGAGTCTGTAATAATTTCAAAATAAAAAGTTGAAAAAAAAAAAAAAAACCCACACAACGTCGTAACTGCTTGAAACCTCTGCCAGAAAAAAATAAATGCTCTGGATGTTTCTGGATTAGAAGGTAGAAGAAGGCAAGCCCTGAAACCCCGAATCTAACGTGGGTTGAATTAATCCTCCCGGGGGAGCCTGAGAACCCCCCACCCCCACCCCCCTGCCACCGCCCCATCCGCACAGGCTGTTGGGAAGTAGCGTGGCCCGGCCTGGCCCATCCCCACCCCAGGCCTCCTGGGAGCCTGTCCTGGTCAGCCTCCCCCCGTGGAAGTGGGTCCTGCCAGGTCCTCCTCAAGCCTCCCCAGGCCAGGGCAGGTCCGGTTTGCAGATACACGGCTGGGCTGTGCCAGCGCCACCCCGCCCCGGGCCCAGGCTGAGCCCTGCGGTGGCTGCTGCATGCACACAGCTCCCGCTCCTACGAGCCTCTCCCCTGTGCTTTCCTGGCAGGCCCCACGGCCTCGCTGACCTCTGCCCTGAGTCAGATGCTCTGGGCTCCTAGGAGGTGCTGCTCTGGCTCAGGGCCAGCCTGCCTCACCCTGCCTCTGGCTGTCATCCGATGCGTCCTCCTCCTTCTCCTCCCGGGGCAGGCTGCTCCGCGCCTCCTTCCTCCCCTGGCAGACCGCAGCTTCCACTAGTCTGGGCAAGTTGGACGCACCTTCCCTGGGCCACTTTTCTGGTTCTGTCTCTACTTCCTCCTCACCTGGGCGGGGGCCGTGGGTGAGTTCCACACCATGTGGCCTTGTGGTTGGTGTTCCACGGGTTATAAATTTGGAGACCACGTGTGGGCTTCAGGGAGTCCGGGAACTCCCTGAACTTGCATACAAAATGCACGAAATTTTCCTGGGAGAGAGACTGGTTCTCAGAAGGTTCCAAGACCCACAAATCATCAAGAGTTTCTGCGGACGAGAAGGAGCTATAACATAGCTATTAGGCATTTTGTTTCTGGCATCAGCCTGCCTGGACTGTAATGTTGTCTCTGTTGAGTTCACCCACCTCTGTGCCTCCGTTTCCTCCTATGTAAGGTGAATTAAATGACGGCATCTAGCCACCTACGTGTTGTAAGGAGTCAATGAGAAAATCATATCAAGTAGCAATAAGGACCCAGTAAAGATCGGCTGTTACTATCCCCTGCCTTGAGCATACGTTACTTCACCCCAGGCTTGCGACAGCCATGTGAGACAGGAGGAATCAACCTTCTTTAAAAGACTTCCTTTGCCCAATGTCACACAGACTCTAAAAGGCAGAGCTGGGATTCAAACCCACAGCCTCCTTTTTTTCTGCTGTGCTTTGCTGTTGCTTGCTCAATGCAGAGAACGAGAGGAGGTAAAAGGCGATAGGGCAAGAAAACAGCTTAATATTTCAAAGCCCCTTTGCATATTGTATTTGGAAGGTCTGTCCTGCTATCTGAGGGCTATGGGAAAGTGCCGGGCCCGCCATAGTGTCAACGCCGGATCAAAGTCCTCAGATGCCAGGCTCTGGAGGCCAGACGTGAGCTGCACTGAAAGGCTTCCTGTCTTCGCAGATGCTATCCGTCCCGTATTGAAGGTCCACTTGGCCACCTGTCAGAACCCGTCACCCATGCCCCCTGCCCTGGGAACCCCATATCTGGTGGAGTGGGCCTTCGTCGTCTCTCTGCCTTTCCTGTACCTCGATCATGTCATTGATCGCAATGCGGCGTGACATCTTTGTCGAGCGGCCGTTCCCCGTCTGTTCGACCAGGTACAGACTGATGCATCTTTTTGCTCTCTGTGCTCAGCTTGGTGCCTGGAATTTCATAAAAGTTCTATGAGTGGGATGTCCTCTCTCCATCCCTCATTCCTCCAACATGTCCTGCCCATCTGTGGGTGGGTACAGAGATGAGCAGTCAGTGCCCTCAGGGGACTCACACCAGAGATGATGGGGCAACCACCCCATCCGCTGGGAAAAGTCTGCCAGTGTCTGCTGGGCTGGCTGGTAAAGCCCCAGTCTTCCAGGGGCTTAGTTCAGAATAACTAAGGGACAGGAGTGTGAGAGTTGGGGGAACAGCCATTCCCCTTGGGACACTGGGTGAAAGAAAGGAGTGGTCTTCATATTCCAAGACCTGCCTGACATCTGGGAACACCTGAGCCAGGCTGCCTAGAAGGGCTTCTTCCATTAAGGCTCTTCATGTTTGTGGTCTTACTTCTTCTTCTTTTTTTTTTTTTAATTAACTTATTTATTTTGAGAGAGAGAGAGAGAGGGAATGAGCAGGGAAGGGCAGAGAGAGGGAGACAGAATCCCAAGCAGACTCCATGCAGTCAGCACAGAGCCCAACACGGGACTCGATTCCACGAACTGTGAGATCATGACTTGAGTCAAGATTGAGACTCGGATGCTTAATCAACTGAGCCACCCAGGCGTCCCTCGGTTTGTGGTCTTACTTCTTGAAGAGCATCTGAGAGGTGCCAGATTGGGTCTTTTCAACTCTCAGCTCTTCCAAAAATGAAGGAAGGTGCTTATTTTAAAGATAAAAAGATGAGATTCCAGATGATTCCAAAGCAGCTAAGCATGACTTCAGATAGTGACTCAGAACTCTGTATTCTGAACCCAAACAAAGGGCTGGAGCTTCCTTAGATGTGCACTTGGAAATGCTAACCAGGAATGGAATCCTTCACAGAAGGGTTTTTTTTTTTTTTTTTTTTTTTTTGACTGGGAAGGACAAGGTAGTTCCACATTCAGTGCTAATTGTTTTCCAATTAAAATCTGCACCTGAAGGTCCATGTCCAAACCTGCACTCATAACTTTCTCCCCATTCTTATTACCAAAGTCTGACTCATTTCAGAAAAAGGCAGCACCGCCACTCAGAAACCCAGAGACAAACTCATTGACCCCAAACAAATCCACCACTAAGTTCTATCCATTTTACCCTTAAAACATTTCCTAAATCTATCCACTTGTCTCAGCCCCCATGGCCACCACTAAGTCCCTCACCGTCTTTCCCCACAAAACCATTTTCACTGCTGTCAACTGATTTCTCTCATCGCTCTCCTTTTTTCATACTCCCTAGACATTAACTACCTCAAGCTGGAGTAACCTGGAAAAAATGTTAATCTGGCTCAATTACCCCCCTGGTTAAAACTCTTTTCATGTTCTTGAATGACACGCCTAAGATTGGTGACTTCATGTCATGGAAATGTTCTTTGAGAATTGTGTGCAAATACTGAACTCTCATTAATGAGATGCATGCTGCAAAATTTGGAAAATTGTAGAATGTAGGTTGTGGGCATATGGGGATTCACTGTGCAACTCTTTCAACATTTTTCTATGAAAAATTTCAGAAGAAAATGCTGGGAAAAATTTCTTTAATGGCTACCATTACACCAGAATTAAGTACAGAATCCTTACCTTGGTCCCCATGACCCTGCGTGATCTCCTCACCCTGCTCTTTGGATGCATAATCTGCCAGTCTCTAAGACTTCTTTTGCTCAGACACAGGGCTTGTCTTTCAGTTTTCCCCCTCTTGCTTTAGAGTGTCGCTAGCTCTAATCAGAATTCCAACTTAGTTCATTGTGTGATTCTAGTTTGAAGTATATGAAATGCCATTTCTGTAGGTGAGATAGTCGAATGTCAACAATTTCATATGACTCAAACAAATCATTGTATGATGTCTGCTCACCCCTAGACGCTAAGCTCTGTGAGGCATAGTGCCTACCGATGTCTGGCAAATGGTAGAAATACAGCATGTTCTTTTGAAATTTAGATTGATTAATTGAGAGACAGCCGCCTATGATCTTACCATCTAATTTCTTGACTGTACATATTCTAAAGTGTATTAGACTGTACATATTCTAAAGAGAGTTGCATAAGCATGCAGAAATTTGCACCTTTCTTTGACTTAAGCCAGTTCTTTGTTATAAAAGGGAAGTAAAAAATTCTATCCCCCCAAATCTGGATATTTTAACCAAGCATCTTGCCTCCTCCAAATTCTCCTGTCAAATGGGTCTGGTTTGTAGTTTTGTTTTTCACAAACATGGCCAGAGTGGAGCACTGATGACCATCAGGGTTCAGACACATTCAGGGCATGTCCTACCAGTGAGAAAGAGACAGAGAGAGAGAAAGAGAGAGAGAGAGAGAGAGAGCGGGAGAGGAGTTTTTTTTATTGAATCCCAGGTGGGCCGATGTTAATAGCTGTTAATGAGCAAAATGTTACCTCTCTGATTCGTAGTTTCCCCATGGGTAAATTTACACAGTCAGCCCCACTTTCCCGAATTATGGCAACAAAATGAAATTCTGGGAAGAGCCAGCATAGTAGAACCACAAAGGCATTGTGTGCTTTTATTTTCTTGTGACCCTCTTCCATCGACTGTGGTCATGACTGAGCAAGAAGGTAGCTTCAGCCTTGAGGGTGTGTAGGGTCCAAAGGCTGAGATGCAACATAATTTTCTTACTTTGTATCCTGAGTCCAGATGTCTGGATGTTCCAGTTACTGTCAAGGACACTGGCTAAGGGGGACTGGGCACACAGGAGACTTCATTCTCGGAAGTTGAGAACACAGCGCGATACAGCTGATGTTCTCAATGGATTGACACTGGATCAAGGAGAGAAAGCAATAGATTAGAGTCTCAAAGACTCAGGCCAAGTGACATGTGAGTCCATTCAGTAGAGTATGGGCTTTTTAATATAGGCTACAAGTTGATCTAAGTGTCCTGTCCGCAAGTACAGGATATACCCCACCCAAAGATCTTGTTCGAAGCATGAAGAAAAAAAGAAGAAAAGTCTGGTGATACGTTGATACATTTATTGGACTGAAACCAGTGCCATCTTCTTCAGTGCACATACTTCATCTGCTTGATACTTTATTAGACTCTCAGCCTAAAATTGGAATCTTTTATTCTAAACACAAGCAACCTCATCAGTCGATTAGAGAAACAAATTCAAACAAAGAAAAAAAATTGTGGAAACTTCTCAATTTGTCAATGAGACATAATGGCCTTATTGGGGGACTCTTTAGAACAGAGGTTCTCAAACTTGACTGTGCCTAAGAAATACCTGGGGAGCTTGATAAAAACCTGCCATGCCTGGGCCCCACCCCTCAAGGAGTCAAACTCTTGGACACCAAAGGTCTTGGGTGTGGCCTTTGAACATCCATGTTTATCAATCTCCCCTGGTGATTCAAATAAAAATAGCCCAGGGACTACAATTTAGGAACAACTGGCTGAGTGGCTATGATAGTCAGAATAATGACCCTCCAAAGACGCCCATGCACCAACCTGTGAGAATGTTGCTTCACATGGCAAAGGGAATTAAGGTTGAGGATCCAATTAAGGTTGCTAAGGAGCTGACCTTGAGATGGGAAGATTATCTGGGATTATCTGGGTGAGCCCAATGCTATTACATGTGTGCTTAAAAAATGAAGATGCTTTCCTGGCTGTGGTCAGAGAGGGATGTGACAATGGAAGCGGTGTCAGAGAAGAGTGACATTGCTGGTTTTAAAGATAAAAGAAGTGTTCCATGAGACAAAGAAGGCGAGTGAACTCTGGAAGCTGGAAAAGAGAAAGGAATGGAGTCTCCTGTAGAGCCTCCAGAATGGAACACGACCCCACGGACACCTTGACTGGAGCCCAGCGAGAGCAGTGTCAGACTTCTAACCTATAGAACTGTAAGATGTTCAGTTTGTGTGGTTTTAGATCACTAAGTTTGAAATTATTTATTATACTAGCAATAGAAAACTATGGATGCAGTGGGCTTCTGTTTCGTTTGTTTGTTTTCCCTTATTTTCCTTTTCCTTTCCTTTCTTTCTCCTTCTCCACCTGTCCCCACCCTATTCCTCCTTCCCCCACCTCCTCCCTCTCTCCTTCTTTTTGTTAGTTATGCTCTGCTGAGCTTCAGGGATTGCGCTACAATAATGCAATGATGTAGCGATCCTCGGTTCCTTACAGAGAATGGGGCAGTGTTGACCGTAAACAGCTTTATGGTTTCTGCAGACCTAGAAGGCAGCCTCTCACTGTGGTTTTTGCCTCTCATTCATTGGTCAGGCCAAGCATATAAGGTAATTTCTCCTCCAATTACCGGCAAGCAAGGAGTGAATGGAGAAGGCAGCTATTGCCTAGACTTCAGGCCGCAAAAAAGGCATTCCTTATGGATTGCAGTCATAACGGGGGGGGGGGGGGGGGGCAAGGTTATTGAAACTTATTCAAAGAGGAGTAAGGCATAGGAGCACAAAGCATGTCTACTCTTTGATTTCTGTTGAGATAGCCCTCTACTCTTTCTTTGGCCCGAAAACTGGGCACATTTCCTTGGTTACATAAGCCCAGACTTGATAAGGCAAAGTGTGGTGTAGACAAGACAGCTTAGAAGTTTATGGTGACAGATAATAAGCTCCAGGCATTTGACACGGATCTTACAAGCTACTACGGTGATCCCATGCCTGACGGTAGGGTTGGGATGAAATATTCACTCATTTCATCTTCACACCCCTACCTGAGATAAGAGCTATTATTTCTCTTTTACAGACAAAGAAACTGAGGCTCAGAAAAGTGAAGTAAGTCACCTCATTCATGTACCCAATCAGAGGTGGAGATTGGCCTGGAACACAAGTCTTTATGTCCAGAAAAACAGAGTATGATTTTTTTTCCCTTTTGGGGCTTCCTTAGACAATAAATACCACTGCTCTTTATGAGATGCATTTCTTTCTTGGCCACTAATCTAATGATGAATAAATCATGGATTGCTGCTGGAAAGCTTGATTCTTAGGCTACACCCAAGTAAATGTCCCATCGGCCTCAGTAGCAATTAGCTTCAATGAGAAGCTGAAGTTACCTGATTAATAATAATACCACCACCTGCTATTTATAGATGGCCATTCTCCAAGGAGTCCAAAGTACTTTGTAGACATTATCTAATCCAGCCCTGCTGTGTTACAGTAAGTCGGGTCTAGGCCTGTGGTATCCTTGTCTTTTCATGGAGAGGCTCATGCTCACAGAGGGCTAGTCTTGGCACTCATCATACAAAGGGTTGGCATCCCTTACTGGCCCATCAGTAACTTGTTCCACCTTGTATGACTTTGTTCTCCATGGAAATCAGGCCAGGTCTGTCATCATGAATTCTGCTTTCCATGTGCCTTTGGCATTGTTCACACCACAGGAGCTGGACAGACTGCTTCATGTGAATTTCCAAGGCTTTGTAAAGGGTTTATCTGGACTCACTTCCAGGAAAAGCATCTAAGATTTGCTCCCGGGAACAGCATCATCATTTTGATTTTCTTCTTTTCTTTCTCCTCTTCCTTCTTCCTTCCCCTCCTCCTATTCCTTTTCGAATTAACACAAATTTATTTAGTGCTACCTATATTCTGGGTCGTCTGCTAGGTACTTCATAGGGCCTGCCTGACTTACTTCTCACAACAGCTACCAACAGTAGTCATTAGCAACCATCATCATACACGGTGGAAAACAGACTCGGCATGGATAAATGATTTCTTTCTTTCTGATATTTGACTGTCTAAATGGCCCCAGATCAACCTGAGAAAATCTTCTAGTTCACTATCCATCACGGAGCCACGTTTGCACGGGACATCCAGTGAGTAGCTGTTTATTAGAATGACAGAATGACTATCTTTTATTAATTATAGACACATTATACATCATAATTTTTAATCCTTACAAGAATTCTATGATGTAGATATTTGTACTCTTATTTTATAGAAAATGAACTAAGGTTAAGAAAAGCAAATAATTTGTCAAATAACATATTTTTAAAAAGTGGTGAGTGGGGCGCCTGGGTGGCTCAGTCGGTTAAGCATCCAACTTCAGCTCAGGTCACGATCTCGCGGTCCGTGAGTTCGAGCCCCGCGTCGGGCTCTGGGCTGATGGCTCAGAGCCTGGAGCCTGCTTCCGATTCTGTGTCTCCCTCTCTCTCTCTGCCCCTCCCCTGTTCATGCTCTGTCTCTCTCTGTCCCAAAAATAAATTAAAAAATGTCAAAAAAAAATTAAAAAAAAAAAGTGGTGAGGTTGTATTTTGAGTCTCATTTTTTTTTCAGATTCCAAAATCTCTATACTTAATCCATAAACTCACTTGAATCAATGAGGGATTGCATGGTGGTTGGATGGAAGGATAGATGGGTGGGTGGACGGTTACATGGATAAAAGAGAGAAGAATGGATGGGGCCAGGACTTACCTGCTAGGCTTTCCCGTCTCAAAGACTCGATTTCTGATAATGACAGGGTGATTGTGACAGAAATACAGATGCAGCACCGTCCAAAACCTTCAGGGACTTGTGTAAATTGACCTGGCATCGCTTACCCACAGAAGGAAACTTGCCCCCTAAAATGGAACACTTCAAGAACTGAATAACACTGCCTGGAAGAATTCAGGTCCAATCGGGTCCAATGCAGATCGATGAGGGGTCAGCAGAAGAGCTGGACTCACTGACGGGTGATCGTACGAGGTTGAAAAAGAGGAGAATGGTGAGGGTCTTCCTTGCGCTGTAAAATATCTCAGCAACTTCAAGATGTGGGAATTTGAAAGGTCCAATCTGGATAGAAGAAGTCAAGGAAGTGGTGGTGGACACATGATTGTTCATGCCAGAGCATCTGGAATAAGACACCGATAGCTTAGAAATAGTGTACACATGTAAAGGGAGGAGGTGGGCTTAACAGGGCACAGGAACCTGGGAGCCAGGACCATCCCGCACCAATGGGAGCCATGGAAGAGTTCCAGTCACTGGCCCGAAAGAAAGGCCGATGGGGAGAAATACCCTGGCTTCTCCCCTCCTCCTCCCTTCCGATCTCCTTCGAGTACCTCTGATGAGGATTAGTCAACCCTAATCGGAAGCCAGCGTGGAGGGATTTGGGGAATGCAATTTGCAGGATTCGGCCCTTTATGACATAGAGCTGGAAGGAAGTATGCGGAATGGATCTGAGAATAAACAGGCAAATGACTGACATTTCAGGTGCCTTGGAACATTTATTTATTTCTCAGCCTTGTGTCAGGTGTCCGGACCAGATGGACGCTTTGATTCCATTTGCTACTCCAAAAGTTAGAGACCCTGAAAAAGAGTGTCTCTTTTGTGGGGCTTAAATCACAATTCAGGGAGAAGAAGGAAGCCACCATTCAGATGAGCATCTTGCACAGGAATGTCACTTCCTGGCCAGGGTCCAGCTTCCTTTGGTTGAATGCTTTTGGCAGCGGGTCCCTAGGGATGAGCTTACCTGGAGGCAGAGGCCATGGGATTTGTGCTGCTCAAAGGAGCTTGGCTGCCCCTACATCACCTTCACCACTCAGTGACATGGTGATTGAAATTCCAAAATGGACGAAAAATGCCATGGGGTTAAAATGACAAGTTTGAAGATGTCTTTGACAGGTCCGATAGATACACAAGAAAGTGCATAAATAAAACTTCTGCCGCTCTGCCGTAGACGTTGCCCTTGCAGTTGCTTGGACAAGCATAGGATTGCGCCAAGAACTTCCATCATTTTACCATTCTGATCTTGCTGAGGACGAAAAAGCAGCTAAGGGGCAGCCCGAACTGCTCTTTGGTGTAGAGCCAAAACTGCACCCCTCTCTTGCCCAGTGGGATCACAGAAGCCCAGGAGTCAGGGTGCCTTTACTCACTAAGAGAATTTTACTCATTTTTGCAATTTTCTCCATGGAATGAAGGAGCAAATACTTTCCCCTGATGCCTCTCTCCTTGTATCCCTTCTTTCCTCCCTTCATCGCTTAAGAAAGAATATCGACCATTTTAGGCGCCTCTTGCCGCATAGCAAACGACACCAAACTTAGTGGCTTAAAACGACATTTGTCAGCATGTATCTCATGTATCAGCAACTAGGGCATGGTTGGTGGGTCAGCTCTCCTCCACTCCACACTGTCAGTTGAGCCAGTTCAACTGTGGCTGGAGGGTTGACTTCAATGATGGCTCATTCACAAGGCTAAGTGTTGGTGCTAGAGCTCCACTAGGCATTGTCAGCTGGAGGACCCAGTTCTCTTCAAGTGGACCTTTCCAAGGGGGTTCTTTGGGCTTCTCCGGAACAGGGTGGCAGAGTTCCAAGAGTGTTCCAAGAAGTCCAGGTGGAAGACGAAAGCCTTCTTTGGACACCACAGAAGCCCAGAATCTCATTGCTGCAGAATTCTCTCAGTCAAGCAAATTTGCGGCTTTCTTAAATCTACCACCCCACTTTGTGGGAAGTGAACATATAGGGTGAGTAACATCACAGTAGTAGAGCAGTGATAGACATTTCAGACTCCAGATAACTCAGAATAAAATGTTAAGTTCCTACGGTTGGCAGCAGAATTCTTGTTGGACCAGGGACGTGATAGGTCCCTGACATTCATCAGGGATGATGAATTCATGTCAGGCTGACCTATGTTTGAATCTCATCATTCAAAATGTATGTATGTTACCCAACAAGAAGCTATGTGTGAGCATGTTTGGCTGTCTTCTGCTAGTCCATCATCGTGCCTCTTCTCATCTTAGATCATCATCATCCCGAATCTCTTTTTATTTAGTTGAATTAAATAAAAGTGGAGTTGTAGTATTAAAAGAATAGTTTTTAAAATTTTGTGGTTTGTAATTTCATAAAAAGATATGTAATCCTTTTTAGGACAATTACTATTGATTTGTAATATACGTACAACAAAGTATACAAAGGATTAAGTATGCAGTTCATTAAATTTGGGGGAAGAAATAATTTTTACTTATGTAAACACCCATGTATCTACCTCTCATTCCAAGTTATAGAACTTTTCCAGGAGCCTAAAGGACTTGTTTGTAATCTTATTTTTAAAGTTTATTTATTTATTGAGAGAGAGAGAGAGACAGAGAGAGAATCCCAAGTAGACTCTGCACTGTCAACACAGAGCCTGACATGGGGCTTGATCCCATGAACTGTGAGATCATGACCTGAGCTGAAATCAAGAGTCAGATGCTCAACTGACTGAGCCACCCAGGTGGCCCTCTTTTAGTACTTTATAAATTTAATACCATTTTGCTAAAATATTTCCATATGGTTGCGTGCCATGTCATCATGCTCATTCATTCTGATTACTGTGTGATAGTCCATTGTAAAAATACACCATGTTTACCATTTACTAATCCATATGCCGTTGCTAATCTCTCTCTCACTGATGGATATTCAAGTGGTTTTTAGGTTTTCACTATTGTGAACAATGTAGCTCTGAATTTTCTTGGCTGTATGTCCTGGTATACATGTTTAATTACATCTGTGAGTGGAATTGCTAGACCACAGAATATACGAATACTTGTTATTAGAAGACCCTATTCAATAATTTTCAGAAGTGGTAATATAATGTTTCATTCTACCAGAGTAAGTAAAAGAGTCTGTGGATCTAAATCAACTTTAAACTTGGTATTGTAAACTTATGATCTTTGCCTATTGAATGTATATAAAATTATAGGTCATAGTTGCCTTGGTTTGTATTTCCTGATCATCAATATTCTTTAACATCTTGCCAAAGTTGATCGACCATGAGTCTTCTGTGAAATGCCTGTTCATGTCTGTTGCCCATTTTTAATTGGTTTTTTCATGATTTTATTTTTGATTCGTACGATAATCTTGGATTTTTCATAAAAGAAATTCTACCAATATTTGCCTTTATACTTTGCTTTTCAATTTAGCGAAAAATGTTTCCCTACACTGCAGTTATTTAAATATTCATCAGCATTATTTCTTTCGGGGCCTCCTGGTGTTCTCTTGCTGTGTCCATCACTAGCAGGCCCTACCCAAGCTACAGTCCTGAGCTGAAGGTTTGCAGCCTGGGACGTGAAACTTTGCACTGCATCATCAGGTACCCAGGCCTTTCTGGGTCTCCACCCTGGCCCCTTTTAGGCTCCACCCAAGCTTGGCTGTGGCCCGGCCCAGGGAACTGCCTGGAGCTACCTGGTCTATTTCCAGCAGATATGAGTCATTTTCCTTTCCAAGAAACCAAGGAGTATAACATTTACTGGATACTTTGGAAGATTCAGCTAAATTTGCTTCTACAAATGAAGACACTGAGGTTCTGAGAGGTGATGTAATTTGTCCAAGATTTCACAGCTGCAATATGACAGAGGTGTGGAGACACTAAATGTTTCCTTTGGGCAAATGGATCCACGTTGAAAACTTTGTGTTGGATTTAGTGAGCATGCATTAAATTCTGCCCGATTGGGACTAAGAGGTGCCTTTTCAATCTGATGAAAGGAAATCCACACAGTTTATCTAGTTTGTCTAGTCCCTCTGCTCTTATCTCCATGTCCCCTGTCTGCTTTGCACACAGAACTCAGAGGAAAACTTCTATTGAAGCCAGCTCATGTCTCTCCATGGCTTCACATGCCTCAATTGCTCCCTGTTTACATTAAAATCTACATTCTTTACCATGTCCTGTGTGCTTGGTGTCTGTCTGCCTTCTCTCTTCGTCTCCCACTTCTGGTCATGCTCACTCTGGCAGCCGCACAGACTTCCTTTATGTTCTTTGAGCAGGCTCGGTTCTGTTCCATCTTCAGGCTTTTTGCTTCTGGTTTCTCCTTGCTCTCCTTGCCTCCTGAATACAATCCTCTCTCCTCTCCTTCCTGAATCCATCACTCTCCTTTACGATGCACCACAGGGCTTTGCTTCATTCCTTACTAGGACTTATAACAATCTTTTTAATGTTATTCATTTGCTTTTTAATTGCTTCTCTGGGGCCCATTCCTCCAATGGATCGTGCACACCAAAAGTTTGTCTCATTCATCTGTATCCTTGGGACCTGGGCCCAAGCCTGCCATACCATTCAATCAATATGTATTGAACGAATGAATGAATCCAGCGGCTACTCAATAATTAGTGGTTTTCATTTCCTTCTGTAAGCAGCAGTAGCCATGCGCACACTTCACATATAACCTGAAGGAACTTGAATAGGAGGATGGAAATCATAGCTTGGTTGGATATAACTAGTAGGCATCTGTGCAACTGGCCAAACCAGTTGAGCTAGCTACTGTTTTCTCTTCTGTTTTGTTTAACTTCAACAAGTTTCTTGGCTTTGGAGCTTCTTCTGGCCTGGATCTACATATTCTTGGAGAAGGGGAGTTTCCACTAATGGTGACATATTAGGGTCTACTGACACAATGAACATATTACTTAGATCAATCACTCCCCAAAAGTTACCTAATAGGCTATGAAGGCAGAACAATTCTTGAAGATATTCCAGGACATTTTGAAAGGGAGTAGGAACAGAATAGGTAAATATCTCAAGTACTTTATTTTTGTGAAGTCCTTTCTCAGTACTTGGTCCTCAGTGAAATGGCGGAAGGCGAGAGGGAGGGAGAGTTCTCATGGCTCCCAGGTGCTGAATAAGGAAACAGACTCAGAGTTGCTACATCTCATAAAGCGTGCTAAGCAAAACTGGGGTTTGTCATCCTAACTGGGATTACGGGATGTCTCTTCAACAATAACTGCATTCCACCTTCCTGACCCAGTCTGGCTGGAAGATCCAGAGGTTAATGGCAGCTTTTCAAAGCATTTTTTCTTCCTAGAAATCAGGAAGGAGGAAACCCAGATTTTCTTGGTGATAGTTAGTTGGAGAATTTCATGCTCTAAGGAATGACTACGGTTGATATTTTAGGGAGAAATTAACCAATTTCATTACATTTGAAGAAAGAACGCAGTCATCCTTCCTTCCTTTCACCCTCTCCCTTCCTGCTTTCCATTTTTCTTCTTTCCCTCCTTTCCTTCTTCTTCCTCTCCCTCTTTCCACCAATGATGTGCTAGATTCTGTGGCATAGTTTAGAGATCACTGATGAAATGTCTTGCCTCTTGAGTGTTCACAAATTAATGGTGGAGACAAACCGGTGGATGACAAGAGCCATATGGAGGGCCACATACAGACTTCTGGGAAGATGAACAGTGACCAGCCTATCAATGGTTAACCACTGGCTCTCCCTTTGGAGGGGAGACCTTAATTTGCAACATTTGTTGATTTGGGTGGTATAAATACTAGCATTTAGCAGGTTTCAAGCTACCAACAGATGCTGGGAAGAGCTGGTGTTGGTGGTTCCAGTCTGGAAGAGGGGCACACACCCCACTTGCTAGCTAGCAGGAGCTGGCTTAGCACATCCTTGGTCCAAGTAAGAGTGGGATTTGTAATGTCAGGGGAAATCTCCCAGAAGAGGAGACATGTGAGCTGTGTCAGCTTGCTTGAGAACGGGGACAGTAGTAAAGGGAAGGAGTTGTAACTTATTTTCTCTGTACGGACATTAAAGAAAATAGAGAAAATGCATATAAACCAAAATAACAAAATAAAACTCACATGTGATTAAAACACTGGGAGATGAACACTGTTAACTTTTTGATGATTATTCCTTGTGTCTTCTTTTTTTTCTCTTTGTTGTTGACCATTTAACATTAGAAAGCAGGCTTCTCTTGTTCAGTTAACCGTTAGTCTGACGGGAACATTGTGGCTATTGTTTCCTTTTTAAATTTCATTTAAAGCTGATAATCCACTAAAAAGGAAATTCATGCCTCTTTGTTTAGTTCTGGATTCTGATTAAATTAAAGAATCTTTGCTTTTATGTATTTTATTTTATTTATTTTTTTCACTGACTCTTGGAAAATATTTTATATCGCTTTCTTATTTTTTTTAATTAAGTTTTAAGTTTTAATTCCGATATAGCTAACATACAGTGTTATATTAGCTTCAGGGTATAATATAGTGATTCAACAATTAAAAACATTTTTTTTTAATGTTTATTTATTTTTGAGAGAGACCTAGTGTCGGCGGGGGAGGAGCAGAGAGAGAGGGAGACGCAGAATCCAAAGCAGGCTCCAGGCTCTGAGCTGTCAGCACAGAGCCTGATGCAGGGCTCAAACCCATGAGCCATGAGATCATGATCTGACCTGAAGTCAGATGCTTATTCGACTGAGCCACCCAGGTGCCCCAACAATGTTTTTTTAAAGTAGGCTTCACATCCAGCATGCAGCCCAGCACAAGGCTTGAACTCACGGCCCTGAGATCAAGAGTTGGATGCTTAACTGACTGAGCCACCCAGGCGTCCCAGTGATTCAACAATTCTATACATTATTGTTTTTATATATTCTAAACTCACCTCAATATGTACAATTATAATTGTTAAATTCATTCTTCTATCATCTTGACTTAGAATTTATATTTACATGTCCTTATTTTTTCCTTGGTCTCTTGCTTTTTGTTGAGTGTTTTAATGCTTTTATATTCTTTACTTTGTTTAAACTTATATGCCCTGTTTTAAATTTAGCTCTTCCCGCTTGAATAACAGTTTCTGGTGCATTTGCACTTTCTCTGCTAGCATCCTCCTGTTTTTCTCTTTTACTTCATGGTTTTTGTTAATGGGCTCTGGAATTAAAAAAAATTTTTTTAATGTTTATTTCTGAGAAAGAGACAGAGTACGAGCAGAGGAGGGGCAGAGAGAGAGAGGGAGGCACAGAATCCAAAGCAGGCTCCAGGTTCTGAGCTGTCAGCACAGAGCCCGATGTGGGGCTCAAACTCATGGACCGCGAGATCATGACCTGAGCTGAAGTCAGATGCTTAACCGACTGAGCCACCCGGGCGCCCCTAGAATTTTAGGTAGAAAATACTGGTATAGAATTTTTATTGTTGGTATTATTTGCATTAAAGCTCGACCCTTCCAAAAATTAATTTTGACTTTGGCATATGGTCTCAAGCTCAAAATAAAGATCTAGTTTGACCTGCGTTTTCATTGCTTTCAGGGCTCACTAGCCACGTTTTGACACGATTTTTGAGTTCTGGTTTTAGCTTCAGCTCTCAGCCAGGCAGAGGACACACCCCACACAACTTGCCCAACAAGAGTGCACTGGTCAGTGATCTATTACCGAGTCCCCTGAGTGTCTGAAATGCACGGTGCTTCTGTACACAGGCCCCGCGACTGGAGATGTCACTGATGAGAAGTGAGAAATCCAATTTCTTGGAAGGAGCAAACGAGAAATGACTGGCAGCCCAGGGCCCTGGCTCTTCACCTGGGGTGTTATGCCTCACCTACGGGTCCCAGTTTCTCTTCATGCAGCTATGTTTTTAGACCCTGTGTGCCCCCTTACGGTCCTCCTGGCTGAGGGGCACACCATGGGCTGTCTGGCCTGTCACTGGGTTACAGGTCACCCCATGTCCCTGAAAAGCCTAGGCCGGGGCCCTGCTGACTCTGTGCTCATGGTGCTCACTGGACAATGTCAAGGCCACCTGTGCTGGGAGCCGGTGCGGCGACAGGCGGACCCCCCCAGCTGCCACGTCCCGTTGGCCTGTCTTCTTAGCGCCGCCGATGTCTGCCAGCATCCTTGAGGGCTTCCTCGGGGCTCTCCAGGAAGATGGAAGGCCTGCCACCGAGGCCCACACACAGGGGCGAGCTCTGTGACCACTCTTATTAACCATATGTGGCTTCGTGCTCCAAATCCTTTGGGATGTATGTTCAACCCACATTTTATGGAATGATTTGTCACGATTTCTTTAGTGCTTACTATATCCTCAGCACACCGTTACTTGATTTACATCCATCGTCTTCTGCATTCATCCAGATAGCCCATTATCTTCATGGCAGAGGAGGAAATGGGCCGAGAGAGGACACGTCACTTGCCTAGAGGGTAGCAGAGCTTTGCATCGGACCCGGCACTCTGACTCATCGCCGGCAGTCTCGGCCCCTGCATTATATCACCTTCTTGCCTTCGAAGGCTCCTCCTGGGTCCCCATGTTGCCCCCCACCGCCAGCCTCCTTGAGATTGCTCTGTCTCTAGCTTTTACATACATTCTGGCGGGACTCAGGCTCTCTGGACATCTTCGGCTCTGTGGACTCCCCCTTAAGTGCCCTCCCATGGAGGATCGAGCAAAGGGGGAGGCTGATGTGGCTTCACCCTGGATTTCAGCCTCAGGCTGGGAGCAGAGCCACCCTCACCCCCAGGGCCCAGGGCTCACCTCCTTCAGGTTTTATTGCCTTGGAAAGAGGGACTGGGGACAACTGTTTATAGGTCCAGGAGGGGCAGTAAAATTTGCAAGCATTTCTGCCTCTTACTTAATAAACCTTAATGTGCCCTCATGCACCCATTTACCCAAACAGAAACACATAGAAAAACTGAGGAGGCGGGGAGGTGGTTTCAGGCCCCATCCTCAAGCTAGAAATCTCATGAATTCCACATGAACCTCAGCCCGACGTGCAGGGGAGTAGTGGATGTTGCTGGAAGCAGCTTCAGAGGAAGTTCGTTTGGGCCTTGCTATGCTCCTGAGACCCGGGGTTCTGCAGAGGGGCCTCGGGGACTTGCTCCAGTGCAGGGGCTCTCTTCCAGTCCTTGGGGCCTGCTCTGAAAGTCCCCAGGATCTCTGGGGTCTGGGGGGATGGGGTGTTGGGGAGCACAGGGCAGGGAGAGCAAACCATCATCAGCCCAATCCCAGGCGATTCCTAGGGGGTCAGGCAGGACAGAAAACACCGTAGGCTTGAGCACGCTGGAGAGAAAGAGACTGCTTCTTGGCTTGAGGAGTTTAAATTTCAAGTAGAGATTTATACACATGACATAATAGTTGCACTGACTAAATAGTTCTAAGCCCAGATATTATTCTAAACTCTACACATGTTCACAAAATCCCTTCAAAGTAAGCACGGTTCTCCCCATCTTTTAGATGTGGAAACACATGTTCAGAGAGGTAAAGTAATTTAGCTAAGGTCACACAGCTATGAGGGATAGGGCTGGTATTCACATGGACACAGTTGGCTTTCAGAGCCTGTGATCTTGAGGGCTCTATGGTACAGCTTCTTCTGGTCAGAAATGGGCACTGCCCTTGGCTCTGTGCTATCAAGAAGGGAATTCAGGGACGCCTGGGTGGCTCAGTGGGTGAAGCGTCCAACTTCGGCTCAGGTCATGATCTCGGGGTTCTTGACTTCGAGCCCGGCGCTGGTGGGGCAAAGCCTGCTTGGGATTCTCGTTTTCTCCCACTCTCTCTCTGCGCCTCCCCCACTTGCACGAGCTCTCTCTCTCTCAAAATAAATAAACTTAGAAAAAAAGAAGGAATTCAGGTAATTCAGGAGAAGAAAAGGAAACTAGCATACATTGAGCCCCTCTGTGTGCCAGATAGCATTTATGCATGAACCCTTCTAGTATTTACGATGTGCCTTTAGATGGAGATAATAATCTTCCTTTTTTTTTTTTTTTAACTTCTTTTTACATTTACTTATTTTTGAGAGAGACACAGTGTGAGTGGGAGAGGGGCAGAGAGCAAGAGGGAGGCACACAGAATCTGAAGCTCCAGGCTCTGAGCTGTCAGCACAGAGCCAGATGCGGGGCTCCAACTCATGAACCAAGCATGAGATCATGACCTGAGCCAAAGTCAGACGTTTAACTGACTGAGCCACCCAGGCGCCCCATGATCCTCCTTAATGAGGTGAGGGGAAAAGTTCAGTGAGAGTAAAGTCACTTGCTAATAACCTAGCAAAACTAGGAGTCACAGGGCTGTCTGACCTCAAAGGGGCAACAATGTTTCCTTGTCTCCAAGGAAGAAGCAATTTGTGCTCATGGTGGATAAGAAACAACAGAATTCAACCATTTAATCCATCAATCAGTTAATCAATACTTCCTGAGAAGTGTTCATAACATCTGTCCTGGGAAGCTAAGATATTCAAATTCCTGGAGATGCAAGGATGAAATTGGGTCTTTGACTGAATTTCAAAAGATGAAGTCTGTGACTTCGTGTGAATTCCAATCCCCAACCCCAACGAGTCCCAGTGCATTCCCTTTGCGGGCTCCTACCTAAGCTGTGATGCCCACACCTCTGGGGCCTCAATGCCTCCTGGCTCCTGCTTTAGTCACTGTTAGGTCTGAGACTGAGCTCACCTTCACAAACCTCGAGGTCAATTGTGTGCTTGTGTGGAAGTGTATGTGGGAGAATTGTCTTGTGTGAGATGAAAGAATTCATCTCAGTAACCTCCTTAAGATGTCAAATGTATTGAGGGTCGGAAGAGAAACCCATGCCACTTACTTGGGGAGGACAGGGGGCCATCTGTGAAGAATCAAGAGCCCCAGGGAGGGCCGGAATTGTTGGGAGGGAAAGGTAACACGTTTCTGGGCAAGGCGGCCAGTGGGGAGTCCCTATCTGTTTTGTATCTCTTTGCCCCTTGCACTTGGCAATTTTGCTGGTGGCAAATTGCCTGCCCCAGATTTTGGGGGGGATTCACATAATCAAGTGGCTTCAGTAGATAGTAGGGCAAAGAGCACAGGCTTGGGAATCAGATTAAGTCTGAATATTGGCTCTTCTCCCTTTTTATTCCATGACATTGGGCAAATAGTTAAGCTTTCCTCCCATGTAAAAGAGAGTGATGTTAGCAACCTCATAGAAATATTTCCTAATGCAGGAAGTGGTATCATAACGTGAGTAGTTCATTGTGGACAGCGCAAGAGTTGTCCGCCCTTTGGAAACTCTTGGTCAATGTTCTGTTGATGGTTATAATATGGACTCCAGAATCTCAGACCCAGAAGTGACTATATGGTTAGTAGGTTCCATCTCTCTTATTTTGAAGGCAAAGCTTCAGGCTTAGTCTGTGTTCTTGAGAACACTGAGGTCTGATGTCTCTTACCTAGGAGGTGCAGACCCAGGACAATACGAATGTGGACAGAGGGAAATAAATAAAGAACCCAATGAAGCAATGAGAAGTGAAGTTATCACCAGGCTGGATACTCCTTCATGATGGGCCAGGTCATTCTAGGAAGGACCTCTGTGGATTGGCTATAGGAGAAATGGAGTAGTTCTTTGGAGGCAGTGAGAAGGGAATTTATCTATGTGAATCCCTGCCATCTTCTTTTTCCCGTTAGTCAAAATTCATTCCGTGGACTGTTGATTCTCTGACTTCTGGATCATGTCTTCTGGCTTCTTTGGTGGTTGCTCAGTTTTTCAGAGGCTACCATGTGGGATGGTGTTCCTTCTAAGTCTAGAAGTGGAGGAGAGGCAGACAGCCTGGCATGTGGCTGGTTGGCCATGCAGCTGTGCAGGTTTGCCAAAGTTGAGGGCTCAGCATTCCAAGGAAAGTGACTGATCAGCACATCAGAGGCAGCAGAGTATGGGAGACAAGAGCCTCCATGGAGGGACTGAGGAAGCATTTAAGATTTGTACTGGACGTTCTCAGAAAGGGGAAGGGATTTGTCTTAGTGGCATATGAATCAAAATATAGAGTAGAACCCAGATTTCCTCATTCCTATCCTAGCCTTCCCCCCCCCCCCCCCCCCCCACTGAGCACTCCAGGCTCTTTTCAGGTATATTGCTTACCCCAGTCCTATTTGTTGTCCATACTTCCAACAGAACCTGCGAGAGACCCTAATGGTAAGAAGAGGGGCTGTTAAGAATCATTCACCTGGCTGGGTGTGGGCTGGGGACAGAGAAGAAGGGAGAGCAGAGGCTTGAGCCGAAGTTGAGATAGTTCAACCAGAAAGGCAGCAGAAGCTTCCCCTAGCAATGGCTCCTGTGAGATCTTCCAAGTTACATTACCTAGCTAGTCCTGATTTGGCTTTCTCTGGCCATTCTGTGGGGCTGTTTGAATGCTCATCTCCAGTCCCCTTTCCTGTTCTAATTCCTGGTTTTATTAGACTCTTAGTGGCGCACAAAGCCCTCTGTCTTATTCCTCCCAGCCTCTCAGGGGTGCTAGACTCCAGACTTGTTCATCTTCTTGAGAGTGATGGATGTCCAAGACTATGATAGGATCAACAGTTTGCTAAACATATGGTTCATCATACACTAATGAATTCTAATCATATAATGACTACCACTTATAAAGCTCCCTTTAAAAGCTGAATTTCTTTTTACAGTAGGCTCCCCATCATGGCTCAGGAAAATCAAATGGCCATCATGAAATTAGTAGCTCCTTGCAACAGTTCAACTGAAAATTAATGCCTGAAATTTGTAGCATCTGATCTTCTGTCTTTAGGGTTGGTGTTTGAAGGCATTGCTTGTTTTCTTTCCCCTAGAGCCTTCAATAAAGCATAGCCTGCCTTCCTTGGTTGTCAGTTCCTAGGACCACTCACTGGACCTCAGTTCCATCTGGTTCTGAGCAGATCAGTAGATCTGGTTGAGATGTTCATTACCTCTTTCTCCGCACATAACAGAGTCGATATTTTAAGGCAAACTATTCCAGACATAGCGTCTACCTCCCAGATTTTGTGACAATCAGATTAGACTCTGTCATCTGATGCTATAACAAATAGGCAGGTGATTCGTTTATTAAAATAGAAGACTGATTCCTTTTTAGTGAATACACAAAATATTTCTTCTAACTGCACCTCAGTGTGCAATCTTCAACTTTTTGAGTCACAATAACTCAAAACTTTTTGATTCAACTATGTGAACTAGTCCACACAGGGATGTTAATGTGGACTGATGTCATTCTTAAAATGTGAAGTTTCTGATGCATTATTATAATCTATATTGACACTACATAAAATGATTCATTTCTTTAGACCATTTATGCTTATATGATGTCAGTGAGAGAGGCTCCTGAGAGTTGGCCAGGAGACCAGGCTCAGGGATCAGAAGATTCCTAGATCTGTAATCTTGGACAAATATGCTTTATCTTCAGAATCCTATTTCTCTGCCTGAAAAAATGGTGATCAAAGCTTTAAATAATATAAAATATAAAAATCTGGGCACCTGGGGTGGCTTAGTCGGTTAAGCTGCCGACTTTGGCTCAGGTCATGATCTCACGGTCTGTGAGTCCGAGCCCTGCGTCGGGCTCTGTGCTGACAGCATGCAGCCCAGAGCCTGCTTTGGACTCTGTGTCTCCCTCTCTCTCTGCCCCTATCCCACTCATGCTCTGTCTCTCTCGCTCTCAAAAATAAATAAACATAAAAATTTTTTTTAATAATATAAAAATCTCAGCTTTTAGTTTATTTATGATTCCTAAACTTCAGTTTATTCTTTCTTTTTTTCTTCCCTTGAGGGTATGTTGCATTTCCTTTGCCTCTGTGTGGCGAAAAATGGCCCCAGTTAAGTTATGGGCTTATAGCCTCAAATAAATACATTCCTACCTAATTTATATATAGTCATGCATGTAACTTGTGCCCATCAGCATATATACCGGGGAGATCCAAGTGGCTAATCAAGAGGTATACTCACATATTTATGATACTAACATAAGGGAAACAAGGCCTAAATCATATATAATCCGGGATTACATGCTAAAAAGTTAATGCAGTATACATGTCTGTAAACCCAAGAACAAAAACATTCTAAAAAAAATGGAAAGTTATTTTAGCATGGTAAGATGATGAATGACTTATTAATTTAATGTCTTCTTAGAAAAGCATTTTAAGGTTCATTGGTAGAGACAAACATTTATTGAGCAACTACGGTGCAGCAAATTGACCTAAAACAGTGGAAAAAGAGGTCTGTGTTTCACAGACCTATGGTTTAGTTATTAATATGTTGGGTTTTGCCGATAAATACAAGGGAGAACATAATCCAAAATGATAAAATTTTTAATAGGGATTACTCATCAATGAGTTTGACCTTTGAGGAGGCTGAATCTCAGGATTTTGCTCCCTTTCTGAGGAGAGGACGATGTTGGCATCAAAGATGATGATTTCCTTGCCCTCCAGGCAGAAAGCAGCTGGATATGCTGAAAGCTCCTTGGCACCAGAAGCCAAGATAGGGAAGGTGGTGAGATCATGGTGTATCCAAGTCATCACCAACAGGGCAGCAGAGATTAGAGGCATCCAATTATAGGGAGCCCCTGACTCATGCTTCCTCCTGGTTCCCTGTCTCAGAGCCAGCTAAGAGGTTGGTCTTGGAAGTACATCTATGGAGATGGTTGATGTCCAATTAGCAAAAAACCCAATAACATCGTCCTGAAGGTGCAAATCTTATCGTATCATCTTCCAACCACTTACATCACTTCAGCGGCTTCCTACTGCCATTGGGCAGAAAACCAAAATCCGTAAGAGGTCCTACGAAGTCTTACATAATATGGATGTTGCCTACTTGTCTCATGAGACTCCTCCTCATTTCCTGGGGAATTCAATTGCATACACTGTATATCCTCTTGCCTTAGGCCTTCAAATATATATTTCCTCTACCTGGAATGACCTCTCACCTCCACTCCTGCCTCCACGTCATCTAGTTAGTGGTCCACATCTTTCAGGTTGAAGCTACCTACGATCACTGCCTTAGACAAGGCTCCCTGGAGATCCTGGACCAAGTCCATCCCCTTATTTTTCTCCCTTTAATATTACCGTGTACTACTCCATAGCACATTAACAAAATTGGGATGTAATTTATCCGATTAATGTCTGCCTTTCTCATGAGGATAGAGATGGCATCTTTTTTTTCCCCTTTCATCATTGATTCCTTTAGAGACTAGAACTGTGCCTCAGTAATGGGTTGTTGAACAAATGCATGAGGAAGAATGGAGAGTTTAATGCTCTCATTTAGGATAGCATACCCTAACGGGACAGGCCATCCAGAGTTCCACGTGGGGAGAGAAACCGGAAGACTTTGAGATGAGTGGCTGATCTTCTGAACATAGGAAACAGGACTGAAGAACAACTGGAATAAACAGCAGTCCTGTCTGAATGCGTAGAGTACCTCTTCCCCCATCATAAAAGTCAGGGCTGGGTTCTCTTGCATCTTCTAAACATCTTCCAGGGCTATGCCAGGTAATGGAATTGTGGTGCATTCGAGTCATTGCCAACTGGGCTATAAGTATGAGGGCTATAATCAAGTGGAGTGAGTGAGGCCATGTTTTTTGGAAACTAGTCAGAGAGGGGTAAGACCAGTGAGGAGAGATCCTCTCCACTGCAAGGGGGACAGCCTTGTTAGTGACATCGGAGTCATCGTCATGTGGGTCTCTTCCAGGCTGCCATGGGTAGGGAAGCTGGGCTGACAGGCTGAGGGTATAAAGGCTTGGATTGCATGAAGAAGTAGGTTGAGGGGTGACCCTTGTGGATTTTATATGAGGAGAAGAGAATTTGCAGGCATACATAATAACAGTAATGATAATAAATACCTCTTACTGACCATCTGTGACGTGATGGGAACTTTAAAATTTTACTTTTAATCTCCACAACAGCTCCAGAAGTTCAGCTTTATTATCTCAATCTTATATATAAGAACACTGAGGTGCAGAGAAGTTACTTGCCCAGGACTCCACAGATATTGATTAATAGAGCTAGGGCTCAAAAGTGGCCTGTGTTTGTGGCCATGCTTCCTCTTCACTACAGAAGTGGCTCTGGGTGTGTGTGGGGGGGGGGAGCTGCCCATGAAGGCAGATGAACTTTTCCATCAGGTCCTGTAGTAGACAGAAACCACATGGACGTTGCAATCTTCTCGCCAGGTAGCGAAAGCCTGGGGTGCGTTCCCAAGGCGCTGTACTTTCCTCCTCCTCAATTCTCTTTGAAGTTAGCAGGAAGTTTGCACCTGGGGGCTTCAGAGAATCACAATGGGGCTTTGTGTACATCTGGATTTCATGCCATCCACATTTTTCATGAAAAAACCCAGGTTCATTCATTCTTTCTATCTGTCTATCTGTCTATCTATCTAGTATGTTCTCTCTATTTAATATGGCGCCTTTAGATAATTTTATAATCCAATAATGGAATTTAAACTTCCTATATGTAAAGTAGGTCAAAAATAGCTGCTTTAATTATTTAAGTAATATCCAAAGAGGCAAACATCAAAAGAAGCTCAAGTTGTAACACAAAGAGAAAAAAACTCTTTAGGATCAGCAACTTTTCTCAGGCATGCACGAAGGTCTCAGACACATGCATGAGCTAAGCTTAAGGCTTTATTTTTTTAAAATTGCAATTTTATTGATGACAAGATCATTAATAATGCCACTACACATCCATGGCATGCTCTTATCCACCCAGCATACCTGTCAAATTTATATACGAGCTACTTATTACTATGGGATTTCAATGATGAAAAATCAATTAATTGGGAGCCTGGAAATTAATATGGGAACCTGAGAGATGGTGGTCTACCAGCTCACTCTTCAGTTAATTAATTTATTTATTTATTGTTAGAGAGACGGTGAGAGAGAGATACTTTGGGACATCTAGCTTGGCAGGAGAGATTTCAAGAAAGAGGAATTTTATCTAGCGGGTTTTTAACGGCAATGCTACTCAATGAATTCTTTTGTACTGGTAGACAATAAGGCAAATACAGAAATCTAGAGTAAGAATTTACACATAGCTCCAACATCCAAGTGTTCAGTGGACTCGTTTTCTTGAAGCAAATATAATAATTGCAGATACCGTCAAACACATGTGGCGAAAGGCGTGTAACATGGACTGTGCTACTCTAGTCACGCGGAGTAAGGCCAGGCAAACTGGAAATTAAAAATAAACCCAGGGGCACCTGGGTGGTTCAGTTGGTTAAGCGTCTGACTCCTGTTTTCCGCTCGGGTCATGATCTCACGGTTCGTGAGATTGAGCCTGCATTGGGCTCTGCGCTGACAGTGTCCAGCCTGCTTGAGATTCTCTCTCTCCCTCTGTCTGCCCCTCTCACACACACACACTCTCTCTCAAAATAAATAAACATTAAAAAAAAAACACCACCTAAACTTGTTCTCTATCACAAATGGTTTGAGAAGCACTATTCTACAAGACAGTAATTAAATGAATTGGTAACCCCTGCTCCCCCCTCCCCCCCAGAATCAGTTGGTTGCTAATTTGCAGGAAAGAATGGAATCTTCTGCTCCTATCTCACTTAGAGATTTGTATCCCATAGCGTATTCAACTTCTAAGAGATTCCCCATTAAAGAACCTCCTTTACTTCTGTTTAAGCCAGTGATTCTCCAATTGATTTTGGCATGAAATGCTTTCTTCCCCTGAATGCCTCATGCTGTGGGAAGGGTAGAGGGAAAGAACTCTCTAACAGTGGGGGTGGCAGTTCAGAGCCCTATCTGCACTCCACACCTCCAAGAGCAGACTATCTGGTTTTCCCAGTTGAATTTTGGTGTTGCACCACCCCCTTCAGGCTTTTTCTGCCAGCCACTCCCTTGACCTCCCAGAATCTGGGACTGGAGAAGGCAGGCAGAGACAATATCTCATCACCATCAAAGTTGGCAGGTTTAGAAAAGAGAGCACCAAGTTCAAGTCAAGACTCCTCTATGATGAGGTTGGGTGTCTGTCTACCTAGTCTTTACCTTCCTTCCTTCCTTCCTTCCTTCCTTCCTTCCTTCCTTCCTTCCTTCCATCTTCCTTCTGTGATAATTCACTGCTACTCCACTGTAGTAGGAGGTTAGGGATATTGCTGAAAATAGACTCTATTCCTACTCTTTAGGCACCCATAATCTAGTGGGGGTCAGGGACAAGTCATCAAGCCATTTTGCAAACATGGAGGAAGTATAGAGTGGAGAGGAAAAGGGTGTTGAGTGGAGCAAAGGTCAAAAGTGGAACTTATACAATCTGTGAGGTTGAGGTAAGAGACTCCAAGACTTCCTGAAGGAATAGACAAGCTACATGAGTACTGAGGGGTGAAGGGGCGTCAGCCAAGGGAAGGAAGGCAGAGGTGGTGGGCCAGTTCTGGGCAGATCCTTGTTTCCTTATGGATTCCCGGAAAACTTTAGTGGCACAAAGATGATTCTGAACTGGGGGGGTGGGGCTCACTGGCTCAGGTGATTTCCATTTCTTTCCCAGATGCTTCAGAAAACCCAGCTTACTTGCCTTCAGTGCCAGGTTATAAAGTCCTCGTAGCCAGTTTCCAGTCAAGTCCCTGCTGAGGGAGACCATGACCTTCGTAGTGGGAACGTCTTAAACAGCAGGGGTCAGAGGCACCCAGAATTTTTCTTGCAAAAAATTAATTGAGCTCCAAGGTCAGGAGGTGATGAGTGGGACTCGTCATAATAAATGATTTCTGTTTGAGTAAAAAGAGCTGTGGGGTGCTTTCAGGCTCTTGCCTAAATTTGGTAGTTATGGCTGCCTCAGACTTTAATCGAACAAAGCAGTGAAATCAGGGCGCTCTGAGGTGGGGAAAGGGGTGAGAGGAGATTTAACTGAACCTGACTGGGCTTTTGCTTCAGAAGGGCTAGGCTCGGGCTTTTCTGGCTAGGATTTCTTGAGAATATGCTGTAAGCAGGGATGTGTCCATTATATTGTTTACTAGGTCTTAGCAAGGCCTCGTGCGGAGAAAGTTTGCTGTCGTCATCGTCAGCATCATAGTGGAAATGGGGTTTGTATCCCCAGTATCTATTTTTATAAAAAACGCAGTTTTTATTCAGACATAAACACCCTTCGTATTCAAATCCACGTGCCTTGTGGAAAGAAGACTGAGCCCTCTACATGGTTCAGTACCTATTTTAATTAGTAAAAACCACATTTCCTGGCCCCGGTGATTGGCTCAGGGCTGGGCTCGTGCTCCCGCTGAGACCAACGAAATGAGATGAATTGTTTTCTAGGAGCTTCTGGAACTACACTTCCTCATTCTTCTTAGAGAGCTTCTAGTGGCAATTGTCCTCCCCCCTCTCTTGATGCGGCACAAGAAAGCGTGGCAGTTGTTGGCAGTCATCTTGTAGCCACAAAACGCCACCTGGGTGAGGATGAAGTTGACACGATGGCAAACAGAAGAGAGATGGGTACGATAACATCGTCGAGCTGCCGAATCAAACCAACACTGCCCTGCATCCAGACCTTCATTATTCACCCGTATATCCTCTTTATAGTGAAAAGCACTCTGGGTTAATTTTTTTTTTATTATTCATAACTCAAGGCATCTCAAATTATAGAAACCCTGCTAGCAGAAAGTGGGGCATTGTTAATGACACTCTAAAGTATGGAATTGGTTGAGATGGCATGAAGGGCAAAACAGAGGGTTCCGCTTGGCTAATCAGCTGCCTCTTGCGCCTTGGGAAAGAGACTATCAAGACTGTAGCATTAGTGGACTTGGTAGAAAAAATGGGGATACTGGTGCATGGATGCAGAGGTCCTGTAAAGAGAATGGTTTAGGTTGCAGATGCCCTTTCTGAACCCGGAACGAAAGGAAAATACAACTTTGTTATGAAAGCATTTATGGGAAGCAATAGCCATCCTATTTAAGCCCCAGCAAGTTGGGTTTTATGTGCCTTGCAACAGACACATACTAACCATAGCAATCATCTAAGTGCCTTGTGTATCCTGCTATCAGACCAATTATAAAAGTAAACGTTTGGTCTTATTTCTGGTTGCTATTCATCTCTTACAGGCAGGAGCCATGAACACATATCTCAGCACCCCACTGTCCAGTATTATGTATGGTACGTAGTAGCTGCATATATCTACTTGGCTGAATGAATAGCCTCAAATGGTCAACATTGAGGCATAGGTTAGTAGCTTCAATATGGAGATGTTTCATTCATTCATTCATTCATTCATTCAAGTGGGTATCTTTTATATGGAGAACTTTGTGGCAGACCTATCGTTTTGGTGGATGGTTTCCCTCCCTCCCTCCCTTCCTCCCTCGCTCTCTCCTTCCCTCTCTTTTTCCTTCCTTCCTTCCTTCCTTCCTTCCTTCCTTCCTTCCTTCCTTCCTTCCTTCCTTCTCTTCATGGGTTTCAGACCTGAATTATAGTCTGAAGGTTCTGTCCAATCTACTTCCCTTCTCTCTTCCAAAACTTTTATTTTCACAAGTATTTCACCCAACCGATCTCTTGAGCGTCTACTTCCATCTTGGTGCCTGCCTCTCAGAGGTCACAAACTGATGCATACTTCTTTGACTCTCGAGTGGCTGGTACGACGAACGGTGGAATCCCAGTGTGATGTTTGGCACCCCTTATCCTTTCCTCAAAGGACCCCGAAGCTGCTCAGTGTTGATATTCGCTGGAGGCATCTTCTTTAGCAAATCTGAAGAAAGGAAGAGGACCAAAAACCAGTTGTGAGCAGCAACTGAGAGCAAGCAAGGTAGCAGCAAACAGGCACGGCAAGGAGATAATATAAGTTCCCTTCTTTTGAAATAAGTTGAATACTCAAAGCGTTTACCTGCTGTTTTTAACAGAGGATGAATATGTTGTCAAAGCTTTGATGGAATGTAATCTTTTGGTTTTCTGGGCTTTGTCTTCAGAGTGTATCCCTTATTATTGACTCATTTCTTACTTTGACTCCTCTACTCCATTACATCCCATCAAAGCCAGCCATGCGCAGAGTGGAAGGAACATCAAACGTAGAATACTATGGATCTGGATTCTTGGCTGGCTTTTGTGGTGTGACCTTAGGGAAATGACTTACTTCCTCTGAGTCTGTTTTCTCGCTTGTGAAAGTAGCCTGTCTTTACAGGGTTGCTATGAAGATGAAGCAAGGCAATAGATATGAAGGGTCTAATACACCTCTGGGCACAAGATAGTGCTCAGTGATATTAAGTATTGCTCACCAACAGGGTAAGTTTCAGAGTTTGAGGGGCAGCAGGGAGCAATCTGAGTATTGCTGCTCTGTTACTCAAGAAGACTAGCGGGCCAGGGTTGAAAGACTCTATATCCCTATGGGTTCGTGGCCACTGGCCATTGGTCTCTGGGTTCTTCTGCCAAAAGCTGAAATAACTGCATCTACTTTAAATTCTCTTCTTTCTCCTTATTTTTGGAGAACCATGATGAATATTTGATTACATATTTGGAATCTAATATAGGATGGGCTGAGGTTTTGGAGCTAAAGATAGTCTATTTAGTTCAATCTACTACACGCAGCATCTGGAGAGGAGGAAATCAAGGCCCGGGGTTGGGGAACGGCTTGCCCAAGGCTTTGGTAGAGCTGAGTGGGCTCCCTCGTCTCCTTGTCTCGGAGCGGTGTGGTGCTGCCTTAAATGCACCAGTGTCACTCAGAATTTGACCGTGTATGTTGGAGTGAATTCAACCTGACTGGTTTGAATAGGAACCCTGCTTTCTGGGAGGCCGGTGTCCTCCTCGGGGCGGCGGGGGGGGGGGGGGTTTGTGATTTTCTTAACATGATGAGATGCTACGTCCTATTCCATGCTCCGTATACACCTTATATATTGCCTTTGTATAGCCCATGAGGCCTGTTTTCTCTTTTCAGCCATGGCGGGGGCCGTGCTCTGCTGGGATCAGTACCCCGGTGCCTGGTACAGATTAGGGCCCTACTTGTTCATTTGCTGAATTTATTGAATTCAGAGATTTTATGATGATGGGTGTTTGAAGAAGTAGTGGGCAACAGGGGCGAGGCTGGGGGGCAAAGTACAAGCCGCTCACTTGACTTGTTTTGGGAAAGACTTCCCTTTGTATACATACTCCTGTGACAGAACTTCAGCCAGGAGGAATGACGGGCAAGAGAGCATATTGGTTAACAACGAGGAGCTAATTTGCCGGGGTTTGAATTCTAAACAAATTTGTTTTGAGAGAGAGAGAGAAAGAGACACACAGAGTGTGAGTAGAGGAGGGGCAGAGAGAGGGAGACACAGAATCCGAAGCAGGCTCCAGGCTCTGAGCTGTCGGCACAGAGCTGGATGCGGGGCTTGAACCCATGAACTGGGAGATCATGACCCGAGCTGAAGTCGGACACTTAACCGACTGAGCCACCCAGGTGCCCCTGCCTGGGTTTGAATTCTAATTCTGCCGTGTCCTAGCTGTGTAATTTAATCTTTCTGTGCTCTGCTCAGGAAAGGGATCCAGAACCAATATTCAGGAAGCTGGGATGGAGGCAGATGTTTATGTGAACATGCATATGTGCATTATAAATGCAAATGTCTACATACATTTGCATGTGTATATGTAGACATGCATATATATATACACAGATATTTATGGCTGTGCTTTTATATGTAGGCTGGCGCCTAGAGTTCTCACACAGTGTCACTTAAAGGTTTCTTGGTGAGATTGGTAACATCCAACATTCATCCAGTGAATAAACATGTAGTAAGCAATTACAAGGTGGCAGACCCCGTGAGGAGCTGAGAGAGAGCCAGGAATGAAACATGTTCCCTCACTTTTAATGTAAGCAGTCTATCGTCGGTGAATAACTGATATTGTGTTAAGGGCACGGACAGAGTCTTCCGGAAGCATGGAGCCAAGTGTGAGAAATTCTCACGGCAGAGTGGGGGACGGTGTGATGTGACAGGCAGGTAGGGTAATACTTGAGTGTATCATGAAGACAGAAACGGTGTATAGAGAGAGAACGGGGGGGGGTGCTTCAGGTAGGGAGGAGTGGCAGAATGAAGATGGGGTGATTGAGGGTGCAGATAATGAAGGCAATAGGGAACTTCCTTTCATTTACGTGCATTATTTATTTTTTCTCAAATGGCCGCGAAGTTGGTAGGGCATAAGTACTTATTAAGTTCTTTGGACCTAATTACTTAATAAGGGAACGGGCTTTTCTTTTGGCCTAGGGTTGCCATGAAAATAAAATATTTCTGAGACACCCAGTAGGTCACGAACCGCGAAAATGTGAGAAATTCCATCCTAGGCACAAGCACAGAGACATTTCCCAGTTGCTGTTGTTTCCTGTACCGAAAGGTTGTTCTCAGCTGTTGTCACACAAGTGGAATCGAGATTCTGACAATTGTCTTTGACCAAGAAGGATAATCACAGATGACTATAAACGCGTGTACTTGCTTATGCTCCCAAAGCACAAACCCACACGCACCCATACACACGTTACACAGAGGCAGGCACAGAGTGATTTGGCCGAGATGATAATTTTGGAGGGTCATTAACTTTGAGAAATGAAAATAATTAAAAGTCAATTAAGATATCATTTCTAGGGAAATGGAGGGAAACAGGATCTGGAAATTTCAGGCGGGAATGTCGTCCTCAGCAAGGTGGCTTCCCCTTGAGGCAAATAGGACTTGAAACTTTCTCGGTCGGCAGGTGACTTTTGGGTGGGTGACAAGCACAAGTGGGAATGCCATGGACCCTGCCATCTTCCCACAGTTCCTCACCTTTGCCATCTCATCAGCTTTTCCAGTAGATCCACAGTGAGACTACGTCATCCCAGGTCTGTGTTGAGTGATGTCCATTCTGATGGTTACCAATACATTCAACTTTCTTCCATTCTACAGACTGCCCTTCAGCTCTTGAAAACTCTGAGCAACTATCTGTCTTGCTTGTGTTTTCTGTAAAATGTCTTTAAAGCTGCTACCACGATTGCTGTCAGAGCCAGATTTGGATCCCTCATTAAGTGGCCTTCAACAATTCCACCAGGGAGAGCATGGTTATGTACAACATCCACAAAAATCACTTACTGGAGTATATTTTCCTTAGCTGTTGGAGTAATGCACACTCTACTGTGTTCACCTTGTCTACCCACTCTGTATTTATGAACCAGGGGATCAACTCTTTAATGGAAGCCTTGATAAAAAAAAATTCTCCCTCTTATTCTACAGCATTTCCGGCCCCAATCTAGTTTCTGTTCTGACAACGTTTAATCCTTGATTCTGCCTTCAGTTTTTGGAAGTAATTACCTACCTCTTCCTGAAACATCACTGAATTAGTCAGGGGTCTCTAGAGAAACAGAACCAATAGGTTATATATAAAGAGATTTATTATGAGGCCTTGGCTCACATGATTATGGAGGCTAAGAAATGCCATGATCTCCAGAAAGCCGGAGACTCAGGAAAGCCAGGGGTATAATTCAGTCCAAGCTAAAGGCCTGAGAATGTTTCAACTTGTCTAGGCTGAACTACATTTCCCAGAAGTCCCTTATGTGTCCAGCTAGGGCGAGCCACAAGGGAGGTCCTTGAAGCCTGGTGGGAATAAGGGAGCTGGCTGACATTTTGTAGTGCATGTCCATTGCTGATGATCTGCTGACTCAGCTTGTTGGCATTAAACAGCATCTGGGCCTGAATTGCTTTACCTTCCCTCGGACCCTCCTTTAGCCTCTCTGATTCCTAGGCCAGGCATGTGAGGGTAGCTCCATGACGAAGACACCCAGCCTCTGCAGGATTCCCTTGTTCCAAAGTAAGAAAGGACAAGTGTTTCAGTCTACCCTTATTGGATTCTAGCTCATGCATGTTCTTTTTTGTTTTTAACAGCTCTAGTGAGATATAATTCATATACCATACATTTACACCTTTAAATGTACAATTCATTGTTTTTTAGTATATCTGCAGAGGTGCACAGCTGTCACTACGATTCATTGTAGAACATTCATCATCCCCCAAAGAAACTCCATACCCAATACAGTCACTGCCTATTCCCACACCCCCTGCCCCTCACCCCTAGTCCTACTTTCTGTTTTATACATTTGCTTGCTCTGTACATTTCATGTATATGGAAACATGCAACATGGGTTCTGCTTCTTTCCCTTTAGCATAATGCTTTCAAGGTTCATATACGGTTGTAGCATGTTTTCTGCTTCATTCTGTTTTGCTGGTGAATAATATTCTGGCGTACGAATGTACCACATTTGGTTTATCTTTTCTTTCACGTTGTTTCCACATTTTAGCTCCGATGAGTCACGCTGCTACGAACATCTGCGTACAAGTGATTCTGTGGACAAACACTTTCATTTCTCTTTGGTATATACTTTATTTTTTTGTCCTCTTCGACCGAGCATGCAGCTTCGGGAAGGACGCACATGGAGCGGTGAGGGAGGAAGGGGACACCCACCTAGCCAGCCAGATCAGCCGAATCAACCCTGACGATCAATGGGGTGACAGATGTCGCAGCCAGATCGCCCTCACATCCTCTCTTTGGTATATACTTAAGAGTGGAATTACTGGTTATATGGTCATTATGAAGAACTGAACTCTCCGCTTTACATTCCCAGCAGCAATGCATGAGGATTCTAATTTCTCAACATCTTTGCCAACACTTATTATTATCTGTCTTTTTGATGGCAGCCGTCCTAGTGTTTGTGAAGTGGTGTCTCCCTGTGGTCTTGATTTGTATCCCCTAATGGCTACGCTGTGGAGCATCATTTCATGAACTTATTGACCACTTATAGGTCTTATTTGGAGAAATGTCTAGGCCGATATTTTACCCTTTTTTACATTGGATTAGTTATCATTTGATTACCGAGTTATGAGAAGTTCCAGCCTTTTCTTCATCTTCCCTTCTTAACTGCCTGCCCTGGGGATTTTAAGCACCAGCATCGGAGGCAAACACAACAGCCTAACAGATTATTTAACTGGCTTCCACAACTATGTAAGAATTTCCCTGTAGTGAATTTGTGTCTATCCTACTGGCTCTGATTTTTTGATTGAACCATGATTGATAGAGAGTCTCAGCCCGATGCTCACATTTCACCTTCCTCTACTATCTACATACAGCTACGCTCCAGCCAAACGACGCCTCCATCCTCCATGAGAACCCTCCTTTACCATGCAGTACCTCATGCCTGTTTCTTTTCTCACATGTTTTCCCTCATTATTTTTACTTCAAATTGTGAAGTAAACCACCACACATTCTCTGCCATCTTCCTAATTCCTAATCTTAGCATCTTCCTCTTTTGCATGTTATAATATTGCGTATCGCCTTGAAAATCGGTCCCTTTCTCCATAATCTCATGGGAAGGTTGAAAGGAATAATAAAGACTACACACAGAAAATACCCTCACCGAGTACCTGGCACATGGCAGGTGATGAGTAATGGATAATTCTCTTCATTTCCTACCCCCAGAAAATGTCAAGAACGCAGTAACTAGTGCTCCACATCTTCCAATTTTGTGGATCTGGAAACGAGGCCAGGAGGCTTAGATGATTCATGTTACTCTGCATTTTCCTCTTTTCTGTGGCTCAGGGAAACTTCTGGGACACTCTGCTCTTTGTGCCCTGGGTTTCAACGCTGGACACGCCTTTTTGGAAAAGCACGTACTTGTGACATGACGGGTAACGATGACTTCCAGCCATAAAATGTTTCCTTTTATCTCATCAAGTAATTTGAGGGGGCTGTGGATTCAGTAAATGGCAATGGATGTAATTAATAGCATTGAATCTCATTTATAGAAATGCCTCATGTTTGCATCATGCTTCAGAGTTTTCAGAGCTATTTTCTCCTTGGATCCTTATAGCATCCCTTGCTGCGGTGGAGGACATTCTGCTGGTGATGACACCGAGGCGCAGGTGGCTTCAGTGATGCATCTAAAGGTCACAGTGCGTAACCGGAACCCACAGATCCTGACACCAAGGCTCGTGTCCCTCTCTTTGCGCTCGTCCACAAGCAGAGTGAAAGGGAAGCTTGAGCTTGTTCCAGCGCAAAACCCAGTGCATCAGCATCTATTGGTTAATCCTCAGTCTGTCCCTGCTTGAGCTTCTGGGTGGTGGCTGCTGTTTCCTTTCTCCCCCCACCCCCGTGTATCTTCCCAACTCTCCTGGTGTCATTATCCTCTGGAATCCAAGATGCTGATCGCATAGGTCAGACAGGAGAAGTAGTCCATGTTAGCTAGTGGTTTCGTGGTGCTTTCAAATCACCAAGACTTCTTTCTGTGAAAAAGACTCAGCCTTACCAATCAAAGATACGTCATCTGTTTGAAACCCGATCTCTCTGTCTTTAGGTTGATGACTCAGTTGTTCCCCGTTTCCCCTGGCCATCGGGGTTCTGTATCCCCCCAGGTTGCCTCCTTGCTAAGAGATCATATGGATACAGGTGGAGGGTCTATGCGTCCTTGTGGCATTGGAGGAATGACATCTGGTATTCTGATACAGATGTTTCAACTCCTGCCCACGGGGGGTTACCCCTCCTCCAAAGCGTGGGGAGAGGGTATTTATTACTCCTTCACCCTGTGCCCTTTAGTTTCTTGTGCCCTCCTCCAGCACGGGGATGGCGTAACCCTTCTTGTGTGGAGATACTGCCCTTCACCATTTTTACACCTGTCCTTGCCCAAGATCTGCCACACGGTTATTCCCTCCAAGCTTTACTTCCTGATATGTAAATGCCTAGTTTGGGGAAGTCTAAGCAAATCCTTTTCTCTTTTTGGAAATCTACCCCTCAAGACTATCGGCTGTGGACTTACAAGTTTCGATTGAAATTCAGAGCTGAGCAGTGAAAACTGCCTTCCCTTTCTTTTCTTTTTTTCAACAATTCTGTACATTACTCAGTGCTTATCATGGTAAGTGTACTTTTTTTTTTTTTTTTTTTTTTTAAATTTTTTTTTCAATGTTTATTTATTTTTGGGACAGAGAGAGACAGAGCATGAACGGGGGAGGGGCAGAGAGAGAGGGAGACACAGAATCGGAAACAGGCTCCAGGCTCTGAGCCATCAGCCCAGAGCCTGACGCGGGGCTCGAACTCACAGACCGCGAGATCGTGACCTGGCTGAAGTCGGACGCTTAACCGACTGCGCCACCCAGGCGCCCCGGTAAGTGTACTTTTTAATCCTTATCACCTATTTCACCCATCCCCTCACTCACCTCCCCTCTGGTACCCAGCAGTTTGTTCTCTATAGCTAAGAGTCTGTTTCTTGGTTTGACTCTATATCTCTCTTTTTTCCCCCTTTGTTCATTAGTTTTCTTTATTAAATGACACATATGAGTGAAATCATATGGTATTTGTCTTTCTCTGACTTACTTCACTTAGCATTACACTGTCTAGCTCTGTCCATGTTTTTGCAAATGGCAAGATTTCATTATTCTCATGGCTGGATAGTATTCCACTACACACGCGTGTGCGCGCACACACACGCGCGCACACACACACACACACACACACACACACACACCTCACATCTTCTTAGTCCATCCACCTATTGATGGACACTGGGGCCACTTCCATAATTTGGCTATTGTTAATAATGCTGTAATAAACAGGGATGCATATATCCTTTCAAATTAGTATCTTTGTATTCTTTAGGTAAATACCCAGTAGTGTGATCCCTGGATCATAGTGTGGTTCTATTTTTAATTTTTTCAGGAGCCCTCACTCCATTTTCCACGGTGGCTGCACCAGTTTGCATTTCAACCCACAGTACACAAGGATTCCCTTTTCTTCGCATCCTCACCAACACTTGTTGTTTCTTTGGTTTTGATATTAGCCATTCTGACAGGTGGGAGGTGGTATCTCATTAGAGTTTTGATTTGCATTTCCCTGATAACAAGCGATGTGGAGCATCTTTTCGTGTGTCTGTTAGCCATCGGGATGTCTCCTTCAGAGAAATGTCTGCTCATGTCTTCCGATCATTTAAACATTTGATTATTATTATTTTTTGGGTGTTGAGCTGTATAAGTTCTTTACATATTTTGGATACTAACCCTCTGTCAAATATGCCATTTACAAATATCTTCTCCTGTTCAGTAGGTTTTCTTCTGGTTTTGTTGATTGTTCTGGGGAGTAGTAAAACGACCGTGTGGATGAAGGGCTGCAGAGAACTAAAATCCCCAAATCGGTTACTATTTACCCACTTTTCACAACTTTTGGCAACTATTCCACTCCAATAGCATCTCCTTTCTCTGTGAGTCGTCACACATTTACTCTGACAGAGCCATTTCCCCCACTCTTTTTGTATATTTTGTTAGTGACACTTTCCTTTGGTTGTAATTGTTCTTTTACGTGTGTGCATCTTCATGAAATCTCAGCATTGATAGGAGAAGCATTGAACCCATGGAAGTCACTCAGTCAATGTTTAAAGAAACCACTGCGGGCTGCTCAAAACTATACAGCAGGCATGTTTTCTAGTGTTCAGTGCATAAGAGAGGCCTACCCTTAAACGGTATTATTCTGTTAGCATTTGTTGAGAGATATATGCACATATGTATAAGCCCCGCTTGTAGTCTGTGCAATGCATCAGTGTTAGCTTGTTTTGTAAGAACGTGGACTTTTAAGGGAGTTGATCAGGTAGCCTCACTGTGGTGCGATCAACTCTATCCCTATTCTATTTTGGGCTCTCACTCTTTCAGGAGACAGCCTGCCTGCCTGCATACCCGCCTGATGGAGTTAGCCTGTCTCACGGCTTCACTCTGGAGCCGGAGGGATTGCTTCCCACTACAGTGGGCTCTCTTTGGGAGACTTCAATTGCTTTTGAATTAGTTATAGGCTCAAAAGTGAGCGACTCCCATTATTAGAATGCAGGTTTTAAAATTACTTCATTTCAAGTTGCCAGCTTGGCAGCATTAACCTGTCATCAGAGAATTCAGCATGGTTGTGAAGAAGATAGACTTTTGAAAAAATAAAGCAGAATGAACCAATATGGTCAAGTAGTGAAGGAAATGGACTCGGAAATGCTTTTCACTTACGCCTCATCCATTTTACCATCTATACAATGGTGGCGAAACCTTGGATCCTCCTTTTTAGAATAAGTTGAAGGGCAGTCAATGAAATGCTATGTAAAACATTCACTGAGTATAATACTCAGTGATTGTCTCGATTTGTGTAGCTTTGCTGAAATATTTCTAGGAAAGCTGACGTTCTTACGCACACACAACATAGCCTTACGCCAGCTATCAAAGGAATATGTCTGGTACAAAGGGCATTATTTTCCAGTTTTATTGAGGAATGATTGACAAATAAAAATTGTGTATGTTTAAGGTGTACAATGTGATGATTTGATATATGTATACATTGTGAAATGATTATCATAATCAAGCTAATGAACACATCCATCGCTTCACATAGTCACTTTTTTTTGGTGGTGAGAACACTTAAGATCTACTCTCTGCAAATTTCAAGCATACAATACAGTATTATATCATTATTATTATTATTATTATTATTAACAGTAGAGTCACTATGTTGTATATTAAATCTCCAAAACTTACTTATCTTATAACTGAAAGTTTGGATCCTTTGACAAGTATCTCCCCATTTCCCCCTGGCCCTGGCAACCACCATTTTATTCTCTGTTTCTAGGAGTTCAGCTGTATTTAGGTTCCATATGTATGTGAACTCATACATATTTGTCTTTCCGTATCTGGCTTATTTCACTTAGCATAATGTCCTCCAGGTTCATCCATGTTGTTGTAAATGGCAAGATTTCCTTCTTTTACATGGCTGAATAATATTCACTGTGAAACTATAAATTCTAAGTGCATAATGACCCAGTTATGAAAACAAACTTGAAAAGGTTAAGAAGCCATGTAGAAAAATATCTTTATGACTTTTAGGAAGGGAAAACTTTTTTGCAGGACACAAAATGCACAAATTATAAAGAAAAATATGCATATATTTGACCTTAAAATTAGTATATATTTGTGTGTGTGTGTATATATATATATATATATCTTAAAATTAATATATATATATATATACATACATATATATATACATATATATATACACACACACACACATACACACACACACACCAAATTCCATACACAAACATGAAAGACCATTTACCAACTAGGACAATTTTATGTCAGCTCATTGTTAATGAAAGAGAAATATCCAGAATACAAAAGAGCTTCCTACCAATCAATAAAACACATGAAAACTTTTCAATAGAAAATTAGGCAAAGGACATGAATAGTTAATCTACATATAAGATGAAATCTGAATGACCAATGAACATGTGAAAAGCCCAACCTCATTGTAATCAGTGATATGGAACAAAAAGCGTTCATATCATAAGATTATATTAGTAAAAAATGACTTAGTCTGATCATGTAAAGTGCTGGTGAAGATACAGAGAATCAGGAACTCTCCTGTGCAAAAATTATGCAACCACTTTAGAGAGTGAATTGACAATACATAGTAATGTTTGAAGATGCACATATATTTTGAGCTAGTGATTTTACTTTGAGATACATTTTCTAAAGAAACTGCTGTATATGTGCGAAGCATGTATGAGGATATCCCCTATAGCGTTTGTTTTTAATGTCTAAGAAGTGGAAATGCATCCTTTTAAAAGGTAGAATGGAGAAGTTGTGGTTTGGATATGTTGAAATTCTATAAAGAAGTTCAATAATATAATATATCAAATATTGAAATCACTGCTGAGTGAAGAATGGCGAGTTCCATTAGGTTATTGTATTAGTTTTACCACAAACTCAGAGGCTTCAAATAATACAGTTATTGTCACACAGTACCTGTAGGTTAGAAGTCTGGGCATGGCTTAGCTGGGTTGTCTGCTTCAGTATTTCGCCAGACTGCATTCCTAGCATCAGTGAGGGATGTGGTCTCATCAGAGGCTCTACTGGTGAAGGAGTGACTTCCAAACTCCCTGAGAATGTTGTAGAATTCATTGCCTTGTGGTTGCAGGATGGAAGTCCTCAGATTTTTCAAGGGGTCACCCTCAGCACTGACAGGCCATCCATGATTCCTTGTCACATGAGCTTCCCTAACACAGCCATTTGCTTCATGGCAGATTGCTTCTTTAAAGTCAGCAAAGGATAAAGAGACTCTAACAAGATGGTGTTACACTCTTGCACAATCACATAAGTGTAATCACATATATTGCATCGCTTTTCACCTCATTTCATGGATTATAAGCAAGTTGCAGATCCCAGTGACACATGAGGGGAATTACACAAATGCATGAATACCAAGGAGTGGTAATTATGGGAGCCATCTGAAGGTCTGTTTGCCAAAATTTTGTATCATTTATGTAAATGTTTCAAAACATCAAATCACAAAACAATTTTGTTGACTGTCCAGGAAATAATGCTGTGTGAAACAACCAACCTCAAAAAGTTATGTAACACATTATCTCATTTATATACCATTCCTTATAATGGCAGAATTATAGAAATCCAGAAAAAAGATTAATGGTGGCCAGGGGTCAGGGACAAAGGGAGGCAGACAGAGGGTGACAGAAGGTGGACATGAGTACAAAAGAACAAGGACACAGAAGAGTTGTGTATCTTGATTGTATCAATGTCAGTATCCTGGTTGTGATGTTGGGCTATAGTTTTACAAGACGTTACCATTGGGGGAACCTGGAAATGGTACACGGGATCTCTCTGCATTGTGTCTTAAACTGCATATGAACTACAATTAGCAAGGGTAAAAAGTCTCATTAAGAAACAACAACAACAACAAATAAGCCAGAGAAAATTTCAAAGACACAAAACAAAAACAAAGTAAACGCTCTCATCTAAATGCTGAATGATGAGCAGAAAACCATGAGACAAAAATCAGTGGAGAAAAACGGTGACTAGCTGGCTGACACAGGAAGCTCATTTGCAAAAAGAGAACTCAAATCATCATTGGAGGGAGTAGACGGTAGAACTGCTCTGCAGAAAATCGAGTCGGCAACTTGGAGAACAAAGTTGAGGACTCTCAAAATTCAGGAGAAAATAACAAACGTTAAACCACTTGATTAGTTTATACTAATTATTCAGTTTATAATCTTACATGGAAAAGCTGTGAATATTACCTTAAATGTGTCACATATACACTTATGTGATTTACATGTATGTTCTCTTGTTACTTTCAAAGAAGTCATGTGAATATTACTCTATAAAGTAATATGCAAAGTTCCTAAAGGTGACTCTCTTTGGACGTTACCACTGTTCATGATTTTAATTTTCTACTTTACGCGTTTGGATATACAGTTTTCTACCATGAGTATGTATTAATTTTAGATGGAAAAATGATTAAAATCAATGTAATCTTGTGGATATTGCACAAGATCTACAATTATGTAAAAATATATACGAGGAAAAACTAGAAGGAAATGTTGTATATTAAATGTTAACAGTGGTTCTGCCTGGGGGATTGGGATTTACTTGTTTTCATTTTCTCCAAGTAATACTGTGTAGTCTCTAGATTGTATACAGTGATCAGATGTTCATTTTATAATCATACAGATACATTTTAAATTAGCATATAAAATTTTATGGGTACTATATGATAACAAATACATATTTGTGTATATTTTTACACTGAAAATTGATGGGAAGGAAAACAATAAAAGGTCAGAGATGCCTTTTTTTATTCCTTTAACTTTCATGTATTTTCAAAATTTGAATCATGAACATATATTGGTTTGGTAATGGAAATATCCCCAAAGAAAATGGAAATGATTAATTAATTGTTTGGGCAATTGGGACATTTTTTTCAAAGCATAAAACAATAAAAAAATCATAAAAAAGGAGGAAATATTCAAACAGACAATTAAAACATGGGAAAATACTTCGCTTCCTTAAATGCAATTTCAAAAATAGTTTTATCTTAGGGCCAGGATCTCAGAAGACTTTTATTTTCTCTTTTAATGCCCGTGTTTCCCACATTTTCTAACATCAAACCAGAAAAAATGTTACATGCTATAATAAATGGAATAGAATTACATCAAGGGCCAACAGGTAAGTTTAAAAGGCGCTATACTTGGGGCGCCTGGGTGGCTCAGTCGGTTGAGCGTCTGACTTCGAATCAGGTCATGATCTCATGGTTCGTGAGTTCGAGCCCTGCGTAGGGCTCTGTGCTGACAGCTCAGAGCCTAGAGCCTGCTTCGAATTCTGTGTCTCCCTCTCTCTCTCTGCCCCTCCCCTGCTTGCACTTGTCTCTCTCTGCCTCTCAAAAATAAAGAAAAAAAAAGGCACTATACTTGGCTATGAACTTCCAGTTAACATAGAATTCTCAAGAAAGTCTCATAAGATTCATTCATTCAGCAATTATTTATGGAATGCCTACTCTGTCAAGGAATATGTGGGTGTTTGGAATCCTATAGCGAACAAGTCAAAGATCTTGCCTCCATGCAGCTTACATTCAAAGATGGAAGTTGGAAAGCCATCTACTCTTAGCTTGTTCGAGCTGCCATAAAAAATAACCCAGACTGGGGGGCTTGGATAACTAAAGTTTATTTTCTCACAGCAATGGAGGCCAGAAGTCCAAGATCAAGGTGGCAGGAGGGTTGGTTTTCTGTGAGGCCCTTTTTGGGGTGTAGGTGACTGCCCTCTTGCTAATTCTTCATTGATCATCTGTCTGTGTACGTGCCCCTGGTGGTCTCTCCCTTTTCTTTTTTTTTTTTTTTTTAATTTTTTTTTTTTTTTAAGTTTATTTATTTTTGGGACAGAGAGAGACAGAGCATGAACGGGGGAGGGGCAGAGAGAGAGGGAGACACAGAATCGGAAACAGGCTCCAGGCTCTGAGCCATCAGCCCAGAGCCCGACGCGGGGCTCGAACTCACGGACTGCGAGATCGTGACCTGGCTGAAGTCGGACGCTTAACCGACTGCGCCACCCAGGCGCCCCAGTCTCTCCCTTTTCATGTAAGGATGTCAGTTGTACTGGACTAGAACCCCACTCTAATGCCATCACTTAACGTAATCACTTCAGTAAAGGTTATCACCAAATATGGCTACATTCTGAGGTATTGGGGATTAGCAATTAACACATGAATTTGTGTGTGTCGGGGGGGGGGGGCATAATTCAGCCCCTAAAATCACTCTATCCTTTCATTGTCTTTAGTGATTCCTCATATTCTGGTCCAGTGTCTGTTTGAATACCTCCAGTGATGGGGAACACCCTTCCCTGCCTTGGATCAGGGTGTAGAGTTTAAATCTGTCTCTGAGTAGAAGGTCACCTAACCCAGACTTCCTGACGAGAGCGCTGCCGGAATACCCAGCATCGAATGTAGCTGCTTGATTCTGCAACTCCCTGACTGGGGACACTCTGAAGTTCAAGAATGAGGTGTTCAGCTGTGACTTCTCTCCCACATCCTGCAGCCAAGAGGTGACACGAAGTCACAGACATTTCCAGCTGAACAAGGACTGATCTCTCCACCCTCCTCTCTCCTCTCTTCCCTTTACAGGGAGCCTGTGACATTTTTGTTTTGTTTTGTTTTGTTTTTATAAGGGATCCCTTATCTTCATCTCTCTCTCTCTCTCTCTCTCTCTCTCTCTCTCTCTCCTTTTAACAGATCAAACTGAGAAGTCTCTGGACCTTTCACAGATGGAATTACAAAGGCAGTTTTTCTGAATCTGAGCAACTCAAAAGAATCAGCTGGCTCCTTTCTCTGGCAGCCAGCTTTTTAATCCTCGGTCACATGTCACTTCTAATTGTGGGCATGATGTTCAAGTTCCCCTCGGGCCGAAATTTCACTCCAGTAAATGCTCTTCTTCCACAGCTGCAGAAACATGTCAGGGAGAGTGATGTTCAGGTACCATTTCTGCAAGAGGGAGCAGCTTTGCCCGGCATGAACCCCGGGAGTCAGGTGCCTGTCATTGACCTTTGATCGAGGCTGACACGATCTCCCTCAGCCAGACACTAAAGCTCTAAAGGTCGAAGACCAAGGAGGCTGGGTGCAGGAAGGAGGGGAGCCCTGGGGAGGGGGTTCTTCTTATTTTGAAATAAATGGGCAACGTTTTCAGGGGAGAAAGTGCGGGAACAGACGAGGTGATAAAAAAAAAATCACTTGAGTAGAATTGTCACCAGTTGTGCCCAGGTTGGATCCCTGGTATTTGAGGGTCTCATTAGAGAGGGGCCAATTCCCCCAGAATGCCTCAGAGGTAACTGATTGCCCTGAGAAAGTCTCTCCAATCTCCCGAGAACTTCAGAGTTCTTTCTTTTTTTTTTTTTTTGTTAAATTTTTTTTTTTCAACGTTTATTTTTATTTTTGGGACAGAGAGAGACAGAGCATGAACAGGGGAGGGGCAGAGAGAGAGGGAGACACAGAATCGGAAACAGGCTCCAGGCTCTGAGCCATCAGCCCAGAGCCCGACGCGGGGCTCGAACTCCCGGACCGCGAGATCGTGACCTGGCTGAAGTCGGACGCTTAACCGACTGCGCCACCCAGGCGCCCCTTCAGAGTTCTTTCTAGCGTGAAGTCCTCCGATAGTTACGTGAACCAGAAGTTTCTTTTTATCTCCACATTTTATGAAAAATTTCCAGCACATAGCAAAACTGATGACATCTGATGGTGAACACCTGTATGCTCACTGCTTGGATTCTGCCATTAACATTTTTACTCTACCTGCTTCGTCTTCTATCTGTGTATTCCTCTAGCCAGCCGTCAGTCCATTTCCCTTTTGGGGATGCATTTCAAAGCCAAATGCAGCTAAGACCACATTCCCCCTAAATAGTTTGGTGTGGAACCAGATTTCAATATTTGTTTACAGGTATTTCTTCTTATAAGGCAAAAGGTACTCACAATTAAACACGCAGGTCTCACACGTGCATTTAGTGAGTTTTGACAAAGGCAGATGCCAATTGGCGATCTGAATAACTACCAAGATACAGAACAGCATCATCCCCCAGAAAGCTCTCATGACCCTTCCCCAGTCAATCCTCACCATTTCCACCTCCCAGACGAACTTTGTCCCTATTTTTTTCTTCCCTAAGTTAGTTTTGTCCATTTAGATCTTCTCAAAAATGGACTTACATGTACTCTTTTGTATGCTTTCTATCGCTCAGCATAGTACTTCTGAAATTTATCTATTGTGTGCATTAATAGTTTCTTTTTATTGCTAAGTAGGATTCCATTGGGTTAATCCACCACTGTGTGTTTATTCATCCTCCTAATGGGGACACGGTGGCTTTTTTCAGCTTTTGGCTGATATGAATAAAGTGACTTGGCTTATACAAGCATAAGAGCGAATTTTTTCCTCTCTATAAACTCAAGGGAATATTTTCCGCTGTATCATCTATCCATCCACCTTTTCTTCCATCCATTCAAACACATATCGTGTGCTCACGGCAGGCCAGGTAGTGTTCAACCGCTGGGGAAATAAAGTTACAAGATACGTTCTCTGTCCTTTACAGAATCTAGTGAGAGAAACTTTTGCATTCCTGGACCCAGTTCCGTGGTGTGTGTGTGTGTAGGGCTTCCCACAACACCAAACAACCCTGGACACCAGAAGAGTGTCTGAGAAATCACTCCAATTCTGACACCATCTACCGGAGACAGCATCAGATTCCACAGGCTGAGGGGCTCGGTCCTACAAGACGACTCCCTTTCTGCTTCAGATGCCAACCACTTCTGACCAAGTGGCTATAATGTAAGTCAGAGGTACCCACTGCCCTCAGATTTGATTAACTTGCTAGAGCACCTCCCAGAACTTAAAGAAACATCCCTTACTAGGTAACCAGTTAATTATCAAAGGATGAGTCAGGAACTGCCAGATGGAAAAGCTGCAGGAGGCGGGGAAGGGGTAGGGGAAGGGTCACGGTGCCCTCTCCAGCCGCCACTCTCCCAGCGCCTCCGTGAGTTCACCAGCCCGGAAGTTCTCCAAACCCTGTCCTTTTGGGCATGCTGGATTGATCCCCTGACATTAGCAATTGACTCAACCTGCAGCCCCTCTCCCCTCCCAGGAGGTCCGGGGGTGGGACTAAAAGTTACCACCCTCTATTCACCTGGTTGGTTTCCCTGGCAACTAGCCCTCATCCTTAGGTGAGGTCCGGAAGTCACCTCATTAACATAAGACACCTGTATCACTCTCATCACTTAGGAAATTCCAAAGGTTTTAGGAGCTCTGTGCCAGAAATGGGGACAAAACCCGAAGATTATCTATCATCTTTTATTATAAATCACAGTATCACAGAGAACAACACAGACAATTACAGAAATACAAAAATGGGGCTAAAATGACAACTTCCAGAAGAGGGAGAAGCCTAGGAGAGTTAGACAAGACTTCCAGACAGGTCAGACCCGAGGTAGGGAAGCAGGGTACTGAGGGGTCCCAACATATGGGGGCAGCTTTAGCAATGGGATCATGAGGCCTTTTCTGCAACTCCCTTCAATGCAGCCCAGTGGCTTCCATGGAGGTGATTTTATGAGGAGCCTTATTGAGTTCACTTACTCCTGCAAACCTACTTTTCTAGAACTCACCTCTATTTACATACCTCCTGCAGGTTCATCTCAAGCCTTCATCTCACTTGACTTGAGATGTCAGAGGCAGCTTATTATTCCCCTATGAAGTTATTTTGTCCTAAAGTCTACAGATTTCTTCTGGAAAGCTCAGTGGAGCTGACTCATAGAATCAGCCAGGCTTTCTCAAGTGTAACAATTCCAGAATGTACTAACTCTGAGATGCAACACCAGGTTCCTTTTGAGTCATTGGTATAGGGCTGCCAGATAAAACACAGGACATTCAATTAAATTTAAGTTTCAAGTAAAAAACAACTTTTTTCTTTTAGTGTGTGTCCTGAATATTGGATGCAATATATATTTATATTGACAAGTGATTTGTTGTTTATCTGAAATTCACACGTAACTACATATCCTGTACTTCTTTCTTTTTTAAATGTTTGTTTATTTTTGAGAGAGAGAGAGAGAGACAGAGCATGAGCAAAAGAAGGTCAGAGAGAGAGGGAGACACAGAATCCGAAGCAGGCTCCAGGCTCTGAGCTGTCAGCGCAGAGCCCAACGTGGGGCTTGAACTCATGAACTGCGAGATCATGACCTGAGCCGACGTCGGGTGCTTAACCGACTGAACCACACAGGCGCCCCCACATCCTGTACTTTCGTTTGTTAAACCTGGCAACCTGCGTCATTGGAGAAAGAGGTTTTCTGGTCAAGTGAATTTTACTCATGAAGGAAGCCAAACCCATAAAAGTGGCAAAACTTTAAAAAGCAACCGTGAAAGAAATATTAGTTGTGTCATATATCTCCCCATCTTTTGAGTTGGAATATATGGATGTATCACAGAACTTCTTGATAGCCTGCAGTGATTAGTATAATAAATATTAATTACTGCACTGTATTGTGGTCTCAAAACTATTGGAGGATATTGAGAGCTGCTTGTCTCTATACAGAATGCCACCAGAAATCTGTGATTTTAGAATTTTACATCTGTGGGGGTTTTTTTTCCATTTTTTTTCTTTCTTTTCTCATTATCGGCCTATCAGTTAACCCCCTCATGGCAATGAATCTTTATTTTTTCCAGAGTCCAGAAATGCCAAACTTTTCTTCTGCCTAACCTGATCTCAGTAAACAATGAGACACTAAATCTTGCTGGTAATATGTATTAACAAAGGTCATAAGCTAGTATGGAAAAAAGGTATGGGGTTTATAATAATTATTTAACATTTCAGAGATTAAGAAAAGACAACTAATTTCCAGTCTCTTAATTTTATTTTCTCAAGCACTCATTCACTTCCTCATTGAAATAATAAATGTCGTTATGTAACAGAGGTTTATACAGACCCTTATAGCCTCCGTGTTTTATAAAATAATATTTCTAATTTGTCTTTAGAAAACCATATCTTGGGGCACCTGGGTGGCTCAGTCGGTTGGGCGTCCGACTTCAGCTCAGGTCATGATCTCACAGTCCATGAGTTCGAGCCCTGCTTTGGATTCTGTGTCTCCCTCTCTCTCTGCCCCTCCCCTGCTCATGCTCTGTCACTCTCTGTCTCAAAAATAGATAAAAACATTAAAAATTTTTTTAGAAAACAATATCTTTAAAGGGCTGGAGGGTGATTAAAAATTGAATGTTGCTATCTGAATATTATATATCTTCCAAATAGTGTATTCATTTAATTTACATAATTGCATGAGTCCTGGGAGCGGATTCCCACCTGGTCTCATGTTACAATGTTAAGCGGTGTCATTTAGGTGTAGAAAGCAGTTTCCTCTCAACTAGACCTTTCTTCCCACGGGCTCAGGATATATATTGGGTATTAACCTCTCCTGTGCATTTAGTGTAGATCTGACGTTTTCACCCAAATAGGGAAGGAAAAAATCTTTTAGCTGCATATTTCAAGGAAATATGCTTTTAGCAGGAAGTTGACTCTTCCTCATCCTTTAGCAGCACACTGCGTCTTCCTCTGGGAATCTTTGTCTAGAGACTCTAAGTCCTCATGACATTTGTCAGGGAACAAAGAAGTCATGGCTGGCAGATATTCATAGAAATTGGGGTTAACATTCCTGCTTTAAAATTCTTGAAAATGTGCCACCAGATTACCCAAAGGATGTAACCTGCCTTAAACATCTGCCAAAGTGCATTACTGGCAAAGAGGCTGCTTTCCATGAAAAAAAATACCCCTCTCCTCCATTTCAGTGGTAACTCTGATCTGCCCATAAGTTAGGTGAGACTCATAATTGCACCATGGTGTTGCCCAAAATGTGTAGCTCCATCAGCCTGACCCATTGTCTTCTCTTGACCTGGATTACTGTCTTGGGCTGGTCATGTATACCTGCCATGCCTTTTTTGGGCAATGTCCTACCAGCAGAGTGGTTTTAAACTGCAGTGTGCATCCAAATCTCCTGTGCAGCTGTTGAAAATGTGGGTTCCTGGAACTCACACCTTACCCTGAAGCCAGATGCCCTAAGATGTTGAACCATACTCCAAGATGGCGAACCATACTCCAGGAAACACTCTGCAGCACCTAAGCTCCACGGAGATGGGCCCACGTTGGTCTTGCTCACTTCTTATTCCCTGCGCTGGCCTAATGCCTGACTCAAGATAGGTCTTCAATAAATATTTGGTCAGTGAAGAAATTAAGAAAGGCTGAAGAATGAGGGGTGGCATGGTGGTTTCAGTGGCTAAGGAAACTTCTTAGGTGAAGGAATTCTTATTGCCATGAGGGATGAGTTGAAAAGTTTCTCTGAGGTGGTATGTGTGTGTGTGTTTTGAATTATCAGTAAATATCATTGATGTTTTTTAAAGCATGAAAGTAAGGTACCAGGCTGTCTAATTCCATTGTAATATATTCTTATCCTTCCTTTCCCCACTCTCTTTTCCTTCCTTCCACCTGTCTATCTTTATTTATAAAAAGAGGTCTAAGAAAATGTTCATTTGATGCTCAATTTTTAAGCTGTGAGATTTTAGGTAGCTTCAAAAAAAATTTTTTTGTATTACATGAAATTTTGTGTTCTTTTGTGTAATTTAGCAAAACCAATTAAACTCAATAATCATTTAAACTTCAAAAAAGGCATGCTCTTTGACAAGGTGTTTGGAAATTAGGGTCAGTCAGCACAGCTGGCCTCCAAACATGCCAAAGGTGGGGGAAGGGATAATGTAGGCATCAGCTCTGGTTGCCAAGATCTGCATCTTCTTCCAGAGTTCTCCTGTGCAGGCCCTTGGCCTATATCTCAGACCATGCTTCCATTGTTCTTCATAGTTCCTTTCTCTGAGCCCAACATCTGGGACTCACTTGGAAACTATCTAGACCTTTGACTCAAGGATTGGATACTTTAGGCCACAATAGTGTGGGCATTTTGCCTGGGATTCAGGGCAGGGGTGAAAGCCACTGCACTGAGGGGTGTGCCTCTAGCCCACTTGAAGGTCTTTGGGTCTCTGACGTTGGGGTCTGTCTATACATATGAAAGAGAAAGAGAAAATGAAAAGCTCATGTTTTTAAATAGGTCAAACCATCCTTATGGGAACTTTTTTTGGGGAACGTGTCCCTTTGTATAGGGAATGGAGGCCAAGTTGGATAACTTAGCTTGTATCCCAGCTGACTCCCAGACCAACTTCTTACTCTACTCTTTTCAACCCTGTTGAACAAAATCTCAAGCTCTTCCTTTAATTTTCCTGACTTGATTCCAAATATACTTGTCTTGACAAAAAGTTCTGCTTAGTGCCCCCATTGAGTGACCACCCACCTTATATTGCCAGAGCCCCTCTCTTCCCATGAAATCCTTCTCCCCTTCTGGCACCCTCAGCACTATGAATTAACCACACCCACTGGTCTACTCCCCTGGGCATATAGGAGAACTACATTTCCCAGCTTCCTTTGCAGTTAAATGGAACCATGACTTGCTGGCTAGTATGATGTGGACAGCAGTGATGTGAGGCAAATTGTACTGAGCTCTAAAGCCTCTGCAGAGGCCTATGTTCTGTGTATTCACTGTACAGAAGGAGAAGATCCAGTGAAAATCCAGAAGAAGGGTTCTGAGGTCCTAGGGAACAGTAGAACCAGTTGCATCATGTAGCATGGGAATCTAGGTCACTGTGCAAAGAAAGAAACTGTGCAGGAAATAAACTTTTATTGTGTTTTCCATTTCTACTCAGAGAGTGTTTTGTTCCTGTAGAAAAATACAGCCAACTGGAACGAAAACCCCTCCTTATATTTTAAACCCACTGAAAACAGTCACATCTTTGTCTAGATCTCCTGAGGATCAAAGATGAAGTTAATCTAGATTGATGTCTCCCTCAGAAAGGTTCTTATCATATAGCTATTCTAAGACATTTTCTCACATCCCTTCCTCTCCTACTAGACTGGAAGCATTTCAAGATCAGAGCTTTTTCACTGTATCTGGAACATTCTAGGATCTCTTGGGAAATGATGGAACCTGTATTGAACTAAGTTCTGTTTGACCAACTTTTGTGTTCTTGTATATTCTGCTTCTCAGACAGAGCTAGAGGGGAAAGAACCCAACACTCACTGTATCTGAAATGCAAGTCCAAGTATCAATACTCCTTTTCCAGGTAGTAAGTAGGTCTGGGATCCTCAGGGAAGTATTTATATTTTCTTACTCTTACAGCCTCCCATAAACATGCCTATGGACAGTTGGTCAAAGTTGGTCAAGGAGAGAGACCTCCATTAGAAGGCCTGGCTCAGCTTCCCAGAGAAGATGGTAGGAACCAGTTGGAAAGGATGGTGATGACCCCAGGTACCTATTTGGGGAAGTGGTAGTGACCCCATTTCTACCCCAAGACCAGACACTAAGCAGTCAGGGAAGAGGGTCCCTGTCCAGACATTTTCTGTTCAAGAATGAAATGCCTTTTCAAGTAGACCAGGGGAGAGGAAACTCCAACGCCCAACTGAAGAGGTAAGAGAAGTCATATGGCAGTGGCCCAGGACGACCCGTTTCACGTTGCTGCCTGTATTCGCTGTTCCGGGAAGTGCATTGCATGACTTTCTTGGGGTGGAGGGCTCCAAACTACAAATGTGCACCCACAGCAGTTTCCAAGATGTGCATTTCTCTCCTTTTTTACTGTAACTTAAGAAAGTCAATGCATTTAGAAACTAGAGTGGTTTTTTTCAGATGTTCAAGTTACATTTTTACTTCCTCAGTTCGGCTTTCAAACTCCTCATCTTAATTGGCCAAGAACTTGTGAAAAAAAATGGAGAAGGATTATCCTGAATCATTTGCCTAGAACTTGGAGAGTATGTAAGCAACTCAAAGACACATGTAACTTCTAAGAAATCAGACAGATGTGAGAGTGCTGGAATGGTGTCCTACATGGCCGCGAAGTTCACAGATGCAAAGTCCGGCTTCACAGTGCCTGGAGACTGTGATCACAATGAAAATTTGTAGCAAATATCATTAAGGTCAGTCCCTGAACAACACTATGCAAGCTCACACAAGGTCTTATTTTCTATCTTAGGAAGCGGGTAAAGGGAGACAGTTTGCAGAATACCTACTATGGGCTAGTTACTATTCATTCATTCAGCAACTGTTTACTAAATGTTTACCCTAAGCTGGCTGCGAAGATTTGGTTCCTGCTCATAAGGAGCTCAGATTATCCAATTCAATTCAATTTTCTCGAGAAAGTTATTCACTGAGTCTACCTCGTGTTTTAAAGGGCTTTTAATACACAGGGGTTATCAATCTGAATCACTGGAACTCGGACCAAATATTTTTGTCCTGGAAGTGGCCAGAAAGGATCACCCGAAGGTAGAAGGGGGGATGAAAGATGTCCCCGCCAAGAAAGGGGGTTTGCTACCAAGTTGAGGTGGAGGCTGGGAATCCCGGGGCACCAGGAAGCAGATACAATTTGAGTTACCCTCCAGCTATCATGTTTTCCGAGGAGTGCTCTCAGAACAGCAGCCAGAAACATGCTTTGGGTAAAAGTGTTCTGTGGTCAGGCATGTTTGATAAATTTTGGATATCATATCAAGACATTTGTAAGGGCCCTCATGTGACATAATAAGGCCTCTAGGAAGTTATATAGGAAAGAGAATGGGTCATGTTCCTCCCACCCCCAACCCAAGGCATCCCAGACTTAATCCACAATATATTGCTTTGTCACTTAGCCCTTTTCCACATTCCATGCATCCGGCATTTTTCTCATCATATGTTATAAAACACTAAAGCAGTTTAACCTAGAATATCACTCTATCCAAAAGGGGTTTTCAGTAGTCAGATACACATCTCATAATAATTATTGTTGGGGTGCCTGGGTGGCTCAGTCGGTTAAGCGTCTGACTTCGGCTCGGGTCATGATCTCACGGTTTGTGAGTTGGAGCCCCCATCAGGCTGACAGCTCAGAGCCTGGAGCCTGCTTTGGATTCTGTGTCTCCCTCTCTCTCTGCCCCTCCCCTACTCATGCTCTGTCTCTCAAAAATAAACAAACGTTAAACAATTTAAAAATAGTTTAAATAATTATTATTAATGTACATATTTGTTTGGGGCTATAAGTCATACATTGTGGATATATTATGATTAAGTCTTAAAGATATGTGGTGTTATGTTACATTATAAAGTATATCATATGTACCGTATCGACCCAGTTGATCATATGTGTAATGGGTTGAAAATATTCATTATTTTAACAGCTCACACCAGCCCTGTGTTTAGGAAAGGAAGGGGGTTTGGAGAAGTCTTTTGCAGGGAGGATGGGACCCAAATGTACATATCACCAGGCACTACAGTCACGAAAGAAAGGGAGAGATCAGTAGTTTGGTTTGGGAAGAGAGAACAAGGAAAGAAATACACCAAGACAAGAAATACGCCAAGCGATAAGGCATAAGGCAGGAGCCTGGCGTTTAAGTTTTAGAATTTTACTAATTGTTAGGGACCAATTCAAAATCCACCTCAAGCTGTTTGTATTGCTGTAATGTAAATCCCTGCACCTTCCCAAAATTATCATCAGGGATTTGTATACACTCACACACTGTGCACTAATGTCTAATTAGATGGAATTTAAAATAGTCGTGTGGGTCAATGCAGAACGAATGGGGTATAACACTAAGGGGGCGACTGGGAGCTTTTCACTAAACTGAAGCATTTAGTGGGAGTGGGAGTTCGGAGGTCTCTCAGGAAGTTGTGGGCTTTTCACAGAGCTCTGGGAATACAATGGAGGTTTGATCGTTTGTGTTTATCTCTTACGGAGTTGAGATCCACATCTGGAGTGTGTGTGTGTGTGTGTGTGTGTGTGCGCGCATGCACGCGTGTGTGTGTAAAGTGATGGGTAGAGACAGAGAAAGGAATAGAGATAAAGATATGGAGATGGAGGTCTGTATGGCACCTTCAGAATCTTAATTCTCAATTATAAATGTTTTGTAGCTTGGAAAATTTGTAAAAAGTGGTTTTCTCTGATACCTATGCACAGGCCAGCAGTAGAAGAGGAGACAGTAGGGAATCAATCTATAGAAGCCCCAACAGCCGGCTGCAAGTCTGTGGCCAGAGTGAAAGGGGAAGGAGAGTCAGGCTCACGTGTGTTGGAATTCCTTTAGGGCTCAGGTCTAATAGTAAAGTCGTACTCCAGGACCAGAGAGGCAAATAAATGTTCACAGACAGGGTTGGGAAGAAGTGACTAAAAAGTACTGAGATAGAAGGAGACAAGGGGCTGGGGTTCAGTGTGAAAGGATTGTGAACACTTAAGAAATAATCTTAGGTTGCATAAAACAAGGTCTGCTGTCTAGAATGAAGGAGGTGACAGTCCTTTACTGCTCTGGGATGGCCAGTTTACCTCCTTTCTGGATTTGTGCTTCTTTCTGGGGCTTGGCCACCAGTAGTTTCCAGAGTGACCTTAGTGAAGTGAAAATCTGATCAGGTCAGTCCCTCCTTTAAAATCATTCAATATGCACCCGTATGTTTGCTGCAGCAATATTTACAACAGCCAAGATATGGAAGCAACCTAAGTTTCCACTGATAGATAAATGGATAAAGAAGATGTGGTTTACACACACACACACACACACACACACACACACACACACACAGGAATATTACACAGCCATAAAAAGGATGAATCTTGCCATTTGTGACAACATGGATGGACAGAGAGAGTATTACCTTAAGTAAGTCAGGCTGGGAAAGACAAATACCACATGATTTCACTCATATGTGGGATCTAAAAAGCAAAGCAAACTAACAGACAAACACAAAGCAGAAATAGACCTACAAATACAGAGAATAAACTTATGGCTGCCAAAGTAGAAAGGGGCAGAGGGATGAGCAAAATGGGTGAAGGGGAGTGGGAGACACAGGTTTCCCATTACGGAATGAATGAGCCATGGGAATAAAAGGCACAGCATTGGAATATAGTCAATGGTGTTGTGCTAATGTCGTATGGTGACAGGTGGTAGCTACCCCTGTGGCGAGCATAGCATAGGATACAGAGTTGTTGCATCACTAAGTTGTATGCCCGAAAGTAACGTAACGTTGGGGGTCAACTATACTTAGGTTTGAAAAATTAAAAAAAAATCAATTTGATGGCTTCCCATTGCACTGAGAATATACCCTCTTCCCCCTCGCTTACAAGACCCTTCATGAATTTTCCTTCTTCAGTTCATTCCCATGTACCAGTCCACCTAAAATGTCCTCCCTCTCTTACTTCCTCCCATGGCCCAGTTGACTTCTGCTCGTCTATTATATCGCAGATCGGATGTCTCTTTTTCTGCTAAGCTTCCCTTGACCTCCAAGATCGAGTTATGTTTTCCATTCTCATTTCACCTGCCTGTTCCCTTCCTGGTATTTAATTTCTGACAGAGGACCCCTCTTTGCACTGGTGCATGGTCTGGAGGAGTCTGGAGGGAGTCCTTCAGCCTGAAGAAAGGCAAGGGGGGCTTAGCCACACCCATCCAGATGGCTTTTCTCTCCATCTTGGGAGGTCAGCGTGTTGGAATGAAACTAAGGATATTATCAGCCTCTGGGGTTGAGCGGCGTGTTAGCTGACCCTCAAAGCCAGTGGTGTTTAAGCTGAAGTATATACAGTTCTGAAGATTCGTAAATCCTTTTCCAAAAGATGCATAAACAAGTTTGTTTTTGGATCACCAACTGCCATATGAATTCTTCTGATATTGGTCTCACTGAGAAGGCTCCTTGAATTTCTCCTTTTTCTTTTATAATCTTCTGGTTTCCAGGAAAAAATTAAACAAGAAAAGAGCATACCTTTTACCCATTGAGAATCTCCAAAACATTAAAAGTATTTTATGACTTTCGATCCTTCTATGGTTTTGGGCACCTAACTCAGTTGTCTGAATAACTTGAGTTAACAATGGTTAAAAAAGAAACTTCTATTTCTATCTACTTGTTTTTGTGAGCAAATCTCCTCAGCATTTAACATCTATAAAGACAGATAAACAAACAAAGAGAAGAAGAATCAAAACTGAATCCCTTTCTTTCGTATAATTAGTCCTGATCATCCTCAGAAACATAAACAGCTTCATGGATCCATCTCATTAAAAGATGCATTTCCAATACAATTGTATTATTTTTGCTTAATAAATATTTATCAAAATTTGTAATGTAGCCATCTTGTTTTAACGCATGGCTTAGTAATAATAAAAAATGGTATCTCCACATAGAAGAATTACTTTATTTTAATACTTGGCACCGATGACTCTAGGAATTACCAACAAAATTTAAAAGTCAATTTATGTACATATTTTTGTAGCAGATAAAAATGATCAATAGAGGAGTTTCGAGCATCAAAGTATATTGCAATGAGCTTAAACTTCTGTGGGGGAAGTGAAATGAAACTATTAGTCCTTGGAGACATAGAAAAATGTAAACTATTACACAAGAGTTGTTCTCTTCTTTAATAGATGAGAGTGTTATGAAATTACTAGGATTTTTTTTTAGAGTCTATGGGCTGTGTGTTACACTTTTGTCTTACAAAAATGTCGATGTTCACAACATACCAGAAATGGTACCCTTTGCAAGGAAGGACCAGGGTTCTTGTGGTGGGTAAGCAAGCAAAAAGCTTGAAGGTCACTGCTCTCAGGTCCTGCTGCTGGCCACTGGAAGGTCAGCCCGGCTCTGCCTCTTGGCAAGGGCTCAACCGGTCATTCGTACTCTGGATGTCATTCTTGTGGCTCGCTCCAGCTCTTGGGCACATTGGAGTATCTTCCCTCAGGCTCGAGTCTGAGGTCTATCCTTATGGAACATTTCCTTGCCCAGCCTGGTGAGACCTGATGAAGTTTTCCCGATGAACACTTTCAGTGACCCTATGCTGCTTTCTCAGATCACTTCTTATGATTCATAATTGTGCATTAAAGAAGACTTGACCAAAATCCAGATGTGCCACTGACTGTAAGCTCTGGAAGGACAGGGGCTTGCCTGCGTATGCTCGTCTTTTTTTTTTTTTTTTTCTTCTAGATTGGTGTTAGCTCAAAGCTTAGAGCCTCATAGAAGCTTAATAATTATTTGTTGAATGAATGGATGAGCTAAACAACGGGAAAGCCTTTTAAAAACTGAGGACTCTAAGGAGAGCAATGCTTCTTACTTATATGTCTACGTTATTCACTTATTGTTTGTTTCCTTTTTGTCGAGATTAACTGTGTACTTACTATGTGCCCATATGTTTGGCTGTGTCACTTGCACAGGGAGGGCAAGAAAGAGTTAAAGATTCTATTCCGTGGGACTGGGAACAATAATGGCTTCTGGCGACAGGCAGATTTTTGATGTCACTTTATCCTCCCTGGAGTTGTCCTGTTTAAGACTAAGGGCATACTTCCGGAAAAGAAGGTGCTGGGGTGCTGGAGACCTGGGGTGAGGGATTCTTCTAGGTACACCCTCCTAGGAAAGTCCTCTCTCCTCCCCAGTCTAGTAGTCTGTAGATGATTCCTTCCACGGTCACAGATTTTGAGGCCAGAAGAAGAGGCTGGGACTGTTCCACATTGTGCAAGCACAAAATACAGAAACTACAAAACAAAACAAAACAAAACAAAACAAAACAAACAAACACAAAAAACACGAGTATTTATATGGGACAAAAACACATGGAGAGATGGAAGTGTCTCCACTGCAGGAGCAAGTATTTCTGCCCTTTATGGTGGCACTTGGGACACTCTGTCTCTGGGTTTAGGGAAGTCGCGTGACCAAGGGGGCTCTTTGGGGCACTGACTCGCAGCAAGTTGTCTTGGGTTTCTCTGGAAAAAAACAAATTTAGCGCTAGCAGCCCGAAGAAAGACATCCAAGCATGATTTAGGGAAACTCATGCTTGAACCTTGACTCTGCAATTTCCAGCTGTGTCACTTTGGCAAGTGACTTAACTTCTCTGAGTTTCAGCTTCCTCATTATTAAAACGGGATTTTGCAATACTTCTTAAATGAGAGAATGGATGTGAAAGTGTTAGCTTCATAAGAGGTTGTCCAGCAAATGTCAAAACTGTTGAAAAACAGGGCCTTCTTGAGTCAGACTGGTACATGGACACCCATGAGCAGAGTTTAGGGAGTTGGCTAAAAAGATGATCCGTGGGTCCAACCATATCTTGGACATGCGTGTGCTTATGGACATATATAAGTCTCTGGGTCTAGGAGAGGGTTCTCACTCTTGGCACTGATTGGCATTTTGGGCTGGAAAAGTCTGCTGTGAGTTGTGAGGTGGGGAGCAATGTGGGATATTTAGCAATATCCCTGGCCTCTACCCACTAGATGCCAGGAGCACCCTCATACAAAGTTGTGGCCACCAAAAATGCTTCCATATATTGCCAAATATCTCCTGGGTTGCGGGGTAAGCTTGCCCCTGGTTGGGACCTATAAGTCTAAAGACGAACTCACATGCAAGATAGTGTGTGTGTGTGTGTGTGCGCGCATTGGGGGTAGTTAAGGGGAGGGTGACTAAATATTCAATGTGCCAATACCATAATAAGGCAAAACCTGAGTTTTTTTTTTTAAGGGCAACCTAAATAGTTTGTTGTTCAAATACTAAACTTTAGGAGCATGTTGTCTGTGAGTCAGTTATATAAAACATAGAGCAAATATTCACTTTGCAACATTTCTTCACACTGTGCTATAATTGTCTATTTCCTAGGCCATTTCCCCATTGACTATTAGCTTCTTGGGAATAGGAACCACTTCCTTTTTCTATACCTTAGGATATGGCAGAGTACCTGGTCCATAGTTGTTGAATAAAAGCATTATTTATTGAATGAATGGATTTATTAAGAAGTCAGAAAACTTTAGGGTGGCTTACAAACCATCACAATGGCTCTTACAGATCTATCAAATGAGAACAATGGTATATAATATGTGAAAAGATGCTTCTTTTAATGCTTAATAAATAGACTGACTCACTTGAGTAGCTATGGAAATTCAGAGATTCAACTTCAACCCTGACCACTGAAGCCAAATTCTTCCTGACTGGCTGAATAGATGGATGGATGGATGGATGGATGGATGGACAGATGGACGGACAGATGGACGGATGGAGAAAGACATGGGGTAAACATGTATATAAACAATTCTCAAACACAGAGAAGAGTATGGGAAGAGGGTGATGTTAACAGCAGCAGGGACTAACAGTTACTGAAGTCTTATTCAGTTTTAAACACTGTATTGGTGTTTTACATATGTTATCCTATTTAATCCTTGTAATCATGAAGGTATTATTATCCCCATGTTAAAACCAAGGCTGAGTGAGATTAAGCAACCCACTCAAGATGGAAAGACAGGCCTATGAACCCAGCCCTAATTGTCTCAAATACCCAAGACCAGCTTCAGTTGCACCAATTTACAGAAGGCTTGCCTGTCCCAAATGGAGAACAGAGACCTTGAGGAACTGTGTCTTAGCCTTACAGTCTCCCACCTACTCCCCTACCGTGGTGGATGTGGCCCGGCTCTAGCTACTGGCCCCGTGCTCCTCAGGCAGCTCTTTTTTGCTGTCTGAACCTGTAGGCAGTGTTGACAGGTCACAATACATGTGGCTTAGGCTGGCCGCCCCCCCCCCCCGCCATGGTCAGGAGTCCACGGCAGGTGAGTGCTACGGAAATGACCCCTCACCATGATCGTAAGCTGCCTGTGGCCGTGTTCATCACCAAGCGAAAAAATGCCTTTTTCACTGGGAGCCAATCACTCACCAGTCAAGCCAGAAGCAAAACACGGACGGTTAAGCTATCTTAATTTTCTCCTATCCCACGCACCGTGTGTGCGCGTTGTAACCCACGCTTTTACGTGAGTCCCACGATCATTCTGGGGAGAGCATGCTCAGAGGCCCATGAACTCCAGAATGGGTTTTCAGCTCCATCTGGCATTTTCCAGCGAGACTCACATTCATTCATGCATTTCATAAGTCATGTTTACTAATTAAACATATTTACTAAGCTTCTACTACATGTCAGACCCCATGTTACGAGTGGGCACAACACAGTCAAGGGCATCGAACTTGCAACAGTGGGGAGGGGACCGCAAGCAACAGAATCAGTTGGACAAGTGCTAGAGAATAATAAGGGTGAGGGATCGGCAAGTAACTGTGGGTGGGCAGAGCTGCAGAAATGCAGGTGAACAGGGAAGACTCTTCTGGAAGAAAGTGGGCCAAATGCCCTGATTGAGGTCTTGGGGAGGGGGATTGGGGCACCCCCGGGTTCAGGCCGTTGAAATCCCCTGGGTTCAGAACAGGCCTGTGGCTGTGTCTCACTGCAAGAATATCAAGTTATCGGATTAAAAAATCAAATGAGACAGAAAACTGGGAGGATGAGACAGAAATCGAGTCTGTTGTGAGCCACAGAAAGTTTCCAGAGGATGAGGCATAAGACGGGAGCTTTGGCCGCTGTGGAAAATGAGATCACACGGCCGACACGGAAGCAAACGGAGCTCCCGTTTATTAACAACAGACATAGTTATTAAACAATTGAGTATATGAATAAATACGGAGTTATAATGTCCTCGTCCATTCAGAATGTGTCAGTTGGGTTACTGACCACTGTCTCTTCCATTTTTATCTGTAAGACCTGTCTTAACCCCCCGATTTGAAGACAAGGATCATTGTTTTTCTTTTTAAGTATGTTTATTTGCGAGAGAGAGAGAGAGAGAGAGAGAGGAGAGAGCATGCGAGCAAGGGAAGGGCAGAGAGAGAGAGAGAGAGAGGGAGAGGGAGAATCCCAAGCAGGCTCCCCACTGTCAGCACAGAGCCCGATGCAGGGCTTGATCCTACAAACCCTGAGATCATGACCTGAGCCAAAATCAAGAGTCAGTCGCTTAACTGACTGAGCCACCCAGGTGTCCCCATTTTTTTTTTAAAGGTAATATGAGCACATGGTAACAAATTCAGACAGTATGATGAGTTAACGTAGTGAAAAGTCTCTCCTCTCCTCCCTGAGACACTATCATTATCAGTTAAGGACCATTTTAAACTTTAAGGGTGAGTTTGAGGACTTAAAATTCTTGTTACTTTAGAGGATCGACTGTTCCTTCCTAAGCCTCATTTATTCATTAATTAAACACGTACTTACTAAATACCTATTGGGGCAGAGACTTAGTTTCTTTTCTGGTACGTTTCCTATTGTGCTGCAACAAATTCTCACCAACTTAGTGACTTAACATGACACAATTTATTATTTTGCAATTCTAGACATCAGAAGCCCAAAATGAGTTGGTAGGGCTGCATTCCTTCTGGAAGCCTGTGGGGGCGGGGGGGAATCAGTTCCTAGCCTTTACTAACTTCCAGAAACCACCTGCACCCCTGGGCTCCCGACTGCTTCCTCTACTTTCAAAGTCTGCAGAAAAGCATCGTCAAATCTCTCCCTCTTAGACTCTGTTTCTCTTGCCTCTCTTTTTCCCTTTTAAGGGTGTTTGTAATTAGATTGGGCCAAACTGAATCATCAAGATCCTTACGGGGTTTTGAAGTTCCAGGGATTAAGATGTAGCCATGATTGGGGGCTGTTATTCTGCCCTTCATCTCATCGAAAGTGGAAATGTATATGTGCAAGTTAAAAAAAAACTGTGTGTCTGAAATATGTTATAATTCATCCAGTTCTCTTACCGCATCAACACATCACATGGTTGTGCACCTGCTATCTTGGTCTCAGGTCATTGCAGAGACTTCTTAGTAGGTTCCTGGTACCTGGATCACTCTTTCTGTCAATTCTCCACTCTGGAGCCAGGTGGCCTTTCTAAGCACACAACTTGCTCATACCATTCTTCTAAAACACCTCAGTGACTCCCCATTGGGCCCAATGTGATGTAAAACCTCGTCGGTAGAGTTCGTGAACAAGACTTCTCATAAGGCCACCCTGTGTCTACCCTTGAATGTCTTCTAGCTCCTCGGGGGCCCCCTCCCTAATCCCTGCTCTTCGCAGTGCTCTTTTCATCTTTCTGATCTCAGCGTAGGCGATTGCCCCCTCCAGGAAGCCTGCCTCGATTCCTTGCAGCTAGGCTAGATTAGATCCTGCCTCCGTGGTCCAACAGCAATGCTGTATCACCTCTCACACCCTCACCAGGCTGCATAGACATTTATCTTGCTCATCTGGTATGTTTCATAAATATTTGTTCCCTCAGTGAAAGCGTGAATAAATGAATGAATGAACTACAGCCACACTGTAGAATCAGGCTCTCTGGTCTCCACCCCACCCTGATATTCATCATCAACCTTGATCTTATGAGTGCAGAGCCTTTCTGGGAAGGTGGGACGTATTATGGAGGTCTGCAGGGATAGCTTGTCACCAGAAAAGTAGCCATATTTATGTGTCTGCTTGCATTTTCTTTCTTTTTTTTTTTTTTTTTTTTTTTTGCCGGCAGAAGAGGGGCTACATTGAACAGACTTTTAGCTGAGCTTTGAGAGTTGGGGCCTTGCGTTCCTCTCTAGCTCTGGAGAGATCGATTGTGCCGAGCTGGCAACAGCTAGAAGTAGCTCAACAAGAAGCATTTGCTGGTGTAGACCTGTCTTTGGACATACTGTGCACTCACCAGGTTTTAAGGAATAAGCGTCTAGAAACAGTTTTCTGCACCGACATGCATCCTGTCTCCCTTAACCTTCGCCTTCCACAGAATATTCTTGGTCTTCCTGAAGGCAACGCACCAGGTTGGGGAGCTGGAATCAGAGAAGGGAGGAGAGTCAAGCTGGGACCTCTGGCACGGGGGGTGGGGGGGGCACCTTCTTCCTGCTCCCGGACATGCCAGGCGAGGCAGAGGACCACGCACGCAGCTCGTTTTGCTGGAAACAGCAGCCCCGGCAAAAGGCACGACGTGGCGGCATCTGTTCAGAGGGGAGGGTTGCAGCTTGCAAAATTCCACTCTTCCGATGCCAACCTGGCAGCCGAGATGGCCAGATAGGCTTTACTTCCAGGAGAAATCTCTGCTTCACGCAGGAGGTCGATTACAGGAAGGATGTGGCTGCGGCACGGTGCATGTAAGGGATTCTTGGGCGGGAGAGAGCAGACAAGGTTGTTGGTCTGCAGAACGTGCCAGACAAACAGGGCACGTTGGACATAGGCCGGCAGCTCTCCCAAGCCCTAGGTAGACCGGTTTCCTCGCAACTCCCCGCACCTAACTTCCCTGGGTTGGCCTGTTTGTTCCCCTCTCCATGTGGTCATCACAGCTGAGTAGGAGAAGCACCCTGCCATCTCCCCAGGTAGGGCACAAGCCGTGTCTCTGGCTCCTGAGAGACGGCATCTTCCAAGATACAGTCTTTCCCCAGAACCTATTGCACTGTTTCTCGTCTCCACAGTACGTGTTCTGGGCGCGCACGGTCAGGGACCTCCAGAGGCTATCGTTTCCAGAGAAAAGCAAAACAGACTTAGCTCACTTCTTCTCTGGTGGTGGGTTTTCCTAACCAAATCCTGACCCGAGGCCTGAGGGTCTCCTGGCTGATGAACTTGGCAGTCACCCGGTGCATTCGTGAAGCTCTGGCTTTCTGGGTTGTTCCCAGACCTTGTGAAGCAGAACCTCTGGGTGTAGGTCTGAGGAATCTGCATGATGCAGGGGTTGGGGGCCCAGGCGGAGGTTGGTTTTCAGCAGATTTGTCCACACACTTGGGATCACGACAGAATATGTGGATGAGTTGGTTCTAGTTTCCGATCGCTCTAGATACGAGTCGTGGCTGCACTGTTAAGTGTGTTACCTTGGGAAAGGCACATCTCCTCCCTCAGCCTCAGCTTTCTCAGCTGTGAAATGGGAATGGTGACAGCATTCCCTATTGGGGCTGCCGGGAACAGAAGACGAGGTTGTGTAGGTAAAGGGTCTGACACGTGATACACGCTCCGTAAATGGCAGCTGGCCCTGACGGGGTGGCTTTTGGTAATTATGTTTGGGTGTGGAAAAGATCTCCTATCTTCTCTGGGCCAAACGCCCAGTTTTGCTCTAGAAGGGGTGGGAGCCTGAAGACCAGTGAAGCATGCCTCCTGTCAGAGCTGAGGTATGTGACCAGAAAAGTGAAGTCTAATTCGTGAAATGGCACCAGGAGGTGGTGGGTAGATCTGGATTTGAATCTCGCCTCCGACTATGGAATGTTCCGTTTTTCTCAATCTCCTTTATCTGAACCGTATGAATACTATTTGTCTTGAAAATTTGTTAGGGACATCAAGTGAAACATCTATAAATTTCAGTTCCTTCATGATTCTTGACCCATTCTGGTTCCAAATGATACACGTCTCTGATCATGGATTACAAACGACTAATCATATTTAGGGAAAGCAAGCAATTTGGTAGCATTAAAATGTTATTTGTTGAAAAAATGTACACTGACCATGGAAACCCTGAGGAACCCTTGCTGGTCTTTGGGGAGGCAGAGATCATTCGCTTACAGTGCACAAAATGTATCATAAAAGATAGCTTTTAAAAAGTATTGATATTGTTAACATAGTACTGTCTATATTGAAAAGAAAAGTCAGTTTGGGTTAGCACATAAAGAATGCGAGTTAGGAGGGAGTCATCCTGGGTTCACACTCCAGCAGTTAGAAGGTATGTGACCTTGGGGAGGCTGGGTGGCTCAGCCGGTTAAGCATCCAAGGCTTGATTTCAGCTCAGGTCATAATCTCACGGTTCGTGAGTTCGAGCCCCGCATAGGGCTCTGTGCTGACAGTGCAGAGCCTGCTTGGGCTTCTCTCTCTCTCCTTCCCTCTGCCCTTCTCCCACTTGTGCTCTCTCTCTTTCAAAAAAAAAAAAAACTTAAAAAAAAAAAGAAGAAGCTGTGTGACCTTGACTAAGATACTAAGCCTCTCTGGGGCTGGGTTTTGTCATCTGTAAGAATAGAAGGGTAGGGTCTCCTGGGTGGCTCGGTTGGTTAAGCAGCTGACTTCAACTCAGGTCATGATCTCACAGTTTGTGGGTTCGAGCCCCACATTGGGCTGTGTGCTGAAAGCTCGGGGCCTGGAGCCTGCTTCAGATACTGTGTCTCGCTCTCTCTCTCTGCTCCTCCTCACTTGTGCTCGGTCTGTCTGTCTCTCTCTCAAAAATAAATACACATTGAAAAAGAAAAGAATAGAAGGTTATATCCACATCGCTAATTTGCAGTGAGGATTAAAATGATACATCATGTTGCAAATGTATACATATTATTATACGTATTATATATTATATCTATTATTATATACATTATACCACATCATGTTACATGTCGGCATTCAAACGTATATATATATTATACCGCGTCTCTTTCTACTCTTCTTAAATATCATTGTTTTAGCCAAGTCCCTTGGATTTTCTATACAGAAGCTTCATCTGCAAATAGCGATAACTTTTCCCATTCTTTACCAAGAGCTAAACCTCTTTATTGTCTTTTTTTCTTCTTATTGTGGGGACTAGGGCTTTCAGAAGATGCTAAATGATGGCGCAGCCTCTTTCTTTTCTTGTCGTTTGCATCGGCGGGGATGATTCTGGTATTTCATCATTAGGTATAATATGGTTGTAAAACTCTAGCAGCATCATCGTGTTCAACATTGTTTTCCCCTATGTTTACTTTTAATAAGATGTTTTCCCCCTATCGGGAATGGACTCCTATTAACTGCTTTTTCTTTTTTCCTCAGTTCTCAAAGTAATCCCGCGTTCTTCCCTTTTCCTTTACCCTACTCATCTGTATGATTGACGCTGACAATAGACAACCGTCCTTGCATTCCTGGAACCAGCCCCACCTGGTCCACTTGGTACAGGTGAAACACTTTCCTCCTCCTCCCTCCGCGCTCTGGTCCTCTGGCAGTCCGTGATCTTCTCTCCCTGATGCCCGCCTCCCCGGTGCCCTAGCACGGTCCCTTCAGAAGAAGAGAGGGGACAGAGAGGGGGGCCTATTTGTGAGGGCGCCCAGGAGGAGACTGTCACAAGACCAGCTGGACACACGGAGGGAGAAACCCATGAGTTCCTGGTTCCTGTTGATTGAAGGTTTGGAGGCCTTCAGAGGCCGTTCTCTTGTGCCAGCCCATCCCATGCAAACTGCTGCTACAGCAGCATCTGACCAGCTGCTAGGCACCTGACCTCATGTTCCTCTGACCACAGAGGACCAAGGCCATGTCTGCCCAAGACCGTTTCCATAGAAATGCAAATATATAGTGAGCATGCTTCCTCTTCAGGCCACCTTGGCCCTTTCTTCCCGTTTCTTCTAGATCTTTATGACATTAGCTCAGATTTCACAACAGAGAGATGTGTCACTCAGTCACGCAGTTCCCTATGAAGAAACACATTTTCTCTTCTTCTCCCCGTTCTTTTTTGAAAGTGCAGAAAATAATGACCGATAAACTTCTTGGGTCTTTATGAGGAGGTCGTGCTCATGTCTCCTACAGGGGACGGGGAGAGAAACGGGAGCTGAGCTTGGAGGGGTCTTTGCAGATAAGCCTGTCACCTCAGGTGTGCCGGAGAGAAGCGGACGTCTCACAGGAGATGTGCTGCACCAGCCCCCAGTGGCGGTTCAGACCCAACTCTTCCGACCCCGAAGGTGGAAATTCGGATTTCTGCCTTCCTGGAAGAGGCGCCCCTCCTCCCACCCTCCTGCTTGCCTCCCTCGGTGACAAGGATTGTCACCTTAAAAAAAAAAAAAAATCTATGTGGTCCCCAGGGAGCATGGGAAGAACCCACGTTCAAGCTTCAAGTTGTGTTGATTCGGGGTTGGGTGGTTTTACGTTCAACTTGCCGTAAGACCTGGCTCTGAGAAGGGGCAGGGGCAGGACATAAGTAATGAAGAAGCGAGTCTTAAGTCAGATGCCCAGAAGGACACCCAGAGATAAGGATTCACATGTAGGTAACTTGCGAAGGGAACCTGGCAGGGGTGGGGAAGTCAGAAAGGAAGTGGTGGGGAACGGAGCGAGGGTATGTTTTCAGACTATGTCTGATGGAGGTCAGCTCGAGCCCACCACCTTCCTGAAGCATAAGTTAAACCTCAGAGGTGTCCTAAGGGAGTTAGGGTTTCACACAACTTCCCACGACGGTCTCAAGTGTCCCAGGGGAATATCGTTTCCCAGGAACTTCCAGCTCTCTGTATATGTGGGAAGGGCGGGCTTGCACAGCACAAGAACCACAGAAGCCAAGGGGTACCTACAAACAGGAAAAGGGGATCTGGCCAGGATCTGGCCGCGCCATCCAAATTGTTCTATAAAGTCATGTCGTGGACCCGGGTAAACCTGCAGATTGCCCACTCTCAACTGGGCCAGCGGCACGGCTATTTCTGGGAGTGGGACCCAGGCACCTGTGTGTTTGTCTGCTCTCTACGTGACTCTGAGGCCTTCTAATGGCGGCCAGCCACCCCAGTAAGTGTTGCAATCAGCTGAGGATGAGGTCACCGCGAGCAGCAAGTTGGGGGCCAGGGCAACTGGAACCACACCTCTTTAAAAAGAAAGAAAGAGAAGCATGGGGGACTGAACACCAGGCAGGCTTTGCAGCCAGACCTACCTGGATTTCTCCTCCGGCGCCCGCAGTCTGTGACTTGGAGAAACCCGCCTTACCTCAGTTTCATCACCTCTATGAATCATGTTGCTTAACGTACAAGGCACTGAGGAATTCGTCCATTCACTTATTCATTTGAGAAACACGTATTGAGTGCCTATGCATTTTACCAGCCGCTCTCCTAGGTGCCGGGGACATTGGAATGGACAAGGCCGGTAGGACTCCTGCCCTCGTGGAGCTCAGGGCTGGCCTGTCACATCCCTACCCTGTGAGACGGAAGCCTTGCTTTCTTCTAGCCTTCCCTAAAATCCTCCCTCAGTCTCCACCTGTGGCTTCTCCGTCTTCCTGGTTTTCTGCAGCTCTGCAGGACTAAAGGGCATGTCCTAGGTGATCAGAGCTGTTACAGTAAGTTTTGGGGCAGATGCTACTGTAGAAAGCCCACCCAGAGGGAAAGTGGAGCAAGATGAGACAGAGAGAACTCTCTCCGAGTTTAGGAGGTTTTTGGAGGGCCTGGTTACCTGCACGAAGTTAACGAGCTAGAAAGTCTGATATGCGGGAGACAAAGATGAAACCTACTTGGATTTATCAGAAGATAAATTATATTATGTGCATATTACGATATTATGTGTATTGCGTATATTATGGTGAAAAGGGCCTTGGACAGTAATCCTTTCATTTCTTCTGTTTTGATTTCCGTAACCCGGATGTCAGCCAACGCCTTGGGACCGGGATGAGATGGCCTCAAACCCCCCCTTCTGTGGTCCTCTCTGGGGCCTCCCCAAACTCATAATTGCTCTGACTCATGGCCTCCCGCTCCAAAATATGCCATCTTTGTTCGAACCAAATTGAGTTTGACCTCAGAGAAGGCTCTTCACTTCTTACCAAACGAAATCCACTGACACAGAAATCCGAACCACCACAACAAACACTCGGCCGTGTGCTTGGTTCAAACTGAGAGGAAGTGTTTCCATCCCAGGAACATAAACAAATTTCAAGGGATAAGATAAGCCCCATTCCCCAGATGCTTTGGGATCCTTCGGGCTGCCTTCTTTTTCCCTCTCCCCACACCCTCCTTGCCTCCTCCGTGTTGTGAGAAAAGTCAATACATTCCCCCCTTGCCTCATGCAGAACAACCTCTCCACCTTGGGGTTGTCCAGACCTACGAGGAACTAATCAAGGATTTTCCCACACAGAGGAAATTCTAAGGAATTCTCACCCCCACTGGTTGGATACACAATGGTTTCTACCTCATTATAATCCTTTCAATACAATAGACACTAATGGGTCCCCTTGGGTATGGTTTCAATTAGCCTCCCCCATAACTAGTTCAGAATTTACTTGGTTTCTTGGGGCTACAAGTTTTCTCCAGTAGAAACCTTGCCCATTTCTCAGCTATTTTGGAGTATTAAGCGAAGGCGTGGGTGTGAGAGTTTCTGGGTATCCCCAAGCATAACCAGTTGTTCGTCGGTTCTTCCTACCTGGGCCCATGTATCACGATTCATTTCTGTAAGGATTACATTCCGGCTCCTGGCAAGACTTCTCTGTAAGTGTACTTGACTCCTCGCTCATTTCGTGGCAAGGTTTATCACTCCTTTCTCAAGGCTTCCAGAGTATACCCTTCAGAGTATTGTTTCCCTGCTGGGTCATTATTATTAGTGTGGCTGGAAAGTGTCTCGATCCACACAACTCTGTTTCATTATTGTAGGAAATCAGAAAGAATGGCAAGGTAATTTTCACCTCTTTTCCCTCTGGAAGAACAAGTGAGACCATGAATCTCAAAGAAGCAAGTTCCCCTCAATCCCAGGGAGAATCAAGACCTTTGGTTTAGGACTGAACTTTACTGTGACCGGCTTGCCTGAGAGAAACTCCCTCTGGACACGAGTCTTAGGTGCTGTGGGCTCCTGTATCTACAGAACACAGAAGACAGTATGACCTCTGTTGGGGATAATAAATGGCCCCCTGCTTAGGGGACAGCTGCTACGGCTGCCCTTTTAGCATCCATCCCCCCTGCTTCTGGTAATAAGACCACAACATTCCCCAACGAACCACCTTTCCCCTATCTTCAGTCAATGAGTTTCCCAGGGGTTGACTTTGTTGTCATTTCCAAGGATGGACATGTGACCTTGTGGCCAACCAGAAAGTCTCCCATATTTCTGGCCTCAGTTTCAGGGATGGATCTGGGACCAAAGCCAGAGTAAAAGGCTCAGTTTCTCACATTGGGTAAGTCGTCCTCATCTTTCAAGACCAAGAAGTAGGAGCTGCTCCCTACCCTCTACTCCCACAGAGTGCTGGGCTGCCCCATCCCAGAACCATCACACTGGATTGCTGTCCTCCTTTCTCATCTGCCTTCTTCAAGGCTGTGACGTGCAGGGACAAAGATGGTTTTTAACTTCATGCCTGCATATGGTAAGTAAATGGGTCCAGAGTAGGTACTCTGTCAATTTTTATGAAACGGTGGTTGGGGAGAGATTTGAGGAAGGGAGGTCCAATCTTGGTATTTGGGAGGGTGGGAGGTCAGGCTGAGCAAGGATATGGCCAAGGGCTCCGGGTTTTGTATAGATCATGCTTCCGAACTGATCTCCAAAGAGCCTTATTAAGAAAACAGCAAAACTGAGAATTGCAGTGATGTCTCCGGCAGACCTCCCAGTTCCCATTAATGCCTCCTATAATAGCTTTTCATTGCCTTCTCTTTCCTTAAGAAAGTCTCACATTGTCACCCAGGCCTGTTAAACGTTCTGTGGGCCCATTATCAAAATAGCATTTTCAGCTTCACTGAACACATGTAGGAAATGTTGTCGTGTTAAAAAAAAGAAAAACACAACTATGAGAATAAGCACAGATTGTATTGGGGTAATTATCTCCTCTCCAACAGCCTTTTGGAAAAAGAGGATATTTCTAATTTTTGGAAAGCCGTACATCTCAAAGGGTAAGTTGTCACTGATTAGGTTAGTGGCTCAGCGGTGGAAGCCTGACATCAAATGAATTTCTCTTCCATCTCTGCCCTCTCCGGCCAGCCCTTCTGTTCCCTGTAATAAAGAAAGAAATCACAGAGGTTTCTGATGGATGCCAGGGGCAAGGGTCGCTTCTGACTGCGTTTCTGTGGGAGTATGAAGCCAGTCTGTAACTCCAAGCGGTGGATGGATCCCACACTTGTGATGATGATGTTGGGGTTCGACTAAGGTCACCTTGGGTTAAAGTCTGACTCAGAGCCAGGGATGTGCGGCAGGCCAAGGTGGGTCCTCGGGGACCGGGTATGCAGAGCAGAAGAATCAAGGTCTTTGGTCCGTTGTCGGCTGTTTCATGACCCCATCTCCAGCTCTGAGCGATGTCCTCACTATGTCCCTGCAAGTCAGTGGAGCTAAGTGGGGGAACTCACTCTGCTACATATCAGGAGCACATTCTCTGGTTGCAGCTCGAGTCTCCTCATCTGTGAAATCTGAGGGCCAACGCCCGCCTCACATTTAGAAAGAGGGATTGAAGCCATCAGAAAATACAAACATGCATAGTAGCTGCTCAGAAAAGGCCGCCTCCGCTCAGGTCACTCTCTTCACGTCTTCCCCCGCTCCTGTCTGCTCTGAAGTTGGAAGACCCTGCCTGGGTGGTTCCAGATCTCCAGGCCCAATGAGGAATTTGGGCACATCATACAACGAGAAGCACACTGTTGTTAAATATACAGAGAAAAGGCACGAACTTGGCTTTGCGGAGCCAGGGAATCTTCTAGAGGGGGGTGGCCAGGGAGCTGTACCTGGGAGGAAGGACAGCCATTCCCCAGATGACAGAGGGGACTGGGCTCCCGGGCAGGGGTGTTTTGTGGGCACTTGGGGCAGATGAGGATGGAGAACAAGGTTGGACCCAGCTGCCATGTGCACCGGGCCGCAGCGCGTGACAGGGGCTTGGGGGTTAGGGGTGCCAGTCTCCACAGACTTGCAGGTTGCCCGGTGAGTTTGTTAAAAGGGTGTCGCCCGGGGGCAGGGGCTCAGGAATCTACCTTCTCCCCCCCGCCAGCTCCTGGACCACATCACACACACGTCGTCAGAGGAAGCCCTGGAGAAACAGAGCTACAGGTGACGGAGAGCGCTCCGTCAAGGGCTCGGGCGGTTCCTTCGAGGGGGCTGGGGGTGCCAGCGTCCTGGCTGGGGGGTATGCTGGCATTAGGGGGCTTGAGGGGATAATCTGACAAACAGCGAGGGGGAGAGCCCCGGGACCAGAACCCCAGGCGGGGGGGGGGGGGGGGATCACAACTCTGTTAGCAATCACCAGGTGCCGGGCAGAGAGGGCAGACTCAGTTCTGGGGGGTTCGGCTGTGAGGCGGGAGCCAGAGCCGAGAGGGAGGTCGGAAGGGGGACAGGGGAGCAATCGTCAGGAGCAATTTCTGCAGTGATGGGGGAGACAAAACAATGGCATACTCTACGTACCTGACGTTATCCTAAGGACTTATTAACCCATTTAATTCCCATAACCATTCTAATGAGAAAAAAAAAATGGAGAAAGAGTTGCTGGCAATTAATAGACAAAGACACTGAGTCCCAGAAAGGAATCCGCTCAGAGAAGAAATGGCAGAGCAGAGACCCGAATCCAGACCCCGTGAGTCCAGACCCTCTGCGGGGGGTCCTCACCCGCCACACGGTGCCACCACTCTGCCACGGACCGTGTGCGCGGTCCCAGCTCTGCACAGTCGGAGCCCGGCTGGCCTGGACGTGGCCGGGCTGGGGGCCGGGAGGCCAGGGTGGGCTGGGACCCTAGACCGCAGACCGGATAGGGCACTGGGCAAAGCCGTGGGCGGAGCCAAACTGGAAACACCTTGAAGATGGAATGGATCGCACTTGGTTGTGGCTTTGGGGGAGCCTCCGAGGGACTGACTCTCTTTTCAGTGAATCCCTCAGACCCCAGGGTAGCCCGGGAGGTCTTTGGTGAGAAAGCAAGGACCCTCAGCTCAAAGCTTGGGGCATGGAACGAGGCGTTGAGAAGGGCACCGGCTGACGCGGGCTTGCCAGGAGAGAAGCTTGAGCCTGCGCCCTCATAGTTAGCAAGGGCCAGCAAGCATCTCTCAGCCTGACGCTGTGGCCCGTGCAGCCCTCAGGACGCAGGCTCACTCCTTCAGCAGAGCCTCTCCCGCCAGACCCTTCAAAGCACAGCCAGCCTTGCCTTCAAAGGCTGACACGTTCAAGGCGCGGTTCTCTTGCTTCTTGACCAGATGACCTTGAGCGAGTCGCCTTGTACCTCTGAGCCTCGGTGTCCTCATCTGTTAAGTGGGAATAATCATGGACTGTGTGGACGGGCGCGGCTGTCTTGTGAGGCCGGCCGAGGGGAAGGCTGGAAGCACTTTCCGCCAGGGTCAGATGGGGCACGGGTGCCTATCCGCCAGGGCAAGTTGCATCTGGGGCCTGGGAGGCAAGCGTCCTTTCATTCCGAAGGGTGGGCTCTTCGGTCAGCCAGCAAGGCAGTGATGTCTGGACACGGGAACTGCACTAATTGGGAGAACACGCTGGGAATTTCTGGCGAGTTACGGTATGAGCAACGTCAAAGAAGCTTAAAACTGAAAGAGTGTTCCGGGCGTGTGTCTGTGCTGGTGTTCGGTGTGTGAAGTCACAGTGAATAATAATTGGTTGCTTCGTGTTTTCCACCCTGGGTGACAACCAAGGAGGTGGGGACAGCCAGTCAATATGGGAGAGAGCCCACAAACTTCTGTCATCGTCTCTGAGCCAGCAGAACCCCACACCCAGCCCTCCCAAGGCCCCTGGCGGCAGTGAGGATTGTCGTTGGTGTGCAGGGAGGAGGAGAGAGTGGGCAGAGCAGAGGCCGAGAGGCCTACAGGGGTCTGGCCGGCCTCAGGGGCCCCGCTAAGGGTTTGGGTCTTTATTCAAGACATACTGGGAATTCAGCAAGGGGGTTGTATGATCAGTTTTGTGTTTCAGAAAACTCATCTGGGCTGTCGGCTACAGAACGGATTAAATGAAGCATTCCACTACAAGGGCTTTGCTCAGGGCCTAGACTGTAGTAAGTGCTCAGGAAACATGATCTAGCTGCTATTATTAACGTGGGAGCTTCCAGGTGCCTGGTGGGTGTGGATGGCATCTCAGCTAATGAGCCTGAAGCACTTGCTCTCTCTAACAAAGGGACGGGGTGGTTCCAGGCCTGTTGGCCAAGACCGGCTTAGCCTGGCAGCTTTCCATGTCTAGCTATGGACGCTCAAAATAGAGGCCCAGCCAGGCCTGAGATAGGAGTGAGGAACGGCTTCCAGTATGGAAGGCGGATCAAACGTTGTTCCTGACTGCTGCCGGGAGGCTCCTGCAGTGAGGGTGTGGGAGGAGGAAGGGGGAGGAAGGATTTCTTGCCTAGCTCGCTGGGCCCAGGACCCCCGGTTCACAGCCCTCCTGCTGGTCTGGGCCACTCGATTGCCCGATTGCCCGTAGAGCTGGATTCCTGGGGGGTGGGGTGGGGTGGGGTGGGGTGGGGAGGGTGCAGTCTGGCTCTCCGGACCAAAAGAAAGAGAAGCCCGCAGGGAGAAACCAAGCCCTCCTAGGGGAGGAGCTCAGCCAGATTTTGGACCTCTTGGGGGACCTCTTGGGGGAAATAAGGGGCCCTGGATGTGCTATCTTGGAGACCTTTCTGATCCTCCCCCAGGAATATGAATATAAAGGAGCCCGAAGCCACCTACAAGGCTTCTTTTTACCCAAGGGGACCAGTAACAGGGTCCACGAGACCAGACCTCCCAGGCACGGGGCCGTAGGCTCCTTGCTCCTGCCCATTCCATCCTCGACACTGACCAGTACCCTGTCGCATCTACTGGAAGAGTCTTTGTTCCACCCTAGGCACATAGGCTTTTTAAGCCCTTGGTAGGTGGCTCATTCAACTCAGGAAGTGCTATGAACACAAAGTACACACCGAGTCTCAAAAACTTAGAACAAAATAAGTAGCATTAATGATCTCACTGGTAATATTCCGTGTCGGTGACACGTTGGGCTGACGATACTTCATCAAATCTATATTGTATTAGAGTAAGTAAAATCTTCTTTTGGTATTGACTTTACCTGTTTCTGTTTGATTTCTTTTTAATGTAGCCACTAAAAAATTTAAACTTGCCTATCTGGCTGGCATTGTGTTTCTATTGGGTAGAACGGATCTAGGGTTTACCTAGATGAAAATGGTCCAATGAGAAAAAAGACAAACCAAAGTCCTTCTAGCTCACTCTAGGGCATAAGCAGACGAATCCCCCCTGACTGGTGAGATGTTCACCACGGTGTCCAGTGCCTTGAGGTGGAGGGGTGGAGAAAGTACCAGCATTTGAGGGAGAACATGATGAATTCACAGCCAGCTCCTCTTTCTGTGTGATGTTGGGCAGCCCAGCTCTCTGAAGCAGGTCAGGCTCCTATGAGTGGAATGATATGGGGTTGTCCATCTAGTGGAGCTGATAGGCGGAGATTAAATGAGAGAATGTGTGTAAGTTTCCCAGTGGAGTGTCTGACGTTTAGAGACATCAACACTTTTCTTCTCCCAGCAAAGATATTTCAGAACTGGGAGGATCTTTCTGAAACCAGGGCTGAGCCTCCCTCTGGTTCTTTGGGTTCCTTCATTCACTCCACTACTCTTCTGTGTGCTGGTTAGAAAGGTAAATGAGGTGGATGGGGCCCCTGCCACCACGGGTAAGAGCCACACTTATAACCTACAGTGGTTCATGTGTATGTTGAGGGCTTGAGGGCGAAGTGTGCTTTCCTGGCAAGCGACTGGAGCTCTTTCTGTCTTCCGGGCACATCTCTCAGGTCCGCCTCCCTCTCATCAGGCTGTCTGTCCTCACCGGAAACAGCTGAAACCCTCCCCAACGCATGCACACGTAACCAGCACTCTCGCCAGCGCCCACAATTCTCAGCTCAGCACAATTTCTATAAAGCCAGGCTAAAGGCAGCCAGTTAGTGAGAGGTGCTTCCCTATCATCCCTCATTCCAACTCCAGCTCTTGAGACCCGCTGAACGCCATGCCAGCATCCTCTGGGATTTCTCTCAATTCATGCTGATCCCCAAGCAATGAGGGCCTCTTGTCTGGCAGTTTGCCTTCCTGCCCAGCAAGTCTGAGCTTCAGGGGAAAACAAAGAGAAGAGAAAGCAGACGACTGGACTGGGATCTCTCTGCAAATGGGCCAATGGGGTCTCAGTGTGGGGATCCCCTGAGCACAGACAGAAATGCGGCCAGGTGGGAATGTTAGCGCGAGGGGTCGTGAAGTCTACCACGGTCCTCGTGAAAGCACGTGTTGAAACCCCGGAGTGCGCTGGATACATCGCATGAATTATTTACTTGAATCCTCCTAAAACCCTTTGGGGTAAATTAAATCCAGTGTCATACAGATTTCACCAGCCTCACTCAAGCTTTCCCAGATAAGCAGTGACAGAGCCTGGGTTTAAACCCAAGTCTCTCTTCCTAAGAACCCTGCACCAGATAGCCCACCCGCTACAAGCACGGGCAGAGGGTTGCCAAGAATGTTCCCTGCCATTATCTATTTCATTTGTCCAAGATGCAGGACCCCAGGCTGAAAAGAAAGTTCAGGGGACAGTGTCTGAGTCCTTCTGGGCCTGCCCGACCCACATTGCTCTGCCTTCCTTCCCTTCTTCTCTGCTCTTTGCCCAGACTGGGTGGATCCGCATGGCCAGCCTCTGGCACCCAGAGGTATGTATGTTGCTTTCCAGCTTCAAACTTGTTAGGAGGAAGAGAGTTTATTCCGACGCCATGCGGTTGTCAAGTAAGTCGTTGAGAGAATGAAATGTCAATGATGTTTGAACCTGGCTCACACCAGGGCGCAAATTAATGGCATGGTCACTCTTAAAGAGATGATGTATGTGGACGCTTCTCACAGAAGCTCTGGCTTATAGAAGGCGCCCAATCAGTTCCCCTTTGGAGAGATAAGCTATCATCACAAGGATGGAGTCCATGATTCCTGACCTTGGATGTCGCAGTGGAGTCATTGGGAGATCTCGTGAAAATGTAGACTTTTGCAGTCTTCTCTGATTTCAGTAAATCGTGGCTGCAGCCCAGGACACTGCATTTTTAATGAGGTCCTCAGGTGATTGCGATGTGGGTGTTGCCTTTGGATCACCCTTTCACTGGACTGGGGTGGTGGGTCTTCCGGCAGTTAGACCAGAGAGCTTGGAACACAGGCTAAGTGACTCATGCTGGGAGAGGTGACCAGGGACAAGATGTATGAGCCTGGATGGAGGTGGAGAGGGAATTCTAGGAAATGGGGTGGGGGTGGGAGGCAGGATAGTCTTGGGAGTGGGGAAAGGGCACTCCCAGGAGAAAGGCTGGTATTAGAATGCACACACTTCCAGGGAATCTGTGCTTTTATGCTTGGGAGTCCTCATGCCTTCCATGTACTATCTCTTCTCTGCTGAAATAATTTTAAGATCTGGTTCAGCTGTGACCTCCTCTAGGAATCCTGTCCTCAGCCCCTAAGATAATTTAGTTACTGGGCACATCCAGCACAAGATGATCTCCTTCCTTTCTGTATCCCCAACGACCAAAGCAGGGCTGGCAGGTAGGAGCTTAATTAATCAATGACAGTGATTGAATGGCTTATCTGTTTTCCAGAATAGCTATCAGGGATTGTGAGGGGTTAAGCTTTAGCGACATTACCTTATTCTGTGCAAGAATGGTGGGAGAATGCTGTCAGCAATGAGGTAAGATTCCCCGGTCTTGTAGGTTTAAAACTGGGGGTCAACACGTGCTTTGGGGGAAGGGCCGAAATATTCCTGTTCAAGTGAAAATTGTGTGGGGATGGGTCACTGGGGAAAGGATTGGGAGAACTAGTCAGTGTTAAGAAAGTATACATTGAAAAAGAAAGAAGGAGGGAGGGAGGGGGAAGAGGGAGAGGTTCGATACCACTGTCATTCTGTCTAAAAACATATTACATACGTTATTATCGTAGAACGTTCAGAGCAGCCCCTGTTTATAAAAATGAAGAGTTGAGGCCTGGAACGTCAGGTAAGTTGTCCAAAGCCACACCATCCGTGAAAGAGCAAAGTCAGGATTTGAATCAACAATTTTGACTCCAAGGCTGGTACTCTTGTCTTCTCCACTGTACGGAAAGCCAAATGTGTAGCACATTTGCTTTGTCACTAATTCCCCATTTCTGTAGCCATGTTGGACATCATCAGTTAATTATTTCTTTGTCTTTTTTTTTTTTTTTTTTTTTTTTTTTCTCTTCAGCCAAAGTAAGGAATCATTCTCAACACCATGTTCCTGGAACATATCACCTTCCTTCCTTCCTTCCTATAAGGTTTAGCATTTAAGATGAGACTTGGTTGTTATTTTGTTCAAGATTAACCTATTCTAGAACTCAAAGGAATTTCTTTCCAGTGGTCATTCCATTTGAAAACTCTGGCTATATATATATACATATATATATATATACACACACACACACACACACACACATATACACACACCCATTTATCGTGTATATATACATATTAGAGGTCAATTATATCTGAATAAAGCTGGAAAAAGTAGCGTTTGTCTTTTGCCACATTAAAATAAATACTAAATACAAAAAAAAGGGGAAAAAAGAAAACTCTTGGGTTCTGGCTTTATTTACTGAAGGAAAGAAGGGAAAGAGAAGACAAGAGTTTCGAGGAGGGTTTCGTTCTGTAAACCCAGACTGAGAAGCAGCCAGGAGTCCTGGGGAAGAGGTATGAGCTCTCAGCGCAGGGAGATGCCAGAGACGACAGTGAAGTAAAAGTGATAGCAGTTGCTACTGGTCTTGAGTGCTTACGTGAGCCAGGAATGAAGTCAAGTGCAATACGTGTGTTGTTTCACGTGCCCTTGACAACGACTTCATGCGGTTTACAGACGGGAAAACCGAGGCACAGAAAGCCTGGTTACTTTGACCCAAATCGAACACCTGGGCAGTGAGAGCCAGGATTGCACGCCGGGTCGTAGAGCTGAGGTCTTACCCGGTAAAGCGAGGCATGGGCAGATTTAGCAGGAGTGGGCACTTTCAGATACCCCAGATACGTGCTGATTTGCCTTCCTCCCCCACTCATAAAATGTCAAAATAAGATGCAGAGATAAAGGGCTGAGAAAAGACACGCTGAGAAAAGGCTGATTTGGGGGGACTGGCACCTGTGTTGGGTCGCAGTTTCAGTCTTCTAGGCCCTGGTCTTCATTATGAGTGGACACTTGAGATGACCCACCCCCAGAGCCTTCACACAAGTGGTTATGGGATGGGGGTGGAGATCCTAACCCCAGCATCCCCGTGGTTTATTCAGAAGTTCGTCATGATTTCGTTTCAGCCCTGGCCACTCCCCGCCCTGCTGTCACGGGCAAGGAGCCTTGTAACAGGGTGCCGTGGAGAGGAAGTTGGCACACGCAGGAAATGACTATGCAGTGGGTTTCTGGGACCCCAGGAACAGTGACTGTGGGCTCCTGCCCTGCCCTTCCTTCTGCCTCCATGGCGGTGCTGGGGGGGTGGTGGTGGTGGTGGAGAGTGGGCATTCAGTGTCTCCTTTGTGTGAAGTCCATGCAGAGCAGTTTAACTAAGGTTGCTTCTCTCTCCACCTCTGGGACATGGATCCTATGGACATCTTGGTTTCAGAGTGAGTGTGCTGAAGTTTGAGGGGGAGCGGGGACTCAAACGTGTCTCTGTCTGACCCTACACTGGGTCCACAGAAGGACCAACCAGGCCCGGGCATCAATGAGGGCAAGCCAGCAAGGAACCAATGCCCAGAGACCACCAGAGCCAACACGTTCCAGTGAAATAATTTTAGCCTCTGGAGCCATATTGGATTTAGTCTCCCCGGGTCTCAGTTTCTTCCCCTTTCCTGGAGGGTTTTAATGAAGGTTAAATGCGACTGCATGTGCCCACACCTCAATATGAAATGTTTCTTCCACTTCCTGCCCAAATCAGGTACATTGTGAAATGACAAAATCTTTATTACTTCGAGAATGGCAGGATTTTATAAAGACACACACACACACACACACACACACACACAGTGGCAGAAACTTGGTTGGATAATTTCCTGCATTGACTAAGGGGGATCAGCATGACAGGTAGACTTCCCCTGACTTGAACACACATGCTTTAGGGTGAGCAATTATAAAAAAGATCATCTCTCTCCCAGGGGCTTACGTAGATCCTTAACACGAAGGCGTGGTCAGGGAATAATATCATTTTCTTCTTCTAGGACCTTGTTGGGTACACAGACTCTCAGGCCCCAGCCCAGACCTACTAAACCGGAATCTGCATTTTAATAAGATCCCCAGGTGATCTGTGTGCACATTGCAGATTGAGACATACTGATGCAGACGGCTTTTCCTTTTTCCAATCCCTTAGCTTTGAGTGGATGGTTCCATTTAAAATTAGGTTATAGACCTTTCAGGGGGCTACCTGCTTCTATAACATTTCAGAGGTTAGGTGCCTCGCACGCTGTTTGCCAAAGGTTTGCAGCGGCCGAGGAGCTTCCAACCTTCATTTCTGTGATTCTCAATCTGTCTTCCTCGCTGTGTCAGAAACCGGTGACCATACATGTCTTGGTAGAATGATGATTTCCCTAAAATGGGAAAAAAATGTCTTCACTCCAGGAAGGTAGATCGATCAATGTTTATTATTATTTTTATTGTTATGGCCCTACAAAATGCTGGAGCCCTTCCTACTTTTGATGAAGGGGAACCAGTCTGGGCTCATATTTTGAGCATCGTTTGGCTTTTCCACGGACCACCAAAGGCCATAGAAGGATGAGAAGAGAATTGGCCTTTGACGTGAGTAAGAGGCAGATATGGTGGAGGGCAGAGTCTGAATGCCAGAAATCCAGAGTTGGCAAGAGGTAAAGAGTGAGGTGTCTGGGACATGCAGAGATAAAGGGCTGAGAAAAGATACTCTGAGAAAAGGCTGATTTGGGGGGACTGGCACCTGTGTTGAGTCACAGTTCCAGTCTTCTATGCCCTGGTTTTCATTATGAGTGGACACCCAGAGCCTTCAAACAAGTGGGAACGTGACCACCTTCTCCAAGATCCTGTCTAGCCAGTGGGGATAATTCCTAATCCATGCCATGGGTTTTTCCTACCGTAGGGTCTTTCCACAGGATCTCATTTTACAGATCTATTGCAGGTAGAATTGCGTCTCCCGAAATGATATGTTCAAGTCCTAGTCACGGGCACCTGTGAACGTGACTTTATTAGAACATAAGGTCTCTGCAGATGTAATCAAGTTCAGATGGGGTCTACCATATGGATCAGGGTGGATCCTAATCCAGTGACTGGTACCCTTGTCAACAGAGGGACATTTGGACAATGGGACCACGTGGGAATGCCATGCAACAGTGGAGACAGAGATCGGATACAGCTATAAACCAAGGAATGGATGCCAAGCCAGCCACCGCCAGAAGCCAGAAAGAGATAGAATGATCCTCCCTTAGAGTCTTGACGAAAAGCAAGGCCCGGCCTGCACTGTGATGCTAGACTCCTCGTCTCCAGAACTGTGAGAAAATGAATTTCTGTCGACTGAAGCCACCCAGTTTGCGGTGGTTGGTTATGGCAGTCCCAGCAAAGCAACCCAACCTCCTAAGAGCTTAGGGGACCCCTACATGCTTAGCGGGCAGTGGTAAGGGTCCCCATGTCTCTATTTCAGGAGGGGGATGTTGAATGCAGGGCACTCCGGCACTCGGAGAGGCACCCGCCTTTATGAGGACACCGGCCACGACACGGCTGTTTCAAGGACCCAGTTCCCGTGTTCAGTCCACCTGAGCCTGAGAACACCCAGCATCTCACGCGCTTGTGGCCACAAAGTCTGTTGCCATTGATCAAGAAGAAAAAAAAAAGTCCCAGTGCCTAACTTCCTGTAAGGCTTTGGTCATCTGTAACTGGCCAGAGGAATGGCCTTCAGGAGCCAGAAGTTAGTTATGGTTTTCGAGCAATTTCCCCTATTCATGATTTTGCAACGGCACAGGACAGTCTGCCATGCATTTGCATAAGCCACTTTATCCTTTTCCTTTTCGGGTTCTGTAAGCCACCCAGCACCCCCACACGTGAGTCACACGCAGCGGCCCCCAGGGTGGGGGTGCACCCTGCCCAGCGGGACTGCCTTCCCTCTCCCGAGCTGTGCCTCATTTGCTGCTGGGCAAAACTCAGTCTTGCTGCAAATTTCGGCGCCTGCCTGCGTGTGTGTAATTGGGTTGGATTTACATTAAGAGGGTTCCCTGTGGTGAAAACCACACTGCTATTTTCAATCTGAAGCTGCATAAAACATTCAATTTTCTAAGTATCCGTCAGCTGTTAACGCTGTGAAAAACGTAGTCTGCCTGGATGGATGGGGGGCTCCCACTCAGTCCTGTAAACCTGTCGATTATTTGTGCCACCAGAGGGGCTAATATCATATGGTCGTGGATAATGAAGCGTTATTTATCTAAGGATCCACTCATTCGTTCAACAAGCATGTTTGAGGACCTAGTGTGCACTCAGCACTCTTTCGAGTGTCTGCTAAGACCGCATCCTCTCCCCCCCTGCCCCCTGCCCACCGGCTACAAACCCTCCAAACCGGCATCTTTTTGTATAATCTAAACTAGGGGTCTGCCAGGTTTTTGTGTAAAGGACCAGATCATGTATATTTTCAGCTTTGTGGGCTATGAGGTGTCCGTCCTAGCTGCTCAGCTCTGCTTTTGTAGCTTCAAAGCAGCCAAGGACAATATGTATATTCGCACGTATGCTATGTGTGTTCTAATAAAACTTTATTTATAAAAACCAATTTGCGGATCTCTAATCAAAATGCCTCCCTTTGTCCTACAGAGCCCTGTGACCTGCTTCCTGCCTCCTTTGTTGCATTTACCATTCACAGCTCTCTGTCCCATTCCTTCCACTCCAGTACAAAAATTTCCCTTTATCTCAAGAGCCACCAAGCTCTTTCCTACCTCAGGACCTTTGCATATCCAATTGCCTCCACCTCTTCGCCTGGATGGTTCTATAATGTTCGATGTCATACGAGAGCACATCAGATGCCATCCTTTGTGGCTTCTGTGGCATCCTCATTGAATGGAGTTTCCTTTGAAAGCTTTTCCTGCCCAGATCATCTTCTTTCAGTTTCTCTTGCCTCAGTCCTTTGGTTCCCACCCTTGGGAGGACATATGACAAATATTCATGACCTTACTGTTTACTTGTATTTTGTTTTGGTTTCCGTTTCCCTCCCCGCATTGAATTTATGCCCGTAGAGGCCAGGTACGCTGCCTGTTTCAGTCTCTGCCCTCTCCTATTCCTTGGCACGGTGCTTGGTATATAATAGTCTCTCCATTTCAAAGGCAGACATTTAAGGGGCACCTGGGTGGCTCTGTCAGTTAAGCATCCGATTCTTGATCTTGGCCTAAGTCATGCTCTCGGGGATCATGAGATCAAGCCCTGCATCCAGCTCTGCCCTGACGGTGCGGGGCCTTCCTGGGATTCTCTCTCCCTCTCCCTGCCCCTCCCCGCTCTCTCTCACAGTAAATACATAACCTTAAAAACAATAAAGGCAGACATTTAAGACTTCTAAATAAATTGTTATTTAATCAGTGAGCTTACAGTTGAGTAGGGCACAGACAGACACACAGCCACACCAAGGACGTGACGGGCGTGTGTCTGCGTCATAGGGGGCTGGTGGGATTGCCGAGCAAGAAGGCCGCCAGAGTCAGGGTGACCCCAGAGCGGGTGAAAACTCAAGTGTCAAAGGGACAGATTCACAGTGGGCAGCAAGAGTGCGGAGCATGGCATGTAAGCAAACAGGTCCACCTTGCACAGACAGAGAAATAAGAGAAGGGAGAAAGGAACTGATATTTACGGAGCACGAACTGGGTGCCAGCTGCCCGTCCCGTATGTTGCACGCTTTCTGCACAGCAGCTTTTCAACACAAACACTACCGTTGTTATTAATAATAAATAGTAAGCAAATATCTTGTTCCTATTTTACAGAAATAGAAGCTGAGGTGCAGAGAGGGGAAGTGAGCAGGCCATGGTCCCACAGCTGGTAAGTCCGTCTTCCTCCGTCTATTTCGTGTGACCCACCCGAGAGGTGGGGGGCGTGGCACCCTTGTATTAATTAGCATGAAGTTTTCCTTTCTCAGGGAGGTGTTTCCCTACATCCACCAGTGGGATCTAGGGTTAACCACTTCTTCTCTTTGATAAGCTGCTGAGACCCTCGAGGTAGCTGATGGCCTCCACCAGACGGCATTCTCAGGCCCAGCCTGCACGCTGGACAAGAGGAGAGGGAGGGGAGTCTCCTCCCACCACTCTCTCCTCAGCACGAGTGTATGTGATTCCGTGATTCCCTTCGGTCCTCACGACAGCCACACTGAGAGGCACCTGCTGTCTCTGTTTCACACAGCAGTTGACCGCGGCCGGAGAGGGGTGATGGCTCACGGCGACCGGCACGAAGAGCCCCCCAGTGACCCGGCACCCGCAGGGCCGACTGAAGTAGGACAAGGGCTGGGAGAGGGTGCCGGGGGACTGGCTTCCGCTGGCCGCTCTGGACGGGGACAGCCTTTCCCGAGCAAGAGAGTCCGAGAGGGGAAAGTGTGAGCACACGTGTCAAAGCAGGAACATCAAATCGCTCCAGGAGAAACTATTATATATATGAGGAAATTCTTAGGCGATTCTGCTGGAAAAAAAAAAAAGTGCTTACCGGTTTTTTTCCCCCCACTGAGTGTTCATATAAACCTTCTGGGCGCTGCATACGGGAGGGCGAGGCGTCTGCGAGGCAGCCGGTCCTTCTCCCTAGGGGCATCAGGAGTGATTTGATTCTGCCAGCTAACGTTGTTCGAGGCCCACTTCATCTCCCCCAGAACTCATCAGAGCTGCTAATAGGCCCTTCAGAGCTCATAAAGAGATGACCAAATCTGGGGCTGGGGGACTCCGGCTCATTTATCTTCCGCAGGCTCGATCAGATCTGATTTTGTACGCTGACGGCTGGATGCTCGAATGTGGTCTGGCCCGCATCTCAGACACCTGCTCAGCGGGCCTGGGCCCCCCGGGCCCCCAGGAGGGGCCGAGGCCCTCTGACCCGCTAGGGTCTCACTGTTCCGACGCCGCACACAGACACTTACCTGCCAGCCGTATTGATCTGTGCACGAGAAAATAGAAGCATTTAGGCTTGGAAGGGAGCAAGGAGCCCGCTAATGAGAGTGTCAGTTACCACCGTGGGCGCTTTGCCCGCTGCAGTGGCTCCTGTGAGCCTGTGCCTGTGTACCTCCTTACGACCCCGATGCCTCTTCTCACCTCTGTGCCAGCCAGTTTGTAAGCTCCTACGCGGGGAGAACGTGAAGTCCCCGATTCACCCAGATACTGTTCCACCCTCCCCACCGCAAATACATTTACCAACTCCGTATTAGCACCTTCGAAGGGACTACTAACATGCCGCCACCTTGCAGACAGAGTATTTTTAGCTCAACGTGGGGCTCATCTTTTTAATGAATGCCTTGTATTCCCCTAATTAGAACAGACAGTGTGCACAAGAAATAATTGGGGGATCTTCATCAGATATATGTAACCGATATGTTCTTCAGCCAAGGGGAACAGTGTAGGTGAAAACGATAATAACCATCATCATCATGACAGCCACGTGCACGGCACACATTCACTTCCACGAGGCGGGCACCATTAACGGCACCGTTTTACAGACGAGCACACTGAGGCTTAGGGAATGTTCTGATTAGTACCGCTACCCGGCAAACTACCACACAACTTAACGGCACAAAGCGACATCTGTTTTAGTAAAGCTCACGGGTTTTGTGGATCAGGCCTTTAGAAAGAGCGCGACACTTCCCCTTGTTCTACGAGGTCTGGGGCTTGAGCTGGGGGTTCATTGAAGTCTGGGGGTAACCTGAACAGCGGAGGCTTGGGACGGTTGAGCTGGAGGAGTCACTTCCAGGGTGGCTCCTTCACTCCCTTGCGGGCTGCTTGGGCTGGGTTAGCCGAAGGCTGGGCTCAGCTAGAAGTGTAGATGAGAGTATCGGCCATGGTTGCTCTACATGGTGGTCTCAGGATAGTCAGCCTTCGTATCTGGTGGCCCAGGACTCCAAGCATGAGTGTTGCTAGGGAACCAAAATGACACGGTCTTTTGTGATGTATCTTTGGAAGTCACCTAGAATCTCCTGTCTAAGGCCACCCAGACATGAGGGAAGGGGACAAAGTCTCCAGCTCTCAGTGACAGAAGGGTCACAGGCCTGGGTACCATGTTTTAAAAACTGCATCGGAGAGGTTAACTAACCTGCCCGGGATTTCAGAACGAGGAAGAGGCAGCACAGGGATTTGAAGCCAGGTGCCCTGACTCCAGAAGCTTCTCTCTCAGTGACCGCATGATGCTTCAAGCATGGCTAGTTGTGCAATAGAGGCTCAATTTCTACAAATAAGCTATGATCCGGTTTAGTTTAGGTTATCCATCCGGGGGGCAGACACAGAAATGGACAAGAAGCATTCTTTAGGATGGATGAAAGACGGGTAAGAAATCTGGGGTCAGGCTGTGAAAGGAGCATGTGCTGCTGGGCATGTTTTCACATTCAGAATTAAAGCCAAGACGCCTACAGATCAGAGAGGACCTGAAGATTTTCTTTACCTACGTCTTTGCATGAAGCTGTGGAAAAGTCCTTGTCCTTCTAGTTGCAAATACTCCTGGTGGCCAGGAAGCAGCCAGTCAGCTCAAAGAGCCCGTGGCTGTTTCTGTAAGCACTGGGAGAATCCATACCACCCGAGGCGGGGGTTTGCCAAGAACCTGCGTGATTCTACAGAACCTGTGTGTGCTTGCGCTCAGCCCAGAATCAGCCTTAGGGCTTGTCAGAGGAATAAAGAGTGTGCATCCAGGATGGCTGGGCTGGGCTCTGAGTTAGCAGAGTCTGCAACCTGCCTGCGAAATTACAGGGTCTTTGGTGGTGATCCCTCCTACAATTCTCTTTATGGGAAACAGAGTTATAGGGGGTGGCTTCTGAGGATGCAAACGGACAAGAGGCAAAGCAAAGAGAGATGTACAGACAGATTCACAGGAGTCGTTCGTGCCCGGCTGAGGCTCTTAATACAAGAGTTGGACAAAGTGCCCTGGCATTGCCTTTGATTGGCACCTGGACCAAAGGAACAACCACTGGCCAGACCTGTTCTGGCCAGCCAGGGCAGGGCGGGGAAGCTTCTTGCCTCACCTGAAGAGACAGGTTTATTCACAGGCCTGCAGTCAGCTTCCCTGGAGGCTGGAGGGTTGTGCCAGGGAGGAGCACTTTGGTGGTCTCCCTGAGCAGGCTCTGAGCTCACAGCAGGAGGCATCCTGGCTGGTGATCCACGCAGGCAGAAGTGATTTGCAGGCAGGCCCAGGCTGATTACTCACTCTGATGAGCCGTCTGTCCCCTTCTTTGGTGTCTGGGTGGTATGGAGCAAGGTCTCCCTGATGTGATGAGGTGTAAGCTCCTTCCATAAAGAGAACAGCTGAGCCATTTCATACGGAAGCCATTTCAACAGCTTGGTGTGGGTTCTCCCAGAAGCAGGCCTCACGACCAAGATCCCAGTCCAAGTAGTTTATTTGGGGAGCCGAACAGAGACGAGGGAAGGAAGGCAACAATGAAGTGTGGAATCGTGCCAGCTATCCAAGCAAGCCGGTGGCTGGGGCTCACTCCCGGGGCGACGCTCTGGAACACTGTGTGGTATGCATGCTCCAGAATCATCCTACCTGAGGAGTCAGGGAGCTGGGGTATTCACACCCTGGGTGCCAAGGTCACTGGTTGAAGCTTGCTCCTCGAGGTGAGATTCCTGAGCATTTCTGGACCTCCATGTGCCCATATGTACACACACACACACACACACACACACACACACACACACACAATGAAACTTTCTGTTGTTTGGGCCAAATTTTAAAAGCAAACTGACCCTCAGGCTGGTTGTGGGAGCTGGAAATCTATATGAGGTCTTGAAAGCTCTAAGGGGCTGGGTAGAGTGCCGAAGGCATTATTGCACTTAATCCTGGTAACAACCCGATAAGGAAGGGACTATTCGTACCCATTTTATAGTCACGAGACTGAGGTTTGGAGAAGAGAAATCACTTTGGTTGGTTGTGCCTCAGAAAGTTGCTGGGTTTTGAGTTAACAGCATGACCCAGGAGTCAAGAGCCCGTGGTTTTAACCAATGAGCTATACTGCCTCCCGAAGAATAAAGTTACAAAAATTAATAAGAATGGGAAGGCCTCCAAATCTCCCACTTCAGAGCTGATCAGAACTGACTAGATTTGGGGTCACAGGATGAAGATGGTTTGACCCCAAGGGTCAGAGTCTAGGTTCCAGAACCTTCCCACCTTGAGGGAGAACCAAAGGTGGGAACATGCAAAGCTGGTGTAAAGGGGGCCCGGGACCTCATACAAACGCATCTGCCAGTTTTTGCAAAGTTGGGGCCGGAATGGGAGGAAGACAGATTTGGAGATTTGAACCTGACACTGATGGGCATGGGTTGGGAGGAAGTTAAGGAGAAAAAGTGGAGAGCCTCATGGGTCCCACTGGGAGGTATGTGGGTTTTTCAGGCTGGGGAGAAGAAAAGGAAAAGGTGACCTTCTGTCCCTCCATCCCTGTGCCGTTTGAGGTGAGCCCTAGGTGAGTATTGGATGGTCACCACTTCCACTCCACCCTTCTCCTCCTCTTGCTTTTCTAAAACTACTCTGAGGCCTATCGAGGAAAGTCCCCTAGAGCCTTTCTGGACGTTCCTTCTAAGCCTGTAGTGTGCTACACTCAGTCTGAAAGCCCTCCTTCCTACTCCATCCCCTCTTCCCATGGTCATCTGAGCTCCAGAAGTTTCTTTGAATTAAACACAAGCACACCAAGCCCCTGAGGATCCAGTGGTTTGGACCGTAGGCACAGCCTCTAATGGATAGCCTCTAACTCTCCTTAGCACTCCTCCCCGGCTCTCACTGACTCATATTCCTGCTGGCCACCATGGTCATCCCAGCATAGCTGAGAACACAACACACTGAGGTGGTGACCAGTTCTACACATGAGGATGGAGCACGAGGATGTTTGTAAGACATTAATTAATTAATTTATCATCAACTGCTCTATCCATCCAACCATCCGGTCCTACCATTTGGCGGATATTGTGTCAGGGACTGGGCATGTGTCCTCAAAGAAGAAAGTCAACGCCTGTGCCCCCATGGAGCTTCGAGTCTCATTGGGAAAGCAGACAAAAAACCAACAAGCATAAAATACATCCTAAAAATAATTATTATGACAAGTGAAGAAAACTCGATAATAAAAAAAATGAATGTGATGAAGAAGGTATTGTACTTGGTCAGTAAAGGTTCATCTGTGGAGGAGACATTTTTAAGCTGAGGCCTACCTGCATGAGGGCAAGCAGCTAACCATGTGAAGAGAGGAAAAGAGCATCCAGGCAATAGAACACTGTGGGTGTGGGCCCTGAGGTGAGAAATAGTGGGGTGAGTTCAGGAGCAGAACTCAGTTCCCCCCTCCTTAGATGCTAGTGAGTGAGGGGGAAGGTGGCCCCAGATGGGGTTGTAGAAGTAGAAAGTCATGTGGGGCTTCTTATGGCCCATACTGAGGAACTTGGATTATACTGAAGGCAACTAAGAAAACTAATTGGAGTGGTTTCAGTACGGCATACCAGCATAATTTATTTCATTAATGAAACAAGGCGCTCAAGAGACTCTATAATAACTGGATTGCAGTGGAGGGGAGCCACGGAGACTTGCTTGAAGTCTGTTGCATTTGTTCTGGTGGGAGGCAGCAATGGTGGGCTGACCAGGGCTGAGGAGATGGGGAAGGAGACACGTGTCAAGTTTGAGATGTGTTTTGGAAGTAGAGACACCTGGATTTTCAGAAGGACTGCATAGGAAAGAGCTCCATCCTTTGCCAAGAACCAGGAGCCAACTTTGTTCAGATCCCAGGGCTCAGAACAATAAGTTAGAAACGCGTTGAACCACTGTGGTGTGGGGAATAAACAAAAAACAACCACGCAAAAAGTCCAACTTAAGTCACATACCAACTCCCTGATAACCAGAGTGTCTTCTCCCTGGAAAATGCACTTGTGAACTTACAAAATTTTTGGTGCACAATTTCAGGTGACTTCTGGATTCCTGGAAACCCTCCATGGACCCCAACCCCCAAACACAATGGACTAGAACATCGTATGTGTTGGATCCAAGATCTAAAAATGATCTCTATGAACGAGAGACTTACATTGACTCTCCATGTTCTGGAAAGCTATAACTTGAAGACTGGACAATGGCCAGCCCTCTTTCAGGCAGGCTTATACATAATCAATCTCTAGTCTAAGTTCTCCAGGGACAGGAATTCTATGCATCTCCTTCAGGGGCCCCTGCGGTGTTCTGCCATGATTAAAATGCAGTCCGGCCCTGTTTCCATTTGTTCAGTCCCCTGAGAGGAGGATGGGCCAGTCAAAGCAAAGCCTTGAAGGAACATGGGAATATGAACATGTGGTTATTAGGGTGATGGCATTCTGGGCCATTCTTCTCTAATTCTGAGTTTTCTGTTTTGCTGGCATAACACTGAGCAATAAATTTTAAAAAGAACCCCAAAGAAGATTGGAGTTCAGAAATTAGCTCTATTTTCAACTCAAACAAACAAAAAAGAAAATGTCCAAAAACAATTAGTATATTTTTTTCAGCATATTAATATTTTCTGTGTCCAATTTTTTGAATTGTGTCTGTCTGCCACATGCCATTTAAATGCAAACAGCAAAACATTCTAATAGGTACGAGGTGCACTCACCTTATGCTTCAATTACTAGGACTTTTTTTTCTTTCCAAGATTTGTGAAGGTTTTTCTTGTTTCCATGCCTCATATATGCTGTTCCCTGTGCCTAGAATGCCCTGCCGACTCTGTCGTCCTGGGAAACTTGGACTATTTTTTTTTTTTTAGGTCCAAAGGAGAGGTTGTCTCCTTAGCCTTCATGAATCCATAAACACAGGTGCTTCTTCTGTGTTCTCTACTCCAGCATACTCTTGTCCATTCCTCTCTCACTCTACTGATCATATTTTATTTTAAATTATTTGAATTTTGTAAATGTTTATTTATTTTTGAGAGGGGTGGGGAGCAGCAGAGAGAGAGGGAGACACAGAATCCAAAGCACGCTCCAGGCTCTGAGCTGTCAGCACAGAGACCGATGCAGGGCTCAAACCCACGAACCTTGAAATTATGACCTGAACCACAGTTGGATGCTTAACCGACTGAGCCACCCAGGCGCCCCTAAGTTATTTGAATGCACGTCTGTCTCTCCCTCTGGATCCTTGAAAGCAGTGATGGTGATTTATTTATTTCTTAAATGCAGCACCCAGCCAAAATCTGGCACATGGTCTAAGCCCAACAAGTGCATTTGGAATGTATGGAATGCCTCTTTGGAAGGGCTCTATGGTGCTGATGTAGATGTTGGCTGATGTCCTGGCCCCAGCACACCAGACCCTTACTAACAATTCTAGACTCACGCTGCTGTTAGGAAGAAAAGTTCGGACTTGTGGAGTGGAGCCCATTCTCCCCAGTGACTGCTCTCAGAGGCTGTTTCTATTCTGCCTGCTTGGGTGATTCTGATGTTCAAGGCTGAGGCTGCCTCGTATGGACCATTGGTCTCAAGCCCTAGCCTCGTCTCTGTTCCTTTCCTCTCCACAGTACAAAAACAAAAGGAAAGGCCTTTGGACTCCACTTTTTACGCCCTAATTAGGTGTATCTGGTGAGTGCTTATACTCTATCAGGCATTGTGCTAACTGCCTTCATCAGTTAACTCATTTTGTTTATATAAGAGCTCTGTCCAGGGTCATCTGGGTGGTTCAGTCAGTTAAGCGTCCGACTTCGGCTCAGGCCATGACCTCCTGGTTCATGAGTTTGAACCCCGCATCAGGCTGTGCTGACAGCTCAGAGCCTGGAGCCCGCTTCAGATTCTGTCTCCCTCTCTCTCTGTCCCTCCGCCTGCTGGTGCTCTGTATCTCTCTCTCAAAAATGAATACATTAAAAAAAATTAAAAGAGCTCTATCCTTTTATTCACTCATATGTGTGTATATTTCAAAAATAGTAATTGAGCATTATTTTAAGTTGACACTGTGCTGAGTCCCAGGATGCAACTATGAACAAAAGACACAAAGGCCCTCCCCTCTTAGATTTCGGAGTCTGGCGTGGAAGATAGGAAATGATCTGGTAACTAAATTACGAAGATAATTTCAGATGGTGCAAACGTTAAAAATGATGCAGAGACAGTGCCATGGTAGAGATGTAAATGGATGGCGTGTTCAGGATCTGAAGGAAGTGGGAGAGTGGTACAGCCCGGATTGCTTAATACACATCACCTCCATTTTACATTTCATCGGCCCAGAACTAGTCACACGACCACACGGAACGACAAGCAGCCTGGAAAGTCCATTCCCTGGGTGATCCAGAAGGGGAGTAGGGAAATAGATTGGGTAGGCAGGTATCATCGGCATGGGAACTGAGACCATAAACATGAGATACAAGAGTTTTCAAGACAGAAGGAATCCCACACGGAAAGGCTGTAAGCTGGGGAGAACAGCTTGGCCTATTTGATGATTAAGAAGATGCCATTATGTCTGGCACCTAACAAGCAAGGGGGAGAACACTCTGAGATGAATTAGGAGAGGCTGGCAGGAGCCAGGTCGTTTAGGATTTGATTCTGAGAGCTGTGAGCAGCTACCAAAAAAGGTTTTCAGCCAGGAAATGTCATGATCACTTTTAGAAGTCCTCCCTAAGTGCAGGGTGAAGAAGGAAGGATCTGTAGGGGAATAGCAGGAGCAGGTCTACTGCTCATTAAGTTGTTCTGGAATGTTAGGGAAGAGATGATGGTGGCTCAGAAGAGGCGGTAGGGTCAGAGATTATATTCACACTTGACAGACCGGGCAAGTGGATGTTGCAAACTGAAATCTGCTCTTAAGTTCAAACATTCATTTCTCTCCTACTCAGTTAATCGCTTGTTTATTGTGTCTTTCTTTTGTGTACAATACCATGTTGCTTTGGGTCTGCTTTCTAAACACAGGTATTAATGATCAGGCTTTGAAATGAGGGGCATGGATATAAGTGCTAAGGAGGTGAGAAGGGAGAAGGGACACTGGCCTGCAAGAAATCCAGATGACCTTCACCAAGAGTGCAGACCCCCTGGCAGGGTTTTGAAGGATGGAGAAGCCACAGGAACCATGGAAAGAATGGGACCTCTAGACTCGGTGCTCTGTTTTCCTGTGCGGGTAGTGGTTTCATCTGAGCTATTTTAAAAAAAAAAGTTTTTTTTAAATGTCTATTTATTTTTGAGAGAGACAGAGACAGAATGCGAGTGGGTTAGGAGCAGAGAGAGAGGGAGACACAGAATCTGAAGCAGGCTCCAGGCTCTGAGCTGTCAGCACAGAGCCTGACGTGGGGCTTGAACTCACAAGCTGTGAGATCATGGCCTGAGCTGAAGTTGGACGCTCAACCGACTGAGCCACCCAGGCGCCCCTCATCTAAGCTATTTTAAACTCTCTGGGCTTTGCAAGGGGGTTTTGAAACTAAGAGTACAGACTGTTAAATCCAATAGAAATGGGTTTAAATCTAGGGTTCACCACCAGGAGTCGTATGAGTTGGGGAGAGATGTGTCTTCCAGCTCCATTTCCTCATTTGTAATACACCACTGTATGGTCAGTTTGGATGACGTAACAAACATCTCTACACCAACTGTACTAGTCAGCTTGGATGCAGTAACAAACATCTCTAAGATCTCATTGACTTACAAGAAACTTTTTTTTTTTTTTTTTGGTCATTCAGCTGTAGGTAGACTGCTATGGCTCTGATCCATGTATTTTCTCATCTCATGACCCAGGGTGTGAGCATGCCAGCCTTTCTTGGGACAGAAGCAAGAAAGAAGGCAGATATGTGTAAGCCTCTTAGAGCTTCTGAAACATGCCAACCCTGAGCTCTGTTCTCCTTTCATTGACCCAAGCAAGTCACATGGACCACCCCGTTATTGGGACAGGAAAGTACGTCTGTCTACAAAGAAGCACCATGAGTTATATGACTCACGGGAGAGTCTATAGTTGAGAACATGAGTACAATCTGCCATAGACGCCTTGCAGAATTCTGATAGGAATTAAGCAGATGATACATACAAAACAGTTCCTGATGTGCTGCACAATTGGTCAAGGCCAATTCTTAAGAAGTAGCTCAATTTTAATATGTATTTGCAAATGTAGGGTCAAAATGTTCTACTTTTTGCCTTCTACCTTTCTCTTTCCTCTTTTTAAAAAAATTTTTTAATGCTTTATTTATTTTTTGGGGGGGGAGGAAGAGGCAGAGAGAGAGGGAGACAGAGAATCTGAAGGAGGCTACAGGCTCTGAGCTGTCAGCACAGAGCCAGCTGCAGATGCAGGGGTCGAACTCATGAACTGTGAAATCATGACCTGAGCTGAAGTTGGACACTTAACTGACTGAGCCACCCAGGCACCCCTCTCTTTCCTCTTAATAACCACCTGCTCCACCCACCTAGGAGCGGAAACGATGCTGATCATGTGCAAAATGCACAGTATTTAGTGGCAGGTAGACCTTGGTTTGAAACTCAGTGATGCTGCATACTATTTGTGTGACTGGCTGAGACGACTTGTCCTCTCTGAGCCTCGGTCTGCTCATCTGTAAAGTGAGGAGAAAGCCCACACCACTAGATTGATGTGAAGACTAAATCTCCTCATTCAAGAAGGTCAGAACATTCGGCTTCTCTCTCCTCAAGTGATTTCCCCTGGTCTCTGGCAAGTTTTTAGAATTAAACATCTTCTGATTGTTCCAATTTGAGACTAAAGAACTCATCTTCATTCCAGATGCTTAGAGAAAGTAAATGTTGAGGCTGTCTACAGTAATTATTGCCATTCTCTTTCCTGAAAGCAGATTTGGGGCTCTTCCCTGATGTGAATATGGTGCCCTTGGCTTTCGAGAGACCTTGCTGGTAACTACTAACCATATTTCCTATATGCTTTTCCTTCTGTTTGCCAACTGCTTAGATTTGTGGAGTGCCTGGGTCTTGAGTAGATTCGCACTCCTCAAATGCAGTGCTATTTAACTGTACTTATTTGGACCTGAGGTTTGTCTGTGGACTTTTGTCACCAGCCCTTAGTGAGGTAAGTACAGAGACTGAGAATAAGCATTCATAAACTTTAGTAAGAGTTTGACCTCCAAGTACATCCTCATTCTCTTCTAGTAACTAATTTTTATTTTATTTTACTAAAGTATTGGATGGGGATGGATTGGAATGAAAGACATAAACAGTGACCATGTGAAACCAGCCCTTCACCAGAGAGAGAGAGAGTTCAGGAAGCACTGATGTAATATCCTCGGTGAAGTTCTCCTCTTTTTCTTTGCTGGGCAGGACGATTTTAGCTATCTTTTGGACTTCAGAGAAATCAGATTACAACCAAGTTGAGTTTCAGATACTTTCGTCGTTTTGGGTAAAGGGTCTTTTCTGGACCCTAATATCCAATTTTCCTCTGGTTACAAAACTGCCAAGTTTTTGTGCAGATGGGAAAGGGCTATTGAAATGTGTAATCCTACATTCTCAGCTACATAGACTTTTCTCTCTTTATAATTAATAAACTTTATTTTGTAGAGCAGTTTTACAGAAAAACTAGCAGAAAGGAGAGACTTCTCCTATATCCCCTCTTCCGTGACATGCAGATACCCCCTCTCATTAGCATCTTACGCTAGGCGCGCCTGGGTGGCTCAGTCACTTAAGCATCTGACTTCGGCTCAGGTCATGATCTCACAGTTTGTAGGTTCGAGTCCTGCACTGGGCTCTGGGCTGACAGCTCAGAGCCTGGAGCCTGCTTCAGATCCTGTGTCTCCCTCTCTCTCTGCCCCTCCCTGGCTTGCACTCCATCTCTCAAAAAGAAATGAATGATGGGGCGCCTGGGTGGCGCAGTCGGTTAAGCGTCCGACTTCAGCCAGGTCACAATCTCACGGTCCGTGAGTTCGAGCCCCGCGTCAGGCTCTGGGCTGATGGCTCGGAGCCTGGAGCCTGTTTCCGATTCTGTGTCTCCCTCTCTCTCTGCCCCTCCCCCGTTCATGCTCTGTCTCTCTCTGTCCCAAAAATAAATAAACGTTGAAAAAAAAATTAAAAAAAAAAAAGAAATGAATGTTAAAAAAAATTAAAAAAAATATTACACTAGTGTGGTACACCTGTCCCAAAATCATGATATCGTGACCTGAGCCGAAATCAAGAGTAGGACGCTCAACCAACTGAGCCACCCAGGTGCCCCAGTATATCATTACTACTGACTAAAGCTCATGGCTTCCATGAGGGTTCACTCTCGGTATTGCACCTACACAGTGTTGACAATTATACAGTGGCATGTGTCTGCCATTACAGTCTCGTACAGAGGAGGTCTTCTGCCCTAAAATCCCTCGTGCCTCATCTGTTCATCCTTCCCTCCCTCTCCCCGAACCCCTGGTAACCACTGATCTTTTCAGTGTCTCTGTGGCTTTTCCTGTTCTACAATCTCATGTAGTTGGAATCAGACAGCGGATAGCTGTTTAGATGTCTTTTTCTTGTTACCTCTCCCCCAAATCTTCACATCCCTTCCATCATCTGAAAACACACACACACACACACACACACACACACACACACACCGTCCCTCTGAAAGAGAATAGAAAAGTTGAGAAAATGAGAAAAACTCTTATCTAACTCAGCTCACACAATCATTAATGGTGACAGGCACTTGTTGGGGGGCGGGGCGCGGTCATTGCTCACTTCTCTCTGTCTTCCGATCGGGAAGCCAGTGCTGACTCTTCACCCTCTGCGGGAGAGCCAGGCCTTTCCTCCCACCTCGCTCTGCTCACTTCTTGTTTTCCTAAAACCAAGGGCCTCTTTGCCTGCGCTGTGTCTGAGCGGTAATTACCTTGTGTCTGTTCTGCTGCCTTCAAATTATTTTCCCCACCTTCAGAGCGATTGCCTCCCTCTTCTTATCTCTACTGTGATCCTCTACGGGGCACAGGGGACCTGTCTCTTGACTCTCACATTTTTGCTTCTGATGTTAAAAAGTCCCCTTGAACTTGCATTTACAGACTCCAGCAAAGCCCGAGTGTCTACACATCAGCTGACGCATCCCAGGGGCAGGGTGTTTGCAATTACAGCCTGAGCTGGCTGCGGGATCAGAGAGCCCGGCGAGGCCCTCTTTGATGAGTGATGGGGTCTTTATTATGAATGTTATGCAGGTGAAGTCCTGTGGCAGGAGGCTTTTCTCCCTTTATGTTGTCTTGGCTGCATATACATATATACGCATAGACAGGGACGGGCCTGGCTGGGGAGTGGGGCGGGGATTGGGGGGAAGGGAAGTTAGACCGAGGATTTCTTGCTCGTTCTGGAACAATCCTTCCGTAGAGCCTGTCTTCTCAAAGTCTCCTCCCCTTCGCCGACTGGACTTCCTCTCTCAGGGGACATAAGCATAGCTCAATCCTAAATGGGAGGGCTGATCTTTTTCTCCAGCCTTTGGGTCCTAATACTCCTCTTCCCCATTTGTATTTTTCTGTTGAGACGTAGGATTTTTCCCTGTGGAGCTATTTGCTGCCACTTTTATTTCTTGCGGAGGAAATAACAAAACACCTGACGGTGATCCTGGCCCTCTGCATCTGAATGACGCTGCTCTGGGAAGCCCGCCTTTCTCTCCCCCACCTTGTGTCTGTATTCTGTGCTGCAGACAGCTGCTCGGCACCCCTTCAGGCCTATTTGGTAAACCTGTGTCCCTGTGGGAGGGCTTAGTGTCCCCCAAAGGACGGAGGCACTCTTAGGGTTCATCATCTGGGGACCAAGCCATGCTTCGCTGAAAAATTCCATCTCAGGAAGCATGGCGAGGGACCTTCCAGTCTTTTCACTTCGGTTCAGTCTTTGAGGAGACTTGATGTCTTAGGGTGGGGCCCAGGGTTTCCAGGGTTAGATGGCCTCTTTCACGGGGAGATGTGGGAGGGTCCTGGGGAGAGGCTGGTTTGCTCTGAGCTATAAGCTGAAGGTGGGAAGACTCCTCATCTTGTAAGTGGGCATTTCTGGTTACTTCTTACGTGTTTATTCACTTCAGTTGATAAGACCTTAAGAAAACCTTGTTGGAACTTTAGGAAGTTAACTCGAAAATGCTGCTGAGTCCAGGAATGAGCTCACCTCAGGGGATGGCAGGAAAAAATGCACGCCCCCCCCCCCCCCCCAAGATCAGCTGGAGCAGCAAGGAATGTTCTAGAGTTCATGTTATTAAAACATGATTTTTATTCATATTTCACCACTGTTTTTGGAATCTTAAAGCATCCTCATAAAGTGACATTTCTCTTGTTTCCATTTTACAGATGAAGGAACAGGACATTTAAGCTTGTGGATTCCAACTCTCGGTCCCGGTTTGACACCCTCTGTTTTCTGCTATCCTTGGAAGATCCGGACTGCTTATTAGAAAAGGAAGTTGCACATGTTGGTTTCATTTTTGCAACGTGCAAAGCATCTTCACCTAATTGGTCTAGCTAGAAGGTTGAATTCTGTGTATAAAGTTTATTTATTTAATTTTTAAAAATTGTACGGGCAGGACCCTGCGGTTCATGGGGTCATGTATTTGGAAACCACATGCTAACTGATGGAGAAGAGGACTCAGAATTACCGCAGGTGTAGAACTCGTCCCTCTGGTGCTTTATTTTGTCTGACGCAGACGGTGGCCAAGTATGGAAATGCCCAGGATTGGGAACGTGGTCTAGCAGCACGCACTGGAGTACAGAAGGCCCCCCAGTGGGCCACAGACCTGCTAAATCATGGCTTTCTGTACGTCTGCCTGGCATATCTCCACCCTGCTCTGGCAATGACCGTGAGGACTCCTACGGACCCATCAAATATCTCAGTGTGTCAGTTACAAGGCTCCGTCACAGAGCCAACACAATGTGGGGAATTGAAACAATTCTAGGGCTACCTTGTTCCTAGACCTGCTCTTGCCAGAAATCCAAGGGAAGCATCTGATGTTTCTTTCTGCTTCAAGGATTCCAATGATTCTTCTCTTTCCCTGTTGCAGGCACCATAGGCTACTGGCAGACTCTAATACTCTGATGACTCCTGAATGCCAGGGGGAAGGAGTATTTAATCTGAGGACCTTGAGTACTTATGTGAGAAGGAATTACCTGCTAAGTATAGTCTCAAAAAGAGGTCCTCTCATGGGTCGTGTGAGGGCAAGCTGAGGCAACAGAAGCCCTGCTTCTTTGGAATCGTAACAATATTCCAAGACAAATGTTGCTCAGGGGCTTGGATTTTATCCTGCATCTGTCACACACTCAGGGTGTGACATGGGGAAGGGACTTCTCGTCCCGGAACACGGGTCCTCATCTACAGAGCAGGGAATTTGGAATTCTAAGATTCCACGGCATCATGCCTTGAATGGGGTCAGGTTGGGAATCCAGAAGCTCGGGCGTGTCAGAAGGGATGCAGCCAGGAAGGGACGGGGCTCGTGTTGGGTAATGGGAAAGAGGCATGGCGACCAAGCCTGAGCCAATCCGGAAAGAATGTCTAAAGAGGTCGGCTCTGGGGGCCGAGGAGGACAGTGGGAGTCTCCTAGGAGTGGCAGTCAAGCCAGGTCAGGCTCTGGGCGGGCTGCCCAGTTTGGAGAATGGCACCAATGTGTGGGGGAGGCTGTCAAGGCCCAACAGGTGTCAGGGCCCAAGCCAAGTGGTCTGGAGGTCAGACAGGGCGTCAGTTCTAAACAAGGTGCCCAAGTACAAAGCAGGCCTGAGTCAAAGCCCACTCACCCACACCACACAGCATGACAGACAGACCCACTTTGGACGCAGGGGACCCCAAGTTTAAGACAGCCAGGGTAATTCTAGGCTCATCTGCCTTCTCTGGGAAGATCTAGGGCTGTCTTGGCTGGAGGGTTGAGAAGCTGGACAGATACCTTTAGAGCTGCGATACGGTATTTCCATTTAAATCCAAATAAACATAATCGTAGCTAAGAGATATGGAGTGCTTTCTCTGTGCACAATGTTCGAAGTGCCTCACATACATGAACTCACTGGCAGGCTGGTTTTTAGAGCCCTTTTTTTTTCTTTCTTTTTTTTTTTGCAAAGATCAAAACATGACAATATTCATCCCTTCATCTGTGCCACCATTGAGGGGTCCAGGCAAAAATGTAGAGAGTGGAAAGGGGCACATGGAGACCCATTCAAGCCAAAGGCTCTCAGGAAATAGGTGTCCTTTAAGTGACCCCAAGTCTGTGGATTTCATTCTCTGACCATTTTCCAGCAGGGTCAAGGGACTGGACACACTTGCGTGCTTTCCCAGCCACCCCTGCGGCCTTCCAGTGAGGCTTGTATGCCACACTGGGGGTGCCTCCAGGTCTCATTCTCCAGCCTCCCCTCTACATGTTTCTTACGTCCCTCTGGGCTTTGACCTGGGGTAGAGAGAGGAACAGGGGAAATTCAGAAGTTACAAGATACTTTCTCTTAAAAGGTTTTAATCACATTTATCACGTATCTGGAAATGTAACTGGGGTGAAGACACTTTCTGATGATTTCCCTCCTTCCTGGCCGTGCTCCTCGGGCTTCAGATACACCAGGTGCACCGCGATCTCTCTGATGTCGCCCTCCCATCTTTCGAGCCCCAGTGAGAATGCCGGGCTCTGGCCTTTGTTGTCTCCTTAACAGCGCCCTGACGTGCCTCTCTGCCTCCCTGGTCTGTCCGCTTCACCATCAGCAAGAGTCTTTCTCCTCAGAGTCACCAAAGGGCTCTAGTCCCCTGCGGATTAATATCCGGCATCCACATCGGCCAAATCCCCTAAGACCAGCCCTGAAAGTACCTCTCGTGTCTTAGCTTTCCCTCATGAGTTCCATAATCTCCAGGCCCAACTGGCCTGATCGTGTTCACGACTTCCCAAGCTCGCCTCCTCCCTCGGCCAAAAATATCCTTTCCTGTCTCCACCCATGGCCAGTTCTCACTGGAAAGTCCATCTTCCTTTTCAGTTTCCAAGTCAAGGTCTGGCTCCCCCAGGAAAGCTTATACCTGTAACCTCCACCCTCCACCCTCCACCCTCCACCCTCCACCCTCCTACCTCCATCCACATACTTCATTACAAAGGATCACACCCGGCTCAGAGCTTTCCACTCACACCTTCTTACCTCTGTTTTAGCTCCTCACCAAAGTATCTGTGTTTACATCTACGGTAACCTCTGGCTGGGATCATCACGTGTGGATCATTGCCTTCTCCAAACCCAAAACTGTGCGGGGCCTGCTGCTGGAGGGTAAGAGCTACATACAGCAGGGCAAAGCCAGTCTGTCTGCTGAAGCTGAGACCAGCGCTGAGAAGCCAGGCCGCTCCGAGACACGTGAGCATGCCCAGCCAAAGATCGGCAGGACCTCTAGATAACCTCCCAGCTCACCCGGAAGCGTCAGAGAAGCATCCTTACACAGGATGTCACCAAGGTCCTGCAGGTTTTGGTGACATGGCATTATTTTAGCTGGAGATAACTCAGACAGGTGGTAATCTGAACCAGAGTGTACCCAGCCATCTGCAGGTGCCACTAGACAGATCAGCAGCAGCCGTCTTCCCTAAAAGCCTTAGATACAATGGTGGAAAAAAAAATACATATATACACACACATTTGCACCAAATTATATATGAAGTTAAAGTAACCTAGATATACACACTGCATACCTGAACACACACACACATATCTGATGTTTCTGTACGTACATGATATCCGTGTACCTCCGTGGATTTGTCTCTGAAAGCGCACTTAAATTGTGCTTGTACTCCTGGACAACAGGGTAGGACAGTGGGGTGAAAAAGTGCATTTAGTTTGTTTTATATTCCTTCACATATGTCTTGACTCTTACAATGAATAGATCACAGCTTAATAACTGACAATCCAGGTAAAATACATAAAGTAACCCATACTAGCCATAGAAAACTTAAATCTCTAAAAAGAAGAATAAAGCAAAAAAAAAAAAAAATTGAAACCCCCTCAAAACAGTTTCTATATGGATGTTCTGCTTTTACCATTATAACACCTCCACCTTGAGATGAAACATCACTGTTTTTTGGCCAGTTCTTTTCACATGTCATCTTTACTGTTTGACTCTTTAATCGGGTGTAAATCGTATGAGGTCAATTGTATGAGAATGGGGTCGGTGTTTTCCCAGCATAACTTTCCCCCCAAAGTTGAACCAATCACCCATGCTATATTCATTTAATAATCCTACCCCACACTTTGAATTACTTAATACTCTTATTTTTTTTTAATTTTTTTTCAACGTTTTTATTTATTTTTGGGACAGAGAGAGACAGAGCATGAACGGGGGAGGGGCAGAGAGAGAGGGAGACACAGAATCGGAAACAGGCTCCAGGCTCTGAGCCATCAGCCCAGAGCCCGACGCGGGGCTCGAACTCACGGACTGCGAGATCGTGACCTGGCTGAAGTCGGACGCTTAACCGACTGCGCCACCCAGGCGCCCCAATACTCTTATTTTTTTAAGTTTATTTATTTATTTTTGAGAGAGAGAGAGAGCAAGCAGACTCCATGCTCAGCATGGAGGTGGACGCAGGGCTCGATCCCACGACCATTAGATCCTGACCTGAGCCTACATCAAGAGTCAGATGCTTAATCCACTGAGCCACCCAGGCACCTCCATGCTTGTCCTCTTTTATCTCCACTTACCCTGCTCTTTTCCTTCTCCCCACTACTTCTTTTCTTTATTGATTGCTACCTAAACAATGAAGACTTCAAACATACAGAAAACAAACAAATAAATACGCAGGCACACTTACATGGCACCATCCCAGGTTTCTCAGCTCACGTGTACCGTTTCTGACGCTTTTCATTCCTGTTGCATAGATCCAAGTTTTCATCTGGTATCATTTCGTGTCTACCGCAAGAACTTTCTTCAATATTTCTGCTACCGCAGTTCTGCCGGAGTTAAATTATTGCAGCATTTATGCATCTAAAATATTATGTCCTCTTTATTTTTTGAACTATAGTGTTGTCGGGATACGGAGTTCTAGGGTGGTGGTTTTCCTTTGCGCTTTGCCCTGTGGGAGGGAAGTCGAAGGGTTTAATCAGGCCAGTTCACGAATGCCATGACTTTCTTCATATCTCCATTTCAGGAGTATCCTGTAAACAGTATTAGGGAGAATTGTTTGAGATGCGGAAAGTCTCAAAGCAACCAGGAATGGGTAAGAGATGCGATGGCATCTCAAAGGAGTCAAAGGGGGTGGTGGTGGTGATGGGGGTTTGGAAGATATACTGTGTCATCAGCCCTTGGGGATCCCATTCAAAAGGTGGCGGAGGGGTGAATCCTGCACCTCGGTTATGGCACGTGGTCCCATTTATCGAGATGGGGATTTACAGGAGGAGGAACAGGTTTATGAGGTCAGTGATGCTCAACTTCACGGTGGCTTAGGTTCTCCATCTGGGTGCGTGCCTCAGATGCTATGCCTGGCATTCAAGTTCTCCGGGATGAGTCCCTCACCTTTTGAGGATCAGGTACCCTTCTAGCTCGTGTCATACTGCTCTTCCAAAGCACCGGACCTTTATTTCTCTTCAAGCTGCAGAGTGTGGACTCTTACTTTGCCCTTTACATACATGACATGGAGGGACTTCCACTTCCAGGACTCTGGATCTGATTCTCTTCTCCCTCTAACCTGGACCGGAGCTTACGGATAGTGTCCGTAGGCTAAACTAAGTTCAGATCAGCACCTCTCTGCATGGTGCTGGTCCCACGGCCACGGGGCAGAGGCATTTCTAAACATGTCAGCCTCACCAGGCCCTTGTTCTGTCTGCTTTGATTCCCCCACTCTGTACAGCTGAGGTCCCCCCAAGTTATGCCATTATTTAGACTTTTCCTTTCAATTTAGAATCCGAAACAAGGATAAATCGTGCAACCGCTGTCACCCATTTGACCCCTGTGTAAACTGTCTGAGGGATAGGATGATAATTACCTATTTTGGGGACAGAGTTGTGGGGGGGGGGAGTCAATTAAGTCTTGCACTGCGCTTTGAGATCTTTCAATGAAAGGCTCGGGGTTATTACTATTAACAAGATACCAAAGGGATATTTGCCAGCAATGACTCCCTTTGAGCCAGCATGTCTCTCATTAGTAATTTGGGGGCTTGGCACAGAGTCATGGGAATGTTTTAATGGCTTCTGTTCAACCCCAGAAATAGATTTTGAAGTTGCAAAAAGAAACGGTTGTTTTCTCTGTTCTCCCCCATTTCTGCACACGTGGTAACCCTCAGGGGAGGTCTCAGGTTCTGTGGCAGGGGCCAGAGAAGTGGGCAGCAGGGTTTTATGCCTGCCCCAATAAATCCCGACAGCTGATAGCACCGGGCTTGTTCCAGAGACCGATTTAGAGATGGGTTATACCACTTGCTAGTGACTTTGGCCTGGGCTGTATTTCTGGAGCCACCTGGCTACCATGCTAACCCAACGAGGTTCAGACTCTTTCTCTAAGAAATATTTGGGAAACGTTGGTGAATTGGAACAAGTTATTTTTCTCCTAAACCAACTCCCAAATTTGTTTTCAGAACTGTCTTTATGAGTCAAGAAAGAAGAATTTTTGTTTCTCCCTGGGAGGCCTGCATTTGGTTCTAGAGACACAGACAAAGAACACGTATTTCCAACCAGGTTCGCGTTTGGCCCTTTACTGGCTGAGTCCGTGCTATAACTTCATTTTCAACGAGGTAGTAACCTCTTCTTTGAAAACTCTCTGCCCTTTCTCTGCTTCGGTTTTTCCCTTCATTTTTGCTCTCTCCTTGCTTTATGTTCAATCAATTCTTTTCTCTGCTTGTCACGGCATGATAAACTGGATATGTTAAGAGGAGACATAGCTTTGACCCTTACTGATGGACGGGTGATCTTGGGGGAGTCACTTAACCTCTATGTGTTTCACTCTCCTCTTTGAAAGATAACATGGCGGCCCAGCAGGATACCTGGGATGGTTGAGCCAATGTGGACACAGTCACAATACTTAACAAGTATTGCAGACACAGGGGGTCACACAAACCTGTAATATGGCTCAATAGAAGCAATAGGGTGGGATGGGGATTGTGGCAAACTGGAGCAAGCATGTCCCTCTACAGGGAGAAGCCACTATTCCACTGTAGCAAAAAGTTGGCCAGAAATTTTTTCTTTTTCTTCTTTCCAAACTGATAGGAAACTCGGAAATTTATATAAAGTCTCCTGATTTTTAACTATTGTAACGAATTCATTTTTTTTTAGACCGTATGGAACAGGAGAAAATGGTTGTAGGTTGAGATTAACATTTATGATTCGTTCGACTCTTTATCCATTTCTGCCTCCTGTTCTTCTGTAATACTTTGCTTTTTCTACCCATTTCCCCCTGACATCAACAATGTTTTCTTTGCGTTCTCCTAAAGTAACACCAGATTCTTTGCTTGGGACATGTCCACACAAACCGCAATTTCCGTATTCTTCTATGAGGCTCATTCTGACCCCCATCTGTCTCTTTCCTCCGAGCCAGCAACACAAAGACACCACCAAGCCCACTGAGTTTTGAAGCAGTTAAGTGTACTCTTCCATTCCCAAGAGGAAAGTGGAGAACAAACCTCGCTAGTTTTACTTAAAAAAAAAAAAAAAATCTTGGCTGTTGATAGGATCACCAGGAATGTTAACCCATCAGCCACTTGGGGCCATAATGTGGCAGAGTTTGCCAATCCTTGGCCACATAAATAGTGCCAGTCCTGACCCTGGGAAGGGGCTGCCCTGAGGAGCCATGGCATTATGGCTCCATTGCCTTTCCAGAAAAATATGCTAAAGAAGCCCAACCACTGAGAGTTTAATAATAAACTGCACCATAAAAGGTATGTCCTTCTTCCCAGATGGGACCAGTTCTCCCTCATTGCAACATATTGCCTTCCTCTGACTCTTTTCTTGGGAGAACTGTGATTATTCTGTTTAGGTCCAGAACTCACCTCTTTGGAAAGGGTGTAATCATTTCTTGCACCCTTGCACACCACACTTCTCTATTCACCCACCAGGGGCGGGCATCAGTAATTGTTAAGGGCACTCTTTCCACTGAGTCTAAATGCAGCCACAAAATCCTTAATATGCATGGCAGCTGTCACCAGTCACTTGGGGTTGGGGTGTGTGTTAAAAATACAACAGGCAGGGCGCCTGGGTGGCTCAATCAGTTAAGCGTCCGACTTCGGCTCAGGTCACGATCTCATGGCTTGTGAGTTCGAGCCCCACATCGGGCTCTGTGCTGACAGCCCGGAGCCGGGAACCTGCTTCAGGTTCTGTCTCCGTCTGTCTCTGCCCTTCCCCTGCTCGCACTTTGTCTCTTTTTCTCTCTCTTTCTCAAATATAAATAAACATTAAAAAAATTAAAAAAAATACAATAGGCAAAAAAGTGAAAACAACTCAAATAGCCATTAACTGGTGGATAGATTAAAAAATGTGGTAATTCATATGATGGGATAGTATTTGCCAATAAGAGGGGGTGCCGCGTGAATGCATGCAGCAGTGTGGATGAGCCTCACAGAATGCAAAGTCAAAGACACCAGCCCCGTGGGAGCACATAATACACATTGTGTGAGTCCACATCCGTGAGACATCCAGAAAAGGCAGATCCATAGGTGGAAAACAGATTAGTCATTAATTATCTGGGGCCGGGGTAGGAATAAAGTGTGACTAGAAATAGGCTCGAGATTTAATAAATTTAGAAAAAAAAAAAGCCATTGGACTTTATACTTAAAAAAATAAGTGAATTCGGTGTTATATAAATAAACGTCTCAGGAAAGCTATTTTATTATTTTTAAAAAATTTTTTTTTAACATTTATTTATTTTTGAGACAGAGAGAGAGCATGAACAGGGAAGGGGCAGAGAGAGAGGGAGACAGAATCGGAAGGCTCTAGGCTCTGAGCCATCAGCCCAGAGCCTGATGCGGGGCTCGAACTCATGGACCGCGAGATCGTGACCTGAGCTGAAGTCGGACGCTCAACCGACTGAGCCACCCAGGTGCCCCTGGAAAGCTATTTTAAAAACCGTACAGGAGGCTTTCCTGTTTGTCAACACATTATCTGGGGTCAGGAAGCCATGGAGGACGTTCTCCCGACTCGCTGTGTGGCATAAAGAGACAGCTTGCTTTTTTCTGTCTGCAGTTTCATCATCGATAATCTGAGGTGTTTGGGCGAAGGCCATCTTAGGAGCTTTCAGGCTCTAACAGTACCCAAAAAAGAAACAAAACAAGGAGGAGTTACAAGTTCAGGGTCTGCCTGGAGATGGCCGGGCTTAGACAGCAGAGACCAAAGAAGTAGTTACAATTAGGGGGTTAATTATATGCAATTACACGCGAGCACAGTCAACCGAGGACGTGTGAGTTACGCAGAGACCCTGTTCTTCCAAGTGGCTGTGAACTCAGCCTTCTGGGCAGTGACCCTGGACATGACTCCCCTACTCGGCTGCTTTACCCATTTTTACTTCTCTCTTTGACTCTAAGCTTCCCAAACTGGAGTTACAATGTTTTGGTAAGACTTTTTAGATTGTTACTATTCCATTGTATCAAGGCCACCCCAAAACCTCAGATGCGAGCTATTTCCAAGGCAAAGGAGTCCAGGAGCCCACCCAAACCTTTTGCTTCACATTTGGCCAAAGCATCCAAGTTTCTGTTTCTGCTTTGGGACAAACCAGTTGTTATGTTTTCAGCCCACGTGTCCTCTTCAGAGAAAGAAAAAAAAAAAAACAGCCAGAAAAGGCTGGGCGCTGTCTGATTTTCAGGGCCACACACACTGAGGGACAAACTGATATGAGCGGGACTTTGCACATCTTGTTCCAGTTACAGAGAGGTAGAGATGTGATAGGTCTGTTTCAGGGGCAAGGGAGGTGAACATCGAAGGGGCCCGATTTATGCATGGCACTTGAGATATTTATTTCTTCTTCTATTCACATATTTAAGATGTAAGAATAATTTCGATTGCATTTTTTTTCAACTTTTTTTTTTTTTTTTTTTTTTTTTTTGGGACAGAGAGAGACAGAGCATGAACGGGGGAGGGGCAGAGAGAGAGGGAGACACAGAATCGGAAACAGGCTCCAGGCTCCGAGCCATCAGCCCGGAGCCCGACGCGGGGCTCGAACTCACGGACCGCGAGATCGTGACCTGGCTGAAGTCGGACGCTTAACCGACTGCGCCACCCAGGCGCCCCTCGATTGCATTTTTATATCACCAAAGGATCTCAGGCTCTTTGTCAAAACAAATGAAGCGATGCAAAGCGCACAGGGTGAAAAGTGAAAACATCCCCACCCCTGCCACCACATCTCCTTCCTCCATTCACCCTTCCCTGTTTAAGTCTTAATCTCAAGCGGAAGTGAGCACTCTTAGTAGACGAGCATGGATTCGTCTCTTGACTTATTTTTTCTAGGCACGGTACCGTGGATGTAAATTGTTCTGCAATCCCCTCACCCATTGTTTCTTTTTTAAATTAAGTTTATTTATTTATTCTGAGAGAGAGAGAGAGAGCCAGCATGAGCAGGGGAGGGGCAGAGAGAGAGAGGGAGAGAGAGAGAATCCTAAGCAGGCTCTGTTCCATCTGCGTGGAGCCCGATGCGGGGCTCGAACTCACAAACCATGAGATCATGACCTGAACAGAAAAGGAAAAGCCGGACGCTTAACCGACTGAGCCACCCAGGCGTCCCCTACCCTAGCCCTATTTATATATGCTATTTACCTTTGACATGATTATGGGTACAGCTGTCTTATTCTTTTTAATGACTACCTGGTATTCCATTCCATGCAAGTACTTAACGTTGGTTTAGCCATGCTCCGCCCGTGAGCACAGGCACTATTTCCTGCGGGTTGCATGTGTAACCCTCTACGTGTGTATGCATGTACACTTGGAAGTAATTTTGTCAAATAGGTTCCTCGACAGAAACGTATGGACCAAAGCATATGTCAGGCGGAGGTCTAGATGCCGTGAATAAGGCAGGGGCAGGATATAATTGCTTCCAGCCTTTGTAGAGCTTACAGTCTGGCTCAGCACTGCATTTCGGACGTACGCTCCACCCTGCCCCTACCCCTGCCCTGCCTACTAATATCGTGATGATTACTCCTGGTTTATGGATCAGCAGCCTAGGGCTCAAAAAAGTGTAAGAACGGTCCAAGGCCACCCAGACCATTTGTTGCATGGCCGGGAAACATTTCCGTGTCTGACCCTAACACTCCCACACTGTCTATGACCTTGCCAACCGCTGGCATTTCCTTCCTTCCATCCAAGGAAGATGGGTCGAATTTACACGTTCGGCATTGGGTCTAAAGCTTCAGAGATCCAGGTGAAATGAACCGAAGCAAAGGAGCAGGGAGACCCTCATGTGAGGGTCTACCCTGGAGGGTGGGCATGACAGATCTGAATGAGGCCTTCCACTTTGCCTCCCAATAGCCCTGGGCAAGTCACTTGTCTGTCACACTCAGGCTTCCTTATCCGTTGAGCAGAAAATATCAGTATCAACCTTCCCAAGTGGTTGTGAGGTTGCCGTGAGCTCATGTGTATAAAATGTTGAGCCTACTTCCTAAGACAGAGACAGAAGGAGCTTAATAAACGTAGCTCTTCTGATTGCTTTGATTTAATTTTTTTTTTTTTCTTGTGCTAAATCTGATCGCTTCTGGAGTGCCTGGCTCGTTTTGCCAATTCTGAGCCAAGTACCTGCTTTCTCACCACCTTGGCTGTCCTCCGGAGCCCTTGGGCGCTTCTCAGGATGGCCTTAGATTCCATCTCAGGAGAGTGTGAACATGATCTGTCCCCGATATAGTTCAGGGGAGCAAGGGAATGGAAGGGCAGACACAGTTAATGGTTTTCTGAGTAGCCATTTACGCTCAGAGTTCGGGAACTGGGTGTGATTTCTTCTTAGAATAACTCCTTAGAGATTTGCGGCCTGTTCTATGTTGTCATCTGGCTTACAGAGGCTCTTCTGTCCTTTGAAGACCCAGGTTCGGAACTTGGCTCTTGGGCGCGGCTCTCACTGCCAGGCTGGGCAAGTGCGGATGCCACTTGTCATGCCCGGGCCAGGTTTGCCCGGCCAGGACACTGGCCGCGGGGCCAGGCCATTCCTTCACCGCGCTGGGCTCTCTGCCACGGCTGGAAGACCGCCAGCAGGGGAGGAGGCAGGGCCTGTGCGGAGCCGGGTGGGTAATTGCTGCTGGGAGCCCGAGGTGGCCTCCAGCTACACGGCGGCGGGATTAGTGACATCAGCCCCGCCCCGGCAGCAGGTCCTGACAGGACTGGAGGAGGTCGCCCGCGCCCGGGTCAGAGGGGACGCTGGCGGCCAGGAGGGAGAGCCCTCCCGGCCTGGGCTCCTTGGGGCCTGCCTGCCCGCCCCGGCCGTGGCTGTTAGGAAGACCCATGGGTCTTGCAGTCCAGGCCGCAGAGTGGGGTGAGGGGCAGGAGCTGTTTCTCGGCTCTGACATTCGCTGGAGAAGCTGCCAAGAGGTGGTTTATGTTTCTTCAACGGCGGTGTTACGATACCACTGCTGCTTCTGTGGAGGTGACAGCAAGCCCTGCCCGAGGCTGGGACTCCCTGGCCCTCCCCTTTGCCAAGCCAACAGGGCCAGTTTGCGGAGGAGCAGATGAGCTCCCCACCCCCCACCTCCGCCCCGACGCGGTGTGTGACCTTGGGGGCCTTGGGGCCTCTCCCTGAAGTCCATTGTCCTCACCAGCTCCATGGGGACGAGGGGCTGCCCCCACCCCGGGGCTCCTTAGCAAATGTTCCTTAGCTACATACTGACACTGCCCCATTCCAGGGTGTTTCACAAATATGATCTCACTTAATCCTATAATGGCCACATGATGTAGGTGCTATTATTATCCTTGTTTTACAGATGAGGCACGGAAAGACCAAACGATTTGGCCAAGAACGAAGACACACCTCCATGCTGGCAGAGCTGGGATTTGACCCCGAGCCCCCTGGCTCTGACGTCGGTCATCTCAACCACTGTGCTAGCTTTCCGGAACCTGCCCGGGACCCCAGCCTCTTCCCCTGAGCACTCACGTCACTTTGGGATAGCACCCTGTCCGTGCGCCCACCTGCCGAGGGCCCGTCCCGGTGTTGGATTCCGAGGGGCCCGCCCTGGTGTCTGCTCACCCCCGCACACCCGGCACCTAGCTCTGGACCCAACGAGCAGCTCGGGGGCAATACGTGCGTGAGAGGGTGCCAGGAAGGTCAAAGGAGATGAAGAACTGAAAGTAGCAGATGGATCCTTCTGAAATCACCCACGGTGCTCTGAACTCACAGCAGGCACTTGGGAAGTGTTTTTACCCGGGCCAGACTCACTGTGCAGACTGGAAAGGGAAGGTCCCCGAAGTAGCTACTTCTGAACCCCGAATGCTGACTCAGACCATCTTTCTGGCTGGGGGAGGAGTGTTTCCATCGCCCCGTTCAGCAACAACATCCTACCTTCGACCTCGGCTTCGGCCTTGACACGGAATGCCTTTGAACTGCCCCCGAGAAGGAGGGAGAAAGGGCCTGGATCCCGGGCTGCACATCCTTCCTTCCCTTCTCTGTGTTTGTGGAGCCCAAAGGGGTGCAAGGAAGCAAAGACCAGCCTCAGCTGGTGGTCCTCAGATGGACGCTGTGCCTGCCTCTGCCCTGTTCCTGTAGCCAGCAGCACAGGGACCACGCGTGCGTGTCCCTGTGCAGGGTGACACTGAACAATCCATTTCTAGCTGATCAATCAATCCCAAGCTGGTGGGAAATCTGATGTCTTTTCGAAAAGTTTGCTCAGCGAGGACGTACTATTTTCCTCTCGCATCATGCTCTCCTAGGTCCCCCTAGCTCATGTTCCCGAGCACAGCAAACCCTACCTCTGGGCATGGCTAGGTTTGCAAAGGGTTTGGCTGGGATGATGCAGTCGTGTTACCAGCCTATCAGAGAGACAGGCCTGCAATAACGCATAGGTCCCACTGCTCTTTAAGCTGGGATGGATAATTGGTTTAGATAACAGAAAAAGAGCCATGCAGGGGCATCTGGGTGGCTCAGTCAGTTGAATGTCTGACTCTTGACGTCAGCTCAGGTCATGATCTCGCGATTCGTGAGTTTGAGCCCCACGTTGGGCTCTATGCTGACAGTGCAGAACCTGCTTGGGATTCTCTCTCTCTTTCTCTCTCTCTCTACCCCTCCCCAGCTTGTGTATGTGCATGTTCTCTCTCCCTCTCAAAATACATAAATAAACATTTTTTTAAAAACTTTAAAAAAGAGGAATCAGGTCAATTAGAAAGACAACACAGGGGCGCCTTTGGCTCAGTCGGTTAAGCGTCTGACTTCGTCTCAGGTCATGATCTCGCGGTTCGTGGATTCAAGCCCCATATCCAGCTCTGTGTTGACAGCTCAAAGCCTGGAGCCCGCTTCAGATTCTGTCTCTCTCTCTCTCTCTCTCTGCCCCTCCCCCACTCCCTCTCTCTCAAAAATAAATAACGTTGAAAAAAAATTTTAAAAAAAGAAAGAAAGCCGACACAAAGGTATTGAGAGCCTACACTATGCCACGCGTCCTATTCTGGGATCGGGAGGCCTTTCACTGGGACTCCGTTGTCTCACCCTAACTTCTGTATCTGGAGTGATAATAAACAAATTAATTAATAACAATAAATCCAAAGAAAGAATGTGTCAGAAGAAGAAATTGATGTCCCCCCCCCCCAACCCCCCCGCCCCTTAGCGATGCTGTAATTACCTGTTTGAAAAGTTCACCGGGACCGGGCCGGCTATCTAAGATAGAAAGTCATCTTACTCCGGGGCAAGATCGTTCTTGGCTTTCGTGGCTGAGGTTTTCACTCTTCAAGGAGGTGTCGTCATTTGCTAAAGACAATTTCTTGGCTCAAACATACCAACTCAACTGTCACCTGCGTTCCTTGACAGACTCTTGCTTCCTAGTATTGCCACCCCTGGGGTGTGTGTTGGGGCCTTTGGCGCACAGCATGAGTATCTTCATCCATTTAGGGGAAGGTGGCCGGGGCTTATGCTACACTCCCCACAGGTGGCTTGGCTCCTAATCAAACTCCTTTTTGCTTCGCATGGGAAGTGTTCTTCCCAAACTATATGTCCTGCCTCCGCGGGCAGCCCGAGTCCCAGAAAATCGAGGGCTAAAATGCTAACACGAGCTTGTGATCTTGTCACGGAAACTGGTGTGTATATCTGTGTGCTTGAATTTAGACCTCAGTAGGACGCTTTTCTTCAGGTGCTATTTCGAAATAGAAAAAAGATGGAACAGTTTGTTAGATGATGTTGATTCAGGAATAGTGTCATTAATCTTATAAGGGAGACCACTGGGGCCCATCGTTTTAGAGGTATTAGAAGTCTTGCGTTGTGGATGAAATCAGACCTACCCATGCTGGCTTGTGCCATCCTGTCCCTGAATGGCCACAGAGTATGGATGTGCATACACGAATGTGCAAACACACACACGCACTCACATACGCATACACGCTCGCATACATTTCCTCTGCATCCCGGCCTCTTTGGACAGCCTTCTATTTTCTCGAGAAAAGTAGTTCTGGGTCTATAACTGTCTGCCTCTTGATCCTTTCTGAGCTAACAATACTCATCTGCCCGGCCCTATTCGTTTCACAGGAGCTTTTGTGTACCTAACATCAGGGTGTCCAGTTTCCTCGGTCTCACCCAGGTCACTAGGTACCTGTTCTGGTCCCCACCTGAGCTGTCACTTTAGCCTCCTCAAAAAGCCTTCAAATGCACACAGGGGCCACTAGAGGACGCTCCTCCTCCCCTGCTCTGATCAGGTTCAAGGCCAACGATAGTCCCAGGTGCTCTCAACCAAGCCAGACTGAGGGGAAGTGCATCATCACCAACGGAAGGCCCTGGGCTCAGTGGTGACTCATGCCCACACCTGCCAAAGGCAGGGTAAGGAAAGCTTCATCTGGAGGACTGACTCTTCAGGTCAGATTCCCAACCAGGTTCTCTGCAGGAGCAGAAAGCAGTCATGGGGAGAAGTAGATAGAGTGGGGCCAGATCCTGGGGCCCTGGGCCACTCATAAGCCACCTTGAGGGACGTTTATATGCCGAGCAGCATTTTAAGTAGGATCCTTGGGCTTCAGGTTGGTTCTGAAAATTATCCTCAGCCCCAGTGGATGGAGAAAGCCTGTGAACAGCATATGTAATACTATATGACCTTCACAGGAAGAAGCATTCTGTTGATTAACGCTAACCATTTGCCTGGCAGTGTGCCTCGTACTTTACCAGATGGCTCATTTAATCCTTCCATTAAACCCAGTATGATGAACTAGTAATCCCATTTTACAGATGTGGAAACTAAGGTACAGGTAAGTTAAATAACTTGCTCAGAGTTCCAAAGCTAGTTAAACGATAAAACCAGCATTTAAACCCAGGCAACCTGACTCCAGAGCCTGTGCTTAACCTTAATATTAGAGTGCCCCATGATAGTATAAACCAGGGATTTACAAACTTGCTGGAAAAAAGACCAGATAATAAGTATTTTAGGCTTTGTGGGCCATGTGGTCTTCATGGCAACTATTCCATTCTGCTTCTGTAGTGCAAAAGCATTCGTGGACAGTATGTAAATTAATAGTGTGGCTATGTTCCGATAAAGTTTTATTTATAAAAACAGGCCATAGGTCCAGATTTGACCCTTAGGCTATAAATTGCTGATCCCTGACATAAATCAAAGAGGAGACTGACATTTCATATTCAACAAACATTCCCTGGAACACGTCTTATGTGTCAGGTACTTCAATTACCTTATTGAAACCTTCAAAAGTTGTGACGTAGGAGAGGAATTCCCAGTTTACAAATGAGGACACCGAGGCTCAGTGAAGTCCACTTTCCTAGAGACATACAGCTAGTCAATGGCCAAAGAGAACTAAAAGTAACTCATTGTAACCCATGCTCCTTTGTCACTGTTGTCTGTAGGCTTTCCAAGTAGACTGAAACCCCATAAATAATCAAGTCTCCAGAAGCCATATTGCTCCCTGAAGTGTGAATGTGTCATAAGTTGGCCAGGACTGGCTGCAAGGCACGCTGGGACATCAGAGGCATGAGGCATCTAGAAGAGGAAGAGCTGCTGGTGGCGAACTGGAGGGAACTTGCCCAGCTGGAAAGCTGGCTATGGGTGGAGAGAGGGACCCCATTCGTCCAGAGGGATGTGGGAAATTCTGACAGGGAGTCTCATCTCCACAGGGGTGTATTATGTGGGTGGGGGTGGGGTTGTGGGCAGAGGGATCAGAGATCTCCAGACCATGAGTACATGAGCGCCGTCCTGGTTGGGAACAGGATCCTACTGGAGTCTCTGGGGAGGAGGGAGATGAAGGGGTCGGCCACCATTGTGGCGGGCTGGTTCTCAGGAATGAATTCTAGGCACAGGAAGCCTCAGACTGAGAAGAGGAAATCCTAAGTCGAACACAGTCCGATAATCCAGGTAGAAACACTGCCTAAGCCTCCTGCTTCAGTTTATAGACCACCTCCTCACAGAGGCCTTTGTGAACATTCCAGGCAGATCCCCCTGCTTCTCCTCATCTCCGCGCTCTATTTTTCTTTACTCAGACACCCTTCCCATTTCGAGGCCTTCGTGTCTTCCTTTCCCTCTTCCGGGAATGCTCTCCTCTCTGACAGGCTCCTGGCTTACTCCTTGCTGTCTCGCTGTTTCAAGGTCCTTTCTCCAAAGTCACTTCCTCAGGGAGCCCTTCCCTGACCCTTTCAGCATTTCAAAGCCTCTTCCCCGCCTGATATTTTATGAACTTCTTTTTTCTGGGTTACATTTTTCCTCCCCAGCATTCATTTACCACCAACCTACGAAATGGGTTACCTTTTTACCTTGTTTCTTGACTGTTCTCTAGAAGGTCCAGGAAGCTAGGAAGTGTATATAGTCTTGTTACTATGCCCACAGTGTTTAGAACAGTGCCTGGGACCTTGCAGGCACTCGGTAAATATCAGTTGAATTAGCATATTCATTTATCACAATTTGTAACTATGTACTTAATCACTTATTACCCATCTCTCTGACTAGACTTAAGTTCTGTGAGAAAGAAAACTATACTATGCTTTCAATTGCATCTCCAGTACCTAGAATATATTAGGTGCTCAGTAAATATTTGTTGAGTGAGTGAGTGAAAATTTGGAGCAGATATGGCTCCTACTTGGCAGAAGAAGTCCAAGAGCTTGTGTATCTCATCAGTTGAGCCCTCATCGAGTTGGTTTGTGTTATCATTATTTGCAAAGGGGTTTGTTTTCCTCAGTAACCTGAACTCTCTTTAAAGGGCAAGTGTTGGGGCGCCTGGGTGGCTCAGTCGGTTGAGCGTCCAACTTCAGCTCAGGTCATGGTCTCTCAGTTCGTGAGTTCGAGCCCCGCATTGGGCTCTGTGCTGCCAGCTCAGAGCCTGGAGCCCGCTTCGGATTCTGTGTCTCCTCCTCGCCCCTCCCCTGCTCATGCTCTGTCCCTCTCTGTCTCAAAAATAAATAAAAATATTAAAAAAAAATAAATAAAGGGCACGTGTTGTTTGTAGTCATCTCTGAACTCAACTAGGGCTTAGTAGGGGATGGCTAATTATCTGACAAATGGATCAAGGCATGCCAGAATGGCAAAAGCCAGGCCCACAAGTGCAAAACTCGTTTGAGAGGCCACTACCCCACGAGGCTGAGCCTGCCTCCTTTGAGACTGACACAGAAAAGGCAAGGCTGTGTTTGCAGGGGGTGAATGTCAGAGACACCATGTGGGAAGGAGCAGGAGGAACAGACACAGTAGGCTCTGGGAGACCTCTCAGAGTCCAGGGGCTGGGGGTCCTTCCAAACAAAGCTGGTTCTGGCTGGGGTGACAGAGCAACCAAAGGAGAGGAGGCAGGTAGGTGAGATGGGATCACGGAAGGACCAGGCAAGAACCCATGCCACTGGGCTGCTCGTGTTCAAGAGTGAGCACTGAGAGGCAACACGAGGGACATGGGGTCCTGTAGCTCCACGGGAAAGGCCAGGAGTCGAGGTTCTCTTCAAAACACGTAGGGGATAGGATGCCAACCCCATTCCCACCCCCTTCTCGAAGCACATATCCTAATTTGCTTTGCTTAGTACTCCAAAATCTATAGAATACACATTGCTTGCGCCGAGATGCTAACTTGCAAACCAGGCATGGGGGGGGGGATCCAGAACAATTCCTGGAGTAATCGTTTACTTCAGGGACGCCTTTGGGTGGTTACCTTTCTTAAATAGGTGAATGCCTTAAGCGGATGCATGAATGTATGCATGAACAAATGGCCAAATGAACAAATGGATTAATGAATGGATAAAACAAACTTCCAGCAATTTTTAAAGATAGGGTGTAAAGGAGGGGTGTATTTAGAGATCATGGAGCCTGTCTAAATGAGAGACAAGCCAGCTGGATTTCAGAGACATAATTATGTCCATATTGCATGAAGCTCCCAGAGAAGGGCCTCTGAAAGTGGGAGAATCTGAATTGGGCTCTGAATAGTGCAAACAATTTTTTGTCATTTCATTTATTTAAAAAAATCTTTTTTAAATTTGTTTTTGAGAGAGTAAGACAGAGAGAGAGAGAGAGGCAGAGAGAGAAAGAGAGAGGGAGAGAGAGAATCCCAAGCAGGCTCCACGCTATCAACACAGAGCCCGACGCATAATTTGATCTCGCAAGCTGGGAGACCGTGACCTAATCCAAAATCGAGAGTCGGACATTTAATTGACTGAGCCACCAAGGCACCCCTGTTTAACTGACTTGAGTTTGGAACTTAGTAAGATTTTCTGTGTTAGCTAATATATGGATGATATTTGTAGATGTGATATGAACATTTTATAAAACCATTATCTTCTATGCCTATGTATACTTCCTATGAAGACATTTGGACAGAGGAAAGTGAGATTAAGTTTTTATGGAGGCACTTTCATGATGCCTCTTTATTATTTTTATAGTTGCCTCGTTGTACATTTTGGTGCTACGCTACTCGGTGTCCAAACATATGAGTATTTGCTCTGAATTCTGTTTGGCCCCAGAATGGGTTGGTTCGATAGATATAGTTAACGGGGACAAAAAAAGAACACCACAAACAGGGGGGTCGTGAAGCAGAGTGATGACAAAATATAGGGACAATGAGGACGCTATCCTGTCTATGTTGGACGAAATAGAACATGGCGGTGGAAAGAAAGAGAGATGTGTTATTTGTTGAGTATTTTCTGTTGGTCACTGGGTACTTTGGCCCTGATTTCTTATTCAGTCCCCACCGTATGGTCAGGGAAGGGTATCAGCAGCATCTTTTTATGTCCAGAAGAACTGACGATGGTGAGGTTAAGTGACTTTGCAGAAGTTACTCCTTAGAAAGGAGCTTCAAACCCTAGTCTCTGTGGGTCAAACGTTTATTCTGGCGACATTTCAGCGTTTTAAGACCTCAAAGGCCAGACCAGAGAAACAGGAGGTGGTGACAGTGGAAGTCAGGGGGCAAGATTACGGACAGTAGGGACTGGAGTGAGGGCTTTGCAGGTATGGAGTGTGATTGCCAGTGTGACTGAGATGTGGTTATCTGCAAGGCGATACCGTGTCCCCTGTTTTGGTAGAAGCTGGAGGACTGGGTGCTTGGAGCTGAATCCACGGGGGTGAACCTCAGACCTGCAGCTAAGAGTGACTTTGAAGTGTTGGGTGCTGATACTCAAGTGGAGCTAGGATGTCCAGTTTAGGAGAGTTAAGCTGATGTAAAAAAGGCAAGGGCGAGAAGCTGGAGAGTCACCTGTCGTAGAAATTCAGAACGAAGCGCCATGGCCTCGATGAAAGGGAAGCAGTGGACATGGAGGAGATTCGGGAGCATATCCGAGACATTTGGAAGGAAGAATTTGTGTGATTTAATTGCTGATTGGATATCTGAGACACACGAGAAGAAAGAAAGAGTATGTTTGGAGTACAAATGATCCAATGGGCAAGCACTGCGTTTTCTCATTTTACTATCCTAACAACCCCGTGAAATACATGTTGTGACCCCTCTTTACAGACGGGAAAACTGAGGCTCAGGGAGGTGAGGTGACCAGCACATATAGTTAGAGGCGGAACACAAGTCCAGCTACTTCTAATTCCCAAATCTAACCTGTTCACACAAAGCGGCTTGAGGAGGTGTGGGTGCTGCCGATGGAAGCTTGAAGGAGCATCTAGGGGCCGTGCTGCTCCAGGTACTACGTAAAACAGATACTCGGTTTCTTTAAAACCAAACCAAAGCAAAAACTAACAACCCAGAAAACAGAAAACAAGGCAGAGTGCTGAGTCACTCCCCCCCAAGAAGCTTGAGCGGGGTGATTATAAGCAGCTGGAACAGACATCATGAGGCTCCGGTAGAAACGCCAGGGGAGAAGCAGGAAGGGACTGGTTTGGAAAGGAGAAGGAGAACTGAAGGGGGGAAGTTATTTCAGAGGACAGAGCATGGCCGGACAGAACCGGATAGAGCCAGACAGAGCCGGAGCCTCAGGTTCGGGAAGAATGAGAGAAATCAAGTTCTAAAAATTCAAGAGTTCCTTGATCCGCGTTGTCTCTTGGTTGGATGGTAAGGGAAGGGACCCAGGGTCCCAAACCTTGAAGTCGGGACGCTCCATCACATGAAAACAAGTTTGAGTTGAGACAATACCGATAGTGGGGAAGCTGGTGGGAAATCTACAGCGGGGGGCCTGAAGCTGAACGATGAAGTGCCTGAGTTGTGTTAGAGGTTATTTTTTCTTATCGTCTCTCCCATAGGTACCTGAGGTCTGTTTATCTTGAAAGGTTGAGTAACTGCCTTTTTTTTTTTTTAATTGATCGCCTGACTTTTGATATTATAATCACTGAGTTAATTTTCCCTTCCTGCAATTGCTGTACCTCTGAATTGTCTTACCTATTTAGCTATCCCCACTGGGGACCCTGGGATCATCCGGGCAGCTCCTGAGGTCCAGGCCTTGGCTAAGGGAGCATTTATGGAGCACTGGCCCGGCAACTTTGGCTGACGTTAGAATATCATCCTATCAACCCCAAAATGGGAAGTCAGGAGGGGAAGTGGATTAGGAGCGTGGGGTGAGGCATGCTCATTCTCTGCATCTGGCCAATAGCATTTGAACCTATCCTACTCCATGGACTCAGCTAGAGGCCCAAGGACAAGTTGGACTGGGAGCATTTAGCTTCAAGTGTTGAGTAAGCTGAAGCGACCAACGCTTTCCTTTAGACTTAGATGAGTGGAGATGGGTGAACAATGGGATGTGAAGACATTAGTTTGCGAACAACAGGCCCAGTTGAGTGAGCAGGATCCATTTGGAAACAGAAGTAATGTAGAGGGAGAAAAAGTACCATGGAGCACAAGAAGACTCATCCTTTGTTTTCGGGGTGAGTGTAAAAATGTGTAAGTGTGATGCCAAGGGTCAGGGAGAGCTGGGGCACTGACAAGCCTCGGCTAGACCTGGGTCTGAACCGTAGCTCTCTATTTCAGGGCTGTCTGAGATAAGATAACAGCCAAAACCTGTCTGAAACTCATCTATATACGGGGTGAAAAGTATGTAGTATGAGGATGGAAATGGATTAGTGCCTGTAAAGTATCTGATAGGGTACCTGGTACGGAATAAATTCTCAGCAAATATTCCTTCCCTGGCCCTTCCTCCTGTGGAAAAACATGAATAATGAGGATAATGTAGCAGCCAAAGCTTATGCTTAGGGCTGGGTTGGAAAAATCCCATATTTGTCACAATTTAGATAAACAAGAACTATTAAGTGCTGGCCACATTAATGGTGAAACCAAAGTCCAGCCTAATAGCGTAGCTTGCCCAAAGTCGTGAACCTGCTAGGTGAAAGGCTCATATTCGGTTTCCGAAAAGCCGCTTGGAACGTTGGCCCCCGGGTTCCTCATTCCCCAGCTTATCAGGTTAAGGTTAGAGAGTCTGTGCTCTTAATTAAAACCAACATGCTTCCATGCTGTGAACATACGTCATAACTCGACGGCCATTGGGAGCACAGTGGGTCCTCCCACTAGCCTTAATAAGGTCAAGAAAGAAACAACAACAGTAGCCACTGTCCTCCCCATCTCCCTTGGCTCCATGGCATGTGTCTCTTTCTCTCTGGGAAGTCCGTGAGTCAGGATCTATTTCCAGGAACGCCAGCCCCAGAAGCTGCGCTCAGCTTGCCTGTGTTGTAAGAGGACCTGACCCTCAGGGAAAAGCACGCGGCATTGGGCTGTGTACGGAGCTTGGTTCGTGGATGGACGATGCCTGTGGTCCTCCATTTGCCCTCTTGCCTCACTCCTGCCCGGGATGCATCTGGGGTAATGGACAAATGAACTCCATTCCTGATAGGTCGGTAGGTGCCCTCTGGGTCGGCTCAGTAAGGAAGGTAGAGGGCCTTCGGCAAAGACAAGGGGCAGAGGGAGGAAGCCCCTCTCCCATCCTTTTCATCACACAGAGACACAGAACAAAGAGCCCTGACTTACTTGCGCTCCCACATCTCTTCTGCTGGTTACCAGTTGACTGGCTCAACGGTCTATCTGCAAAATGTCCAAGTTTAGTGAGCTTAACTCTGCCTATTGGAAGTTCTGCAAGTTAGTGACTGTGGAATGGGGCTCGTGGGAACCCAGAACTTGCTCTGGAATGGACACACCTGGGTGAAAACTCCAGCTCCTGTAGTCACTAGTCCTGGAATTTCAGGAAATTACCCTCGGGGTTTCCATTTTATCAAAGAATATTGTATGATGGATGGAAATGCTTAATATATAGTGCTGATGTGTAATACATGCTCAATAAATGGCAGTTTAAAAAACCCTCCATATATCATCTCAACACACACAGATGCGAAAGAATATATATGCCCTGCCCTACGTTGCTAGCGAGAGGAACCTCTTAAAAGTCTACCTCAGAACCATTTTCTGGTTATTCAGGCCAAACACGGCATATTCTAAATTCCCTGGATTTCCTCCAAGGCAGCCCTAAACAGCAGACAGGGCTATAGGGAGCCGGGGAAGTGGGGAAACAGACAACATTTCTAATCCTGAGGTCTGTTAAGCAATAGGAAAACACCCTTTGGGGGTGATTGCTGACAAAAAGGCCTTCCTGTTCCAAACTGGAGGCAAGGACTGGAGCAGAGGGAGGAAGCAAGCCAGCAGTGGTTTTGTTTGGGACCAGCTGGCTCAGCCTACTGAGGCGGGGACCCGGTGCTGGGCCTTCCTTTCCCCACCCCCTTGCATTCTAGGAGAGAAGTCTTCAGAATGGGAGGTCGCCATATTGGCCAAAGACTCCTCCCGTGGGGCCTGGAGAGTGACAAAAGTGGCACAGAGTTCCTTTTCAGGGTGGTCTCTGACAGTAACAGGGAATCCAGGAAAAAGTTTGACGCTAGAACATTAAAACAGAAACACATTTTTGGGGCTGAGATTTCCAACTCGGGGTCTAAATTCCCAGGCAATATTGAAGGCTTGGTGTAAAGAAAATGCACTTTGGGGTCCAGATTGCCTAGATTTCCTCCCTGTTACTGCTTTTTTTCCCCGAACACAAAAGAAAGTTAAGCTCTGCACTCCAGGATGGAGCGAGAGAGAGAATGATCCATTTATTTAGTGCACAGGAGATGGTTTCCAGAGGATTTGTTGGAAAATGCCCTTTGCCTGCAGGCCCTTGGCACCCAGGCTGGGCTAAGCTGATTAAAGCTCCATTCAGAATTGCAATAACCCAAAAGATATGCGGGGGCCACTGATGGGCCTCGAGATTAGCCACTAAACTGATCACTCTCTCTGGGATTGTGGTCGCTATATTTTTGGAAACTGGGCACTTAAAAAAAAAAATTTCTATTTTCTCAGGCTCTGTGTGCGGACCTCATTAATTTCCCAAAGTCTCAGCAGAAGAACAATTGCTCTAATTCCATCTGGCAAGGTCCTAAAGCCTGAAAATTTCTCATATAATATAAAGTATATGGAAAATGAATAGACACACTTACATGTGACCTCTGTAATAGATGGCCCAGTATCCATAATAGGCTACACCCCGTACACAAACACGCACATATGTGTATATAAATATTTTTTTTCCTTGCCTTCCTGCCCTTATCCTGGAATTCTTAGCAATTTGGCCTGTCCTTGCTTATTAATGATGTTTCCAGAGCACAGCTCATTGGTGCATTTTCAGCAATGGGCTGATTAATAGGTGGGCACGGGGGAGCTCTTTGGGAGCCTGAACATTGCCGGCTTGTTGACCTTGATGCTGGGGGATAGTCTAGCTTCAAACTATGGAATCTCAGTTAGCGTCATAAATTGTGGAGCCACTGGTTTTATTACCCTTCTGCCTCCTGCCGGGAATGTTGTTTCTCTTTAATAATGGGCTGAGCAGCAGCAATGAGCCCTTCCCCTCCTCCTCCCTCCAAGGCTTGCCCCGTCCACTCTTCTCCCCCACCTCCACTCTCCACCTTCCAGCGCTGGTCACCAAGGCGGACAGATGGACAGGCAGACAGACACAGACACACACACACACACACACACACACACACACATGCTCACAGCATCACACATTTACACTCATTGTACACACCCATGTGTATTTATATAGAAAGCGGTCCTTCCCCCTCCTTTTAGAGCCAGGACTTAGTAAGGAAACACCCCCCACCCCCCACCCCTCTCCTTGGCACAGCTAAATCAGGCAGGGATTTTCAAAAGGCGCTTTTGTAAACATCAAAGAAAAACAGAAAGTAACCAATCTTAGAACACATAAAAATAGTCTTGTTTTCAAAATAGAGATTTCTAGAATCTCAGTAGAAATAGAGAAAAACTGGCCTGCCTTCTAAGCACCGTTCTCAAAAGAGCAAAGGTAACTCTCCTTGCTCCCTCATTTCCCTACCCCCTGTGGCCTCCAAAGGCCATCCCTCTCCTTGGGCTTCAGGGACTCATCTCCAGACACAAGGGCACCCTGGAGCTGGACCCAAAGGAAGATTCACTTCCTTGCCTGATGTCAGTCCCTCCCGCTTCTAGATCTACCCCACTCCCACGTCCAGAGAGCCGCAACTCAAAGCTTCAGATTTTTGCTCAATTGTCTCTTCTTAAGCAAAGCCCTCTGGGGCCTCCAGTCAATCAAACCCCTCTCTTTATATCCAAGAGTAACAATGTTCCTTCTCCCCTTCACAGCAGGCATCATGGCTGTAAATGCAGGTTTCCTTGTGGGAGCATTTGGTTAATGCCCGCGTCCAGAGCCGGAATGCGAACCCCTTGGGCGCGGCGGGGGTGGGGGGGGGGATGCCATATTGACTGCATTCACCTTTAAATCCACAGCACTGGTCTCATTACCACATAGTTCACTTTAAAGAATATTTGTGGGGGTGCCCGGGTGGCTCAGTCGGTTAAGCATTCGACTTCGGCTCAAGTCATGATCTCACAGCTCATGAGTTCGAGCCCCGCGTCGAGCTCTGCGCTGACAGCTCAGAGCCTGGAGCCTGCTTCGGGTTGTGTGTGTGTGTGTGTGTGTGTGTGTGTGTGTGTGTCTCTCTCTCTCTCTGTCCCTCCCCCGCTCGTGCGCGCTTTCTCTCAAAAATAAATAAACATAAAAAAAACTTTTAAAAAATTAAAAAAAAAATATTTGTTGATGGAATAGACAGCCCTTCTGTATGGCGCCACACACAGAGGAGAAGTGGCTTCCCAAACCTCTTCTACTTCAAATGTCTAAGACGATGATCTGTTTCCATATTGCAGGATATGTTGCCGGTGTCCTGCTGAGCCGGTGCACCTGTCTCTCAGCATCGCTCGACACTTACTTTTCCAGGGAATTACTTGGAGATCAGGGGTTATGTTCCCCAGAAAAGCCTAGGAAGCTAAATTCCCCCCAGAAGGTGGTCAGTAGCCAGTAGCCAATTAAGATGAGGGTAGAAAAGCCTGGGTCCCTCGCCTCAAGCACACTTTGTGATGCTGTCCAAGCTGAGACAAGCCTTCAAGGGAACTCACCTGTTTGCCTGGCTTCCTGTCTGGCCACATGCTTGCTTCCCTCACCCCCCACAGATTTTACTTGAGAACACTCCCTTAATAACTCTGTGCATGTGAATCTCTGTCTCAGGAAGTGTTTCCAGTGTACCTCAACTAAAAGACATTCATTATCCATAACCAGTGACTCTGGAATCTCCATGTATGACCGTATTCGGCGACCGTATTTACTACTAAAAGGTAATAAATGCGACTTTCACATGTATAGCATTTTATATTCTGCATGGTGACTTTTTTTCTGCATAATACTTTGCATTCCTTAGCGTTTTTTATTATTTCGATAATATAACCGTTCTGGGCAAACACCATTATTTTCAGAATGGGGACACTGAGGGGCGTCTGGGTGGCTCAGTCATACATCCGACTTTGGCTCAGGTCATGATCTCATGGTTTGTGAGTTCGAGCCCCACGTTGGGGTCTGTGCTGAGAGCTCAGAGCCTGGAGCCTGCTTCAGATTCTCTGTCTCCCTCTCTCTCTCTGCCCCTCCCCTGTTCGCTCTCTCTCTCTCTCTGAAACATAAACATTAAAAAAATTAAAAACTAAAAAATGTTTAAAAAAAGAATGGAGACGTTGAAACTCACCGTGTTTGTTTAGGGTTTCTTAACTTGGGACCGAGAATTACGGATCAGGATTTTCATGGTCCACATGTCTTTCTTGTAGACCCTGTTCCTTCCTCCCCAGAATCTCAAGCCTCTATGGCAACTTCACTATTTTCCTAGAATGAAACCTCAAGTAAGGCAGATACGACGGGGGCTCCTAAGTAGGTTTTGGTTAAACCATTCAGTTTAGTTTAGCACACAATTACCAAGTACCTGTAGCACCTGCCCAGGAACTACCCAGGGGTTTCTGAGACTTGGCTGTCATGCAAAACACTTAATGTGGACCTTGGCACATGAAAGACAATCAGTATATCTAACTAGGTCCCTTCTCCTACTTTGATCCAAAACTGTCAGCAGGTCCTTCTGGAGAATGACGACGCGTTTACGCTATGGGAGACCTGTGCACGTAGGACATCCAAACCAGGGGATCGGGGTTCACTTCTCAACGCCATCTTGTGGGCAATGAGTGGAAACTTTGCCAGGGTTTGGGGAAGGCTGCCTAGTCATCGTGTGATATGATTTAAAAATTGGAATCGGATTACCTATATGGCTCGGAAAGGAGATCTAGCGATCATTTCAATATGCAGAAAAGAGAGTTTAGGAGTCAAGAATAATGGAGTCTACTGACACTGAGTTATGGATGAGACAGCTGACCGAGGTAGGTTTACTCTTCAGTTTCCAGCACAGGCTGTGGGATCAGGCAGACCTAGGCTTGATTTTGGCTCTGTGGCTGCATCCTTGGTCAAGGCCTTGACCTCTCTCAACCAAGTTTCCCCACGTGAAAGTGAAAATAAGAGTAATGCTTGTTTTGCCTCTTTCTTCAGACAATATTATGAGATTATTCACAATTAGCAATCTGTCCAATACTTGGCTCTTTAAACGTATTCGTAAATGGTAGATTTACTGACATTACTATTATGATTATTATCACTTTCATAATGGGCTACTATTTTTGCCCTCTCTTCCAGTTGGAGCTGCAATCTTGATGATTATACACTTGAAAATCCAAAGCAAATTCTAGCTGTTATTAGCAGATATACTTTCTTCCCCTTCTGTACGAGAGAGGCTCAGGAAAATATCACCTCTCTCAGAGGTTGGGCCGTGGATAATTTAGGTGGATGTTAAGTGGGACAGGAAGCCAGTGTCCCACAGGAAGCCAGTGAACAGCCCATTTGGTGCCTGTGAGTCAATCGGTCAGAAAAGTGACCAGGATGGTCTGACGATTCTCCTGAAACCCATATCTGTTGAGTATTTGGTATGGCTAAGGATGTCTAGAGATGACTAAGGGGGTGATCTTTGAAAGAACATTCTCACAATTTGATAATCTGATGAAATCTATCTGTCTTCTCATCTGCTGGGGGAGGGGTCAGAAGGAACTATGTAGGTTTTTACGTACACGGTTTTACCTATAATTTCACGCTAAACACAGTCATAGACTTCAAATTTTAAATTCATTTGCAATTTATTAAGTGCTTCGCATCGCAACAGTTCTAGCGGTGGGTGCAAAGAAAGCTCATTTGCATTGCTTTCAGGCAGTAAATCATGAACTTGACAGACTGCAGACCACAGCCAGAGTGATCAGGGCCAGTCAGGAGGGGCGCTTTAAAGAGCTATGGGCCATTCACAGGAGAGAAAGGTTCCTGGCTGGAGGTGGTGAGATTCATTAATTACCCGAAACATGCAAGGGTGCTTCGCTCTCCCTGCCGTTTTGTGGCCATCCTGGGTGGCATTATCGTCTCACGGCCAGTCTCGACTTCATACCAGCTGTCAATCTGAAATATTCAAATCACCCTGAGCCCAACCTTCCTCCTCATCCCAGCTTGCCCTGGAATGTATCAGGGAGAGAGTGGAGCTAGCTGGACTTCTCGAAATCCTCCAATGAGTCAAATGCCCTGGCAGACATATGCATACCTATGTAAATTGTGCAGTGAGCATTATTATACCTCTTCTACTGCTGAGAAAACTAAGGCTCGGAGAGCTTGAAAAAGTTACCCAGAGTCACACAGTGGGAGAGCGGTGTGTTTGACTACAGTTTTCCAGGTTTTTCTATCCCATAGGCTGGTGGCTGGGAATGTAGGCACACCTCTCCTGATGGATGCATGCTAAAGATCAGTGTGTCTGCCCTCAATTCACTCGCAAAGAGAGAGGTTCTTAACCTTTTAGGGGAAAGGGCAGAGTGTGGAAATATTATGTAACTTTGAGCATCTTCCCGGAAAAATACTGAACACCTCGCCTGTAGTTTAGGAGGAATATTTGTACTCCTCCCCCATCCCGATCCTAAGCATCGACTCTAGGCTCAAAATACCCTGGGAGCAGACTCGTTAGCAATTCCAAGGTGTGCATTCCCTGCAAAGGAAAGGGTGCCAAGTGTTCTATTGAAACCCGCATGAAACGAAGTAAGTGCCGGTTCTGGAAATCACCTGTTCCGCGTTGGCTGCCGCCTCGGAGTTTAGAAGGATGACGTACAGGCCATCCGTCAATCAAGAGGATTCGGGACGTTCATCCAGGCACGGGGCCAAACTTCTGAGTGAACAGCCACCACGAAGGGCTACGTGTCCCTTCTGTGTAGCCAAAGCGAATCTCCACCGGCTTTGCCGGGCAAGCTGGAGACAAGGTGTGATTCCTCTCGCAGGATGGATCTGTACAGAAAGCATGTGGGAGAGCGCGAGCCCGCGTGTCGTCTAGTATTTCCTTATTCGTCCTTAACCAAAATTAGAAAGATATTCTTGGACTGGCACCGTTGCTAAGATAGAATTTTTTTAAGTTAAGAGTCGAACATCGTAGGGGCTTTTGGGGTGCTGGCGTGCTGCATTTCTGGATTCGGATGCTGTTTGCACGAGCGTGTTCAGTTGTGATACCAGTGAGCTATATTCACTTATGTATGTATGTGATACTTTTCTATATGTTTATTATACTTCTATATATACACATATGCCCCGTGTATATATATTTCTCCATGTGTATTAAAGGTTTTTTTTTTTTTAAATGAAGCAAGCTATCTAAATCTCGAACTTTTATGAGGAAAGATAGGATAATTTTCTGACAATATTTAAATGCTCAAAGTCAGTGAGCCAAACGTCTGCCATGTTAATTTAAAGGTTCTGTGAAATGGGAATTCTCAGCACATGTTAATACATTGAATTGAGAGTTGCAGCCAGATCCACTAACTCCTTTCCAGTGTGCCTGGTGGCAGGGTATCGTTTTTGGTACCTTGAGCGCCTCTCTGGGGCGCTACCTCGCGGGTGCTGGTTCCTCTGGGCGGAGTCTTGGGTGCTATTAGCTCCAAGGTCAGATTCACTAATCCCGACCTGGGCAACCTTGCAGGCCCACCAGGTTGTGCAGCGTGAAAGGAGTCTGGTGCCGCATGCTTGGCATTGCTTGCCCCGGGACGTGGGCGTGCGACCTGCAAATCCCACCTCCTCCTATCCTTCCAGTGGGCTGCCTTCAACCGCAGGTGCTTCAGCCCCGGTTTACTGAGCGGTGCTCAAGAGTCTTGTGGGAGCCCACTCCCGCCCACCCTCTGACCATCTCTGTCTGGTAAGGGGCTGGATCTAGCTCCGTCTATCCTTCGATTCTAGTGGCCTGATTCCAAATCCCACCTCTTTTGGCACACGCCGTGGAATCTGAACATAAGGAGCCGACTGGATCCCCAGTGCAGTGGCTCTTGTGTCCGATGATCTCGGTGTGGTCCTCCCACGGCTCCCGCTTACACACGTGCGTCTTTCAGCTCTGCCCCACGGCACCGTGTCGTTCCTTCCTCCCCTCCCTGGCGGATCCCGCTGTTTGGTGGCCGAGTTATATGACATCCCGTGTCTCCGTGCTTAGGGAAGCTGTCGACTTCGGAAACAAGAAGGGCTGACTGAACTACAGGAGGAAGGGAAGCAGAGCAGGAGCTGAGGTACCAAGCTGGCAACGGCAACACACGAGCACGCAAGAGATGGCCCGTGTCCCCAGCCCCTGGCTGTAGGAAATGCAGGCCCGTCTGGGAGGGGAGCGTGCAGAGGCCGACCATCCCCGGGGCCTCAGCCAGGCGGGCGGTAGCGGGGGAGGGTGGGATTTAATGACGCACAACGATGGGTTTCTTCGCCTTTGTGTGTGTGTGTGTGTGAAAATGCTCCAATACAGGGTTTCATCCCCTATGTATTTCTTTATTCAGTCTTGAAAGGATTTAAAGAAGTTAACCGTCCGTAGGTCACGGGTCATGTGGATCCGGCGTGCTGCTTGAAGACCCTGTACAGCATCATTTCTGAAAATATATCCCAGAAGGCACAGTCCTCCAAGGCCAGGGTCAGGTAGAGAACAGCAAGCGTGTTGCACGATGTCCATAAATCTGCAAGCCCCCCGACGTTGTTTAGCCCCTCTGAACTCACTCCTTCCTCCTCTGTGAATGGAGATAGCGATGGCGGCCTTGCCTGACTGGTGGCGGTGAGGCCCGTACGAGAGGGGAGAGAGCTCTTAGGAAACTGTAGAGTAAGGGCTGGTTCAGAGCAGAAAGTGACCAAATTTGAGGAAATGAGAAGCTGCTGAATGGCAAGAGCCTCGTGACACGCAGTATCTCAAAGTTCAGCTTTGCAAACTGCTGTGATAACACGTGGGAAGCAAAGCCCGTGTAGCTTTCTGACCGCTGTGTAAATGTCTTCTCTTTTCTAGGCTGCAAGGACACAACCTGTTTATGCCGCCCTTCCCTACACTCTCTGTATTCGGTGCCGAGTCCTGGATCTCTTACTCTTACTTTTTCTCGGTCTCCATCACTGCAACCATCTCTCTACTTGCAATCTTAAAAAACTGAGAGTTACCAAAAGTTTTCTTCTTAACCTACTATCTGTTCTCAATTCGTTAGTTGAGTCCAGCGACCTTACTCTCCCAAGTCAGCTCCCCAGAACCCCAAACCCATGACATCCCATTCTGCGCCCCCGGCCCCCCGGCCCAAACCTGTGCGTCTTCCTGTCCACTCTTTCTGTTACCTTCGTCTGTCCCAAACTGACCTCATGGACTTCCCTCCCAGATTGTTCTTCCCCCTAATTTTCTGTATCTGAGTGGACACCAGAGTGGACACCGTCTACCCCAGCCCGGATAACTGGCTAAACTACAAGCGACCTTGAGCACAGCACCCACATCTCTCTCCCCTTTACTACAGAATCTTAGTGCCTTGTACACGACGGGGGCTCAGCAAATAGTTTTTTTGTGTGTGTGTGTTTTTTTTTAATACATAAGAGATTCAGTATCTTTCTGCCTCATTCCTATTAAATAACAATAGGAGCACCTGGGTGGCTCAGTCGGTTAAGCATCTGACTCTTGGCTTCGGCTCAGGTGCTGATCTCTCAGTTTCATGGGTTTGAGCCCCACGCGGGGCTCTGTGCTGACAGCATGGAGCCTGCTCGGGATTCCCTCTCTCCCTCTCTCTCTGCCCGTCCCCCTCTCACGCTGTCTTTGTTTCTCTCAAAATAAACTAAAACATTTAAAAAATAATAATAATATAACAAAATTATATGAGATAGGTAGGTATAGATAGATGGAGGTTGGCATAGTGCTTAACACATAACTACTTGAGTGTTTTCTGAGTGTTAGGCAGCATTAAGCACTTTATACGTTTGCGTTTTATATATATATATGCTCTCTCTCTATATAAAATATAAATAAAACATACTTGTGTATGTAGGCATATATGCAGTGTGTGTATGTTGTGATGTAGATACATACATATGTATATTTGAATGACTTTCACATGTATAATCCTTACCTGTGTAATTTACCCGTCTTACAGATAAACTGTTACGGATAACAATTCGTAGAACTCCATGTGTATTCCCTTTCTAAGGGATTCGCAAATGTTAATTCATTTAGTCCTTTTAACAACCCTTTTGTGTCAGGGACTACCGTCCCTGCTTTATAGACGAGGGAAACTGAGGTCGGTGGGGTTCAACGCCCTGCTCAGGGTAGCAGCCGGTAAACCCTAGAACAAGAGTCGCGCCCCCAGAGTCCAGTTCCGGAGTCTGAGCTTTGGCTGCGTCTCCAGTGCCGAAGGCCGAAGTGTAGCTGTGGGGATAACACCTGCACGCCCACCAAGGACAAGCCCCCAGTGCTCCTTCTAGAGTACCTTCTAGTCGGTCTTTCTCTCCCGTGTATCAAGCGGGGTGCAAACAGCACTAACCAGCGGTATCCGTTGGCCAAATGAATAGATGGGTGAAAAAAATAAATAAGGGGAGGGGTCTCCACATTTGCTTCGACGCCTTTGGTGGACCCACTTGCCCTACTGGATTTATTTATTTGTTTGTTTGCTTCTGTCTTTATTTAGCTAAAAGCGTTTTTCTTCCTGCCGAATGTTTTATGCCGTCCCAACATGGCTTTCCAAAGATGATTATCATTACTCCTTCAGGTCGTCTCATCCATTATCATTTTTCCTTTAAACAGCTGATTGGAAAGGATTTGTTTCCTTCGTACAGGTCACTCTTGTCTGGTAGTGAGGCCAAATGTTTCTTCCCCTGGGAACACATCTTCATTTTTATAATGGAAGTCAATGGGAGTTAATAAAAGGAATGGAAAAGGCACATCGCTGCCAACTGCTCAAGTATGTATCCATTCCATTCCGAGAGCCCCACCTGTCCTCGCGGTGGGCCTCCTGGGGAATCCCCCAGGCAGCTAGATGGACGTCGTAGGAGACGACGGTGCTGTGGCTGTTTGTGATGCCGGGGTGCTCAGAGGATCTCTCAGTTCGGCAAGGAGGTCGCTGGCAGTCTTGGAACAAAGACCGTCTTTCTCTTCAATCCGCCACAAAACTCTTGTGGGACTGGGATTCTCCTCCTACTTTTGTTCTGTCCAGACCAATTGCAGGCCACTGCCGAGCTCAGGGGCCGACGCACTCAACACGTCGTTATGACCTTCCATCGTGCTTAGTCCTGTGGCAGGGAAGAGGCAGAGTGGCACCGAAGATATGAGCCAGACTCCCCGGGGGTTTCAGTTCTAGCACCGAGGGATGTGAAGGAAGTGACTCGATTCCTCCACGCTCCCGTGCTCTCCTGCGTATAAAGAGTGAGTGGCAACCACACCTTCTGCTGGGGCTGTTGGGGGAATTAAATGAGATAAGCCTGTTCAGGCAGCCCGGGGTGAGGGCTCAACGGGTATGACCCACAACGGTGAGGACATGAAGATGTTGTGTGGTAGAAGGTACAAAGCTAACTCAGACACAGTCCTTTCTCTCAAGACACCGCGGGCCAGCTGGGGAGACGCACACGCCCTCGTATAGTCCTGTGTCAGGAAGGTGTGAAGGACGGGTAAGAGTTGCACTGCAGAAGGCATTCCTGGCTGAGGTTGTCAGCAAAGACTTTGTAAGAATTTTAATACCTAAGCCGGACTCTCAAGATATACAGGCCTCGGAGATGTAGGGACAGGCTGGAGAGCCAATGTTGTTGAAACAGAATCGAATCTGGCAATAACTCCTTCTGAAAAGCTGAGATATCTTCAAGTTGTCTCTGCTGCGTGTTCTGCCATGAAAATTGTGATCAGAATTTTACATGTATATAGCACATTTATTTTTAGAGTCTCCAGTGATATTATTAAAAACTAAAACCTTCCATGTTAATGTTGGTCTGTCTTAAAAAAAAAAAAAAAAAACAACACGTATACATTTTCTTCCAAAGAGCTCTCTGACTCCTGTAAGAGTTAGTGAGATGCTGGGACTAGCGATGGAACCTAAAATTATTCGGATATTAAAAAAAATGCAAGAAGTAAGCTTCCAGAAAGCTCTCAAAAGTTAAGTGTGTAGAAAAAGCCCCGATCATAAAGAATGACCGGTGATGTTCCGAGCTGCCGGGAGTTGGAGAGAAAAAACGTTTCAGAGAAAAACATGTTGAGATGAAAAGATGTTAAATTTGCTGTCAGGGTATCCTTGGGATATAGTCTGCTTTGGAGGCAAGCAGTGGAGGGTCCTGCAAAACAGGCCAAACACTGGTGGAGAATTGTCTACTGAGAACCGTGCAAGGGTACGGCAAACGATGCCACTTCCCAGTGCCCAGTGATGACACTCTGAATCCTGAATCATCAGCCTGGGCTCACACAGGGTTGCCCGATGGGACTTGGTGATTGCGCCATATTCTTGCATACAATGGCCTCTCTAGGAGAGTGTTGTCAAAATCCTGCCTCCCTCCCGAGACGAAGCAAGATCTGCTGGCTTTGGATCCATCGGGCATCTTATGAGTCTTAACACAACTGATTAATATCATGGTACGGAGGTACTTAATCCGAGCAGCCTAAGAAGAAAGGAGACAGTAACCGTGCTGCCTGCCGTAGCCCCCCAAATCCTTCACGGGCACCCACGTATGCTGGATCTCATCACCCTGCCTTTTCCCAACTGGAAGTATCCACCTGAATGCTTGAGTTTTTAATCTCTCCGTATTCTGTAGCTTGGTGTCCTTGGCGTTTGCTAGAGCATTTGAAGTACAGTAGGCCCTTAACAGAAACGGAACAAATGAAAGGATGAATGGATGGGTAATTAATGCCATTATTTCCCTCGTTAAGGTCCTATGAAATTTCATCTGGCCTACCACAATAGCATTACTTGTGGTGACCTCTAACTTATTTTTAAATTTGTAAAAGGCTTTTTACTGAAGTATGTTTGGAGAAGCACAATATCGTTAAGTGTACTTTTTCCGGCGCAATGAATTTTTACAAACTGAACACGCCTATGAAATCACTTCCCAGATGGAGAAATAGAACACCGCCAGCCCCCGCGGAAGCCCGCTTTTGCCTTCCGTGGTCTCCCCACCAGGGGTAATCATTACCTAATAGTACATTTTAGTTTTTCCTGGTGTTGTACCTTTTATATACAGACTTATTCAACATACACTATTTTGAATTTGTCTTCTTTCATTCAATATTGTTATGAGATTCAGCTATACTGCTGTGCATAGACAGAGAACATTCGTTCGTATGGTAACCTCTGGCATAAGCATGTGGCAATTTGTTTATCCACAATGTACTATCCATTTGGGTAGTCTCCATTTTGGGGCTATTGTGGATACCACTGCTGTAAACAGTCTTGCACTTGACCCTGGGTCCACACGTATGCACAGAGCTGCGGGACATGTATCTGGAAATGGAATCACTGGGTCATAGGGCCTGCAGATGTTCAGTATTAGACTCGCATATTGCCAAGATGTTTTGCAAAGTGGTTGTACCAATTGAGACTTCCAGTAAGTGTAGCTTATGAAATTTTTGGTTACTTCACATCCTTGCAAACACTTTCTATCTTTTTCATTTTATTGCCATAGCTCGTTAGCTGTTCTTTCCACGTACAACCTCACACCCTCTCACATGCAACACCTCCATCTCCCAGCCTCCAGAGGGATTTGATGAAGTCAATACCCAGTGTAAGCTCTTTAGCAAATAATTAAGCCAAAGCAGGGATGCAAACTCAAACCCACCGGGGATGTATAGGAAGGCGGTCAGTGTAAGGCAATATGGCACAGTGGGCTCTGTGGCTAAATACGTAGCACGTGCCCCATACTCAGTGCAAACTTTAAAGACACTGACCTCATTAAATCAGGCCTCCCTGGTGGCCACGTATATAAAACCCCTAATTTGTAGGAAAATGTCCAAACTCCTTCACTCGCGTTTCAGTCTTTCTGGTTCCTGCCTTTTGCTCCGTGTGACTTGTTTCAGCCCTTCTTCCTTACAGACCCTTTATTTCTGCCAGAGTCAACTTTCCAGTCTTTCTTGGACACATCGTGTGTGCTCACGCCTCCATGCCCTTGAATGTTCTGTTCTCTTGGTCTGGAGTACCCTTTCTCCTCTTTGCCTGCCGAGGGCATTCAGAGCCCTGCTCAGATGACCCAGTGGGGCATTCCCAATCCCGGGAAGAAGACCCGGTCTCTCCTCGCTCAATTCCCCACAGAGCCTTGTGCTTGACTCCATTACCTACTTACCACTTGATTCTGAAATCTTTTGTTTGCTCACCTGACTTCCAAGTTGGAACTGGAGCAACTGGAGAATTCAAATAGCCAGGATTGAGTTTAAGTCATAAATGTACCTCAAGGGTCTAGCACAAGGCCTGGGTTCTAGTAGGCGCTCAGTAAACATTTGTTGAATGAATAAGTGCATAAGTGAGAGGGTTGGGGATGTCATCCTACACTCTAAATAGATGCGATCCAGGCTAGGAAAATGCCACTTGCTGTGTTAGACAGTAGCAAAAACACTAAAAATACAGATTTCAAAATACTGCTTGGTTGAACCAAGAAAGCGTGTGGAAGACATGGCCAAATTAAGAGGAGAACGTAGGAAAGAACGTTTGAATGGCAGGACTTCCGAAACGGGGATTACTTGTTAATGACAAGACTGGTGCCAGGTCTCGTTATAATGCTGACCTGTATTGTGTAACTTAGCTCCCATAATAATTCTGTAAGAAAGCTCCAGTTTCCACTTCTTGAAACTAAGCACAGAGAAGTGAACTTTCTCTAGGCTACCCAGCTGTGGAAATAGTATCTGAATCCAAAATGTCTGGTTTGTCTCTGAGCCTAGGCCATATTGCGCATTGCCTCTAAATTAGTCATGTGTCTTCCGATGGCCCAGGCACGCAGCCAGAGAGAGCACTGGCCCGATTCTCTGGGTGAGAAGGTCAATACTCATGGGCTGATGTAACTTATCCATGATCATATGGTGATTTGGTGAAGGAGCTGGTGTTCTCCAAACCCAGCATTCTTTCCACTATTCTAAAGTGTGGGCGGATGTGGAAGGCAGAGGAGTGGTAGTTCCCAAAAGGAATGTCACTGCTCCTTCAGGGTCCACAGTGGAGGTGGTGACACTGGTCTTGCGCTCAGGGCTGAGGCTGGAACAGAAACAAATCAGGAACAGTGGGTCTGGAGCCAGGCCCCTCCCTCCAGCCTTATCGCCCCCGCAGGGATCCTGAGCATTTCCCAAGGCCCGACCGCTGCAGGCATTGAGCCAAGAGGAGCCAAAGGTTTAGTCTATAAGATGCCTCTGGGGACTCCTTCTCCAAGGAAGACATTTTGAAACGAACCCCAATCATTATTCTGGAGGCAACCCTGGGAGAGATGAAGGTCATGTTCTGGTTCCCATCTGTCTGGGCGCCTCCTTAAAACTTAGCAATGTCACACTCACACAACATACATGCATGTGAAAAAATTATGATTTGCAGCCATTCTCCCTCGAAGAAAAACAAGTTTTGGAGTTGAAGGATTTGTCATTGTCTGAAATTGATTTGAGTAGTAATTCAGATGCTCCAGCAAGAAAATCAAGCCTGGCCGCAAACGGATGACCGGCTTGTTGTCTTTTTCATCGCAGGGATAGCATTCTTTGGTTGTTAATGAGATTTAACATTCCTTGTCTTTGTTTCATGGCTGTGATTCATATTCAGTAAACAGTCTGTTTGTTCGTGTCCTTTGCCCGTTTATCGATTAGGGTGCTGCGCTATTTTTGCTGAGTTCGAAGGCTACTTAAGTATGTGCTCCATCATGAAATATTATGCACCCAGGAAAATGATGTTCAATGGACTTTTAATGATATAAAACATTACTTGTGTTATGGTAAGTTAAAAAACAATAGAGATACATTGTACATAAAATATAATCCTGTGGTGCCTGGCTGGTTCAGTCAGTTAAGCGTCTGACTCTCAATCTCAGCTCAGGTCATGAATCTCACGGTTAAGTTCAAATCCTGCATTGGGCTCTGCACTAGGTGTGAAGTCTACTTTAAAAAAAAAAAAAAAAAAATATATATATATATATATAAACACACACACATGTAAACTTGGTTATGTAAAAAAAAGAAAACAAACTATGGAAAAACAACCCTACCCACACCAATAATAATAAAAATTTTGGAAGAAATGTTTATTGACATATCAACAGGTTTTTTTCAGTTGTTTGACCTATTAATGATCTTAATTTATTTTCTTATATTTTGTTGTATGTGTTGGTTATCGATTTCCATCTCTCAAGTACACATATACGCATCATTGTCCGGCTTACCACACTGGAATAACATTCCTTTGCTCACCGACATGACGCTAAAATGCATCAATAGAGGGCGCTGGAGAGACCCTGGGCTAGAAAGGAGCTGTTCATGTTGGTTCTGGTGTTGAGTCTTGCTGGTGCAGCTGGAGGTGGGTAGAGGGTTGCCCAGTGACCTTCACCCCCAGGGAGTTTCAGCCACACTCCCACTGGGGATCTACATTTTATTCCACTACTCCAAAGGTACACACCTCAGGGAACTCCCCCAACATGGTTGGGCCAAGGCAGCATCCTCGCAGACCAAATCTGGATCTCTGCCTTGGGAAGTCGAAGCATCTTCCATATTTGTTCCTTCCTTGAGGTCTCCGCCTCAGCCCTGCAGTTAGGGGCTGCTTCCTATCCTGCCATTCCCGTATTCTTGGAATTCTCTTTACCCCCTAGTAGGTAATTCCGCGTTATAGTTGATAATTCTTTGTATTAAACTCTTCTTGTTCAAATTACTACATGGTTTATGTCTCCCATTTTGACACTGACTGACTGGTATATTGTATTTTCTACATTTTCTACAATTCCTATAATAACCAGGAGATAAATTAGTGTTTATTTGCCTTTTAGTAAGGTGACCAATCTGATTTATATGTATACATAGATCATATAAATAATATACAAATAATACAAACATTGGGGCGCCTGGGTGGCTCTGTTGGTTATGCGTCTGACTTTGGCTCAGGTCATGATCTCGCACTCCATGAGTTCGAGCCCTGTGTCGGGCTCTGTGCTGACAGCTCAGAGCCTGGAACCTGTTTCGGATTCTGTGTTTCCCTCTCTCTCTGCCCTTCCCCTGCTCATGCTCTGTCTCTCTCAGTCTCTCAAAAATAAATAAACTTAAAAAAAATTAAAAAAAACAAATAATACAAACATAGTAATACAAGTGTACAAAAAATACAAATACAAATAACACAAAATAGTACAAATGTAACATTTGTGTTAAGTATACACACAGACATGTTATACATAAGTGTGTATGTGTATGTATGTGTCCTCTAATATAGAACTCTGTTTTATAGTGTGAGATTAAGCATTCTTTTTATGGTAACAATAAAAAGATTAAAAATAGTGAAAGTAATCCTTTTTCATAAACCATTCAGTACTTTTAACTAATTTTGGTATTATACTCCTGTGGCCATAATGGTAAGCGGTAGTTTTTCTTTTTAATTTTTTTTAACGTTTATTTATTTTTGAGAGAGAGAGAGAGAGACAGAGTGCGAGCAGGGGAGGGGCAGAGAGAGAGGGAGACACAGAAACTGAAGCAGGTTCCGGGCTCGGAGCTGTCAGCACAGAGCCAGGCGCGGGGCTCGAACTCAAGAACCCTGAAATCATGACCTGAGCCAAAGTCTGGTGCTTAACTGACTGAGCCACCCAGTGCCCTGGTAAGTGATAGTTTTCTTGGGGGGGGGGGGGGAACCAATTTGCCAGGTTTTGCCATCAAGATATACTTCATTTTATTGAATTTGCCATTTTTCCTGGGAAAACAAATGCGCGGTTGCGATGACCATACGGAAGGTTTAAAGACGTCACCAGCAAAATCCTCTGGGATCTTAGATGTTTGAGGAAGTACTTCTTCTTTGGTTATGGGCAGGATTCTGTGTCGAGCTGGTGATGGAGCCACACCATGGACCCAGGGCCATGAAGAGTTGTCAAAAAATTCAACTCAGTTTCTGAGTGACTTCAGTGAAAGGTAGCGTACAGCCAACTTTTTTCTGTTGTTAACACAAGGTGGACATTTCTCTTCTGTCTCCTGACCCCTCTTAAGTCAGTTTAAATCCATAATGTCTGTGATACCACAGTGAAGGAGCCATGTGAGATGCTGGGTCATAGAAGGTCTAAACTTAACCCTCAAGGCAATAGCAGGAAACCTGAAGACAAGGAAGTTACTCTGTAGTCACCGTGAGCCAAATATAATGGTAGATGCTTCTAACTTGTTTCTCATTCAAGTCTCCACTGGTTATGAGAAGGATGGATTATTATTCTCTCCCTGCAGAAGACAGCAAGTCCCAAAGGTGAAGAGAGTTGTCTGAGCTCATTCAATTAGCACACGGCAGAGACAAGCTATAAACACAGGTCTATTGACTCCACATCTCTTATTGTTTCCCCTAAATCATTGTGTTTCATAAACATGTAATTACCAAGCAAATCTCCTGTTTAAGTTACCGATGAAGGGCTTAGAGACCCAGAAGGGATGTGGGGTGAGCTGGGAAGGTTCATGGAGGTATTGAAGTGATTGCTCTCCTCTGCTCTCTCAGAGCATTATGGTCTTGTCCCCCTAATTTGACACTTCGTCGTGTGCTGCTTTGTGCCCCTGCTTGTGGGCAGTCGTTTCTACCCCATAATGTGCCTTGCCTCCCCTCCCCCATGAGGTTATTATCACCCAAAGTCTTGAGCACAAGGTTTTGGGACCCAAGTCTAGTGATCCTTCCATCCAAGGGCCAGAATCCAAAGCAACTGGATTCTTTGGAAATATTGGGGGCCCTTTTCTGGCCATAGGATACGGGTCTCATATCACTTTACATTTGCACGGAGATTCCTTTTTATATTGAGAAAAATTGGCTTTAGCCGTCTCTCCGCCACTAATTTACTGTATGATCTTGGGCAAGTGACTTTTCTTTTAGAGGTTTCAATTTCTGGACTCGTAAGTGACCGATTGGTATTCATGGTCTTTAAGTTCTTTTCCAGCAGCTGCCTTATGTGTTTGTTTGTTGTTGTTGTTGTTGTTGTTGTTGTTTTTCTGGGAAATTCCTTGATCTAGGGGCATGAAGAATTAGGAGTTGGGAAAAACTCCCAACTCCTTCTTGCAGGTTATAAGGGTTGAATTATCTGTAGACAGTTAAAAAACAATCAGAAAGGGGCACCTGGGTGCCTCAGTTGGCTGAGCATCCGACTCTCGATTTCAGCTCAGGTCACGGTCCCAGGGTTGTGGGAACGAGCCCCACATCAGGCTCCAGGCTGAGCATGGAGTCTGCTTGAGATTCTCTCTCTCTGTCTCTGCCCCTCTGCCCCCTCCCCCGCTCATGCCCTCTCTCTCTCTAAAATAATAAAAACAATAAAAAATAATTTTAAGAAACAATCAGAAAATTGACTTAAAAACCCACCCTCTTTTTCAAGTCTAAACAATGCTGGTGACTAAAATGTGTCCCCACTCAGGCAATCGCCCCCTCCCTCTACCTTTTGGTAGGTCATTGCCTTATTCTAGAAACAGCACACTGCTATTGTAGGTAGACACCGTCAGGCCCTATCTTACACCTCGGTGGGTTGAAGACACGAAGAAGGCAAGTGTTGGAACCCAGGCTGTGAAGACAGAGCTTGGGGTTGGCTTTCCCAATTCTTAACCCAGGGCTCTCCATTGCCAGCCCTATCCTCTGTGAACTGATCATTGCTCCTAACGACAGCGACCTGGCTGGGACAGGAGGAGGAAAATCTCCTGGCCTAGAGGATACCATTTCCTGGCTCTTTCGATAGAAATGTCTAGTGGTGGGGTCTGGTTTTATTATATTAAGAAGGCCCTTGAGCATGGTGCCAGTTTAAACTCATCAGGCCCATCAGAGAGAACATGTCAAATAGTTACCTAAGCTTCAGACACCAAGAGACCTGGGATCAGATCCCAAACCTGTCACAAAGGCATCGACGGGGAAACCTCCGCAAAATGGGGAGGATGCTACCTCGACCGAAATGTTGCAAAGAGTAGATAGGTAATTTTTGTTCAGTCTCTAGTCCGGCTCCTGGCCTGCGGTAACTAACACCAGCTTTCTGTTTCTGGCGCCACGGTTCAAATGAACAGCCAGCCTGGTCCCAGCATTCAAGTACCCGGCGGGTGAAGGATCCCCCTTGCCCTCAGGTTCAGAGAGTGGGAGCATCAGGGCAGCTGTGTGTCTCAACCCCCGTGGGTAACACGGTGTGTGATGTATGCTGGGCTGAGCCTGCCGAGCGTGTGAGCTGGGAGCGCGACCAGGGAGGCCAGCTACAATTTTAGCTCCAGAGTGGAATTTCCTGGTTTTGGGGGGTCTGGAGTCCAAACCTTCTCTGGTGCTGGTGCTGCCTTTTTTGCTGCCAGGACCGGGCGGCAGACACAGCTTCTTTCCACCCGACCGCCCAGGGTGAGGCAGGCACCCTCCTCCCGGGCCCTGTAGCACTTGGTGCCGGCCAGGGCCTCCTGGGCAAGTTCCAGCAGCTTCTTCCTGTGCGAGCGCACGTGGGCTCGCACAATCGCATCGCTCAGTCGGGCCCGGGTGGAGAGCTGTTTGTCTCTGCCCGGGGAGGAGGAGGCAGGGTTCACAGCTTCCCTAATAAAAGGTTAATTATCCTGCCCTTGGGTCCTGAGATCCAGTTAAAGAAATTGCGGCTTCCGTGCACCTCGATTTGTACGCGAACGGAAAAGGCCTCATGGCTCCGTGATGACTTACGGTCCCGAGGTCGCAAGAAATAGAATCCACATCAGGCTAATGGAAGCAAATACATTTTTTTTTTTTTTTTGAAGTGTGGAGTGGATGGTTCAGAGAGGTAAAGAAATAGCTGAACTGCGAGGCTCTGAGAAGGGTAGAAAGCAGGAGAGCTTGAGGAATCTCAGCAGCAGGCACTCAGGGAAAGTCTCAAAAAAGTGCTTCTGGAAATACTCAGTAACAGTGATTTATAACTTTTTATGCATGGTTCCAGATTCAAATTCCCTCACAGAGGGAGTCCAATGGGTTAGAGTAAAGAAGCAACAGCCCCCCACCCCCCGACTTTGTGTGTCCTGAAATATGATTTGACTGGTTGTTGTTTTCCCGATGATCAAACTCTTGGGATCAACTCACAGTAGTCAAACTCATAAACCATAGATGTATAAACCAGATAGCATTGACTCAGTTTACACAGTCATCTCTACCTTCCAGGTGAACAGACAATCTCCGTTTATTATCAAGAATCTCTTCCTCTAGGTCTTTCCTGGTGTCGGGATTCATTGAAAGTGGAGTCAGGCAACAAAAAGTTGTTCAGTGAACTTGGGGGCTAGGTGATCTTAAGGAGTAATTCCATCGGGTCTGGGGGACAATTCTGACCGTGTTCCTTTTTTGTTCCATTTTTTCCTAAGCTCTATTCACATTCCTTCTCCTTGCTACCCCATCCCCTTGGCAGATATGATACAGATGGGTGTCTGCATGTCTAGTTTAAAGGGCTTACCAAGGCTGTCCCGATGGGACTCAGTTTACCACTTTCACCCTGAAAGAGTGGTTCTGCTACCGCCTCTAACTGGACTTTATTGTTTCTTGCTTTTCAGATTTATTATTATTATTATTGAGAGAGAGAGAATGAACAGGGGACGGGCAGAGGGACAGGGAGAGAGAGAATCTAAAGCAGACTCCCTGCCTACCACAGAGCCCAATTTGAGGCTCAATCTCACGACCATGAGAACATGACCTGAGCAAAAATGAAGAGTCAGACCTCTAACTGACTGAGCCACCCAGGACCCCTGGAAAATGCCTTCTCTGAAAACAGTTATTCTTCCCACAGCTAATGTGGATCGAGACATCTGTGTCCTTGCTGGAAGTCTTCAAGGCGGGTTGTAAAAATTTTTGTAGCCAATAGTTTACTGACAGAGAGCGGCGAATAATAGGACATAGCCCCAAAACAGAAAATGCACTATTGTTATGATATTTCACTGAATTATCTCAATAAATCACACTCCTTACCCCATCCTGTGTCAAAATAAAAATAAAAGCGAAGTGAGAAGGTCCCTTATGAGACCACGATCCTTAAATGCATGTGAAATACAACAGTTAAGAACAGGCATTCCTCAAAAGCCATAGCAGATACCCCGCTGGGCTAGTAGGAGTATTTTGAAATCGTACTTGGTTGTGTGAGCCAGTTGGGTCCTCCCCGAGCACAGCCGGCAGGGTTTTGCTTATTCAGATCAGACTGAGATGGTTTCACGAATTTGCAAGTCTACTAAGGACACGTTGATAATACGCAGAAGAGACATGTGTGCAGGTTGTTAAGTTAAACAGGAAACATAAGGCCTTAGGCTGGTTCTGTGTGATGCCGGGAGAGTAGATATTCCCAAATATAGACAGATTGTGTGACACTTTAAATCATGTTGAATTAAATAATACCCCCTCTGTAAATCAGAGTTCAGACTTCCAGCCGTCCCAAGCATCTGGAGGAGCACACAGGTAAATAATTTAGGAAACAGGCACATCGATGATACAGACGGAAACACATCAGTGACGAGGCAGGGTGTCCGCACAGAGAAGACACTGAGGAGGATGGGGCCCATTAGAGAGGACTGTAGGGGGACACCTGGGTCCCAGGAACTAAACTCATCTCCTTGGGGAGTTCCCAAAAGCTTACCTGGGGAAGACTGGGGTGGCTGCTTCAGGTTCTGGACACCCTTTCCTCTACCCTGTTGGTCTTTTTGTTTTGTTTTAATGTTTATTTATTTTTGAGAGAGAGAGAGAGAGAGAGAGAGAGACAGAGCATAGTGGGGGAGGGGCAGAGAGAGAGAGAGGCATAGAATCCAAGGCAGGCTCCAGGCTCTGAGCTGTCAGCACAGACACGGGGCTTGAACCCACGAACCGTGAGATCATGACCTGAGCTGAAGTCGGACGCTTCACTGACGGAGCCACCCAGGCACCCTCTGCCCTGTTGGTCTTAACGCTGTTCTGTTTTGTTGTCTGAGGCCCGAGGCAATGGTTCTCAGGCATGAAGCCACCAGTTCAAGGAGGCCTTTGTTGCTGTGTGATGTAGGAGGGTTGAGAATAAAGCTAAATCTTACATCTTGGAGGACTCCAACGTGCTGTGGGACGTCTTACGCGAAAGGGACACAAACCAGCCCGTGTGAGTCATCTCGGGATGGATAGTGGCAAGTTGAATCCTTAATCCTGTGGGAAAACACACCAACCTAATGCTGCACATCCGAGGCCCCGTGCATGTCTAACTGTTCCAGAGGAAGAAATCAAGGATGGGAAAGTCAAGTTTTCTCAAGCACAAGGGAAAATCGTTAGTTATGGAATTACCCGCAAAGACAAACCTTCGGGCGAAAGGACGATGACATGGTTCGTTGATGAGAGCTCCATAACTTTTCCTGGAGAGAATCTGCTATTAATTTGTTAGAAATGTTATTCTCGACAAAAAGGTGGCAGTGAGAATAATATTGCAGCAGCATCCTTGGACGTGTGTGTAGATGGTGGGCAATGAAGCAGCTCCCTGGTCCCCGCACACAGAGGAAGCCCAGGGGGGCACTGGCCTATGCCTGAAGGAAGCACCAGAACTAAAGGGAATACTCAAAGCAACTGTGGGGGGTCGAGTCAAGGGTATACCGGAGACAATAACGGGCGAACTTGAACAGGGTAAAGGCAAAATTAGGAGAAAATGCAAACTCACGGCTGAAACGTTGGAGGGAGATGAATTCGAAGGGAACAAATACCTAGAGGAGAGTCGATCCGAAACACATCCTGGCCGGGACGCCGGGGTGGCTCAGCTGGTTAAGCATCTAACTCTTGGTTTTGGTTTCAGTCACAATCGATCTCACGGTTTGTGAGCTCGAGCCGCACGTCAGGTGCGGCACGGACAGGGCAGAGCCTGCTTGGGATTCTCTCTCCCCCTCTCTCTTTGCCTGTCCCCTGCTTGCTCTCTCTTTCTCTCAAAAGCAAATAAATAAACTTAAAAAGAAGTAAATCCTGGGGAACAAACGATAAGGTCAGCTTTTGTGGCAAGTGTAGGGTCTGGGCCTGCTTGCAATTTTCACCCTGTTGTTTAGAGACGTGGAACCACAGAGGGATGGGACCCTTAGTGTGCGAGTGACGGCTGCAGAAGCCCGGGATGTTGGGTGCACCTTCATGCAGCAGAATCTTCAGTTCTGGTGTGAGTGAGTGTTGAGTTACCCCAGACAGGCTAAGGTTCTGAATTCTCCGTGTGTGGGTGACAGAGGTTACCATCCTACCTCTCTTCCCTAACTGCAGGTGGCCAGCGGGCTTCTGTTGGGCAAATTTAAGTTACACCCTTATCAAACACAGGTTTGGGGTTATGGAGAAGACGCTGCCTTTGCCGATAAATAAGTCTAGTTTTGCAATTAGTAATATGAAAGATTGGACTTGACCCATTCTGGCTGCCATGTGTTTCCTTACGGGTGAAGGAACATGCATTATTCCTGGGGTGTCCAAAGACAGATTTTTCTGTAGTGTTCTGTTGCATTGTTGGACTATGAAGAAATGGTCTTCTCGCAGCCACAGACTTTTAGACCAGAGATTTCTCCATTATCACTTGGCTCAAACTCTGGAACTGGTGAAAGATACTCCTCCTTACCCCACTGTTTCGTGATGTACAAATGAGACAGATGAATGGTAACTATGGACCAGAAGGGGGCACATTCAACAACTTGAAGGATGCTATGCAAAGCAGGCATTCCTCCAAAGGGCAGACTTCACAAAGGGCAGAAGAGAAGCTTCTCGGGCCTAAACAACGCATGGTCGATAAGACATAACCACGCTCCTGTGACTTCAGCTTTCTGAGATACAGAAGGATAATGGGAAAGACATCACAAGAGCACGGGCTTTCTAAGAAAGCAAGGCAGAGAGGGTAAAAGGTTCGATCTCTCAGGGAAAATCTAATAGGCCCATCATTGCTATTTGGAAGACGTAAAGAGATAGACCAGTACTGTCTGGCACAGATGTGAGAATAAGGAAACGAGAAGGTTGTTAATGTTTTGCTACATGGCTTGGGTCCATTGGATCTGGAGATTCAGGCCTTAAGGAATGATTTCAGAAAAAGAGAAAGAAAGAAAGAAAGAAAGAAAGAAAGAAAGAAAGAAAGAGAAAGAAAAGAGAGAAAGAAAGAAAAAGAAAGAAAGAGAAAGAGAGAGAAAAGAAAGAAAAGAAAGAGGAAGAAAAGAAAGAGAAAGAAAGAAAGAAAAGAAAGAGAAAGAAAGAAAGAAAAGAAAGAAAAAGAAAGAAAGAAGAGAGAAAGAAAGAAAAAGAGAGAGAAAAGAAAGAAAAGAAAGAAAAAGAAAGAAAAGAAAGAAAAGAAAGAAAAAGGAAGAAAAGAAAGAAAAGAAAGAGAAAGAAAAAGAAAAAGAAAGAAGAGAGAAAGAAAAAGAAAGAAAGAGAGAAAAGAAAGAAAAGAAAGAAAAGAGAAAAAAGAAGGAAAGAAAGAAAAGACAGAGAAAGTAAGAAAAAGAAAGAGAGAAAAGAAAGAAAAGAAAGAGAAAGAAAGAAAAGAAAGAAAGATAAGAAAGAGAAAGGGAAAGAAAGGGAAAGAAGGAAAGAGAAAAGAAAGAAAAGAAAGACAAAGAGAAAGAAAAGAAGAAGGAAGGAAAGGGAAGGAAGAAGGAAGGAAGGGATGAAGGAAAGAAGGAAGGAAGGAAGAGGAAAGGGAAGGAAAAAAGGAGAGAAAAAAGATATTTACACGTACTGAGGACCTGCCACGGTCTGGTCACGATGTCTCCCATGAGGTGAATGTTCTCTTTTTATAAAAGGATGGATCTCTTCATTTGAAGAAAACTAAATATGTTGGGTAAGACTGCAAATGGGGTGACTGGTCTTGGTATAATGACACGCAGATTTCCCACAGCTCTGGGGGCTGCCAGTCAGAGATCAGGGTGACGGGCTGGTTGGGTCCTGATGAGGCCCCCTCGGGGTTGCAGACTTCTCGATGGGTCCTCACCCAGGGGAAGGGGTCGGGGAGCTCTGCGGGATCTCCCATCAGGACGCTGATCCCCTTCCCGAGGGATCCACCCTCAGGTCCTAAGCACCTCCCAAAAGGCGCCTAATACGCTCTGCTCGGACGTTAGGATTTTGACACATGAATTCGGGGGAGACACAAACATTTGGACCATAGCGTCTGCCTACCAGTTTTATACTTCTGGGACAGATTCTGGATGGAAGATGTGAAAGCTTACTTTTTCCATAAAAAATGCCTTGCTTTTTTTTTTTTTTTTTTTTTTTTTTTTTGAGTGGAAAGGCTCATCTGCTATTCCAGGGCAGAGGACTTGATGCCCGGAGGACGGTGATCTGACGTATCGTGTTGGGCAAACACCTCTACTCCACGGGGAGATTTCCACATTCCATCCCAAAGCCGTGTGTGTTCACCACACGCTGAGAATCATCCTTAAGAAGTTCATCCGCTCCCTTCCTTCCTGTTTTCCCAACTTGCTCAGCATCAGTGCCAGGAAGGGACAGAGGGAGGCACTTGGGGTCAGAGGCACTTGGGGACGCCGCAGCCTGGTTCTGGTTGATCCCTGGCACCAAGGAGTGCCCGCCCCGGCTGTTTATTTCCGAGCCGTTTCTGCGGGTTAATGAAGACGTAAGCTCCCGGCCTCAGCCACACTATGTAAAAGAATCACTTATTGCCTGTTCCATCTCACTGACTTTTATGGTGATACTTAAACCAAAATGGTGAACTATTACACTTCATAGCCTGCAAATAAAAGCAGCATGTTAAAAAGTAGGGGCCGTAACCCCTGATCGGGCTGAAATGGCTTGTCATCTTGAGACGACTTTGTTCAGCTCCCCAGGGCCGGGGCCCGGGGCGCTGTGTCGGAGGCAGACAATGAATCCCGGGGCCGTGGGCTGGGGGACGCGCGCCTCCTTCGGCAAAGGGCATGGTGCGGAGCTCACAGCGGGGTGCAATCAACGACGGATGTCAGAGGGGCTGGGCACGGGGACCAGAGAAGCAAGTCACGTCACACTTTGGCAAGACGGCGTTCTGCCCCAGGCCTTGCTGGAGGCCCCCCGCCCAGCCCGGCTTTCCTTAGACTCAAAGGTGGCCCTCGGAAGACGTCTGTGTCCATTGGGAGAAGCCACAGGACGGCTCAGAGCCTCCTTCACGCAGGCCCGGTGTGTGCATTAGGGATAATGCCCCCGTGCTGGTGCCTGAAAATAACGCACTCTTCCATAGCTTGATTAACTTGAACGTAGCGGGGTTCTTCTTTTTTTTTTTTTTAATTTTTTTTTTTTAACGTTTATTTATTTTTGAGACAGAGAGAGACAGAGCATGAACAGGGGAGGGGCAGAGAGAGAGAGGGAGACACAGAATCCCAAACAGCCTCCAGGCTCTGAGCTGTCAGCACAGAGTCCGACGCGGGGCTCAAATCCACAGACCATGGGATCATGACCTGAGTCGAAGCCGGATGCTTAACCGACAGCCACCCAGGCGCCCCTACATGTAAAGGTTTCTAATGTATCTTTTTTTGTGGAAATGCTCTCTCTCCTTCTATGTGTGTGTGAATCTGTGCGTGCGTGTGTGTGTATAATATTTTATATATAGTATATATACTATATATATAATGTCTCTCTATATATTTCTATAACTTGGTTTTCAAAAGCATACATAAGCACTTACGTCATTTTTTATGATAGTTACATAGTATTCCATAGAAAAGACATCCATAATTTTTTGTGATCTATTTTAATAAGCTAGAATGAAGCCAATGTATACAATGTACAATAAAATGTAATTTCACATGTTTATCTTTACAGATTTTCCAACTACATGGCAGTTAGGAGCGTAGTTACTGCTGTCAGCTAGATTGGATTGCTCACATGCATTTGCTACTTACATCCTGTGTCACCCAGGGTAAGTCACAACATTCTCTAAGCTTTATTCCTGTCTGGGAGGAATCCAAATACACAGAGTACCTACCGAGAAGGTTTGTGGAGAGGATCAAATTAGATCACTTGTGAAAAAAAGCTCAGCATATCAGAAATGTTCCATAAACATTAGCTGTTAGTATTATAATCCCCAAACAGAAAAAAAAAAAAAATTCCTTTGTCAGGCCATGTGTGTTAAAGAAAATAGAAGGACTCATTCATCATAATGGGAGACTGTGCTCGAGCTTTAAGAAGTGCTTGGTGGGGCTGTCCAGTTTCCCCAGCACCATTTATTGAAGAGACAGTGTTTTGACCTTTGTATATTCTTGCCTCGTATGTCAGCTATACTTTGATTAGAAAAAATATGTAAATAGGGGTCACTGGGTGGCTCAGTCGGGTAAGCGTCCAACTCTTGATTTTGCCTCAGGTCATGATCTCACGGTTCATGAGTTTGAGCCCTGCGTCGGGCTCTGTGCTGACAGCGTGGAGCCGGCTTGGGATTCTCTCTCTCTCCCTCTCTCTGCCCCTCCCCCCAACTCTCTTCTCTCTCTCTCATATGTGTGTGTGCTCTTTCTTTCTCTCTCTCTCAAAAATAAATAAATATTAAAAAAAGAAAAAAGACATAAGATTCCCAGAAAGAAAAAAGAAAATTCTGAAGACAGAATGATGAACAATGAGCATTTAAAGATGCAGAACTGTCAGATGAAAGCTAAGAAACAATTTATGTCGCTAAAAAAAGAGAAGCATTTGCATGGTCTTTATTTAAGCACTGACTGATAGGCTAGCATTAGTACAGGTGTCGCCAGGTGCCTTGGGTCGGTTAATTGGTACAGAAGGTCCTTCTCTCCCCACTTGCAAGGTTCCTTGCATGGAGAGGTTGAGTCTGTTTCTCACTCTCTTGTATCTGGCTAGAGTGGTCCTAGCGACCTTTGTGACCAATAGAATGCAGTGGAAGCAATTTCCTGGACTCAGTGACCGTGTTATGAGAAACCTTAGAGCTTCCACTCACGGGTCCTTCGGAATGCTCACGCTGGGGGAAGCCAGCCGTCACGTGAGACGTATTCCCAAGTATTCTGGGCCCCCATGCTGTAGGGAAGCCAAACTAGTCATGTAGGGAGGTTGTGGAGAGAGAGAGATTCTTGACCAGTCCCCCCTCCGCTCAGCCGCCCCACTGGTCCCAGACCGAGAATCACACATTCGAACAGAAAAGCGTTCGCATCTCTCCAGCCCCAGCCGCCTTTGATGGCACCTGCGCCCGCATTCCTAGGTAAGAACTGCTCAGCTGAGTTCAAACGCCAAACCCTGCAAGGTAACAACAAAGTTCAGACCAGGACGTGCAAGATAGCAACAACATGGTAACAAAGTTTAAAGGCCAGACCCGGGCAAGATAATCATGAAGTTCAGGAGTGGTTTGTTACAGATCGTCAGAAAGGAGGCATAGCTCGGCATGAAAAGAAGGCCACTCCAGGGCTCGCCCCCTTTCCTATCCTCCGGCTCAGTGTTTCAATCTCAGTTCATTCGTCCACTATGCAGCGGGTACAGAGTATCTGTCTCCCCTAATGCCAACTAGTAGCTTTACAAAATAATCGAACGTGTTGTTCCCGTATGTCAATGCAAACGATTTCAAATTCCACTACAGAAGAATTTTGTTTAGAAAAATTACATACAGGTTAAATATCTGTTATGTGTGTCAGAGGCTGTAGCTGTGAGAGTTCTTATAATTCATGCATTTGCATTATTTTAGCCACTGAATCTTCTACCGAAGGAGATGCTTTCAAACGTCCATTTTCTTTTTTTTTTTAATTTTTTTTTTTAACGTTTATTTTTGAGACAGAGAGAGACAGAGCATGAACGGGGGAGGGTCAGAGAGAGAGGGAGACACAGAATCTGAAACAGGCTCCAGGCTCTGAGCCATCAGCCCAGAGCCCGACGCAGGGCTCGAACTCCCGGACCGCGAGATCATGACCTGAGCCGAAGTCGGCCGCTCAACCGACTGAGCCACCTAGGTGCCCCTCAAACGTCCATTTTCAAAACAGTCTCCCCCTAGTCTCTTCCACTCACCTAACAGACACTTTGTCCCCCATTTAAAAAACGTAGCCTTAACCTTGAAGTGAGAGATTATAAGTATCAGTACTGCGAGCATGGTTGTTATTATTATTTAATAATCTGGTAGGTGAACTTACACTGAGAGGTTTTGCCCTGGTAAGGGGGAAAAAAAAAAGTTCGGTAAACTTGGAGCACCTGTCATTTAAGACAGATAAATAATAACCTTGAATCTAGCGGCTCCTGTAAATCCTTTGCTGTATTCTAAAAATCACTTTTAATTGGCACGCTCTCTCTCATTACAAAGGTAAGTATTATTTTGCATTTTAAAGATCTTTTTAGAGGCACCTGGGTAGCTCAGCAGGTTAAGCGTCTGACTTCAGCTCAGGTTATAATCTCACAGTTTGTGAGTTCATGATAGGTTTTCTGCTGTCAGAGCCTGCTTCATATCCTCTGTCCCGCCCCACCCCCCTCTGCCCTTCCCCCTCTCCCTCTCTGTCTTTCTCAAAAATGAATGAAAACATTAAAAAAAATTAAAGATCTTTTAAATTAGGCGTGCCGATGACAAACTATAAACAGTTTTGCGCACCCGTGACTTCAAGTTTTGTTTATTGGCTTTGCTAGTGTCATAACAATCCACTCTATGAATTTCATGTCTGTACCTATCTCTGTAAGTTTACTTGGGATTTTTAAAAAATAAATTCCAATCAATCAGTCACTCTACTAGTAACTTATAGTTATTCCAGAAAACATTGGTTTCACAGCGAAGTCATCTGTTGCTGAAATATTTTTTCTCCATTACATGTATTCTTGAGTGTTTTTCTAAAAAGTTCATTCTGTGTTTCATGTGGCAAATTCCATAAGGAAAAAAATGTTAGAAGCATCTGTACTTTTACCCAACTGGATAGCAAACCTCACACACCAAGTAATTTCTTTTAACACTTGACTTTTCAAATCTTCAGCGAGGTTTTCTCTGTATCTTCTAGCAGAATCTGCTGACAAAGGAATACATTTTTATTTGTCGCCATATTGTTTTCTGCATATTATTTCAGCTGTTTTTCTTGTGCTGGGGGAAGATGGGATATTTTCCCCAATGACTTTTTTGGGGGTGGGGGCTTTGCTAATAAGCAGTAAAATTCAACATAGGCTTCTAAACATTTCACAAGAAGTTTAGTGAAATTTTGTCAAGTACTTCTTTGGGTGTTGAATGATTTTAAACATGGCTGAAAATATATAGTCTTGTTTCCGTGTTCTGGATGCTTAGTTTCCAAATGCCTTGAAAATTGTGCCTAATGGTGCCAGCTTTATTGGCTATCTTGTAGGTGACAGATTAAAAGGGAAAGAACCCAAGGGTTACGGAGGCCGGGGTGGGGGAGGGGGTGCAATTACGATAATCTAAGCAGAGCTGATAAAATTAAAATTGAGTGAGAGTTTCCAGGATAAAATCTCCGACAGTTCTAGATATTTTTATGTAGAATATATGTGATTACAATAATAATTTCTATCATCCGGAAAAAGGCATTCCGAGATTATAAGAAACAGGTAAACGGAATTCAAATCTTCACTCACTCGAGGATTATGAAGAAGAAAACAGAGGCAAAAGACATTAATTTCGTAATGAGGTCACTGCAGAGCACTGACCGAGTGGGGCAAGGAGCAAAACATCCCGGGAAAGGTTTTAAAACTCTGTTCGCCTTTATCTAACCTTTTCAGTGGTTCCTGCATCCACGGCACTTTTCTTTCTGAACCCCTCAAAAAAGCAGACTTGTAATGTCGATGGCCCTTTACCCACAAGCGTCCTCCTGATCCTTTTTCCTTGGTCTACTTGTCATCTCTTCCCTGGATCTCCCTTGTCGCTTCAGTGTATATACCCTGCCGTCCTTCAGAGAATGTTCTTGTCCTCTGATCTTCAAAGAAGGACCCAGGAAGCATAGGGCAGGGGGTTGGGGAGCAGTGAAGGGAGAAGACAGCGTGAGAATTCTCCCTTGGAGCAGGGCAAGGGAAGAGGCTGGGTCCTGTGTCGTATTATTTTCATTTTCCTTTGCATTGTCCTAATAACACACATCCTTGGAGGTCGTAACCTTGATCCTTCTTAGAGAAGAAGCCTGTGATTTAAGCAGCTGTGGGAGAATGAGGTGCAAGCATAAAGAGGAGCGGGGTGGGGGTGGGGGTGGGGAACAGGATATAGGGGCAGAGCAAGTGAGATCACCTAAGAGTTTTATCAGGTAGGTCTTTGGGGGCTGAAAATAATGTTTGCCAAGCGACTATAACCAAAACTCTTCTCTCGTTCTCTCTCTCTGTCCAAACTTCCTCCCTCCCTCTGTCTCTCTGCCTCTCTTTCTTCCTCAAGGTAGAAGAGAATCATAATAGCCAGGGGAGCAGGGAGGGTCCAGAGAGCTCCAAAGCAATCCTTGGCTTCCCGTCCCACTGGTTCACAGCCAGAAGGAATAGTTCATTTCTTAACGATCCCTGCCCCCTTCCCGCACACCTCTCCCCCAGCCCACACAGGATGGGACACTGAGCGTTTTCATTATTAGGTAGATTTAGAGTCTTGCCCAGCTCGCTTCTTATTTCTAACCCCCATTCCCTGCCTTCCTTCCCCTCTCTCCGTTTCTTTTCAGGTTAATTTATCTGATTATATGCAACACACTGCAGCCATGTTAACACACCAACTGAGTTTGCACTTGGAGGCTTGGAGGAAAGATTACCATTAAAACGTGACTTCCATCCACTCAGCTGAAATTACTATTGATTGCCAAAGAAAAATATTTGTGCTGTGGAGCTGGGAGCTATGATGTTGAACCATATTAACATAATGTTAGCATAGCTACGGGTGTTTAGTAGCACGCAATCAGATTTGAAATGAACGTTGATTATAGATGGAGATTAATGTTCACATATTCATAGGAACACAATGAGAAGAGCAATTTCCTTTCTACTACAGATCAATGGTTTCCCCATTCAATTATACAGCTGTAATAATTGCATTATGCTGAAATATTTCTTAATGGCTAATTTCTTTCCTTTTGTGTGTGTGTGTATGAGATCTTTTGTCAGTGATAGCTTCTGCAGCCCGAGGACAGCATAAGATGTTTTAATCACTGGTGTCGTTTTGCAAGCTTTGACCAAGCCAGTAATTTCCCCCCCGTCCCCCATCTTTGCTATCCTCTCTTATTATCACCCAGAATCACTTCCTGGATGATTGAAATATAGGGAGTTGCCTCAAGTCTTGTTTTGTTTTGTTTTGTTCTTTCTTTCTTGTTTAGAGAGTGAAGACAAAACCCGGAAACCTATGGGGTCATGCTCGCTCCTTTCTGCACATTTGCTGGGGAGAAATTGACGAAGACACAAAAACATCGTGCATAGGATGCCTCCCACCCAAAGACTCTTGTTGTCTCTATATATAAATATAATTTTGGAGCCATTCAGTGATTAAAAAGCAAATGATAAAACTAGTGTCTTCTTCAATACTCACAGTGAATCTTTGAGGACTGATGCAGCATGGGTATTTCTATTGTAAAGATAAAGCATCCATAAGACGGTGAGCCTGCCTTTTCTAACGATAATGATGTCTTCCTGCTTACCCTGATATAGCTCAGAGGAAGCCTAGCTGGCACTTTCTTCCCTAAATGAGCGCTGTCTTATGGTAGACTCACGATGTCCCTGTCTTATGCCCTTCTCTGTTGTCCTGAGGGAGAAGGCTGGGCTTTCTCTGATCTGTTTTCTTGCATCCGTGAGCATGAAGCCTTGTTCAACCTTAGTTGAACTGAGTGTGATATAGTGGAAAGAAGTTCAGATATAAAGATCTGCCTGTCAATGGTGGTCCGAAGGGCATTGTCCACTTTTGTGCCCTTTGGCAAGTCATTGACAATTCATGGCCTCAGTCTTTCCCCACTGGAGAGTAGAAAACGTAACACCTCACTCACAAGGTCCCCAATCTAAGGCAGTAAGTTTAAAGACTTAACTAAGGCTTTGGAGAAAGACCCACCTGGTGTAAATTCTCTTCCTATTACCAACCCCCCAGTGATCTCACGCAAATGCCTTCCTATCCCCGAGCCTCTGTTTTCTCATCTGTAAAATGGGTATGATAATAGGTTCTGCCTCAAAGCATTATAAATACTAAGGGAGATCTAGCAAGGCACGCACTTACATAATTTTATTTTCTCTCATTCTTATTTTTATTGAAAATGTCTAGAATGAGGTGGCAAACAGCTTCTCTTCTGCCTTTTATGCTTGAGGAAAAAAATAGATGTGGGAGCAATAAATATAATCAATATGGTTTTCTTTCCTGTATGCCATACTGTATTTTGCTGGCCTGCTCTGTACAAAGAAGCAATACGCAGATACAGATTTCATCATCAGGGATGTTTCCAAGTCTTGGCCATCGATTCTCTTTTCTAAAGCCTTTTGGAAAATTTTTAAGTTTATTTACTTATTTTGAGAGAGAGAGAGTGAGTGGGGGAGGGGCAGAAAGAGAGGGAGAGAGAGAATCCCCAGGCAGGCTCTCTGCTTTCAGCACAGAGCCCAACGTGGGGCTCGAACTCATGAGCCGTGAGACCATGACCTGTGCCAAAATCCAGAGTCAGATGCTTGACTGACTGAGCCACCCAGGTGGCCCTCTAAAGCCTCTTTTAAGCACATTCCCCAGGGAAAGAGATGGTTTTTGCTCCCTGTGCCCTCCCAATGGGGTACAATCTGCACGGAAAAAAAATACTTCTGATACGCAGCAATGAACAGGATATTAGAATAGTATCTAGTCTGCATATTTTTCAAACACTTATTGTCAGGGAAAGCATATAAACCTAGGAAAACTGGTCCAGAGCAGGCAAACTGGGCCGGAGATAGTCTGGGGTTTGATGTGCTGTTCTAGGTAGTGGCAGGTGGTCCCCAGGAAAGTTGTTTCTTTTCCGTGGCCCCACCAAAGGCCAACACCACAATTTCAGTTTCTCATTCCATCACTCAAAAAAGAATTTATTGAGTGCCTACTGTATGCTAAGCAGTGCGCTCAGTGTTGCAGATGGAATCCTGAGCAAATAGGTACATTATCTATTCCTATGGTTCTTATGATCTAGAGAAGGATTACTAAGCAATCATAGAAGTAAAAATGAAATTGCAACTCCCATGAGAAGAAGTTTGTATAGGAGAAGGGAGAGATTCAGAAGCTAGGGAGACGCTAAAGGAGTGTCTTAGCTACATAAGCTAAGACTGGAAAGAAGACCAGGAGTTAACTTAGCGGGGCGACAGTGTGGGGGAGGGAGGAAGAGGTCTTTCCAGTTAGAAGGAAGGATGCACATCCTTTGTTATAGTCTATCTCTTTATCTCCTTCCTTTTTTCTTTATAGCACTGTTTGCCGCCTTATACATTTTGTGTCTGTTCGCTATTTTTTTGTCTTTCTTGGCCCACCTCCACAAGAATTTAAAGTCCTTGAAGGGAGGGACTTTGTCCATGTTGACCATCTCTCTGACGCCAGTGTATGAATAAATGTGCAGAGGGCCTGAGTATTGAGGGAACACGGCCCACAGCGCACAAAGCAGGGCTCTCCCAAGCCCTACGTCCTTTCCCAGGGGGCCCTTGCTTTGAGGTGGCTGGATACTGGGTCCCTGTTCTCAACATTCAGTGTGGTCTTGTGGGCTCATGTACTTAGCAGAAGTGCCTTCTCTAGCATGGGACACAAATGTGTTAACAGTGGGATATAAGGACACAGATGTGCTACAGTGGGACACAAATGTGTCCATGGTTGCAGCGTAGTCATGCGGTTTACTCTCCGGGATGGATTCTATCTCCAAGAGTCTGTTTAAACCATAGAGGTCCCTTCCTCTTCACAGGGACTGATGTCCAAGTAGGTCTGTGATGGGTTTTTGCCAACACAAAGAGAGAACTGATGCGAGGTTCTAGAAGGACTTCCTAACCCTTAGGAAGAATGCATCGGAGTAGAAGGTCTTCCTTATCCTCTGAATGGTTTCATGTGTAGATGTATATTCTCGAACTGCCTGGCCTTGAGAGGCCATCTTGAGGGCAGAGTCCATAAGGGGAAGATGGCATAGCAGAAAAATGGAAAGCACTCGAGTCTTCGGTGAAGTGATTCAACCTTTGAATCTACCAAATGTAGGGTAGGTCCACCTCTGGCTTATTTATTCGTCCCACGAGGTCTTCTCTTGCAACTGAAAGTGTCCTTGAAACTCACCACATCGGTTACTGACATTGGATACCATTTGGCCTCCGCCCTCCAGTCCTTCCTTCCTTCCTTCCCTCCTCCCTTCCTTCTTTCCCGTTTGGATCCAGATGTGATGTAGCACTACATTTATACCATTGCTGTTGCTCGCTCCCTGAAGTGCACACGCTCCTACACCGTCTTTGTAGGAGATAAACAGACACACGCACACGCACACGCACACGCACACAGACACTAATCCTGGCTAGGCTGAGACTGCACTTAGTGTGCATTCACACCTCAGAGAATCTCTGTTCTAGGAGCTTAAAACCTTCAGACCGCCCTCCAGGTTACTCAGGTCAGCTGAGAGTCATCTTTTCAGCCCCACCGAAGGTGAGCAGCATGGCTTTGGGCAACTGATGGAGCCTTTCCTAGCCTCAGTTTTCTCATCGGGAAAATGGGGATAACAACCCCTCGCTCAAAGGGTTGATGTGCCATGTTAATTTATAGGAAGAATTTAGTGCAGAGCCATACACAGAATAAGTGCTCAATAAATGATGCTCTTCCGGGGAAACTCAGGCAGCAGTGTTCTCATTTTGCCTCCTGCCTCAGCCCTTTGAATTGGTTCAAATGAATCCCTAGAGGTCATAACTCATGCTTTTATTCTCCTCTGTCAGAATCAAAATGAGATTTATGTATGTGTGAATTAACAACCCAGTTGTTCCCCCTCAATATCATCTAGTAGCAAAATCTTTGTGAAAGGGGCCCATTGTAAACAAGAATAAGAGAATTGTACATTTCTATACCAACTTGTGGACTGAACCAAACCATGAGATTCCTTCTGTGTGTGTGTGTGTGTGTGTGTGTGTGTATATGTGATATGTGACATATCATATATTACATATATTACCTCGTGTGCGTTTCTTTCGGTTTTTTGTTAGAGATTCTGTTAGCAAGAATTGCATAGATTTTCTTCTTTATGAAACACCCATCAAACAATAGCTGGTATTCTGCAAAGGGGCGTGGCCAGAAATTGCTAAGGGGAAGGAGTGAGAAGAGAAAAGAGGAGAGGCAGCAAATGAACAGGGTAAATCTTCCAGATTAGCAAAATACGCACGACAAGTACCCCATTAAAAATCTAAAAATCGGGGGGCGCCTGGGTGGCGCAGTCGGTTAAGCGTCCGACTTCAGCCAGGTCACGATCTCGCAGTCCGTGAGTTCGAGCCCCGCGTCGGGCTCTGGGCTGATGGCTCAGAGCCTGGAGCCTGTTTCCGATTCTGTGTCTCCCTCTCTCTCTGCCCCTCCCCCATTCATGCTCTGTCTCTCTCTGTCCCAAAAATAAATAAACGTTTAAAAAAAAAATTAAAAAAAAAATCTAAAAATCGGAAATAAATCTATGCAGTGTCCCAGATTGGCTTGTCTGCTGCGGCGGTTGACTTCTTTCAAGAGGGAGGATGTAAACTAAATACAAACCAGCCTCAGCCTTGACTCTACCTGCTTTTATATCTCAGGCCGGGGATGGCGGTTTCCGGGAACAAGGCTCCACAGGATGTAAAGGGTGGTATGGCAGAATGTACCCATTTCAGTTGATTTAAAACTTGACTGGGGAATTGGGTAGACTGGAGTTATCTTTTAGACCCTGCCATGCCCTTCCTCTTATCCTTGACAAGTGACTCAAACTTTCTGAGCCTCAGTTTCCACATCTGCAAAACCCGGGGTGCTCATGGCGCCTATGTTGTTCCTTCTGTTTGTGAAAAGTGGGCGAAGAGGACTGCCCAGCTCAATGTCTAGCATACGGACAAGACCAGATAACAGCGCTCTGCACGATCATCTGATGGGGCACTTGTATTACTTCTGCTTTATAAAAGAGAAAACTGAGGCAAGGAAGTCAAGCCAGCCCGTCCAAGGTCATACATGATGTGAGGTGAAGCCTGGACTTGGAACCAGGCTGTCTGGCTCAAAGTTCATCTTCGTAACCACTAGGCTCTGCATTCAAGTATTAAAGTAAGGGGTGGGCTTTTTTCCTTTCTTTTCTTTTCCTTCTTACCTGTAAGTGTAAAAATGAAATAAGTACCATGTAAGCCAGCCAGAAATTGCGGGAATGCTTTGGTCTGGCATTTGAGGCTGTTAGTTCAACAGATTGTGCTTCATTCACCCAACAGTTGCAATCTCCGTATTTCCCAGTCAAGTCCCTGCCTGATGGTACAGCTACTTCCCAATCCACGTGGAGCCCTGCCTCTGCTGAGCTGCCCTCAACTCCCTTTGGCCTCTCAGCGGCTCTGCACGGCTCATCTTATGCCCACTGGAGCCAGAACCCATGACGGAGACAGATGAAACCACACCGGAGGTCTTCCAAAGGGGCAATCCCAGAGGTAAGATCATCAAGGTCAAACCAGAGGGCATGGGGTCAGTCCAAATACCAAATGGGAAGGATACAGCTGCACATTGGAGTAAGGGCTAGGAAAGACCAGAGGCACAGGCCATTCAGACAGAGAAGAGAGGAAAAGCTGGCAGCTTGGCCCGTAGGGGGAAGGGGCCCTGGGCCCTGGGAAGGGGCAGGTGGAGGCACGGAGTGGACCCACCCGTTCATGCCACACACACTGGGTTTGTTCCTATCCTGTGCAACATCACACCAAGCCTGGATTGTTGATGATACTAACGTGTTGGCCGATAGAAACATACTTTTTAAAGTTTATTTTGAGGGAGAGAGAGACAGAGCGTAGGAGCCGGGGAGGGACAGAGGGAGGGAGAGAAGGAGGATTCCTAGCAGGCTTCTCACTGGCAGGGCTCCGTGGAGCCCAACGGAGGGCTTGATCCCATGAATCATGAGATTAGACCTGAGCCCAAACTGACTGAGCCACCCAGGCGCCCCAAGAAACATCTGATCCATCTCAGGTTGTTAGGATTTCTGGCTCTGGTGCCACAAGGGGTGAGGAGAGGTAGGCCCAAGATGGGTGAGGGCATTTGGAGGGGGATAAAGATGTGAAGTCTGGAGTTCAGTGGTGTAAGGGATGTATACGCCAAGCAGCACAGAATGGTCATAACCCAAAAGGTATAGTTCCGTCTACAAAGGATCCATAAAGCATCACTAGAGATATTAAGTTATTTGAGGACACAGCCCGAACGTTTTACTGGACTACAGATGCAAGATTGATTCTAAATTTGTACTTGATCAAACAACCCGAATGCCAGAAGTGATCTTAATTTCAGCTATCACCCCGCCAAAGCTACTCATTTAATGAGGCGGAAACTGAGTTTCAATATTATAGCTCCTGTGTTATTTAATTTTTTTTAACATTTATTTATTTGTGAGAGAGAGAGAGACAGAGACAGAGAGAGACAGAGCGTGAGTGGAGAAGGGGCAGAGAGAGAGGGAGACACAGAATCTGAAGCAGGCTCCGGGTTCTGAGCTGTCAGCCTCACGGGCTCAAACTCACGAACCACGAGATCATGACCCGAGCCAAAGTCAGATGCTCAACCGACTGAGCCACCCAGGCACCCCTCTCCTGTGTTATTTTAAGGCAATCGGTGGCAAACTTTTCTAAAAAAACTAGATCATAAATATTTCAGGCTCTGTGGACCATATTGTCTCTGTTGCAACCGCTTAGCTCTGTTGTACTGCAACAGCGGGCATTGCCAATATATAATGAGTGTGGCTGTGTCCCAATAAAACTTTATTTATAAAAACAAGCAGTGGGCTGGCTTTGGCCTGGAGAACATAGTGTACCGATCCCTTTCTTAAACCATAGCAATCTTTTAAAAATCGGTTTATAACATAATTTTAATAAAACATCATATTATAACTTCTATGCTTTAACATATTGCAGATTACGCATTACATAATCTATTTTAATAACACAATATAGTAAGAGAGATTACACCTAACTATAGAAGATGCAGGCAATAATTGAAAGCAGTCATTTCTGTTCCGCATCTGATAGGAAGTATCAGCTATTTAAGAGTTAAAACATTAATCCCCGGTTATTTAGAAAGGTAATTTTCTATACATTTGCACAGAGGTAGGGAATTTGACCCAAGGCTTGATTTTCTGAATGCGGAAGCACACGGCATGACCATCAACTTGAAGGAAGCTGGGAGCAGTCAGCTAGACAACCCGAGGTCAGAGGTCATATCTGGAAAGGCACAGGTAAAATTTAAGACTTTATTACAATTGAAGGGCAAATTACCTTTCTAATGATGTGCCTTCTTCCTACAGGCAGAGAGGAATTCATGAAGATTTCTCGCAAGATCCAAGAAGCTTTTTTAAAAAAGAGAGTCTTTGGGGCGCCTGGGTGGCGCAGTTGGTTAAGCGTCCGACTTCAGCCAGGTCACGATCTCGCGGTCTGGGAGTTCGAGCCCCGCGTCGGGCTCTGGGCTGATGGCTCAGAGCCTGGAGCCTGTTTCTGATTCTGTGTCTCCCTCTCTCTCTGCCCCTCCCCTGTTCATGCTCTGTCTCTCTCTGTCCCAAAAATAAATAAACGTTGAAAAAAAAAATTAAAAAAAAAAAAATAAAAAAAATAAAAAAGAGAGTCTTTGGGGGCTCGTTTTGGTTAAATACTACATTAAGAAATAGGTGCCTTCTTTTGGCTTTGTATTTCCTTTTGTTTCCACCTCCAGCTATCTGTACTTTGATCTGGTCCACATGTCAGTCCCAGGACTGACATCACAATGACAAAAGCTTGACTGTGAGTGAAGAACACAGCCGAACGGATATATGGCAGCAAGCATTCCGTATCCAAGGGTGCTCGGAATGTTTGAGAATGTTCATCACTTCTTCCTATCCTTTAGCTATCAGTATCACACAGGAAGGAATCTGGTTTTCCTCCTTTTCAGAGACAGCCTCACAGCCACACTGAGATAATGGGTTTCACGTGGAGTTTTCTGGGCTGTGGACAAGGGGAAGGCTTGGGTTTAGGGTGAAGAGCCTATCTTGGATTTTGGAGTGGAAATGTTTGGCTCTGTGCCCTCATGCTACAATGAGCTGATTAGGGGACCCCTCGGATCTGAAAACAGAGCCCCTTGGCGTGATTAACATTAAGTGAGATAATAAACGGGAAGCACTGAATCTGGTTCCTCAAACCTAAGGGTCCTGAAGAAATTACAGCTAAAGACAATTTTATCGTAGTTTTCAATGCTATTATTTTGTTAAAAGGTTTGTTCCCGTCTGTTTCCTGATCCTCGTACGTCAAGGTGGGAAAACTCCTTCAGATTCGTCACCCACAGTTCCACCCCGAGAGGACTCCCGTGGAGTGCTCTCCCCTGTGTTTCCGTCTCTGAGTCCGTGAGTCTCATCTGCCTCATTTCTTTTCAGAGTATGCCCCAGACACCCAAATCTCACAACAGATGGATCTACTTCTCTTAATCCCAGAGTCCTTTCCTTCTGGCTGTGAGAGATTGCGTCTCGGCTAATTTTCCCGGAGTCTTTCTGAAGAGCCGCGAGGATGCCCTGGAATAAGGGTGCGAGAGTCCTAACTCTGTGCTCTGGGGGAAACTTCTCTGCTTCAGATCACGTCGGGTCTGAGGGGCCCCCGTTTGGATTTTGGAGGTATTGTTATTACCATCGGGTGACAGAAATAGAAATACCAGCTTGCAGATACAAAGCGTCCACTTGCAGCCTGGGCGGCTTAATCCTGACAACCCCTGGTCCCATAGGTATTGTCACTGCCCCCACCTTCCATACAGGATACAGGAGGAACAATAGTTATTTGGTACAGAAATTTCCCTGGCCCTTCTATCCAGCGGCTAGTACACCAGAAAGTCCCAAGTTCCCTAGTACAGCTTGTCCTGTGAAACCTGCTCCTTATGCTCAGCTATGCATCCAGCATTTTAAACTCCAAAGCTTTAACTATGAAAATCAACACACGCCAAGCCCTTTGTCTATATGCCAAGCCGTGTGCATTGCATGTACAAAGTGTTGTGCGTGATTTGAGTGATTTCCAAGGGTGTCTTTGTCTATGAGATTTAAACCATGGGTTAAAACCCAACTTCAATTACAAGGCAAATCCACTGTATTAAACAGCTGTTCTGCACCAGGCCCCAAGCAGTGAACTGTGGACGACACAAATCTATCACTCCCCAAAGTGCCCTCAAGTACTCATAATATGGCAGGACTGAAAACGCATTGCATTTCATGGATTCTTTAGATTTTAAGAGGCAGAATTGTTCCGTAAAGGGGAGCTGCTTCCAAGGCCAGGTTTCCCAGCACTAGCTCTTTTGACATTTGGGGCTGCATAGTTCTTTGCTAGTGGGGTTGGGTGGCACAACCCGGGCGTCGCGAGGCGCTGTCAGCATCCGTGGCCTCTACTCACTAGAAGCGGGGAGCACTCTCCCCACTCCGGTTGCACTAACCCAAACTGTCTCCGGGCACCGCCACAAGGCTCCTGGGAGCACTCCCTGGTGACAGACACTGCTCTCCAGGCTACAAATAGGGATGACTAAACCAGGCATCTGAGCCCATGGCTGGGCCTCATGGGCTCCAGGGCAGTGAATGGCCATGGCCTTGGGAAGGGCAGGATCCCTGGTGGGACTAGGCCTCCAGGACTTTCTCTGAAATCCGCTCACTGCAGAGTCTGCCTTATTTATTCTCTCCCCCCTCCCTGTTGGCCTCCTTGCTCCCTTTTCGTCACTTCCAGAACTCATGGCTTTGAATTACACATTCTTTCACCTTTGCTTTGGCTCCTGGGCTCCTGACTCCCTGCTGTTTATCTGTTTTCTGATTCAATTTCATAATAGGAAGAATCCTCCGGGCCTATGGGCGTATATCTCCCCATCAGAGCCAGAGCCGGCTGCCCTTTGGGCAGGTGCAGTCTGCTGGGTCTGTGGGGGACAGGATGGGGCGGAGTCACGTGACATAGCTCCCTGGAGAGGGTACGTGGGATGGCTGGCATGCTTAGCACAGGCTGAGGGTCTGGCACCATCGTGGTCATGACTAAAGCACACGTCAGTGAGGAAGGCACACGGTGGCAGGCTGTATGGTCTCCTCCCGTCATACCCTTTCATTGTCCTAACAGTCACAGAGGGCAGACATAGCCAGGCTGTGCCGCATGAGCAAAGAACGAGCTGGAGGGGTCGAGTGAGGTGCCTAAATCCACAGGAAGAGGCGGGCTGGAATCCACGCCTGTGCTCTCTCTGCCTCAGGGCTCGGTCCTGTGGGCTTTCCACTGGCTTCAATAATGTAACCCCCTGGACGAAATCTAAATGTAGAAACTAGCCTGGAACAGTATCAGGAACGGGAAGAGAGACAAGCTAAGAGCAATTATTAAAGCATAACTAAAGGAGAACAGTATGGAATAGGAAGCAAATTTCTTTTTTCTTTCAATGTTTATTTATTTTTGAGAAGGAGAGAGAGAGAGAGAGAGAGAGAGGAGAGTGGGGGAGGGACAGAGAGAGAAGGAAACACAGAAGGAAGCAGGCTCTAGGCTCTGAGCTGTCAGCACAGAGCCCGATGTGGGGCTCGAACCCACGGCCCGGGCCAGGAGATCACGACCTGAGCTGAAGTTGGACACTCAGCCAATTGAGCCTCCCAGACATCCCAGAAGCAACCTTGCCACTGTGATCTCGGTGCCCTTTCACACCTTACTCCCTCTCCCCGATCATCTTTATACAGAAATCATTACTTGTCTCTCTCTGGTCGAGCATTTGTCTCCCTCTGTTACTTTTAGTAGAAACACTCCCCACTCTGGTATCAGACAAAAAAATAAACCAGTGTGTTTTCTACAACCTTACAGCTAACACACGCAAAACACGTGACTCGTAGTAGGTGATCAATGAATGGCATCCCTTCCTCTCTCCCTACACTGTGCAGTTCTTAAAGACTGAGTGTATCTGTCTCTTAATCCGCAGAGCCTGGCGCAGAGTAGGGAACGACGATCGCTCACACGAGATGAACACTTAGCGGATGCCAGGCACTGGTCTCGGAGCCTAATGTTTGCTGACTTCCTGAGCCCTTAGTGACAGCTTCATACCGGGTACCATTTTGGCTTCAACTTACCGATAGGCCAACTGAGGGGCAGAGAGGTTAAGCAACTTGCTCAGGGGGTGGCAGAGTCAGGACTCGAACGCGGGCTGAACGGCTCCAAAGCTGGTCTTATCTGTCTGTGTGCCGGCTGTGCTGCCTCACCAGCAGCAGAAAGTCTCCTGGGTTTGCAAAGAGCATACGCCCTTGCCATCTTTTGAAATATTTATTCTCAAGGACCCCTATCTCTGTCTCCCCTGCCTCCTCTGATGGATGGACCCCGCCGCTGTCCCTCCCGTCCGGCTGAGTCACAGCCCCCATCATGCTTTCCCAGCAGTGTCGGCTGCTGCTTCCTTGCTTGGAAGGGCTGCTGGGGCATGGCCCATTGAGTTGTGCAAACAGCTCTCCCACGGCTTTGGGAACAGCAGCATCAGTCATAACTCTTGCTTCTCCAGCGGGCGCTTGCCTTCGAGACGCCACAATTCAGCCCTGCGGGGGTGACGGCCCCAGGTTCGTGGGAGCACGGAGTGGCTTCTCCACACTGGGTAGGGAGGGATGCCTCTCCCCACGGGCCAGGGAGCCACACAGCCCGGAGGAAAGGACTGGCAGGTAGGCAGAGGCTGTGCTTGGAAAAAGAGCACCTTGAAGGCTAAAGGAAGCATACAGCCAGAGGAACCCTTTGACGTTAGGATCTCGGGCACTTGCATTTTCTTCTCCGAGCTCCTTCCTGGCCCTGTTGAGTCAGGATGGGCCTGGGCCCCTTTTTACAGAGTGCTACATTCGGCATGAACCCACCTCCTGGCTCCCCACGCCCTTAAGCTGTGGGCCGGCTTCCTATTCTGGCCTCTGCCTGGCCACTCCTAAGCCCGGCTCCTGCCCTCCCAGACTGCCCTCCCTTGTCCCAGTGAGAAACCTTCCGTCTCCCCTCTGGATTTTGGAAATGACATTTCCTTGGCACAAACGCTTTCTGTCCCCGAATCCCTCTGCTACGGTGGGTGACTCCTGATAACCAGTGTCTCAGAGCTGGGAGGTCAGTCCTTCCAGGAAGCCTTGCTCTGTCTATGTCTTCGGTAGCACTTGGATGTCCCCAAGGGAGGTGGCCCGTGTGCTTGAATCACCCACTGGTGGAACTGCAAACCCCACGAGATGGGAAACCACCCGAGGACAAGGACTCTTTCCTTTATTCACCTTCACAGCCTCCGTCTGGCCAGGTGTCCGGCCCACAGAAAATGCACAGTCCCTGTTCCTGAAGTAAATGACAAAAGGATGGTCCTTAGAGTTACAAATAGGAACTTTCACTGGACCTTCTGAGATCGCAGTCGCACGGCATCCTGGGTAATCTCTCTGAAATGTAAACAGAGTCATGTGACACTTATCCGGACCTCGCGATGGTCTTTGTAAGCTCCTCAGCATGGGACTCCTCGAGTCCCTGTGTGATTGGGTCCTGTTGACCTCTCGGTCCCCCATGTCTCCCGCTGTCCCCTCACTCACTGTGCTTTAGCCATGCTGGTCTTCTTTCCACGTCCCAAGCACCAACCTCATTCCTGCCTCTGACCTTCTCCGTCTACTTGTTTCGCTATCCCCTCTCTGCAAGGCTGACTCCTCCAGTGGGAATGTTACCTTCTCGATTGGCTCTGCACCCCCATGCCCTCCAAGCACTTTCTATCACATGGCCCTGTTTTCTTGTCTTTCCAGAATTTATTATTGTTTTGTTTTTCATTTTTTGTTTTTTGCGCTTGTTGTTTGTTTGTTTGTTTAGTTTATTGTTTGAGAACGAGCGAGCTGGGGAGGGGCAGAAAGAAGGGGAGAGAGATAATCCCAAGCAGGCTCTGCACTGTCTGCACAGAGCCCAAGGCAGGCCTCAAACTCACCAACTCTGAGATCATGCATGACCTGAGCCAAAATCAAGAGTCGGAGGCTTAACCGACTGGGCTACCCAGGTGCCCCTCTAGAATTTATTTTCACAGAAATAATCTTGTTCACATATTCTCTCTCTCTCTCTCCAACTTTCGTATCTTTTACCACTGGAATATCAGCTCCCTGAAGAAAGGGCCTTCTTACGTCTCATTTTCTATGTAGATCTGGGGCCTAAAACAATGTCTGGCACATAGCATGTGCTCAATAAATATGTACCGAGTGGGTGGACCTCCGTGATCCATGTCTATGTTGGTTGTTCTTATTATGAGGTTTGGATGGACTTGTTCTCGCTGTGTTACCAGTCTTTATGGTTCAAGGTGCTTGTTTGAAGCAAGTTGCGTTGGGAAAAGCCCTTAGTGAAATATTTACCACACCTTTGGTGGTTGGTCTGTCTTCCACATCGCCTAGGGTCATAGAGAGAAGTGACTTCTGACCTTGGAAAGAACACTAATCGAGTCAGGATCGAACCTCGATTCCAGGATCTCAACTGCACAGGGATATTCCAAATCCTTCTAAATTCCTGTCACAGTGCCTGGCACACGGCAGGGACTCCATTAATTCTGGCTGTGATGCGACTGCTGTTTTCATTGCCATCATCACATGTGCTGGTTGGTAACGTCTTCCACAGTCTGTTCCTCCAGGTAGGGGTGGTGGAATTACCCCACTAAGCAACACAGTAATGGGAGACATGCTCAGTAAAGATGAAGAGAAGACCAGAAGGTCGGAAACGAAGGCCAAAGTATGCAATTTGGGGACTCAGTTGAAGCAACATCCAGATGTCAGAGTCTACCCAGAGAGGGGTGAGAAGTCATGCATAAGCTGTTCCCCCATCTTAATTTTTTTCTAAAAAATGTTAAAATATTTTCAAATGTTTTTATTTATGTTTGAGAGAGGGAGAGCCAGAGAAATGGAGCACGAGCAGGAAGGGGCAGAGAGAGAGGGACACACGGAATCCGAAGCTGGCTCCAGGCTCTGAGCTTTCAGCACAGAGCCCGACGCGGGGCCTGAACTCGTGAACCGCGAGATCATCACCTGAGCCGAAGTCAGACACTCAGCCAACTGAGCCACCCAGGCGGCCCTTTCCTCCTATTTTTAAACACGTTATTTTTTTCAGAATTGGTGTAATATGGTTCTGTGTAATATCAGTTATTCCTGATATTTACTTTGCACCCACTACTCAAGAAGCCTCAACGGTCCACATCTTAAAAGTCTCATGGCCGTAGAAACACCCGTCATGTTTAAAAGCCATGCGTAGCTCAGGTGAAGTGTGGAGCTCCTGAGCGGGTATCAGGCTGCATCCTGGAGAGCTTCTTGGAGCAGACACAGTGCCAGCAACTCTTGGCTGGATCCCTGTGCAAATGCATAGCTTCTGCCTCCTCAGAGACCCTCCCTTGTACTAATGTCACACTAACAAACATTTAGTGAGTCTCTGCTGTTCACCGGCACCGTGCCAGGCACTGTCTCTGCTGTTAGTCCATTTACATTTTGGCCCCCATCCTGTGGCACAGCTGTTGTTAATCTTATTATATTGCAGATAAATTCAATTTAAATATATTATGTATTGGAGTTTATGCTATGCACCAGGCATCATGTGAAACCTGCACCCATGTTGGAACTAAAGTACAATAATTCAGCATGAATCTATGGGGACCTGCGATAAGTCAGACAGTCTTCTCGGTATGGTGGGGGGGAGGTAGGGGCAGATAAATTACTGGTCTTTAAGAAGTCTTGGTTCAAAGGGAATTGCAGCCTTGTGAAGGAGGGGACAGGCCAGGGATAACACGTAAATAAGATGGCAATTACCTGACCACACTGACATTTCTCTTTAAGGTATGTTCGTTAACCACATTTGGATTTACGTTAGTTTAAACAAGAATCTATCCAAATCGGGGCGCCAGGGTGGCTCAGTCAGTTAAGCTTCTGACTTCGGCTCAGGTCATGATCTCGTGGTTGGTGAGTTTGAGCCCCACGTTGGGCTCTGTGCTGACAGCTCAGAGCCTGGAGCCTGTTTCAGATTCTGTGTCTCTCTCTCTCTCTCTACCCCTCCCCTGCTCACATTCTGTCTCTCTTTCTTTCTCAAAAATAAAGATTTAAAAAAAAAAAAAAAGAATCTACCCAAATTGTTTTCTTTTTTAGTGCTAACCTCGCTGTGGTTTCTGAAATTCCTCTGGAGGATCTCTCATCTTTAGGGCACCTTGCACAGTCCCTAGCCCATCATCCACACTTAATAAATATCAGTTTTCCCCTTTGTATCCTGGATTAAGATCGTGATGCTGATCTACCCATGCTCTGTGGAACTCTCTGGGCCTCTCAGGACCATGTGGTAGCTTGGGTTGACCCGTGGCAAGTAGAGGGGAGCACAGGCGTGGGGCGGGGCCAAAATCTAACTGAGAGCCTCTGAAATCAGAGAATCATGTAACTTTAGTAGTTTTCCCCTCTATTGAATGTGAAGTCTTCCAGCCTGATATTTTCCAAAAACAGCAAACTTGCCCCAATTTCAAGGAAGTGCTTATATAGTCCCTTCCCTCACTAATGACTTTCTCAGATGGGCAAAGCCATATTCTGTGGGCATGAAAGGTAAGGAAAACAGAACAACGAATGGGACCTTTACCTTGTTCCTTGTACTTTCGAATGTTATGATTTCCATCTTGGCAGCCATTGGGGAAATCCTATCCTTGGATGAGAGACCATGCACATGAACTTGAAGGAGGGAAATCTTTAAACTGAAGTTAGGGTAAGTAAAATCTTAGCAATATGTTTCTTTGCTTTTCTTACCGGGAAAGGAGTGTGTAGGGACCAACTCCATCTTGGAAGATGGAGGCAATGTTACTCAGCCTCTGATTTCCACTCCTTCCGTGGGGGACAAAATAAAAACCAGCTCAAGTAACCTTGGAAACAATGACAATCCTGAAGACCTCTGCATTTTGCATTCGGAGAAGAAAAAAAAAATATACATATATAAGTTTATTTATCTTTGACAGAGAGAGACAGAGAGAGCTTGCATATGTGTGGGGCAGGGACAGAGAGAGAGGGAGACACAGAATCCCAAGCAGGCTCTGCATTGTCAACACAGAGCCTGATGGGGGGCTCGAACTTATAAACCGTGAGATCATGACCTGAGCTGAAATCAAGAGCTGGTTGCTCAAACCCACTGAGCCACCCAGGTGTCCCTGGGAAAAAATATTTTTAATGTGAAAAATGAAATTCACCAAGAACTACATACAATGTTTACAAATAATTCTCCAATGATCTATTAGGTAAAAATTGTTTCCATTCAGTGCCAATGACTTAAATTCTAGCTGAATTTCCTCACACAGTAAAAGCCATTTATGACCCTGCTCCCCCACCACCACCCCCCTCCCCCCCCCGCCTTAGGTCACCCAGGGGTTGTCAACCTTTCAGCATCAGCGACACTTGCGGTCAGATAATTCTTTGTTGTGAGGAGTCATCCTGGGCATCATAGGATATTTAACAGCATCCCTGGACTCTAACCCCTAGATGCCAGAGGAAACCCCCCTCACCCTATTTGTGACAACCAAAAATGTCTCCAGACATTGCCAAATGTCCTGTGGGGGGTTAAAATCACCCAGATCAAGAACCACTGAACATTTGATTTATATCATTCAAAATGTTCAAGTCACAACATTTTTTCCATTCCCTTGAGACACATAAAATAAAACCATTATTTCATTTACTGTAAAACCTGTAACATGTTAACACACTGCCCGCTATTAAAATCTAAGTTTTTGTAGTGTTTACAAATATATATCCTAAATAAATTCATTATTTACTATTGGGAGAGGAGATTTTAAAGAAGCAGTTGCTAATTGAAGGAACAGTTAGGCATTGTTAAAAAGAAAACCACAGCCCCAAAATGGAGTCGGTTATGTTAAGTCTCTACATCAGCAAACCAAGACTTAATACCTAACCTAACCACAGTATCAACCCCCCACCCCGAAATATGACCTTTAACCAGCTAACCTGGAGTTTTCTGGTCAACACTAGGAGGTAATCCACTGATAGACTTTTATCCATTCCACTTGGGAGGGCAGCCTTCCCTAAAACAATGCATTCTTTGGTAATAAATGCCTTTTTTCCATTCTTTTTTCCATTCTCTCTGGCCTTAAAAAAACTTTCCTTTCCTGCAGCTTGATGGGGCTCCTTTCTGTTTGCTAGAAGGGCTGCTGGCCGGTTCATGAATTGTTGAATGAAGCCATATGAATTTTTAAACAATTTTTAAACGTTTTTATTCATTGTTGAGAGACAGAGACAGAGCATGAATGGGGGAGGGGCAGAGAGAGAGGGAGACACAGAATCTGAAGCAGGCTCCAGGCTCTGAGCCATCAGCACAGAACCAGACGCGGGGCTCGAACCCACGAATCGTGAGATCATGACCCGAGCCGAAGTCGGACGCTTAACCGACAGAGCCACCCAGTCGCCCCCAATTTCTTCCCACGAATTTTATTTTGTAACAGCGTCAACAACGAACAACTGCTCTAGACTGATCATTGTTTTGTGTTATGTACCCACGGTAATTGGAAGCCGGTTTATCGAGATTTGAAAAGAGAGCCTACCTCGTGCCAGAGATGATGATGCTGTGGATCTGGTCCTGCCTCAGGCCTCTCTCTGTCCCTCGTGTTCATGGATGACCTAATTAACAGCAGCTGATGTTAGGCACGGCGAATTCTGTGCCAGGCACTGTGCTGAGAACCTTCCTAGCATCGTCTCAGGGCACACGACCCTATGAGGTAACTGCTATCAGCCCTACTTTACGAGGATGGATCCACGTCTCAGAAGGTGACGTGACTTTCCTAAGGTCGTGTAGGCAGTGAGAGGGTGAGCAGAGATTCAAATCCACGTCTGGCTCTTACCCGCTCTTAATGAGGGCATTTCACAGCCACCTTTGCAATACGCAGTAGCTGCCTTTCCACGCTGGTCTCTTAACTCCGTTCTGCTGTGTCTGTTTATCACATGTGCTGAAAATTCCACCAGTGTGCTCTTACCTAATGGCAATACATCGAGCCCTGAGAAAAATGCTCTTTTTGAGCGTCAGGAGTATTTTCTCTTGGCTCCGTCCAGGAGGGAAACTGTTAGCCGGTCGTACAACGGAGCCTTTGCTGTCAGACCAAACAATGACATCTATTAATCACATGAAAAGCAGGACCAAAAAACCAGTTCTCTTTCCTGTGAATTGAGTCTGACGGGTTTCATGGTGTGTATGCCAGGGCTACCGGGGCTTAAGCCTCAGCCTAACAGGGCTGAGCTGTTGGGGTTTGGACCATTGGAGGCAGGGTGGGTTAGTGGCTGGGGATTTTGCATCCTTAATCACTGAAACTGAAGCAGAGAGCCAGGGGCCACGGGAAGAAAGAGGCTCTGGGCGGAAGAGTGAACTGGTCTTAGGTGGATGGAGTCCCGGGAGGGAGAACTGCCTGCAGACTGTGCACCTCGCACGGGCCCCAGGCTCAGGGTCTAGCAGTCTGAGGAACCATGCTGTGGGGTCTGGCCTGGCCTTTCTCAGAGGGAGCTCTGCATGCTAACCTCCCAGCTTCCTAACCAGGGTTGTGTTGGTCCATCATCCAATGACCTCTGAGGACGGGCAGGACGCGTGGTCGGAGCGCGACGAAAGGGAACTGGGTGGAGGAGGTGAGAACCTGCTTCTCTCCTCGCCTGCAAAGCATCCCTCTTCCTCCATGCCAGGGAACAAGAATGAGAAGAGAATAAAGAAACTTCTGGATCTGCAGCTTCTGTCACATTGGGACCGTGTAGGTAGAGAAATATCCCACCCATTCAGATGCGGCAGTTGTTAAGGAGGCTGACGGAGTTCAGGAGCCTCCCCTGCAGCCTTTGAGGCAGGACCAGGAGCTCCCAGTTTCCCCATCGTCTTATTAAATGGAGTCGTAATCACAAGGCCTCCTTCTGAGCTCCTTTCTCCTTCGCCCTCTCTAACAACCTGAATTTGGCACGCTTCCCTTCCCCTTTAACCCTCACAAGCTAAAAATAATATCCTCTTGGAATGAGCCAAACAGTGTCAGTTGGAGGAGTTTAATTAGCAGGAGTGGGCAGGAGACAGCTCGGGCTTTCCCGGTTTGCTGCCTTCTCTCCGGGGAGCTGGAGCCAAGCACAATTGGAAAATCCAGGTTCATGTGCACCAGACATGGGGTTTCTAACTTGCAGAGAGAGTCTCCCCGGCAACCCGGTTGCTTTCATCTCTGCGATAGCAGGCAGGGGCCCTGGGGATTTGAGGGCAGGTGCGTTAAGAGCATGGGACTAGATGCCGGACTAGATTTTCAGGATTTGCTTCCTGCCTCCCATTTACTGACTCTGTGACTTTCGATGGGCTGCCCGACCTCTCTGTGCCTTGGCTTCCACATCTGTGAAATGGGGGTAATCACAGCCCTCACTTTATAGGTCTGTCATGGGAATAGGTGAGTCGAGTAGGAAGCTTAGAATACTGCGCGGCACAGGGTGAGTGAAATGTGGAACATATGTTCCTGTTATTAGTTGCTTGCTCTTTTTGACTTTAGTGAAAAAAAGTCTAGATTTCCCCTCCCCCCACCCCAGCTGACAAAATGTTGGCTTCTTCATCTTTTTATTTACTTTTAAAAATTTTATTTAAAATATTTTGAAGTTTGTGTGTGTGTGTGTGTGTGTGTGTGTGTGTGTGTGTGTTTGTTTTGGGGGGTGCACACACAGGGGAGGGGCAGAGAGAATGAGAGACAGAATCCCAAGCAGGCTGTGAGCCATCCATCAGCACAGAGACCAATGCGGGGCTCGAACTCATGAACTGTGAGATCGTGACTTGAGAGATCAGGAGTCAGATGCTTAGCTGACTGAGCCACCCAGGTGCCCCCTTCCCCTTTTTATTGAGGCCCCCTAGGTTAAAACAGCCACTCGAGAACAGTTTCAATCAAATACTGTTGAAATCAAAGAGTGTTGACAACAGAAATGTATCTAATTTGCATATATGTCTGTTTATTTTTTACTGGAATTCGGTATATCCAAACATCATGAATTATTGGACCTGGAAGGCTCTCTGACATCCAGTGTCCTCGAGATTGCCTTTGACACAGCAGCAGTGCTAGCAGGAGAGGTTGGATAATCACGAGATAAGGTGAGGATAACACTGAGACCTTGCGGAGTACTTTATAGTTTGTACATGGTTGCTTTTGTTAAGCGATGTCCCCGTTCTACTCTTGGGTGCCTCCTCATGAGATAGATTAGGACCTCCTTGGCCGTGGGAAGAGACTCAATGGTCTGTGGTAACTGGCAGAGGCGGGGTCACAGATGGAGTCACGGGAACAGCCTGCGTGTATGGCTGGGCTCCAACGCATGACAGGGGATAATCCAAACCATTGTGGCCTTTGCAGCGTAATGAATACCAATCGGGAGTAGGTTCGGTGCTCCGAGGGCTCAACCGAATCATGGGTGGCATATATGAGCAGAGTCTGGGTTCAGAGCCGCATGGCACTGGTATCCAGGCCAGCAAAAACTATCTTGATCAAAGTGAGAATAAAGGCGGCGACTGGGTGTGGAACGAAACCCAGCCTCGGTCCTCTCGGAGACTGCTTGTGGGAAGCGGGTTAGCAGGCAAAGTCCCAGCCAGAGACAAGGAGCTCCCAGCAAGGGTCCAGTCTCGGCTGGTCGGGGATGCTGAGACAATTCACGGAGGCAGGAGGGTCCTGCAGTACGGGGTAATCTGCACTCACAGGCACAGGGGCATCTGGGGCCCCCCTGGAGACATGTCAGCCCATGTCCAAGCAGTGACCGCATCTCAGATTTCACCAGCAGGTAGCGAACTGACTCACTTGCTTTCATGGAACGCAATCTCATCCATATCACCGGATCTTCCCAAAGTAGATGTAGTAACTGTTGGCTCCGTTGTACAAGCTTAGAGAGAAAAAATTATCCATGGCCACAGAACTAGTAAAGTAAGTGAGGGTATGAAATTAACTCCAAACTCCTGTGTCTTTGTTTCCCCCGGAACATCACTCGACCCATGACAGGGGCTTCATTCATTCTTTTGGAAAACTCAATATTTAGCAAGTCTAGCCTTGAAAAACCTAGACCTCTCTTCATATAATTTATTTGTTAATTTTTTTTTTCTGGAGCTAAACATTGAATCTTTGTCCACTTACACATGACAGATCGTCCTATCTTTTTGTCTCCCTTTTCTTCCCCTTAACTTTTCTTCTTCCTCCATCCACCACAGACCGTGGTGGCTTAATACAACACCATTTCTTGTTGCTTGAGTCTAAGGATTAGCTGGACGGTCTTGTTCTGTGGGTGATATCGACTGGGCCTTGCTCTTGTGCCTGAGGTTAGCTGGCAGGTTGGCAAGGGGCTGGCTGCTCTACAACGACCTTACCTGGCATGGACAGGATGACTTAGGTCTTTGTCTGTGTCTCGTCCCCCGTTAAGCTAGCCTTGACTTGTCAACACGGCACCTGCAGAGGTCTAAAAGAGAAAGTCCGCAGGACCTTTGGAAGCATAGGCACAGAACCAGCATATCATTTCATCTGTCTCATTGTACCAAGCAAAGGAAATTGCAAAGCTAGCCTGGATTCAAGGGTTTTGGAACAAGACTTTGCCTCTTTAAGGGAGGAGTGGGAAAATCATATTGCAAGGGGCACAGATACAGGGATAAGAAAAATTGCAGCCACGAATTTTTTTTCCAAATGACCTACCAGCCCTTCCCTTTTCTCTCTTCTGTTCTCTTAATAACAATTCATCATTAAATGAACGATTAGTGTGTATTCTAAAAGTATTTGTTAAAATTATTTGTTATAATACATAGTGATTAAAAATAATCATTAAAATAGTTAATTATTTTAATCAAATGAAGACACTGAGTTAGACACTAAGGAATCCATGCTAGAAAAGGAAATGCACGGTTCCTGCCCTCTTGTGGGTTACATTCTAGCGGGGATCAGAGAAAGAGTAATTAAACAATGTGACTTTGAAGATGCTCATAGTGCTGCCAGGGAGAGGTGCAGAGGGCTAGGAGAGGAGGGATAAGGGAAGCTGACCTAGTCTTGGGAGGTGGGGAGCTCGGGGGAGGATTTCTCTCATGAAATCATGATTGAGAAGACCAGGAGACAACTAGGCAAAGCTCGGGTGGGGACTTCTAGGCAAGGGAACAGCATGAGTGAACACCCATGGTCAAGTACTAGATAGGAAGGAAGGCCAGTGTGGCTAGAGAAAGAGAGAGTATGATCCTCAGTGCCGCTGAAGAGGTAGCTGTGGACAGACCTTGTAGGCCACCGTGAGAAATTTGCTCATTATGCTAAAAACAACGGGAAATCATCGAATGGTCTTGCGTTGTGTGGGGTGGGTGGATGGGAAGGGACGACATCACTCTACAAAGCGATGGATAGAGATCAAATCTGAGATTGAACAGTTGCTGGAGAAGGAGGATATATTTGCCAGTTGCTGAAATCTTTTGGAGATGTGGACAATAGACTTGAGGTTTCATATGACAGGAATGTGAATCAGCAGCTAACAAATAGTGCCCCGGACATCTTTCCCAGGCCCAAATCATCATTTTGTACCAAAAATCCTTGCTGCATTTGTTTTGCTAATATTTTATTTTAAAATCTGGACTCTGTGGTTAAGAGCGGAGGATCTGAAGCTAGACTGTTTGGGCTCACTCTGGGGACTGTGCACATTCTGTCTGTAGGACCTTGGAGGCTGGTCACCATTTCTCTGCTGAGGTTTCCTCACCTGTGACATGGAGGTGACCATATTCCTGGTGTCACAGGTTTGTTAAGAGGAGAATTTATACGTGCAAGTCACTTTTAAAAGGCTGAGAAATAACTTTAAGTTCTGATTGTCATTGATAGTTTTATTATTTTATTATAATATAATATTAATAATATAATGTTATTAAACACGTGCTATTTGTGTTAGGACTCTCGTCCATTTTTGATTTTGCAGTTATCCATCTTGTAAAAGGATTTTAGTAGGCGTTCCCTCAGTTCTGGGGGAAAAAAACCTGTTTTTCTGTGACTGCAGCGGTTATATAACATATGGACTAGCTATTCTCTTTTTGAATTTACTTTTCTCTCTTTTGTAAAAATTTTAATTCCAGTATAGTTAACGTACAGTGTTATATTGGTTTCAGGTGTACAATATAGTGATTCAACAGCTGTGTACGTTACTCAGTGCTCATCATGGCGTGTGTACTCTTTTTTTTTTTTTTTTAACTTTTTTTTTCAACGTTTATTTATTTTTGGGACAGAGAGAGACAGAGCATGAACGGGGGAGGAGCAGAGAGAGAGGGAGACACAGAATCGGAAACAGGCTCCAGGCTCTGAGCCATCAGCCCAGAGCCTGACGCGGGGCTCGAACTCACGGACCGCGAGATCGTGACCTGGCTGAAGTCGGACGCTTAACCGACTGCGCCACCCAGGCGCCCCGATGGCGTGTGTACTCTTAATCCCCTTCTCCTGTTCTACCCATTCCTCCCCCCGCCACCCCCACCCCTCTGGTAACCAAGCATTTATTCTCTCTAGTTAAGAGTCTGGGTTTTGGTTTTTGTCTTTGCTTGTTTGTTTGTTTGGATACTCTATTCTCTAAAGGACAGACATCTCTAGAACCAACTGACATTCACATTTCTATTTATTTATTTATTATTTTTTTCCCAATGTATATTTATTTATTTTCAGAGAGCGAGAGCGAGCTTAAGAGGGGCAGAGAGAGAGAGAGAGAGAGAGAAAGAGAGAGAGAGGGAGAGAGAATCCCAAGCAGGCTCTGTTTTGTCAATAAAGAGTCCAATGCTGGGCTGGAACTCACGAACCATGCAATTATGATCTAAGCTGAAATCAAGAATCCCACACTTAATGGAGCAGGCGCCCCTTAACTGTGTTTAAAATGAGGTCCATTTTGTATAACTTTTCAAGATTATTGGAATAAAATTGCTCATAATGTTCTTTTGAAATGCCTGCCCTGTATGCATTTATGTCTCTTTTCGTTTGTAACGTGTTCCTTTGTGCCTCAATATTTTTTGTGCTTCATTAGTCTTGACAGATCTGTGCTTATTTTACTGATCATTCAGAAAACTAGCCTTTTGTTCCATTGATCTTATTCTGTTTTCGATTTCATTATCTCCTCCTCTGATCTTAATAATTCCCACTTGCTATTTTCTTTAGTTTTAATATCCTCCTTTCTAATTTATTGCACTGAACATTTAGTTCATTAATGTCCCACCTTCCTTTCCTTTTACTCTTTGTGTTTGAGGCTCCTCATTTCCCTCTAACACCTGCTCCAGCTACTTCTCACAGATTTCTTTCACGCTCCTTCATTTTCATTCAATCCAACTATTTCACCATTTCCATTTTCATCTCTCCTTTGACTCTTTTAGTTAGATCCTTTGAAAAATGTACAGACATATGTGGATTGTTTTAGCTGTTACCTGATCACTGATTTGCATTTTATTTATGTTGTTATCAGACAGAGTGAATTTATGATATCGATGATGTTGGTGTTTATTGTAAGATTTTTGTTGGTAAATGTCTTCTGTGTTTTTGAAAATGATTTCTCTTCTCCATCTTCCACCTTCTCAGTTCTCTCTTCAGCTGCATCTAACCTTCTCCTTAATCCATTTATTCATTTGTTAAACCTCTAATGAGCTACTTATGATTATTTCTAGCAATTCTAGTTGGCTACCTTTTGAATTCATCTCTTTTTTAATAGAGTTCTGTTATTTTAAAACTATGTGCAGTACTTTTATTCATTTTCAATATCTAAATATTTCCACTAAAAAATAAATATTTCCACATTATTCTATTATTTCTAGTTCTTGGGTTGTTAAGTTTTGTTTGTTTGTTTGCCTGATAATTGAGATTTTTGGATCTCATATTTTCCTTATTGTTGTGCCCTTTTAGGCATTGAGTTCGTCTTCAGAATGGATTAATTATTTTGCAGAACTTCTGCATGTCTTGCCTTATGAGGCTATTGCCAACATATAATTTTAAGATTGTTTATGATGAGGGTGGCCAATAGAAACCACAGGGGTTTTAATGACTAGGAGCCGGTTTTCAGGCTAATTTCTGGGTTTGCTGTTCCTGCACCTTTCATCCACTTTAAAATTGGACCACATATTTATTCCTGTCATGAGCTTGGAGCTTTTCTTTATTTGCCAGCAACTTTTCTTTCTCTTGAATGAAAGCCCGAGAAATAAGACTAATTTTGTTCTGGGCCGATGGACAGAGCTTTCATAATCCGTGAGTACAAGGTGGGATTTGAATTCCAGCTGCCCCACTTTGTATTGTCTTTGGATGGGCATTAGAGCCTCAGCATCCAGATCCTAGGATGTATGCCTCTTCTAATACCTGACTGTTGTCACTGAATCACCCTTTGGGTTATTGTTTGGCATTGATTTCCTTTTTCCTTTCTTGCGCACAGAGATCTCTCTTGTCTTAAATTTTGAGTTAATTTTTATCATTTTATCCAGAATTTCTATGGACTTAAAGTATGAAATGGGACAAAGTGCATCAGTTTAGTTGTCATGTTGCAAAAAGTCAGCTTCAGATATTTCCACAGTAATATTTAATGCAGGAAAACAAAAGAACATTATCACCAGAGCTCTAAAATAACTAAAGCATGACCAACACATTGGACCCAGCTTGCACTGACTTTCCAAGAGTGGATTTTCAAAATTTTAGGAATATTACCAGCCAGTTGTTAAACAGACATTATTTTAAATTAAATTATGCAATGCTGTAATTAAGTATTTTTTTAAAAAATGGAAGTATTACTCAAGACTCACTAATTCCTAAGTATTTCAGTAGATTTTACTATTATCTGTGATCATGAGGCTATTTATGTCTATTGTTTCTATAAAGTGCAGATATTATATAATGTAATATGATCATATGCTTCTGAGCATCTTTCCCCAAATCCACATTCAGTGACATCATGTTGGTAGCTCAATGTGGAATTATTCATCCCAGGAGAATCAGCAAATGTTAAAATCAGGTCTTTCTGTTCCTCTGCAGTTAAACATTTACTGAGAAATTACTAGACCCAAAAATATCACAGCGATTAATGTATAAAAGCAACATACATACATTCTCAAATAAGAAATAATTCAGGGAATAGGGCACCCATCAATATCTTTTAGAAAACAAAGTCAATGATAAAATCAAGGCAATGATGGGAATACGAATTAAATTGAAAACAAAATGAATTGAAATATGAATTGGAAACAAAAAATAGAGAATCAGAAATGAAATAAAGGTTGATGAGTATAAAATAAATTCAAGCTTAGAACTAAAGCAAAACAATTTTAATAAGTAGCTTATGGCACATAATTTACTGTTATAAACACCGGCATGGTTTAAAGAATGATACATAAAACAAATAGGAGGTTGGGGAAATGAGATGGCAGAAGTTATTTTCTCATTTTTGAATTTACTCATCTTATAAAGCAAAAGGAATTTGATGTCATTCAATGAGAACATCATTTAAAAATAACCACCCCAGGAGTGACTGGGTGGCTCAGTCAGTTAAGCCTCCAACTTCAGCTCAGGTCATGATCTCGCGGCTCCTGGGTTCGAGCCCCGCGTCGGGCTCTGTGCTGACAGCTCGGAGCCCAGAGCCTGCTTCGGAGTCTGTGTCTCCCTCTCTCTCTGCCCCTCCCCTGCTCACGTTCTGTCTCTCTGTCTCTCAAAAATAAATAAACATTTAAAAAATAATAAAAATAACTGCCTCGCCAAAAACCTTAAAATGGCCACATATTAAAAGTTCTCCACCTAAGATTGAGATAACGATAATGATGAGTGCTTTCCTACTTTTATTTCACATCAGTAATGTAGCTCCTCACAAAAGGTGAGCTCGTGACCGGAGCTGAAATCAAGAGTCAGCCTCTTAACCAACTGAGCCCCGCAGGCCCCCTCAAGAATTCATATTGTTAAACACAATTTATATGCAGGGTTACATGGTTCATTTGACTCCTCTAGGTTACTTCCGTATGTCATTTATTTCACACCAATGATTCTAGTTTTCAAGGTTCTCCTTTACCTTTACCTGTGTGATTACTGCAAAACACTGAAAATGTTATGCTTCCTCCATTTTTTCTTCTTTTTTTTTTTTTTTTTCAACGTTTATTTATTTTTGGGACAGAGAGAGACAGAGCATGAACGGGGGAGGGGCAGAGAGAGAGGGAGACACAGAATCGGAAACAGGCTCCAGGCTCTGAGCCATCAGCCCAGAGCCCGACGCGGGGCTCGAACTCTCGGACCGCGAGATCGTGACCTGGCTGAAGTCGGACGCTTAACCGACTGCGCCACCCAGGCGCCCCTCTTCTTTTTTGAAAATAGTGGTACTTTGTCTACATGGCCAGTGTTTAGAGCCATTGTATGTTATCCCTTCTTTGACGAACCCTTCTAAGATTTTAGTTGTAAATGTAACGTCATTGCTCTCCATCAGTCCTTATGTCAATACCTTTATGATAATTTCATATGTCTGAGGTTTACTTTTAAGTAGATTTCTTGGAAACAGTGCTTGGGAACAGCATTACCCGAATTCTTAAATGCAATAGTAGCTTGTCTCTAGCTTTTACATGTAGTCTGTATGGATACATACAAAATCCTTAGCTTGAATTTTTCCCTTGAGCATCTTAAACACGTGTTAGTTCATGCCTTTCTTTCTGGCATAAAGCACTGTGATAAAGCCTAACGTTATTTTTGATATAAGACTTTTGCATTTTTGCCTAGATGTTAAAAAGGTTGTTTATTTTTCTTTTAAGTCCAGAAATTTTTCTGGAAAATGTTTCTGTGCTCAATTTTCTGAGTCAATATTCTTAGGTATGTGCTGTGCCTTGGTAATATGTAGTTTTAATTTATAGTGTATATTTTATTGTAAAACATCTGGTATATTTTAATTTATAGGAAAGTTTTTCTCAATTATTGTCCTTATTTTTCTTCCGTTCCTTTGTTTCATTTTTTCCTTCTCAGGGACTGCTATTATACAATTGTTGAGTCTTCTTTGTCTGTATTCATTATTTTTTACTTTTTCTTAGATCATTTTATGTCTTCTTAATTATTTTTCATGAAAAAAATCTGTTTTCTCACTTCGTATCCCTCTCAACCTTTATCTGTTATATTTATTTGCAATTGTATGCCTTCTGTTTTAGGCTTCAATTTGGAAATGATTTGTCTTTTATTTATAATTCTTTCCTGAGTTCCTTCCCATTTCATTTCTGACTTTTTTTTTTTCTAATTGTGATATAGTGTTGGTCTTTCATTTTACATATCATACTCAATGTATTTTAGCTCAGGGGCACCTGGGTGGCTCTCTTGGCTAAATGTCTGACTCTTGATTTTGACTCAGGTCATGGTCTCACGGTTTCATGAGTTCGAGCCCCTACTCAGGCTCTGCGCTGACAGTGCAGAGCCTCTTGGGAGTCTCTCTCTCTCTCTCTCTCTCTCTCTACCTCTCTCTCTATCCCTTCCCTTCTCATGCTGACTCTGTCTCACTCAAAATAAATAAACTGAAATCATTTTTTAAAGTATCTCTGAACTCATTGAGGAATACTGTGTCTTTACTGTGGCCATGACCTTTCCGTGTCTTCTGTGTGCATTTGTTGTCTTTAGGGAGTTAGTTTCCTATGTTCTTTTAATCCTTGCCCAGTTTTAGGTGAACCCAGTTTTCTTGAACTTCCAGAGGCAGGCGTGGCTCATGATAGTTTTTCTAATTTCAAAGCTCCATTTCTCCATTGTTACGAGGTATGTCAGCTCGATCGCTACTATATATCCCTTGGCTCTGTTCATCTTCGCTACTTTTATCTGAAACTTGCATTTTCTTTACCTTAATTGTCTCTGTTCTGTGCAGTGAGGAGTGCAGGCCAGAAATTCTTCACCACTGTGGGCATTTGTCTTCAAGGGGAGATTGGCTAGTGTTGAGAGTTGCCAATGTCCAGAATTCTTCAGACCCTGCCTGCAGACATTGCCTTTCTGCTTCTTATGCTCATGCACTTCTGGAGTCAGCAAACCCAGCGTAGCTCACTGTACTTTACGGTGAATCCCCGGGGGCCATCTTTGGATCCTCCTAGTGTCAGTTTTGTCAAATGCTCTCTATTTCTTTTCTCTTTTCCTTCCCACACTTCCCACAGCTCAACGGTTGTAGCTACCTGTGTTGTGCTGTCTATTTTTATTTTGTGTTTCATGGGGACACCTGGCCACTTGATTCGGTTATGTATCAGGGGCTTATGTTTTTGTTATGTAGCTTCACTGTCTTTACATGGGATTCAGGTAGTTTTAAAATATTACGAGGGAACACGGGTGGCTCAGTCAGTTAAGCGTCTGACTTCAGCCCAGGTCATGATATCAGTTTGTGAGTTTGAGCCCCACGTTGGGCTCACTGCTGTCAGCATGGGGCCTGCGTCAGACCCTCTGTCTGTCTCCCTCTTTCTCTCTCTGCCCTTCCCTGGCTTGCACTCTCTCTTAATAATAATGATAATAATAATATTAAATAATAATAAACATTAAAATACATAATAAAACATTAACAATACATATATTATGCCTCTGTCACCACCAATTTTCCAGACTCCACTAGGGCATTAGTTAACAATTAATAATTAAATGTTAGTTAATGTATAACTAATTAATTATTTTTATTTACTCATATATCTATATCAATAAACATAAAATATTTATAAATTTTATTTATATTTATATCACTTTAATATAGAATTTATAGATTATCTATTTTATATACATTATAACTTTATGTGTGATATATATAATTATATTCATATGTGATGCGATATAATTATATATATGTGATATATATAATTCTATATGTATATACTTTATATACATATCTTTATGTGTGATATATATAATTTATATGTATAAATTATACATCTATAAATATATATGTAATATATAATATGTATTACATATCATACATTATTTATGTATATTTAATATATAATTTATATATAAATTATAAATAGAGATTATATATTACATGTATAAATTATAAATATATACTATATATTATATAATATATAATATAAATATATAATTCATATATTATAAATACATAATTTATTTAATATATAATAAATATATATGGCTTATATAACATATTTTTATATCATAAGTATATAATTTATATGTAATTAATATATAAGTTAATAACTAAGCATTAATTAATATATAAGTAATCCTGACAAAAATAATATTTAAATAATAATATTATAAGACATGAATAAGATTTGAAAAGACATGTTAAAATGTCTTCACCTTTCTTAGAAAACTTAGAGGGTCATTTTCAACATTATTTAAGAAATCTAGGGGCGCCTGGGTGGCGCAGTCGGTTAAGCGTCCGACTCCAGCCAGGTCACGATCTCGCGGTCCGGGAGTTCGAGCCCCGCGTCAGGCTCTGGGTTGATGGCTCGGAGCCTGGAGCCTGTTTCCGATTCTGTGTCTCCCTCTCTCTCTGCCCCTCCCCCGTTCATGCTCTGTCTCTCTCTGTCCCAAAAATAAATAAAAAACGTTGAAAAAAAAATAAAAAAAAAAAAAAAGAAATCTATCTTAAAATAGGAACAAGCATCATAATTAATAGTGAAATATCAAAATCCCTTCCATACAATAAGGAGAATTGTAGCTATTTCTGGTGTTGATATAATTAGTAGTAATATTAGCAGATGTCTTAATCCTACCTTTCACGAACACAGGAGTCAGTTCTAACATTACAAGATTAATTACCAGTTAACTCCCAGAACCCACCTAATAGTGGGCAAGTGTAATCGGTCTATTTCTCATCCTAGTCTGGTTTGTCTCAGGCTAAACAAGTCAGAGAAGTCAGGTGGAGGTGTGCCATTATAATTACAGCCATTAGAGGCTGAAAGATGGCAGAACTTATGCTCTGAGTTTTATTCTGCAAATTCAATAAAAAATATTAACTTGTGCCTGATTTGGAGCGCGTTTTGATGTCTGTTTTTTCCCTGGTTTCCACAGTTTCATAAAATAGAGACATTTGTTAAGAGTAGTTGTTTATTTTTATTTCAGGAAATAAAAATAAATAAAAAGACCATGAGGCTTTAAAGCACATTTGCAAAGCTATGTTTTAGGTACTAAAATAATTCCAAATACATCTTAAGGAAAGTTCATTAAGAGCTTAAAATATAAAACTTTTAATAATTCCAACAAGTGACGAAAAAAAAAATGGCAGTTCCATATGAGAATCGATGAAGGGAAAACATTTCTTAATTAATATGGGCAAAACTATTTTGGCTGGTTTTGCTCGCTTCCTCTGGCCGTGGCAGGAGCCTGGGAATACTGCCTGCTGACATGTCCCTCCAAGTGTGCACTCTGATCTGGTTGGTGTCAGAATGTTGGCTTAGAGGTGAGCGAGAGATTTGCCATTTACTGAAGCGGACACCGAGTACTTATTCACACAGTTTTTTCCACCCCTGTTTCCTCTTGCCAAAATGCTGTATCAGAAATAGTTGGAAGAATGGAAAGTGTTCAACCTGGGGAACAGAAAACACAAGACAAGAGTAAGAGGGCGTGAGCTCTGTTATTCAGTTAATTGAAAGGTTGTTACGGGGAGAGAAAGTTGTTTGGCATTATACCAGAGGGAAACACTACAGTCCGTCAACATTGTATCGGAGTGAATTTCAGCTCCCAGCTTGAGGAAGCCAGTCTCACTTGCACTGTATGCATCCCCCTCCCTGCCACCCAGATTTATTCCCAGAATCCGGGGCTTATTCCAGGAAAGAACTCTCCCACAAATTTGTACGCTGCTTCCCCTGAAGTCCCCCTTCAAGCAATAGAGGTTTTGTTGGCATTAAAGGGATAAATCTGTGTTTCGGTTTAAAATATGGATGGTTTTACACCCAAGGTACTATCAAGTGCGAAGAAGTCACTTTCACATTGGGATGCTTACTTGGAGAGGTAATAACATTGCACCTGGCCTGCCTGGGAATTAATGAAAGACAAATGATCAAAACACAGAGTTTCTTCTTTAGAACAGATGGAGGCACCTTGGTGCTAAGACTCAACCAGACTAATTATACACCACCGCAAATAACTTGCCTTCAAAGGTACCCTCACAGACTGGACGTAGCCAATGAGGAGGCTTAAGGGGGATGCGAGGCCAGGGAAGATAGTGTTTCAATTGGTTCCATCCAGACATCTGAAGACATTCAATCCTGGCTTAGTCATCTGATCAGTTTGGCTCTAACCTGTTTTCAGAATTAAAAAAAAAAAAAAAAAGTGCATACATTTGGAAAGACTTGGATGGATCTCTTTCTTGGGTCAAATGTTCTGGCTCTACACCACCAGGCAAGCTGAAGGGCAGATTCCTTTCACTGGCAGGGCTTCCACTCAGCTGTCACGTCTCTATGTGGTTGGGGTGGTGGCCAAGGGAAGTGGAGAGCTGGAAGGTTCTGGTGGAATGGGGTCTCAGAAACTAGGTCAATGCAGCCCAAAGTGACATTGTTATTCAAAGGTAATGAGGAGTCACAGAGTCATTGCCAAGACTCTTCTTTTGCGATATGGTGGGGATACCTCTCTAGAAAACCTGAGAATTGTAGGCTGGCTGGCTTTAGCCCCAGTAGAATGTCTCATTCATGATTGAGGCCCCTTTTCTTCTTCATTAGTCTTTTACGGATCTGCTCCTTTGCCACAAGGCAATAAACTTGGAAACATGGCCTCCACCTGTGACCACTCACCTGTATGCTCCAAATGAATAAACACCGTACCATTTTGTCCACTGCTGCATACCCAGTTTTTAGCAACGCTCTTAGCACACGTTTGTTAAGCCAATATTTGTTAAGGCAAGAAATAAAAACATGAGTGAAAAAGAAAGAGAGACAGAGAAAGAGAGAGAGACAGCCTTTCTACTCGCTTTATGATCTCTAGGGCTGAGATTTATCATCCGAGAGTTTCTTCATATTATTCCCATTGTGAGAGAGAGTAATCAGAAGGAAGGTATGAGGGGTCAGAGCTGAGATTAGTTAGCACAGACTGATCACTATCAGTGGAACAAGGAAGTTCTTATTGTCAAAGCAGAGTAGAGAGAGATTAAAAGGTCAAGTCCAATAGCCAAGGTTTTCAGCTGAATCAAAGAGCTCAGATTGGCTTCCAGGGTTCAAGGACTAGAAGACTGTGAAGGGTCAGAAGTATTAAGCCAGATGGGCATATGGAGAAGAGAACCAGCTATAGGCTGGAACCACAAAGTCCTGAGTTCAAAACTGACTCCAACATTTATCATCTGCATACAGTTCTTGAGCAAGTTACTTTTGATGTCCGTCCTCACTATAAAACAGCGATAAGAATCCTGACACCATGAGGTCTTTGACTTTTTTCCTTTCTTCCTTTTCTTTGCTTTTCTTTCTCCTTTGCTTCCACCTTTTCCTGCCTCTTCCTGTCCAGAAACCACTGCTCACCTTCCTGTTTAATATTATCCCACTTATCAGACCTCTTTGTATCTAAAAACTCTATTATAAGCATGGCTTTTCAGAGTTCCCAAGAATACTGAAAGTTGCCTTCTGCCTCTGCTGCACTACAGCATGCAGGAAAACAACTAGAACAGCTAAACAGAAGCTTTTTTTTTTTTTTTTTTAAGTCAAAGACTTGAACTAAGTGCTAACATCCCAGAGAGGAAATAAACTCAGAGAAGGGTACCAGCTACCTGAATAGGTAGCTGGGAGGCTGAAAGGCAGACCGGGCCTTCCTATAACCTCATGGTACCGTAGGGACACAAGTCCGGAGTCCAGGGCCCGCCAAGGATGGGAGCTCTAAGAACACCTCACCGTGGTCTGGTTTGGCATGTGGAGGGGCCACACTCCAGGAGTAAGGGTAAACCAGGAAACTATAAGATTCAGTCCTCGTACAGATTAAAGTCTACCTTTTAAATCCTCTCAGTGCCGTGAACTAGATCAAGGTAACTGTAGCCGCAGCCCTTATGTCTCATTGTCCAGACCTGGGCCACATGCCAGACCAACCTCAGGCAAAGGGGAATAGGATTTCCATGTTTGATGTTGAACCTATGATTCTTTTAGAAGAAAAGAGAAGTGAATAGTTAATGATAAGCAACCAATGGATTGTGTCGTCATCATCCTTATCATCATCATCATCTTCGTCATCATCAGCTATCGTTCACGGATCTTTACTACGTGCCAGTCATTTCTATAAGCACTCAACATGCACGGCCATTAAATTTCCATTGCCACACCACAAGTATGAATGATAGGTCTCTATTTAGTGGAAGAGGCTAACATACCACACGCAAGATTTGAACCCAACTCCCTGCCCTGACTTATTAAACACTCACTATGCACTGTTAATTATCCTGGACACTGGAGACGTATAATATTTTCCCTCTAGGAGCTCCAAGTTCAATCGTCCAGAGAGAATCAAGAGCAGAGGAGCCAGTTTACTCTTTGATGGGTCTTACCTCATGCTGATGGCTCTGCCTTGAAAAAGTGTGCGTGCTTTGGTACCTATTAGAAAGCATCTCTTGGCTGCATGGAAATATTTCCTGATGACTCCCATTGTCCTGACTCCACTATGGTCAATTTGCAATATTGACCCCCAATATATATAAGCCCCCAATTCTAAATACTCCCAGGTGTGGTTGCCCAAGGGTGGGGAGAGCTTTCCCACGAAAAGGTTGCTAATCTTTGCGCTCCGAGTTGCTTAATCTTTGTGCTTTGTGAAATTACTGCCAACAGTGTAAGGATAGCTTCGGAAATACAAACATAATTTTTCTTTCTCACAGGTATTGCGCTGGACCCATTGTGGGCTCACATCATTTCTTTTTTTTTTTTAATTTTAGCATTCACAAAATTTGTTTGGAGGACTCACTTTGTTCTTAACTCATTGCACCTTCTATAAAGGTAACTTTATTTAACACAATCCTGGGAAATATGTGTTATGTGCTCCATTGTGCAATGTAAAAAAAAAAAAAAAAAAAAAAAACACCTTAGAATACATTTTATAGAGCCTAAGCTGACCCCATTATAAGTAGATTAACAAATTTTCTAGATCAGGGAAACAAAAGGGAGGCGGGCGCTTGAACTTTTAGCATCTACGCTGACGTAGACTAGTGAAACTAAGGTCATGCACGCCTAGCAACCGAAACCCAGTCCCCCCAAGAAGCCCTGAGGTCAAGCTCTTTCCCTATCTCGCTTGGGGAATCCAACAACGAGCTCATGGGATTTGACCGTGATGTACTTGAGATCTTTTTTTTTTTTTTTAAATTTTTTTTTTCAACATTTATTTATTTTTGGGACAGAGAGAGACAGAGCATGAACGGGGGAGGGGCAGAGAGAGAGGGAGACACAGAATCGGAAACAGGCTCCAGGCTCCGAGCCATCAGCCCAGAGCCTGACGCGGGGCTCGAACTCACGGACCGCGAGATCGTGACCTGGCTGAGGTCGGACGCTTAACCGACTGCGCCATCCAGGCGCCCCAACTTGAGATCTTTTTTAACGCCATGCTGGAGATTGGGAGACTAGTTCAAACCATTTCTCTGGCGTGGTTATTCACTCTGATCCATCTTTTCAGTGTCAGCTGCCCTCCACTGCAGACCCCACTGAGCTGGGTTTGGCCTCAGACAGCTGGGACAGACACGCCAGCAAGTGGCTGTTTACTCGGCACCTGCATTCTCCACCTCATGGTTGACTTAACGGTGGCTACTCGTTTCGTTAATAGCCGCTCACACTTCCCAGTGATCCTTGTTGCCCTTGGCAAAAGCCAACAGCTCTATTCTCTGACCCCGAGGCAAATTGTCATAGTTGACAATATTTGAGCTGCATAACAGCAACTCGTGGAAAACAGCTAATTACCCAGGCTAAGCTGTTCTATTAAGAACAGGAATAAAAATATTGGCATACTGCTAACCTGTTGCTTCTGGAAGAACGCTATCAAGGCAACCCAGATAGAGATAAATATAGAAGGCGAGCAGGGAAAGACTGGAAATACAGCTTCTCTTTTCACACATAAGCTCTTTTCATCTCGGAAGAAATATTTTCGTAAGAGAAAGAAACCACAAGGTGCAATGGCCCCGCTTCATTTGCTTAGGTGGGTGAGCGCCTTACTGGCACCTCCTCCACGTCCCGGCTCCCAGGGAGGCAGGGGCACATCCAGCCTGGGGTTCACTTTGTCCTCATCCTGTTGAGCCTGCTGGAGGAAGGGCCAGCCCCTGGGAGGGCAGCACAGCTAAGCCTCACGCCCTTAGTCACACGGCCAGCATCACACATTTGCAAGCCTTCAAAATACCACTTAATAGGACCTTCGTGTCCCTTCCAGCCAGCCTAAGGGAAAGTGCCGCAGAAACGCTCGGCTGGCAGGGCTGAGTTTATACAGATGGAAGAGTTAGCAGAAACCACAGAAGAAATACCAGCAACCGACCCATTTCACACTTCTGAAAAAAGAGGAAGGAATGGCAGGGGCGGGCCAAAGCAAACAGGCTTCGGAAAACTTGAAGCCGTGGGCTGGAATTTTCAGCTGTTCTTATCCTTTCGCACTCACTTTGGGGAGCTCGCTCCGCTCGGAAAAGCAGAAATCCTCAACAGTTAACGCCGCTGGGGTGTCGCCTCCTACAGAAAAAGGGCAGCTCGTCCCCAATCACAAAACAAGCATTGTTCCCAACACCACCACCACCAGAAGTTTTCTTGGAGTATTGGGCTTTTGGGGGAAGGGGTGGACAGGAGAGGTGCCATTTTTTTTCTAGAAAAGTCCATGCTATCGGGATCCTCTCAGCTTGTCTTTCGGTGGCACGCATTTTTATCTCAGTATGTATTTTCTCTCTCTTCTCTCTCCTCCCTCCCCCCCACCCCCCGCCTTTTTTCTGTCCTTTTCTTCCAGGAAAGAAAGTGATTTTCCTTTCTCTTCCCTGGAGTATGCTGAAACATAAAACTTGCCCGCAATCTGCTACCTCCCACAAATACCCTTCAGTTGCAGCTAAAGCACTTGGGTGCTTATCAAAACGTATTCTAAGGTAAACACGGACATGGTTGCCACTTTGGGGACGTGTGATGTTTCTAGTTCCAACCCCAGAAGGACTGAGGATGATGTTTGGAGACAAGAGTTGAAGAGGGGGTTTAGCATGAGTGGCCGTGAAATGGTCAGCTGCCATCCCCATGTGGTCGCCTAGAATTTATGGGTAGCGGTTGGAAGAAACTTTCTGTGGTCTGGCATCAGGGAAGCCAGCGGAATGGCTTCAGCTAGGATGCTCCGTTAGAGGAAGAAAGAAAACTATGTGCCCCTGCGACAGACCATACTGTAATCATCTTTGCTCTGGAAGGGTTGGAAAATGGCTGTCAGAAAACCTTTTGACGAATCAACCCGGTCACCCACTAGTTTACCAGAATGTGTGGATACGCGTCTGTGAGGAAAAACTCAGCAACTGTGTTTAAAAACAGTTCCATCTGTTCATATGCATTTAAAATGCTTAGATGGGGGAAAAAAAAAAGTAAGTGCAAAAACAAGAATCGGGCCCTGTAGGAAGCTGATGGTCTCAATTCAAGTTGAGTAACAAACATAGGTCAGGAAACAAACAACGATGTCAATTAGGTACCGTTCTAGAAGAGACAGGACAGCGACATGGGGCAAGTCAACAGATTCGCCACAAGGACCTTGTCCTGACGGGGTGAGACCTCCGGGGACTGGCGAACTGAAGTGAGCTCATGGCTCTCGGTTTAGGAGAAATGGGGTGGTGCTAAAGAAAAACTCGTTCGTTCGGGTCAGCACTGGCATCTGGGTAGCTTTGAATCCGAGGAAAGGAAAGTCCTCCCTGGAGTTGGCAGAGTAGAAAGAGAACAAAAGTCATCTAGGCGGATGGAACCAGGGTGAAGAAGGAGGTCAAAGCAGTAAACTTGAATGGACCCTTGGCTTTCAAGGCTTTGGCAACGCTTTGAGAGAGCAGACAAACAGAATAAGAATGCACGCCGTGATTTTAATAGGTCAGAGCTGAGAGCAGATGGGGGTGCACCAAGGCGGGATACATGTAAACCATGGCATTTCCAAAAAGTTAAGTGTCTGTTTGGTCATCTCTGGTGAAAAGTGTCTGCAGAAGTAGGTGTCTGTTATCCCCTTGTCACCAGATAAGGAACTCCAGTGCCAGACAAGGCAGGTGATTCTTGGCTGGAGGCACCCTCTTCTGCCTACTAAGGGAAACCTAGTGTAGAAAATTTCTATCTGCAGCGAGATGTTGTAGGAGGCATGCTGTTTTGTAATTGACCAACATGGGGAAAACCGAGCAAGATGTGTAAGAATATGCTCAGCTTTTCTTCAACATGTGATCTTGATCAGGTCAGCTAACCCTGATAAATCCCAGTCTCTCTGTCTGAAAGCTGATGGTGCTGGAGAGCTATGTCCAAGTTACCCAGGAGCACAGCTTTCCGTGGCACCCCCACCGATACAGCAGCCGTTCCGTGGCGAAGTCCGGGTTGAACTGGACTGTCAGCTCTTCTCAAGCTCTTTATCATGCTGCCCTTCCTCTTCTTCTATCTTTTACTGTTTATTTATTTGTGAAAGACAGAGAGAAACAGAGCACAAGCAGGGGAGGGGCAGAGAGACGGAGACACAGAATCCGAAGCAGGCTCCGGGCTCCAAGCTGTCCGCACAGAGCCCGATGTGGGGCTCGAACCCACGAGCTGTGAGATTATGACCTGAGCCGAAGTCGGACGCTCAATCGACTAGGCCACCCAGGCGCCCCATCGCGCTGCCCTTCTTTGATAGTATTACCAGATTGAAAGCAAAAAGAAGTGAACCTTTTTTATAAATGAAATCACATAAGAAACGTGAGTCAACTAGGTATTTATCCAGAGGATACAAAAATGCTGATTCGAAGGAGCACACGCACCCCAGTGTTTATAGCAACACTATCGAGGAAGTATGGAGAGAGCGCAAATGTCCATCACCTGATGAGTGGATAAAGAACATGCGTTATATATACATAATGGAATATTACTCAGCGATCGAAAAGAATGAAATCTTGCCATTTGCAACAACGTGGATGGCACTGGAGTGTATTATGCTAAGCGAAGTAAGTCAGAGAAAGAAATATAGTATGATTTCACTCATATGTGGAATTTAAGAAACAAAACAGATGAACAGAGGGGAAGGGAAGCAAAAATAAGATAAAAACAGAGATGGAGACAAGCCATAAGAGACTCTTAAACACAGAGAACGAACTGAGGGTTGCTGGTGGGGTGTTGGGTGAAGGGGAGCTTAATGGGCCTGAAAGAGGGTGCTTGTTGGGGTGAGCACGGAGTGTTACATGTTAGTGATGAATCGCTAAATTCTATTCCTGGAATCATTATTGCACTATATGTTAACTACCTTGGATTTAAATAAAAAATAAAAATTAAAAAAAAATCTGAGTTAATCTTGGATCTTATACTCATGGGGTAGCTCTTCCTCGATCTTTCCTACCTCACAGGTGAGGGGACTTAGACAGTGGGTGGGTCACTGTCCCATTTCCCACCAGTTGTGACGATCTCACCTGCCGTCACCATTCTAGAATGCGTACTCTAAAGAAAATGCAGAATCTGGGACAGTATAATAATAACACAATATAAAGATAGTTAAAAACGTGAAGCTTTTCTTTATCTCTCCCTTTTCTCACTAGAACGTCAGCTCCGTGAGAACAGTATCACTTTGTCTATTTTGCTCACGTCTGCCTCTCGGGTTCCCAGAGAAATGTCTGCACAAAGTAGGTGCTGTATCAGTAGCTATGGAATGAATGGGTAGATATCTGATTCTGATTTTCTGAAACCCCTCCACTGATCCTTGTTTTTCCAGCTTCCAAGGTAAGATTCAAACCTGAATCTTCCTCACCCGGTGTTTCATTTGCTCTCTTTTCATACCCCTACTTCGAGTTGGTATGGCTCAAGCCAATGGCTATTCTTTGTCAGATCAAGTCTGGGCTCCCTTAAAAGTCACATGGTCTGGTTAGCATGAATTACATCCAAGTACGTGAACTGCATGCAGCCCTGTCTCCAAAAAGGGACTCAGATCTGTTGGCAACGTCCAACAGAAGGAAACCCCTTTTGCCCTGGATAATTCCTGGTCACCCTTTAGACATCACCTCCGTCCCGAGCTGTGCCATGCCTTTCCTCCTCTCTGCCCCCCATCACCCTCTCATTGGCTGTTATCTGTACTCATAGCTGAAGCCATTCTGGAAGATCGATCGCCTCCTATGCAATATTCCATTTTGGGGGGGGGGCACCTACTCTTCACCATCACTGTGTTAGGTCCTATATATACAACAAAAGGATCAAAGAGTCTCTGAATTCAAGGAGTATAGATTCTAGGGCAGTAGGGCTCCAGCTTTTATGACCATGGCCCACAGAGAACATACAGAGATGATCCATCATGCGTAAACAAAAGTTTTATGAGCAAACGCTTACCTGAGTGACATCTTCCATTCTTTCCTAGAGTGCATTAATCTATTCTATTTCATTCAAAAATCCAGTTAAGGCCCACTAAATTGACTGCACTGTCCAGTTACGAGTTGCAGTTAGCACCACTAATTTCACGCAGGCAATCTGAAAAAGACTGGGAGAGTTTCCTAAAGTTACTGTAACAGAATTAAGAAGCGTGTAGAAGGAAATGGAAGCCAGGAGTGGGTTGCTGCCAGGAAGATGCCCTTAGCGCTGCACTTCTCAGACTCTTTAACGTGCACGTGAGGCACCCAGGGACTTATTTCAAACGTAGACTCTGACCGATGAGGCCGGGGTGAGGCCTGAGGTTCCGTGTTTCTAACGTGTTCCTGGGTGCAGCTGGTCCTGCTGGCCCATGGACCACACTTCGGAAAACAAAGGTCTTGGAGGTGATGTCTGAAGGGTGACCAGAAACCATCCAGGACAAGAGGGGTTTCCTGGTGGAGGAAAGGACTCTCGCCATGATGCCTACGTAAGAAACACCAGGGGAGTCATAAGGAACTGCAGGCATCCACGTTGTCTAAAAATCACCCATGTACATGTTGTACTAATTATAGGGGTATTGAACCCTTAGCGGTGCGGGGGGAATGAGGGCAAGGATGAACCACGTTTTTCGCGTAAGGGCAAATCCAGGAAAAAGAAAGCAAAACTTACAGGTCACATGTTTGAAAGAAACTGTGTTTTTGTTGTGGCACACAATATTGTCAGCCACAATTTAGAATTCTTGTGCTTCTTTTTTCCTTTGGGTGTCGGGTAGAGATGTGTAGAACCATAGCCTCGCCAGCAGGTACTGCACTGTCTAGCCATAGTGCTGAGACTTAGGACACTTTTTTTTTTAACATCTATTTATTTCTGAGAGAGAGAGAGCAGGGTAGGGGCAGAGAGAGGGGGACAAAGGATCCCAGGCAGGCTCTGTGCCGCCAGCAGCAAGGCAGAGGTGGGGCTCAAACCCGTGAACCGTGAGATCATCACCTGAGCCGAAGTCTGACGCTCAATGGACTGAGCCACCCAGGTGCCCCAGGATGCTTTTGTGTGAGTTGAGATCTGAGAGTGTTTGGAGGGAGCTGTGGTTTGAGAAATTGAGGTTGGAGGGGCACACTTATAGTGTCACAACCACAAACTAGCCTCCCACGAGGTGATTCATGGGTGCTGGGGAACAGATTTTGAGAAGACGGGAGGTTCCGAACGAGCCACAAAAGATGAGGTGGGGAGACAAGTGGAGGCAAAATCTGCAGAGAAGGGGACTTCCTTCTTTACCCCACCTATAGGGGAAGGGAGGACGGGGCCCCTCACGCTTTTTTTTTTTCCAGTCAGTGTTTCTTTTTCTCTACCCCTCCCTCCAGCCTCCCCACTACCCTGGAAAAAACCCTTTTATAAGTTTGGGGAGCACAGCCTTAAACACCACATCCCAGTGACAGCCTCCATTTGTGACTCCGCTCCGTGGTGAGCATAGAATCTTAATTCCCTGCTTGGCTTCCAGGATGTGGGAACTGATCGGAATTTCATGGCTCCAGGTGGATTTCTCAGCACACAGACTCAAACACATGGAACCCACTGACCGAGTCTTCCTATATTCTTCACTAGTCAATGCCCTTTACTAACTCCCTTCGCTGGAGGTACAGTTACGATTTAAATGCCGATTATAGGATCGTGCCTCAAACTCATTTGGTTCCTGACATCCAAGAACTTACAGCTATAGTTCCACACATACATGGTGAGTCGTGGGCCGAACCATGAAACGGTTCAAATACGGCATGTATTTCAGTTTGCTCCTCACTGGGTTGGGGATTTCACTGCCCAAACACCCCGTTCTTACTTTGCTCATAAGGAAGGATTACAGAAATTGAGCTTGTGTGGAGACAATGGGTCCTCACAAAGACCATGAGAGCCTGTTGCCCATCCCAAGCCAGATTCTGTGGCCCAACCAGCATCTGTCTGTGCTGACGCTGCCTCAGCACTTGACCATCTTCTGCTGGACTCCCCGGGGAACTATCTTCTTCTGGGAGACCATCGATGGGCGTGCCCATCCATTGTTTCAGCTTCCTGTGGTGCAGTAAAGAGAGCCCCAAAACATGGAGTTTGGAGAATATTCCTTTCTCAAAATACGGTCTGTAGTGTACTGCACCAGACTTACCTCTCACGGGGGTCCCAGTCCCTTATATAAATGAACCAAAGATGGCATCCGTTTATTGGCCATCACTTTCAGACTCACTGGCTCAAAAACCTGCCAGTACCAAATCCAAAGTTTTGGACACCAAGTTGTTTGTAAAACAGCACAAACAAACAGATTTTTAGCCATTTGGAGTCTGCCTGCTTTGCATTCCCCTGAAAACCTCACCTGACAGCCATTATTCATTGATAAGACATAGGACCTTGTAGTTATCAGGCCCCAAGTCACTGCTGTACTTTGGAAAGTTCTGACCCAGGGTCTCTCTGTCTTGCTGCTGAGACAGACACCACCTAGACACCCAAACCTCCCTCTCAGGTCCTTCTTCCCCCACCAGTTCCTTTGCCCTCCTTGACTTCTAGATAATGGCCCTTTGAAGCCTCTGGATCATCTCTTGCTATGAGGGATTTCCCATCACATACAAATACAACCCTCTGCAAGTGTTGCCCAATAAAGCATGTGTGTGTTTCTGACTCTCATGGTTGTAACTTTTCCTTTAATCAGCTCCAAACCCTTCAGGTCCCTATATACTCCTACACCAGAACTATATGGGAGGTGATGACTGGAAATGTAGTTTTCATAAGCTTCCCCAGGTGATGATAATGGTGATAATGATGGTGATGATGATGCTGTGTGTGTGTGTGTGTGTGTGTGTGTGTGTGTGTGTGTTCTCACACCTACATAGGCATTAAAATTTAAGAGCCACAGGTCAGAGAATTTGACTTGGCTCCTGCCTCTTGTACTTGATATCTGCCTTTGAGATATTCCCTTTCATTCTCCAAGCATCACTTTTTTTCCCTTGCAAGGTTAGAGGCTGATGTTGCCATTAGAGAGGACTGTGCAGATCAAATGCAATAGAGCATGTGGAAGTGATTGGAGAAATGGTGGACATATGGTAAGTGCTTCGCACATAGGTGTGGGATCTGTTGCTTTCTTCTTGTTCTTTCCTGATGCTCTTTGGACCTAGTCTGTCATTCCAAAGTAGTCTCTTTTGAAACCTGCCCTTTGGAATCACGTGGGCACTGTCAGTCTACCGATTCCTGTATAGATTTCATCTGACATACTGCTGTGCCTACCGGACTTTAAGTCTTTTAATTTCCTGTCCCTCTGCTATTAGATCTCTCTGTAACTGCATTATCTAATGCCATAAAGTGTCTGGGAACCAGGGTTAAATGACAAATGCTACACAAGGTACATTTGTACTATATTGTTACAGTCCTTATCGCTAAATTCAGATGGGATCCAAATGCTATTTCTGTATACGACTTTGTTCAGTTCCACTCCACTGTCTATTGGATATTCTGGTTTTGGTAAATACATTCTTCTCCCTTTTTGCTTAGAATCCTCTACTGAAATATAATTATTTTTAGCAACTCTGCTGAGTTGTTTGCAGTTTTGCATGCAAGCCTTCGCTCTCTGGGGACATAGTCAATACACAGCCCAAGGTCCCCGTGAATGGTGAGAGAGATGTGTGAAATCAGGGTGTGATTTCCCAGTGATGGTTGCTCAAGGAGATCATTTACCAAAGGTGCCTTGTGCACTGTGGAAATCTTTAACCCCTAATTCATGGATCTTTCTTTCTCTGACATTAAATGCTCTTGCCCAAAGAAGATGTCTCAGGTGGAGGGAGAGGTGTCCTCTTTTTCATCTCTGCTGTTCATGAGTTCTTAAGGAAGCCACAGTATGTGCCAAATGCATGTGGAGTAGCAAGCATAATTATTTTTTTCTGCTAAGGTTGCTGCCAGGGACTGATGTAATGAAAAGACAAACAAAGTCATATGTGAATTTGACTTTCATTGCATGTGGCTGGAGTGGGGAAGATGATAATACAACTCTGGTTTTCGTATGTTAACATTGGGAGTGAGTGACTGAGAGGAGACTCAAATGAGTCTCCGTTTGTGTGGTTTCAGGGGGATGGGTAAGCAAAACAGTGGTTTGAATAACTATATAGTTGTTCAGTGAGGATAGATGGGCATATACAAATATGGGCACGTTATTTAGAGAAACCCATTGGGTGGACACTCTAGGAAGTGACTAGGAAAGAAGGATGTTGAGAGAGATAATTCTTGAAACTTGACCAGCGAAGGAGAAACAGTCCACATCGACATTTTAAATGGAGACCGGATAGACTAGTGTGCTTCTGGAAAATCTGCCTGGTTCACATTTCCAGTGTCAAGTCTCAGGAATCTAGGGAGGAAAAAGCCAACTGCTTAAGTCAAAAAGGACAAAGAGAAAGAACCTCATTTGGATTAGATTTAGAGCAAAAATTTTATTGAACACTATGCTAGACTTCACGTTTAGGGTAACTCATATGTGAAAAATATTATTTGTCATTGTGCCAAGGACTTTGCATGGATGATTTCATTTGAGCTTCAGGAAAACCCTATTTAGCCAACGAATGGAAAAGCTAGTGTTAGAAGTACTTTAGGATAAAAAAAGGAAGTTAGGGGGGCGCCTGGGTAGTTCAGTCGGTTAAGCGTCTGACTTCAGCTCAGGTCATGATCTCACAGCTCGTGAGTTCAAGCCCTGCGTCAGGCTCTGTGCCGACAGCTGAGAACCTGGAGTTTGCTTGGGATTCTGTGTCTCCCTCGCTCTCTCTGCCCCTCCCCCACTTGCTCGGTCTCTGTCTCTCTCTCTCTCTCTCTCTCAAAAGTAAATAAAAACATTAGAAAAACATTGAGAAAAAGGAAGTTAGTTGTAAAGTGCATATTATGAAAAATTAAGTAAATCACAGAACCACAGTACCATGTACATACAACTAACGTAGCGTATGTACAGCATGGTGCTTTACCCATTAGCGACAGGTTCCCCTTATGTTTCCACTTTTGGGGAATCCAAAATCAGACAGCGTGGATTTGAATCCTGGCTCTACCACTTATTAGTTCTCTGAACCTGAACACTTTAATTTGCCTTTGTAAGCTTCAATTCACCCGTCTTAAAATGAAGATAATGGCAGTACCTGCTATATAGCATCTTTAGAAACTCAAAGAAAAAAAAAGTCAACCTAAAATTTTATACTCAGTGACAATAATCTTTTAAAAATGATGGCAAAATAGTCTTTTTCAGATGAACAAATGCAAAAACGATTCATCACCAGCAGATCTTTACTGCAAGAAAGGTTAAAGAAAGTCCTTCAGGCCAAAGAAAAATGATTCCAGATGGAAATACGGATCTACATAAAGAATAAGGGGTGTTGGAAAGGGTAAACACATGGGTAAATATGTAAGAGAGTTTTCTTATCACTTAAATCACATAAAAGACCACTGACTCTGCAAGTGAAAAATAATAGCAATATAATCTTATGTATATTATAAACATAATAGTAAAGTATGATAACAATATTCCAAAGAATGAGAGGGGAGAAATCTAAGTATACACTCTTCTAAGGCTCTTAAACTTTACGTGCAGTGGTAAGATACCATGTAAAGGTAGACTGTGACAAGTTAAATGTGTATACCATAAACCCTAAAGTAACCACTAAATAACAAAACAAAGAGCTATAGTTTATAGTAATCCAAAGAAGGAGGGGAAATAGAATCATTAAAAATATATTCAATTAATTCAAAGAAAGCAGAAAAAGAAGACAAAGGGAAGAAAATGTAACCATATCAATAATGTAATTAAATGTCAATGGTTTAAATACTTCTATCAAAAGGCAGAGATTGTTGGATTAAATTAAAAAAGATCTTACTCTATCCTAACTACAATGAACCACACTTCAAATGGAAAGACACAAGTAAGTCATTAAAGAGAAAAGGGTAGAAAAAGATGTGACATGTCAACACTAACCAAAAGAAATCTGGAGTGGCTTAGTATCAGACAAAATAGATTTCAAAATTAATATTAATAGGGCACAAGTTTTCATTTTATAATGGTAGAGTGCCTGACTCATCAAAAGGATATAACAATTGTAAATTTTTATGTACTGACTACATCTTCATAACACATGGAGCAAAAAGTAGCCAAGGACACCAGGGAGAAATACACAAGTCCACATTTTTAGTTGAGGGTGTCAATATTTCTCTCTTAGAAATTGGTAGCACAATTACATAGGTGTAATCATCAAGACAGTGTAGTACTGACATAAAAACAGACACATAGATCAATGGAACAGAATAGAGAACCCAGACATGGACCCACAAACATATGGCGAACTAATCTTGGACAAAGCAGGAAAGAATATCCGATGGAAAAGGACAGTCTCTACAGCAAATGGTGTTGGGAAAACTGGACAGCAACATGCAGAAGAATGAAACTGGACCACTTTCTTACACCAGACACAAAAATAAGTTCAAAATGGTTGAAAGACTGAAATGTAAGACAGGAAACCATCAAACTCCTAGAGGAAAAACAGGCTGCAACCTCTTTGACCTTGGTTACTGCAACTTCTTACTAGACAGGTCTCCAGAGGCGAGGGAAACAAAAGCAAAAATGAACTATTGGGGCCTCATCGTGATAAAACGCTTCTGCACAGTGAAGTAAATAATCGAAAAACTAAAAGGCAACCTACAGAATGGGAGAAGATATTTGCAAATGACATGTCAGATAAAGGGTTAGTATCCAAAATCTATAAAGAACTTATCAAACTCAATACCCCAAGACAAACAATTCAGTGAAGAAATGGGCAGAAGACATGAATAGAACTTTTCCAAAGAAGACATTGAGATGGCCAACAGACACATGAAAAGATGCTCAACATCCCTCATCATCAGGGAAATACAAATCAAAACCATGATGAGATACCACCTCACGCCTGTCAGAATGGCTAAAATTAACAACCAAGGAAACAACAGATGTTGGTGAGGATGCAAAGAAAGAGAAACACTTTTGCACTTTTTTAAAAATTAAAACATATATATATATATATGTATATATATAGATATATTTTATTTTAGAGAGAGAGAAAGCCAGGGAGAGAGGCAGAGGGAGAGAGAGAGAATCTCAAGCAGGTTTCACACTCAGTGCAGAGCCCAACGTGGGGCATGATCCCTTGACCCTGGGATCATGACCTGAGCTGAAATCAGGAGTCAGATGCTCAACCGACTGAGCCACCCAGGTGCCCCCACTTTTGCACTGTTGATGAGAATGTTAGTTTGGTGCTGGCGGTCTGTAAAACAGTATCAATGTTCCTCAAAAGATCAAAAATAGAACTATCCTATGACCCAGCAATTGCATTACTAGGTATTTATCCAAAGGATACAAAAATGCTGACTTGAAGGGGCACGTGCACCCCAATGTTTATAGCAGTGCTATCAACAATAGCTGAATTATGGAAAGAGCCCAATGTCTGTCAACTGAGGAATGGATAAAGAAGATGCAGAATATATACACAATGGAATATTACTCGGCGAGCAAAAAGAATGAAATCTTGCTGTATGCAATCATGTGGATGGAACTAGAGTGTATTATGCTAAGTGAAATAAGTCACTCAGAAAGACAAATGTACGATTTCACTCATATGTAGAATTTAAGAAACAAAACAGATGAACACAAGGGAAGGGAAAGAAAAATAAGATAAAGACAGAGAGGGAAGCAAACCAAAAGGGACTCTTAAATACAGAGAACAAACTGAGAATTGCTGGAGTGATGGTGGGGGGTGATGGGCTAAATGGGTGATGGGCATTAAGGAAGGCACTTGTTGGGATGAGCACTGGGTGTTATATGTAAGTGATGAATCACTAAATTCTACTCCTGAAACCAATACTATACTATATGTTAACTAGCTTGAATTTAAATAAAAAAAGAAAAGAAATTGGTAGCACAAAATAGATTTAAAAATCAGTAAGTATATAGGAGATTTGAGTAACACTGTCAAACAAATTGACCTAATCAACATGGATAGAACAGTACCCTTACCAGCAGTGTAAGACACATTATTTTTTAAGTCTATTCAGAGTATTTACTAGGATATACATATCCTGGGCCAAAGACACAAGTCTTAATGATTTAAAAATATTTAGGTCACACAAAGTAGACCAAAATGTAATTAAGTTAAAATACGATGATATAAAGATCTTTTTAGAATCCCCAAATATTTGTATACTAAACAAGGTACTTCTAAAAAATACCCATGGATGAATAACAAAATCAAAAAAGAAATTAGATTGTATTTCAAACAATGATAATGAAAACACAACATAACAAAATTTTTGGAATATCACTAACTAAGGCAGTATGAGAGGGGAATTTATAGGATTAAATGTCTTTATTAGAAAATAAGATCTCCAATTAATACCTCAATGTTCAGATTAACAAAATGGAAAGAGAAGAGCAAATTGAACTTACAGTAAGTAGGAAAAAAGAAATAAAGTTTATAGCAGAAATAAACAAAATGGAACATAGGAAAACAATAGAAATCATTAAAACCAAACCTCAGTTTGGAGAGAGCCCAAGCATAAGAGACTCTTAAAAACTGAGAACAAAGTGAGGGTAGATGGGGGGTGGGAGGGAGAGGAGGGTGGGTGATGGGTATTGAGGAGGGCACCTGTGGGGATGAGCACTGGGTGTTGTATGGAAACCAATGTGACAATAAATTTGACATCAAAAATAAAAAATTAAAAAAAAAAAAAAGCCCAAACAAAAAACAAAAAAACCAACAACAAAAAAACCCCAAACCTCAGTTTTTAGACAAGAACAATAAAATTGATAAATCTCTAGCTAGAGTAATCAGAAAAAAAAGATCAATGATTCCTATTAATGATATTAAAAGAAACTTACAGAGGTGATATCGCTGAAGAGTCTACTGATATTAAAAGGATGATAAAAAATATAAACAACTCGGGGCACCTGGTGATTCAGTCCATTAAGCGCCCGACTTCGGCTCAGGTCATTATCTCATAGTTTGTGGCTTCGAGCCCTGCGTCGGGCTCTGTGCTGAAAGCATTGGAGACTAGAGCCTGCTTCTGATTCTGTGTCTCCCTCTCTCTCTCTCTCTCTCTCTCTCTCTCTGCCCCTCCCCACTCACACTCTGTCTCTCTCTCTCTCAAAAAAAAAAAATATATATATATATACATATATATATATGTATATATATATATATATATATATATATATATATATATATATAAACAATTCTAGATGAGTGAATTTGATGCCCAGATGAAATGTACAAATTCTTTGGAAGACACAGGTTAACAAAGCTCATTCTTGAAGAAATAGAAACCCCAAATATCCCTATATCTAGCAAATTTATTGAATTGGTAGCTAAAAGCCTTCTCATAAGGAAACTCCAGGCCATGATAGTTTTGCTAGTTGAGTGTTTTCAAATATTTGAGAAAGAAATAATACCAATTCTATGCAAACTCTTTTATAAAACTTACCTCTTTATTGATTAAAAAAAATTTTTTTTTAAAGGAGGGGATACTTCTGAGCTTATTCTGTGAGCCAGTGTTTACCCTGATACCAGAAAATTACATTATGGTAAATGAAAACTACAGACTGATTTCTCTCACGAACACCGATACAAAAACTCCAAACAGAAACATTTGAAAGGAAAAAGCAAAATTGTTTTTATTTGCAACCAACGTGACTGTCTGGGTCAACAATCCAATGAATCTACAAAAGGCTGCTAGAACTAATTAGTGAGTGTAGCAAGGTTGTGGGACACTATTACCATATGTCCAAACCAACTGTACCCCTATATACTAGAAACAAGCAATCAGAAGTGGAAATTGATAAAACCATGTGATTCACCATAGCATCAGATACATATATAAAGTACTTAGGGATCAATCGGACAAAAAGTGTGAAAGATCTATAAGATGAAAGCTAAAAAAAGCAAAGCAAAGCAAAACAAAAAAACCCTTTCTGAGTGATATGCTGTGCTCAGAGGTCAGAAGATCCAATTCTGTTAAGACGTTAATCCTCCCCATGGTGAGCTACAGATTTGAATGGAATCCCGGCAGATTATTTTGTAGAAACTGATCGACTGATTCTAAAATTCATATAGAAATGCCAAGGGGCCTAGAATATCCAAATTTACTTGGAAAAATAAGAACAAAGCTGGTGGACGAAAACGATATGATTTTAAAACTTATTGTAAAGCTACAATAATTAAGACTGTGTGGCAGATAGGTGGGTAGGTCGATAAATACAGGCTAGAGTCCACATACGTATGGCAAGTACTTTTTTTTTTTTTTAATTTTTTTTTTCAACGTTTATTTATTTTTGGGACAGAGAGAGACAGAGCATGAACGGGGGAGGGGCAGAGAGAGAGGGAGACACAGAATCGGAAACAGGCTCCAGGCTCTGAGCCATCAGCCCAGAGCCCGATGCGGGGCTCGAACTCCCGGACCGCGAGATCGTGACCTGGCTGAAGTCGGACGCTTAACCGACTGCGCCACCCAGGCGCCCCTGGCAAGTACTTTTGATGAAGATTCAAAGTTCTGTGGAGGAAAGCGATTTACATCCACTTGGTCTTGAGTGGGGCCTCATAAATTCAACATCAGCAGATGATTCTGGTACCCAACCACGTTTGGGGTCCTCTCTTCATGGCACTTATTCCTTTCCCTCCCTCAGTCTCTGCCTTTTGGTGTCTGGAGTTGTTTAAACCCCCCAACCTGAGTACATGGGGACTGGGATGAATCTCTCTCCTTCTGTCATCCATTTAAAGGAAGGACATAGGCAAGAACTTAATGATTCTGAGTCTTAAAGGGAAACACCGGCCCTCTAGGCTCAGGGATACTTGTCTATCAGGTATTCCTAAGGCATCCCAAGTCACCAGGATGGTGACTAGGGAATCCTCCCCTGCTGAGAGTTCCCATACAGCTCTGCTCTATATTTTCTCTTTCTAAAAAAACGACTTCTACCATTCTCAATTCCTTATAGGTGCTCAGTCACCTTCATCCTGACACCAAATTACGATTATAATTCAAGGACTTCAACTTGGAAACTTCAATTAGAAATACATAATTCTAGGGGCGCCTGGGTGGCGCAGTCGGTTAAGCGTCCGACTTCAGCCAGGTCACGCTCTCGCGGTCCGTGAGTTCGAGCCCCGCGTCGGGCTCTGGGCTGATGGCTCAGAGCCTGGAGCCTGTTTCCGATTCTGTGTCTCCGTCTCTCTCTGCCCCTCCCCCGTTCATGCTCTGTCTCTCTCTGTCCCAAAAATAAATAAACGTTGAAAAAAAAAAGAAATACATAATTCTATTTGCTACTTCTTGGAGCAAATCATATATTCTCTCGCCTCTGCAGGGTGTCCACATGCTGTCAATGATTTCCTGGGGGCATTGAAGTTCCTGTTTGGGGTTGGGAGAAAAGAAGAAACAAAAAGCTCTTCATCTCACCTGCTGCTGGTTGCTAGTTCACTTTCAGAATCATGAGCCACCAGGTGGGGTTATGTCTGCGAAAACCTGAAGAAGGACCTAAACATGATCCAGAGAGCAAAATTCACTCTGATGGGCCAGAAGGAGGTTGGTGGTGCTGAAGAAAAATACAAAAGGACCATATTTACTGCGGGGCTAATGGCAGGCCACTAGCCAGAGTATCTGCTCACCGTTCATCTGTTCATCACGGCATCCCGATCAACCCGTATTACCACATCTGCCCCCCAAGCCGCAGAAGGTCACCCCCAGTCAGTGTTGAAAGGAAGGGAGAACTCGCACCTGAGAAAAGCCCAGATGCGGTGTTGGTAGAAACGTGGGTTCGCCATCAGAAGCTGATTAGGTACCAGAATTCCTGTCCATTATCACAATGGAGGGATCACTCGATTTGCCCATCTAGACGTATGCATTCTCCACACGCATTTATAGAGTCCTCACCACGTGCAGGGAGGTGTGATAGGTAAAGGGTTAGAGATATGGAAAGCTGAGTCCCTGCGTTTGGTCACTAAAGAGGATTCCCTTCAGGAAAGGAGGTTAGAGGCTTACTTTGGTCTTTGTTGTTTTTGCAATGTCAAACAGACCCAGGCAAACTGCAGTGGAGGAAATTGTATTCTGTCAGCAAAAGTAAGTAGGTATGGAAAAATAGTGTGCCTTTGCCATTTTAGCAGCAACAGCAATATTAGTAACATCGAATATTTATCAAGCTCTGATCACAATCGGGGAACAGTGCTGTTTTACTGTCTTGGGTAACCCACAATACTGATTCTATGAGAAGGGAGGACCTTGTTATACCCATTTTCCAGATGAAGGAACCAAGGCTCGGAGAAGTCGAGTGAGGTGCCTGAGATTACAGAACTAATAAGGGTGAATGCGGATTCAGACTCTGGCCTGTCTTGGGGCAAAGTCCCAAATCGAATTTGCCACGAATCGTAACAACGACTTCCACAATCAGGGGATGGGGAAAAACTCAATCCCATTCTCTTAAAGACTGTGATGTTTGTGACAAAAACCGGGTAATGTCTGAACATTGGGAATGTCATATGGGCATAGCTTTGTCATTGGCTCCCAGAGGCTCCCGGGGGTTAATCATCTTCCCTTTGTGGCACTTTGGGACACTGGGGCCGAAAGTCACTCTGTGAACATAACACTAATCATTGCGTATCTGAAAGCTCTCTGGAAAAAGTTAAACATTTCAACAAACCCCCTTTTCTTGAAGTGCATTCAGCATTTTCCCTCCTCAGAAGTGACTTGTAAGTTTGTGCTTTTAATTATTATCATTCTCCCCTAAAATTACAGGCAAAGCCCTCAGTGATATTTGAAACATCAATTACTGGCCTGCAGCCCTCTGCTACTGTTTCTCTGCCTGCTGCCAAGGCTGCAAATCCATTTCTGCATTTCTTTCAGATTTTCTGAACAAAATTATGGAAAATCGCTGTTGGCACATGGCATTTTTCCACAATGGTCAGAGTTATTGACTTGTGCCGTTATGTGCTGCTTGAAGACGGCATTCCAGCTTCAAATGCCAGCCTTAAAAGCATCAGAACATTTTCTCCGATCTGGGCTTCATAAATTTTCCACAGGAAGAGTCAAAGAAATCTTCCCCGGCTTTGCCTAAACCTCCTACTGAGTGCGACTATGTGCTTCTAATGGGCCGGTCGCCGATTGTAGGTCCTCGCTTCTTGGGGCTCCCGGGTAGGGATTGTCCGTCTTCCCGTCACAGCTGTTCATATTGTGTGACGCTGAGCAGGGGACTCCCTTTAGCCAGGGGCTGCCGTCACTGCCGCCAGGACCCTCCGAGGCCTCCATGAAAGAGAGAGACCCGTTGGCAACATTTTGAATGGGTCTTCTCTGTCACTCCCTATCAGGGCCCCAATCTGTGCAAGAACATTCCAAAGGGCTCCTCAGATTCAAAATTCCCAACTTGACTCCTCCTTCTGTATTCCCCATTGAGGGCTCAGACACGTACAGGAAATCTAGAAATTATTCTCAGCTACTTTCTCCGTCTGATCCCATATGGCCCTTCTGTCACTAAAGTCTGTCATTTCTACTTCAAATGTCTCTCTCACATCAACTTCTTTACTATCACTGATCTTTCTCTGAGATTTTTCCAAGGGGCTCCTGGCCGGTATTTTACCAGTAGTCTTTTCCTTCGCCAGTGTATCTTCCCTACTGCTGTCCAAGGGGCTATTTTAAGACTATGTGTTCCTTAGTTTACGCAACAATTATTGAGCGCCTACCCTGTACGAGACATTGTAGCAGATGCTAGGGAAATAGACACAGTGAGGATATGACCCCAAACTCTAAATGCTATTGACCACTGTTATTCTACTGCTTAGAAAGGGTTGATGGATCTCTTCTAGGAAATAGTCACAATGCTTTAATATGGCTGGTCCTTGGGAACCATGATTGGTTTGGTTCCAGTATATCTTCTGGTCACAACTCTCCCCATTTCTTTCAATGTACCCTACTTTCCAGCGGTACTAATGTCTCTATTCTCTAAAAGGGCAGGCAATTTTCAGAGCCCAAACCTTTCCCATACTGACCCACTGCTTCTCAACACCCATGTTTCACCCTTTAGCAAATGGCGACTAAGTTTTTAAGGCCTGACTCAGATCTCCCCCTCCTCTGTTGGCATTCCATTCTTCCCCTTTGATAGCTTCCAGATCATCTGTGTTCTCAATTCACTACATCCATATCTCTGAAACTTTAGTAGCGGGTAGAGAAGGTGGGTAATACAGGATGGCCACGAGGAGCGTAAACTTTGGTAGCAGATGGGTCCAAGTTCTGTTATTGATTAGCTGTGAGGTCTTTGTCAAGTTGTGTATTCAATTTAAGCCTCAGTTTCTCTATCTGTAAATTGGGGATGGGACTCTGTACCTTGAAGGGTTGTTAGCAGTATTTAATGGGTTCGTTTAAGAGTAAACGCTAAATAACTTACAGCAATTATTAATATTATTGCCATTCTCATTATTATTACTGTAGAACCGCTCACTGCATCATGTTATTATAATTATTTTTGTGCCTCTTTCTCCTATCAGATTGCACACTCCGATAGTACAGGAACCATAGCTTTTTCACCTCTCTTTATCCAGTGCCTAGGATAAACCCTGACTTACATTAGGTGCTTCACATTTGTAAAAAACAACAAACGAATCTTTATCTGGAAATCCACAGAGACTTCAAATACAACATGTAAGGAAGCCAAAATCTCTAGCTTCCTTTAAGGCACTTGAAGTGTCTAGAAAAGGGCCTAGCCTGTGGCAATTGCTAAAAGAATAAGTAAATCATATTATAATTCAGGTTAATTCAGCCAAACACATTGAGGAGTCACTCTTTCAACTATGTGTAAGGATCGTAAGTGTGAATTTCTGCAGGCGTTGAGACATTTGATTAAGTTATCAAAGTCAGAGATTCCCTGAGTATCCATAAAAAAGGCCTCATATCAGGTTTTATGTCCAGGAAACTAGACAATAGGTCACTCGTATTACTTAAACTCATCTTTTGACACTTGCCAACAGGAGGAACGCAGAGAGGTTGTGGGTTCTACCTTGTACCAGAAAGGCCTATGTGTGTTTAGGTGTATTTTGAGCTCCGGAGTAAAATATAATTCCCACATTCCATAAAACACACCTCCAATCATCTGCTCTATATTCTCTTCATCGTATCTCAACAACGGTTAACCCCAAATTCCACATTGCCAATCACAGGCCGGTGATAGGTCCAAGTGCCTTTTCCCTTTCTCTGATTGGTCTGCATACGCTGCACGATTATTTTGGGGACCCTGCATGCACTAATTATGCCTTCCTACGATACACTGCTCTAGACATGCATCGTCTTCCACTGATTGTGGCTCAGGACGGGCCCATCCTCGACACACCCCAATGGTTTAGAAAGAAACTCTTCGGTATTGTAAACGGGTAGAATAAAAGGTTTTTACATAATCAAAGAAAGGGAAAGATGGGTCCATTTGGTCCCTGATATACATACAGGGAAGATAAAGCTCCTAGTTTCTCCTGAAGTATGTGAAGTCCTTGTAAGAGTGTCCAACGGATAGAAGCTACCAGAGTGAGCCTGACTTTGGCCAAGCGAGAGCACTGACGGCACCAGTCTTGTCCACCTCCAGGCCGCCACCTATGCTGCCTTCTATACCTGAGTCAAGAGCCCTGCCAACTTAGACTCCTGTCCCTACGGCCCAGTACATGCAAAATTTTGGTTGAGATTTTCAACATCTCCAAACTTGAATTTCTGAATAGAGATAACATTTAAACATTGCGGTGCTAGGTGGGAGACTGAAATGAGATTTTGTCGTAAAGCTTATTTATTCTGAAAGAGAGAGAGAGAGAGAGCGAGTGTGAGCAGGGGAGGGGCAGAGAGAGAGGGATAGAGAAAATCCCAAGCACAGTCTGAGTGCTGTCAATGTGGAGCTCAATGCAGGGTTCAGTCCCATGAACCATGAGATCATGACCTGAGCCGAAATCAAGAGTTAGACACTTAACCGGCTGAGCCATCTAGGTGCCCCTGGGCACCTGGCTGAATAGTATACACACACACACACACACACACACACACACACACACACACACCCCAAATTTCCACTACATGCCTCAGGCTAGTGATTCTGATTGCTCATCAGACTCACCCAGGAGGGCTTGTAGAAACACAGGTTGCTAGGGGCGCCTGGGTGGCGCAGTTGGTTAAGCGTCCGACTTCAGCCAGGTCACGATCTCGCGGTCCGTGAGTTCGAGCCCCGCGTCGGGCTCTGGGCTGATGGCTCGGAGCCTGGAGCCTGTTTCCGATTCTGTGTCTCCCTCTCTCTCTGCCCCTCCCCCGTTCATGCTCTGTCTCTCTCTGTCCCAAAAATAAATAAACGTTGAAAAAAAAAATTTAAAAAAAAAAAAAAAAAAGAAACACAGGTTGCTAGATCATTCCTCCAGAGTCTCTGATTTGGTAGGTCTGGGGTGGGGCCCGAGAATGTGCATGTTCCCCCAGTTCTCAGGCGATGCTGTTGCTCCTAGCTTGAGCATTACATTTGGATCAGCACCACACGAGGAGAAACAGAGTCAGAATGGAGGAAATACTCCTGGCTTCTCTCACTTTCATTCACTGTCTTGTTGCCGGTGAAGCAGTCATGACTTTGTGGTGAATGGTGCAGAGAGAAAGAACTTCTCGATACCTATGGCTTAGCTCTTCTGGGATTTTTCTTTCAAGCTGGCCCACGCTCATTTGGCATTCTGGGCCCAGAAGCACACAAGGGTCAGGGGCCAAGCCTGAATGCGTCACCTAGGCTCCCCTGAAACGAAATTTTGAAATAAAAATAGCCTAGCATGCTACAGTGTTACTCCTCCGTTATTATAAAAATAATTCTCGACTCTTCTATGGATCGGGCCATTTGTTAGGTATCAGTGACAGTGTGCAGACAGATACGGTTCTTTTTTTTTTTTTTAAAGTTCTTTATTATATTCCAGAACAGGGGTTGGCAAACTTTTCCTGCAAAGGATTGGATAGTAAATACGTCAGGATTTGCAGGCCATGCGGTCTTTGCTGCAGCGACTCATCTCTGCTGTTGGAGTGCAAAAGCAGCCACACATACAGACAAATGAGTGCACGTGGCTGTGTTGCAATAAAACTTTGCTTACAAAACAAGTGGAGGGCTAGAATTGGTCTGTGGGCCATAGTTTGCCAACCCCTGTTCTAGTGCAATAAACCAAAGACAACTAAGCAAACATACTCCTAAGTGAAAGGAACCTAGTGTGTAGGCACTCGCGTAGAGCTAAGCGTGTTCACACGGGTTGAGATCTGAAAGCCTTGCAAGGCTAGGAAGGAGAGAGAGAAAATAAATATGATAGGCCATGGAGGTGGAGTTATTGCCATGGACTGGAACATGCGGCCCCTTGGGGGCTTTGAAAACCTCTGATGACTGTTCATGCCTTTCCTTCCCCCTCTGCTTCCACGGGCAGGGTGGTGGCGGCTGACTAGGGGTGTGGACCTGCTCTCAGAAAGGAAACGTCCAGAATCACTCTACCATGGCCTCATAAAAGTCCTGAGAACAGCTGAGTGCGGTTACTTCCTTCTCCTGCCCCTCATCATGATGGTAAGAGGAAACTCAAGTCTCAGAGAAAGGCAAGTTTGTTTTTAGTGCCTCCTTCTAGAGTCCCTGGGCTCCCCTCTTGGCTGTAACCTTAGGGCATCCACATCCTGGGACCTAGGGGCCCCGCGGGTGTGGCCCGGGACAAATTCTTCCTCTCTGGGTTCGTGTCCTTCTCTTTGAGCTTCCAGTTACATAGCCGTGAAAGGATAGTTATTCTACCCACTTGAACGTGTCATGATGAAATGCAGATACGAGGTTTTCTTCTGTATAAGACATGAAAGCATGAAATGTGAGTAAAGTAATGGCTGCCACGGCAGAGTAATGACGTAGAGGAGGAGGAGGAGGAGGAGGAAGAGGAGGAGGAGGAGGGGGATGGCAATGTGATGATAGAGGTGATGGAGTCCCATCGCTAAAGCATTTACTGAACATATACTCATTGAGCCCCTATGTGTCAGGTACTAGGTGTTAGGAACACAGTCATGAGGGAAAAACAGGCACAGCCCTTGCCCTCAAAGCCCTTTGGGTCTAGTGGAAGGGGAATGACATTAAAAGAACATTCATCTATGAGCGCCTGGGTGGCTAGTCAGTTAAACACGCCACTTTGGCTCAGGTCACGATCTCACAGTTCCTGAGTTTGAGCCCCGCATTGGGCCGAGGGCTTTCTGCTGTCAGCGTAGAACCCACTTCAGATTCTGTGTCTCCCTCTCTCTCCGCCCCTTTCCGGCTCACACTCTCTTTCTCTCTCACAAAAATAAATAAACATTAAAAAAAACAACATTCATATGGCTAATGACATATATATATAATTGTAGAATGAAACAATACTTTCTTCACAAGCACAATTAAACAAAGGTGTTTCTTCACACATACCTCTTGCTATCAGATGATGTGTGTGTGTGTGAGAGAGAGAGAGAGAGAGGGAATGAGAGAGAGAGTCAGAGTCATTAGGGTAGGAATAGGGAGGGGGCATCCAAGTTTAAAATAGTTCAGTCTCAATAGCATTGGTTAGTTTGCATGGTTAACTCCATGAAACTGTAAATGAATCCATTGAGGAAAGCTAGTAGGATACATACCTTTGTTGAGAGACCAACTTTTCTTTTCTTTTTTTTTAAATTTAATGTTTGTTTTTTAGAGAGAGGGAGACAGACCGTGAGCAGGGGAGGGGCAGAGAAAGAGGGAGACACAGAATCCGAAGCAAGCTCTGGGCTGTGAGCTGTCAGCACAGAGCCTGATGTGGGGCTCGAACCCACAGACCCACGAACCATGAGATCATGCCCCGAGCCACAGTTAGAGGCTTAACCGACTGAGCCGCCCAGGCGCCTCGAGAGGCCAACTTCTCATTCAGATGTATCTTGCGCAAATTGCACAGACAGATGTGCGTGTCGCTGACACTGCCTTCCGATTAAAAGCATGAGTTTGGGAGCCAGATTGCTTGGGCTCCTATCCCGCCTGTTCCGCTGTGTTGGGAACGATGATGACCCTGCCAAGATGCCACATTCTAACTCTTGGGACCTATGGATACCTTAGGTGTCACAGCAAAGGGGAATTAAGTTCGCAGATGAAATTAAGGTTGCTGGAAACAGCTGATCTTGAGATGCCTTGGGTTATCCAAGTGGGTCCAGCACGACCGTAATTTTGTGCTAATTTGTTACAACAGCCACACAAACTTGATGCTCCCACTTCCTAGCAGCCCTGGGAAAAGCCATTTCCCTTCTCTGTGCCTCCACTTTCACCTGGGTTCAATGTAGATCGTTCAAATACCTGCTTGGCAAAGGTGAGATTAAATGGGGTAATAATAGATGTAAGACACTTAGCACAGAGCCTGGCCTGTGGTAGATACTCTGTAACATTAGCTCTGTCCCTTTCTCTTTGTGCCCCTGTCTCGAGGTGAGGAGAGGTGCTCCGTGTCTCGAAGGCAGGTGGCAGATACCCAGCAATGACTCACTCACCTGAGCCAGCGGGCTGGGGTCACCTGAGCCACCTGGATCTGGATCAGTGTCATCCTCGTGGTCCTAGCAGCCCCAGGGAATTGGGCAGACATTAGATATGTCCCTAATTATCCACCTAGACTACACCAGCCTCACTCCTGCTGAAGTGAAAAGTGTGAGCCCAAGCAACCCGCTGTCTCATGCCTCAAAGGCGTGCTCCCTTTCTGAGAAGTAAAATAAGAAAAAACTCTGAAACGAATACATGTGCAGCTTTCAGAGAAGGGATCTGTATGCTCTCCAGCATGCCACAGTTCATAATATTCAAATTATTAGCAAATAAGGGTCATTATAAATTATTAACTGTTTGCGAGTGGAACGATTTGCATATTTTAAAACCTTCCCTTCCTATTCAATCTTCAAAACACCTTTTCTCCTTGCAAATCATGAAGGATTATTGGGATGGCGGGCTTTGGTCTGGCTGCACGATGCGCTTGGGGAGGGAGGGAGCGGTTGTTGCCTGAGCTTGTGTTGGGAGCCTGGCCGGCTGCCCCAGAGTCCTCTCTTCCTCGCACATGGGTGTACGTGCTCAGACCTGTGGCCCCAGACCTGCCCAGGCACACACCCCAGCTCTGACCCTGAGCTGGATGTCTGGAAGGCGTTGGTTCATTCACAATCATGGGAGCGGTGGCTCTCCCTGGGTCTGCTGTGGTTCACTTCTCTCCTGGACCAGAGGGCTCTGTCCCATTTATAGTCTCACTCTGTTTCCTCCGACAGCAGTTCTGGATTAGCTGCCCAGGTCCCTTTGTGTCCGTCTTCGAATCTGAACTTCACATTCTGTTCCTAAGTTCCACATTTCTAGGGATCGTTTCCCAGACCCCTAGTCCCATGCCTGTGCAACGGGGTTCTTATATTCCCAGCCTCTGACTCCTCATCTAGCTTCAGAGTCCCTGAAATGTGACACCTCAAAGTCTGTCTCTTCCTGCCTGAACTTTCCAATAGGGTCAAATGAGAGAAGAGTGGGGTTGGTTCGCCGAGACATTTCCTGCAAAGTGACCCTGAGCAAGTAGTTATTTGGGCGGTGGGGGATAAATCATCAGGCCAGGCATTGGCTTGATTGTATGGCATCCCGTCTTTAAAAGGATGAATGTTTGGGTTGATACTTGACCAACAACATAAAGAACAAGGTCACAGCTCGTATTTTTGCCCCTAAAAAGGCATTGCTCTTCCAAAATCCCAGAGGAAAGTGGAGTCTGGCTTTTTGATTATACGTTTCATTGCAATGCAGTGATGTAATGTCATACATGATAAAACTAGGGAGCTGGGCTTGAATTGAAGTCAATTGAAGCTTACAGGCTTAATCCAGGTTTGGGTATTTCAAATTTGTCCAGCCATGATTTCTAGGGCAACTATTTGAGGTTAGAATAGCTTATGAGTAACATGGACCACTGGTTGGTTTCGTTTGCAATTCAATGGGCCACGGCAAAGGAAACTCTGCTCATATGGTTTGGAAAATGTCATTTTGAAGGCAAAACTGAGCTAATCTCTGTATCCTGAGGACCTTAAAAAGGAGGCTTTCCACCGCCATCTTATCAGAGCCCGAACGAATGTGAACAGGTAAAGGCCGCCTCAAGGATTACAAAGGGCCTGGCAGGTTTGGTTTTGTGTGAGTCCAGGAGTAATCCCCGGTTTGTTTAACTGGGTGATTCTGGGTCAGGGAGCAGTTGACACAAGTTCCCAGAGACAAGTTTACAAAGGAATGCCCTGCGCGGTGGCTGCAGCTACAGGCCGAGGGCTCCGTGTTCTCATCCGTGTTGTTCATGGCGCCCCGGGCTCCTTCCTGAGCCGGCTGCTCTTGAAAGCCACAGGCCCTTTGCAATGGCAATTTAGGTTATTCAAAACCAGAGTAGTATTTGAAGGTAAGGAAACCTCTTTGACTGGAGTGAGAACTGAATTTTATTCCCTAATACACGACAAAATCTTTGTTGGGTCTCTCAAACGGATAGGAAAATGAATATATATATATATATATATATATATATATATATATATATACACACACACACACACACACACATATATATGTATATATATACACATATATATGTGTGTGTGTGTGTGTGTGTGTATATATATATAAAATTTTTTTTAATGAGATTTTGTGTCCTTTTACGTCCGTGAGTCTGGTGTTCACCAAACAGGGTGGCAGAATCCATTCGCACGTTGCATAAAAGAGTCACTCTAAGCAGAGGCAGAGACTGAGAAGTAACAACCTGAGGGCCCGGGTTCTGCCCCCACCACACTCGCAGACACAAAAGCCAAGTCAGGTCTCCGCCTAGTGCCACAGAGGAAAACTGTAGGGGGTATGACGGAAGTCATTGGGCCTGGTCAGGCCCTCCTGACCCCTGGATCCAGGCACCACCACCCCCAGGAAAGCGGTGTCTGAACCACGTGTGCACTGGGAAGTGGGTAGGGGGCAAAGCAATTCAGGATAAGGGAACAGCATGTGCAGGGAGCCCAATGCGGGAGGGAACACGGTGTGGTCAGGCCCTTTAAGGAAGATGGCTGTGGCAGAGAGCTAGATTCTGCCCATTCCCTGGCTCCATAAATCTTCCCGTTATATATGGGACTTCTTACCCTCGGGCTACTCCTAGCTGTAGAACAGTTCATCCTTTCCAAATGTCCTCAAACACTGGAAACCCTGGCTCTGTCACTTCTCCCTGTAGTGTTATGTTATCCACAGGGCAGTCTTGAGAATCCAACCGTAGACTATATCATAATATCCAAGTCTATATCTTTTTGCCCTTCTAAATCTCAGGCATTTCTGGAAACATAAAGGTCCAGGTGGCTTAAGGGGGCTATCGGGGAGTAACTGCAGAGACTGACCAGGGCTGGTCCCCGAGGAGAGCCACCGTCCCTCTGGGGAAGACCTGGAACATTCTTCCCTCCAGCTAGCTGCCCTGCCCTAACCCCCTCCGGTCTCCCCCTGGCTCTTTCTTTCCCTAATTATAACCTGAGTTGAGTCATCTCATATAGCTGCTGGTGGTTAGGGTTTAATGTCTGCTCTAATAGTTACTTGGTCTTCCGAATAAGTAAGGAAAGTGGTGGGTTTGAAGCAGCCCAATTTTCCTCAGGACTGAGGTCATTCATAGAGGTTCATTAAGAAGACACAGAATATCTTTAAAAGCCACTAAGGAAACAGAGTGCTCATAGTTTCCATTCAGCCATCCCCCAAATATCTGTCTCGTTTTCTTCAGATAAGTAATCGGAGCACAATATAACCACTGCCTATGCTGCTTACGCTATTAGAGGGGATTTATCTTTAATCCTTCCATGTCATCTTCATATATCCTTCCAGAAGACAAAAAAAGAAAAATCTAGATCGGGGATTCCAAACCTCCATGTGTGGAGGGTTTATTTGGGCCACTTATAAAACTACACCCCAGGATGACTCTGATTCATCTGGTTTGATGATGGGGCTTAGGAAGCTGCAGTTTTCATAATCACCCCAAAGGGACTGCCCTTGGAGCGAGGGGGCAACAGCCCTCTGGCTCTTTCTGTGCACCACCCTGGCTGTTTCTGTGCACCACTCTGGCACCACCCTGGCTGGACACAGGGAAACGATAAGTGTGTCGGAGGAGATCCTTAAGGACGGAGGCTCTGCCGGACCTCAGCCACGTCGTGGTCAGTGCCGTGTGCTCTTGCGAACGCGCTGCCCAGGACACGCGCTCTGAAGTTTGTGATCATGCTTCCCTAATAGCAGTCTTCAAAGACGGGATACGGTCCCCGGTTCTCACCTACCTCTGAGTCCAGTGGAGAAGGTAGACTTCTTTATAATCTACTGCTATCAACAGGGTGTGATACCCATGGAGGAAATACAATAATCTGTAGTATTTTTTTCTTTCTTTCTTTCTTTCTTTCTTTCTTTCTTTCTTTCTTTCTTCTTTCTTTCTTTCTTTCTTTCCTTCTTTCTTTCTTGTTAATTTTTTTTTTTAATTTTTTTTCAACGTTTATTTATTTTTGGGACAGAGAGAGACAGAGCATGAACGGGCGAGGGGCAGAGAGAGAGGGAGACACAGAATCGGAAACAGGCTCCAGGCTCCGAGCCACCAGCCCAGAGCCCGACGTGGGGCTCGAACTCACGGACCGAGAGATCATGACCTGGCTGAAGTCGGACGCTCAACCGACTGCGCCACCCAGGCGCCCCTCTTGTTAATTTTTTTAACGTTTATTTATTTTTGAGAGAGAGTAAGAGAGACAGATCTTGGGTGGGAGAGGGGCAGAGAAAGAGGGAGACACAGAATCCGAAGCAGGCTCTGGGCTCCGAGCCGGAAGCACAAAGCCTGACTCCGGGCTCGAACTCACGGACCGACCACGACCGATCATGACCTGAGCCGAAGTCGGATGCTTAACTGACTGAGCCACCCAGGAGCCTCTAAAAACTATTTCTGCATGATTTATTACAGAAAAAAAAAAAAAAAAGGCCCATAAAGCACTTTAGAGAATTCGAAGTTTGCCAAAGTACGACCCATGACCCATGAGTACGACCCATGAGAAACACTGAAGAACTGTCTAAAGTTTTGAGGAGAAAGGACTGTGATCAAGGAATCAGTTCAGATGTTCCTTGGAGTGGCCATTCACTTTCAGCAATGGCTGAAAGACAAACTTCATTTTTTGAAAATTATATACTATTCCTATAACCTTCCTTTAAACGGTATCCTGGCAGTCAGAGAGACCAGTTAAATGAAGAACTTTTCACAAACACAATCACAGATAAACAAAAAGATAAGTAAATAATAAAAACAAAAACGTGGCATAATTAGCTGATCCAAAATTCCATGATTTCTAGGAACATCCTGGAAATTAATTGGGTAAAAGGGTGGGAACAATGATGGAAGATTAGTTTTTCTATCTTACAGGGAGAATTGACAGTTACTTATTAGTTTATTATACCCAGAAATCAGAAAACTAAAGATTAGTTGAGTGTGTAAATACTTGAAATAATACGTCTTCTGAATTACTAGGGGATAAAAGGGCTTAGTGTTTAATTAGCAAATGACAGAGAACCACAAAGGAAAGGAAACAAAATGCAGAGCAGAGCAAAAGGAAACTACACTGAGTCAGAAAACACTAACAAGCAAAGTGAAAAATCTGGTTAGAACAATATATGTATACAAAGCAAACTACTCCTTTTTAGAAAAGATTTCCAACTTGGGTCAATACAAAACTGCAGTTGTTTGCTGATTAAAAGAAATAGCTAAAATAAAGATATTTCAGTAATTTATCAAGGTGTTTCATATTCATGAACTCAATAATATTCCATTTTAGACATTTTCTTCCAAAAGAACAATCATGTATATACACAGACATGAGTGTCTAAGAATGTTCATTGTAGCATTATTTAAAATACAAAAGTTAAAACAATACGATGATATATGCCAGGTTTAAATGTAAACATCTGTAGTGTGAAATGAAGTCACCAAAGTTGTGATAAGAAATTTATTTCATACCCTAATATTGTGATAATAAAAAAATTCAAGAAATTCACATAATATAGCACACTAACTTGTTCATGATCTATTGTTAAGTGAAAAGAAAGGAACCAGGTTATCATATAGAATTGATCCAAGTAGTAACTGTATCAATGGGTTGGAATCATGATGTTCTAAAATGTTATTAGATAGAGTTTATCAGTAAGTCAGTGGGTTGGGATCATGTTTTAAAATGTCTTGCCTCTGTTTCCCTTTTGTATTTCTTTTTTCTTTTTTTTTTTTTACATTTAGCATGCATACATTTTGAAAATTTATTTAATTTTTTCATCCTGATGTATACTCTTTAATCCCCCACCAAATAATTATTTTTATTTTTTTTAATATGAAATTTATTGTCAAATTGGTTTCCATACAACACCCAGTGCTCATCCCAACAGGTACCCTCCTCAATGCCCATCACCCACCCTCCCTTCCCTCCTACCCCCCATCAACCCTCAGTTTGTTCTCAGTTTTAAAGAGTCTCTTATGGGGGCGCCTGGGTGGCGCAGTCAGTTAAGCGTCCGACTTCAGCCGGGTCACGATCTCGCGGTCCGTGAGTTCGAGCCCCGCGTCGGGCTCTGGGCTGATGGCTCAGAGCCTGGAGCCTGTTTCCGATTCTGTGTCTCCCTCTCTCCCTGCCCCTCCCCCGTTCATGCTCTGTCTCTCTGTGTCCCAAAAATAAATAAACGTTAAAAAAAAAAAATTTAAAAAAAAAAATAAAAAAAAAATAAATAAAATAAAGAGTCTCTTATGTTTTGGCTCCCTCCCTTTCTAACCTTTTTTTTTCCTTCCCCTCCCCAATAGTCTTCTGTTAAGTTTCTCAGGATCCACATAGGAGTGAAAACATACGGTATGTCTTTCTCTGTATGACTTATTTCACTTATCATAACACTCTCCAGTTCCATCCACATTGCTACAAAAGGCCCTATCTCATTCTTTCTCATTGCCAAGTAGTATTCCATTGTGTATATAAACACAATTTCTTTATCCATTCATCAGTTGATGGACATTTAGGCTCTTTCCATAATTTGGCTATTGTTGCAAGTGCTGCTATAAACATTGGGGTACAAGCGCCCCCATGCATCAGCACTCCTGTATCCCTTGGGTAAATTCCTACCAGTGCTATTGCTGGGTCATAGGGTACTTTTAAAATAATAAAGAATAGGGGCGCCTGGGTGGCTTAGTTGGTTGAGCGTCCGACTTTGGCTCAGGTCATGATCTCGTGGTCTGTGAGTTCGAGTCCTGCGTCGGGCTCTGTGCTGACAGCTCAGAGCCTGAAGCTTGCTTTGGGTTCTGTGTCCCCCTCTCTCGCTGCCCCTTCCCCCCGTTCATGCTCTGTTTCTCTCCCTGTCAAAAATGAACAAACATTAAAATTTTTTTTAAATAATAAAGAATAAAGTGTTTGATTTCAACACACCAGGCAAATGCAAATTCAAATTAAAACAGCAAATGTTTCCACAACAGGAACAACCAGCTTTATTTTTATTGAAAAAAAGAGGGTAATTCTGGTTTCTTTTTGCCTTTTAAGAATTTTGCAAAACTCCCTTCACTAATAAAATTCACAACAACTAATCGCATGGACAACCAGAACATTACTTAGAGGTTGATATACATATATTCATTTATAAGTTGATATGGGATATACATATATATTATGTGTAAATATCCTGTGCTGTGAAAACAAAGATCTTATTTTTCATTGCCCAAAGGACTTTTAAAATTATCTATCACAGCACCTTCCATAAGCAGAAATTCATAATAATGGAACTTACTGAAAATTTTGGATATCAGCCATAGCTATTCCCAGAGGAAACATTGTACAATCAAGTATTTAATATTAAATAATAAAGGACACACATTCCTGTTCTAGGGTTTAGAAAAAACATAGACACAGTGTTGAAAGAATTAAAAACACTATATTTTTATCTAGGCCAGTATTTCTGAAACCAATATTTTAAGGTGGATGATTTTCTAGATGAAATAAGTGGTCAAAAATAACAGAAGTGTTATAAATTTTATGAGCCCAAACCTATTTTTAAAGAAAGGTGTAATAGATTTACTCCCAAGAATGGCTGACAGAGCCATGTGTGTTTCACCAGCGAATTTAAAATTTCCAAGGAAGTGGTAATTTCAGTGTTATATAAACTGGTCTAAAACATAAATTAAGAGACGTTTCTCGATGATGAATTTTACCACGTTAGGATATATCGCTGACATTAAGACCTGGGAAAGTTTGCACAAAATAAAAAATAGAGATGGCATTTATTTATTTTTAAAAACTTTTTTAATGTTTACTTATCTCGAGAGAGACAGAGACAGGGACAGAGTGTGAGTGGGGAAGGGTCAGAGAGAGAGGGAGACACAGAATCCAAGGCAGACTCCAGGCTCTGAGCTGTCAGCACAGAGCCCCACGTGGGGCTCCAACTCACGAACGGTGAGATTATGACCTGAGCCGGTGTCAGATGCTTAACCAACTGAGCCACCCAGGCGCCCCGAGATGGCATTTATTTTTAAATGTTGGTGCAAAGATCCTAACTACAGTCTTTGCAAATAGAATCTTTTATAGTATGTTAAAACAAAACATCCCATAAAAACATGGCTTATTTAGGGCTGCTAGAAAGACACAACATTAGCACATCAGCAGAGCCACAAGGAAATGCCATGTTGGTGTAGTCAAAGTGTGATTTTTGGCATGCACGGGAGAGCTCGACAAAATAATGATTTCTGGGTCTCAACCCCGAGGATTCTATTATACTAGTTGGGAGGGAGAGACTGCTGAGAATTTGCGTGTCCAGCAAGTTCCTGGGTCATAATGATGCTGTCAGTCAGAGGAACACACATTGAGCCACACTGCATGGAGCACTGGTACTCAACCCTGGCTGTGTGTTGAAATCACATGGGAAGCTTTCAAAAATACTGATGTCTGAGTTCCAACAGCAGAGATTACGATTTAATTGCATGGAGTATAAATTGGGTATTGAGGGAAGGGGTGGTTAAAATCTGGCAAGCTGGGGAGGGACAGAGAGAGAGGGAGACACAGAATCTGAAGCAGGCTCCAGGCTCTGGGCTGTCAGCACAGAGCCCTACACGGGGCTTGAACTCACGAACTGGGAGCTCATAACCTGAGTCGAAGTTGGATACTTAACCGACTGAGCCACCCAGAGGCCCCTCCCCAAATGATTTCAATGTGCACCCGAGGTTGAGATCCACTGCTCAAAAAAGATTGGCCAAATCAGTGGTTGCACATTATCTTTATTATAAAGGTTTACTGGTGATTAGGGGTGGTCTCTCCCTCCTTGACACAATCCATCTTAAGAGATTTCCTGGGTATAATCATGATCACTTTTTATGAAGCCACTGCTCTCTGCAAGGCTGAGACAGATACTACCTCAAATTCATGAAGAGACTTTTCAAGGTCAGCTGGGTTTTCCTTACCACTGGCTAAAAAAATGGAGGCTATATTGGTTGGAAGGGGGGCAACTGTCCTGGTTTTCCCTGGACTGAAGCATATCCGGGGGTTTAGAATTTCAGTGCTAAAACTGGTGAAGTCCTAGGAAAACAAGGAGGGGTTGATCACTTTAAGGCTAGTAGTGTGCTTATGGTCAAATGCTACTAAGTGGCATAACCAGGAGCTGAAAGCTGGTTTGTCTTGTGCTCTGTCCACTCTACCATATTTCCCTGGAAAGCCTTAGGGGAAGGATTATTAGAAACTAATGGAGTCTTGGAGAATCTCCATTACAACGCAAGGTTGATTCACTGGAAATGAGAAGGAGATAGCACTGAGGTGTGGATTTCAGGTATTTTTCAGTTTATAAATAAAAAGTTCTCTGAACTACATAAATGATAATATCTATGGCGATGATTCTCAAAGTGGGTCCCGGGACAAGTGGCATAGCACCATAGGGGAACCTGTTAGAGATGCAAACTCACAGGCTCTACCCTAGACCTGCTGATTAGCAAACGTGGGCTGGAATCAGCATTCTGTGCTTTAAGAGGCCCTCTAGATGATTCTGATATGTGCTGAAGTTTAAGAACCACTGGTCCAGGAGGAAGGGGGGCAGAATTGGGATGTTTTCAAAGTTTCCCAGATTCCAGTGTGCATCCAGGGATGAGAACCACAGCTAAGATCTCAAAGCAGCTGTTCTCAACATTGGCCTGTACCTTAGAAACACCTGGAGAGTTTTTAAAAGTCCAGATGTCCAAGTTGTTGGATCAATTACACAGGAATCTCTGGGGATCAATAGTTTTCAAATCCCCCTAGATGACATCAGTATGGATGTCAAGCCAGGCTTGAGAACCATTGCCTTCAAGCCTTTAAGGCTGTAGAATTCCACGGTGAATGTAAGAAGTGTGTTTCCTCATTGTCAAATGCCAGAAAATTTTCCATGAATATGGGCCCCTAGACTTGGAAATTTAAAAAAAAAATGCTAATTTAACTATATACTGTGCCTGTCGGTTACTTGATCTGCCTAGGGTATATCTATTAAGAGTGAGTCTATGGAATTTTCTGGAAAGTCAGGTAGGAATCTGTCCTTTGAGATCATCGGGCTCCTTTGGAAGACTTGGACCTCTTTTGGGGGAAGGAAAAAGTCCAAAGGTATAATCCTGACAGGTGAAAGTGATTTTTCAATGAAAAGACAAGTTTGTTATGAGGGTGTGCCCAGATCTGCCCTTTACTGAGAATATTCCAGGGCTTTACCTGGAGTCAGTCCTACTGCACAGTGGACATTGACTTCATGAGCCAAAACTTCCCATTTGAATTTCCGAAAATAATGTTGAATGTTTCCCCAAAACCAGTAAACAGTAAAACTGGAAAAAATAATCTTTACATTATTCTTTTTTAGGTCATGAAGACTGGAAAAGGAGAATTGTCTACAAATGAATTCTGCATTCGGTGATGTTGTGGCAGAGCATGGAAAGTACTGGAACTCGAACTCTTTCATTTCTTTTACTATCCAAGCTGTGAATTTCAAAAATAACAAGTCATTATAAAAGTGAAACATGAGATTCTTCACACCCACTGTTTTAATCATTTTAAAACCTTCCATAACTTGAAGTAACTAAAACGTTTCTTTTTTAGTAGTTAATGCGCACTGCATTTTTTAGTGCTTTCTGAACATAAAATAAGATAGCATTAATATTATGTTCTAGGTTTCGTGACAGGCATTTTGCATTTATTCACTCAGCACAGACTGTGTGCTAAGGACTGGAATGTTTGCCTAAGTTCTGGAGATTAATGGCACGTTATTCCTGCTTTCGAAGAGCTCAGTCTGATGAGATAATCAAAGCATGATGTAGGGTGTGCAGTGAGGCAGGAAGTCCAACCAAAAGGGTGTCTAGCCCAGTTTGGCAAAGCCAGGGAGTGGGCAGGAACCAAGAAGCTGCTAGAAGAACTGATATTTGATCGGAATCAAGAGTAGTAGGGGTCAGCAAGCAAAACTTAATTGGAATACAAGGTGTAACGAACCATAACATTCATAACAACTCGATGAAATAGTTATTATTGGCCACATCTCACATTTTAAGTTAACATTTTAAATAAAACAACCAGGTGTCAATATCATGGACCAAATTTTGTGGGAGGGCATCGCACCAGCTAGCCTACATAAAGGTTGTTTTTAAAGGTTGTTATATATATATATATAGATATAGATAGATATAGATATAGATATAGATATAGATATAGATATAGATATAGATATAGATATAGATATATAGATATATAGATAGATATATAGATATATGTTTACTTACATATAATATGCATAACATATATTGTATTTGTTATTTATATTATATATGTTGGCTATATACATAGGACAATATGTGCCTGGTGTCTGATTCTGGGCTCTACGTTTCCCTCTGCAGATGGACCTTCTCTGTTTTTATCGGCATGCACAAAGATGGACCCCCAGCTCCAGACTGAAATAGTCTCTTACTTGTTCTCCTTGTCAACTAATTTGAACATCACATATGTTTAACTAATTGGAACATATTAGTTCAAATGTTGGAGATGGAACATCTGGAAGTACTGGGGAAGCCAGGGCTGTGTGTGCAAAAGCCACATGGGATCTGAGAGAGCAATTCAACTATCAGTTGCACACCAAATCCTTGTGTATGTGCCCTGTGCTTCGGCAGATGTCGGGGTCACTGTCTCGATGCTGGAAATGCTTCTGATCCAAATGGAATATTGGAGTGTAACAAGTGAAGAAGCCTGGTGAAATCTCCATGTTATTTTCATGGATTTTAATCTCCCATCTCTTGGTAGACTAGAGTAAATATATTCTTACTGGAGGCGGTAAAAACTGATGTCTTCAAGACCTAGCTGACTGCCTTCTGATAAGGTGTCTTCCAAAAGTTCCATAAGCTTTCTGAACCTCAGTTTCTTTATTTGTTAAAAGGGTTACTATCCCCATGTTAAAGTATGACTATGAAGATTTCATAAACGATGAGGACAATCAGAAGGTCCTTCCCGTTACAGGTTGAGATCATAACCCCCCTCGGGGTTAATCTTTCCGATGCCTAAGTCTTATGTTTATTCCAAATTATTTTTAGCTCACCCTAAAAAATGTATCCTCCTTTATTTCCAAGATTTGTAATTGGCCCTTGGAGAAGCTGAATGTTCTGGTTAACACAGCAAATGGGCTGGGTGGTGATTAAGCTTTCAGCCTTATTATTGAAATCAGTGAATTACTGACTTATTTGTGAAATCGGCGATAACGTTCCAAAGAGAGATGCCTTTCTCATATGCTCAAATATAAATTTGGCATCAAAACAAGATGGGAAGCTTTTAAAGCAAAATGAGTTTTTATAAGATGTTGTCCATCATGCCTCTTCCCAGAAGCGTGTGGGAGACCACATTGTATGATAGAAAAATGGTGGGGGTGAGGGGAAGACTGAAACTATTGTTGGCCTTTCTCAGAATTCTAAAGATGTAATTTGAGTTACTCTAATAATTCAGAATTTCAAAAGGTCCACTCTATTTCAAAGAAAATCTCTTAGGCTAATGTGAGATGGATAAAGAGGGCTGATCTCTCTGGCCAGGAGTCCCAAAACATGATTTATTCTTGTAGCATTTCTGTGAGATGTTTTTTCCTCTTTTCCAAATTTTGTAGAAATGCCAAGTCTCTTTCTTCAAAATTCAATACAATTTGGCTCAGAAACACAAGGCAGGGGGAATAGGACACCCGTTTTTTAAATTCTATACAGCTTCTCACACCCCTGACTAACCTTCTATTTAGAAGATTTAAAAATAATTTTCCATATACTTTTTGATTTTTTTTTGGATATTCTTTAAAACCTCCTCTACAGCACTGAAATGTAATCCGGTATTCACAGGTGAAAACTACTTACTCTTTGAAAACAGCATTTCTTTTGGCTCAGCCAAAAATACAGGAATGTTTTCACTTACTTCCCACTAAAGAGAAAAATGATTTCATGAAGTAAGTCGCACCTTTGAGGAATAACATCAAAAATGTCAACCTTGAGCTTTGAGAAGTCACCAACGGCAAGTTCAGATTTGTGCGCGGGCCCAGCTCTGAATCATAAAGCCTGGCTAAAGACATCTGCCATCTGATACTCGCGGTAAACCCAGTGGCATAGTGCTGAAGAAGGAGCTGGGACTTTTATTTCTTTGGGAAATAAATGTGTGTGTGTTAGAAACGCCATAGAGACTCTGGGACTAAGTCTCTATAACTTGCAAACGGGACACTTCTCCCTCTTTTCCCTTGGGTTCCAACATGACAAAGTAACAGGTTCTCCACCAAGGGCGAGGACCCCCTCCCTTACCGTCTTCCTCATTCCCTAGGTCTAGATCCAGCTCCTAATTCTGGCTTAGCATCTGTGGTGGAAGAATAATGGCGCCTCCAAGATGTCTACCATCCCTGAAGGCTGTGAACATATCCTCTGACATGGCGGGAGAGACTCTGCAAATGCGATGAAGCTAAGGGTCTTTAGATGGAAGAACTGGGTTATTTGGGTTGGGCCCAAGGTAATCATATGAGGGTCCTTATAAGCGGAAGGAAGTTGCACAGAGAAATCAGAAGATGTTATGTTCCTGGCGATGAGGAGGAAGGAAAGGGTCACAAACCAAGGAATGCATGTGACCTCTAGAAGCTGGAAAGTGCAAGGAAATGGATCCTCCCCTCCAGCCTCCAGAAAGAATGCAGCACTGCCAACATGTTGACTTTGGCCCGGTGAGACCCATTTAAGAGTTGTGACCACCAGAACTGTAAGATAATACATCTACGTTGCTTTGAGTCACCAAGTTTGCATTCATTTGTTACAGCACGAATAGGATACACATCCAGCACCTCTGAGGAGCCATGTCCTGGCTGCCGGGTGGGGACTGCTTTGAGTAGCTGGGTAAAGCGCTTCTGACCATTGACTCTATCTCCTTAAAGAGCTCGGAAGAGGCTGGTGGCACGAGGATTGTAATGGATTCTTTCTCTTTGGTAGGCAAGAAGGCTGAGGCTTCCAAAACAGACTGATGCAGACCAAACGCTTAAGGACCTTTAACTTTTGTCTTCGCTAACTTCATAAAAAAGGCCTTTTGTGTTCTCAAGGAATCAAGTAAATAGAACTTCTTTCTGGGTATATGATCTCACAGATAGCAATAGTGCCCATCTTCCAGAAGCCCTGGGACACTTTCTGCCCCGAGTCCCTGGAAAAGATTAAGCTCACGATTTTGTGGCACCTTTGACAACAAGTCCTGACTGAACCTGAGGCAAAGCCACAAAAAATGACCCCGAAATTAAATACCTCTCAGGGGAGGTGTTCAATCCAAAACAAATTCAAGCGAAACTCTCTGGATTTGACCTTTAAACCCTGAACTGTGGCTACTTCAAGTGGTGCTTTCAAGATTCTGAGGTCTAGCAAAACCTCAGCGAGGGGCAGTGGGAGGGAGAGAAAGAGAGAGAGAGAGAGAGAGAGAGAGAGAGAGGCCAATCTGGGACTGGAGGGGTGGGAGCGGGAGAAACAACTTTGCTGTTTTGTTAGAGGTGTTTCCCCAGAACCAGCCAGAGTGAACATCTGTGACATTCTTGTTTGGACACTCTGTCACTTGGTCTTGAAACATTTTTATGAAATGCTACAGAAAGTGTTAGAATATCCAATTAGTGATGATATGGTGGAGCTCAGAAAGTGTCATTTGCCTGGGTGGTCCCCAAACTTCTCTGGCCTTTTAGCCAATGACATTTATTTTAATAATAGCTCAGAGGCCAAGAGGCCTCCCATCTTCCCTCTTCATGAACAAATCATGAGGAACTCCCCTATTTCTTACTCACGTCTCTGGAATCTGTGCGTGGTGGTTTGCAAAAGAGTGTTTCCTATCAAGGGTGGACTTGAAATGCCGAGAGCTGCCTGGAGATCTCTGAAGCAACCTCCTGTGGGAAAACAATCAGACTTTTTATGTCTGGCTCTTAGGGCCACAAAAATGGAGCAGGGAGGGGAAGGGTGCGTGACGGCTCAGTGAAAAACAGACTTCTGTACCATTTGGAATTTGGAAGAGAATTTTGATTTGTTCGTGATCCAGCTGGAGTTAAGGGTTCTGGGCCCATCTCGGTGCCCTGATCGATGCGTGCAGCCTACAGCCTGCAGCCTGCTGTGGAGGCAGGATTAGAAAGTGGATCCACCAATCACCTATCAGCTAAACCTACTATAGATGCAATGAAGGCAGTTTCAAGTGCTGGAGATTGGCGGTGTCCAAACATAGATCTGATGACCATGCCGAGGATCTTCCAGAAAGCATTCAAAACACTGACTGGGTGATTGGACGTAATCGTTTAGTCAACCTGTCAGCACATGTTCGTTAAATTTACTACATTCACCGATCTATGCTGGCTATTGCATTGGTTTCAAAGGTCCACCTTAAGTGTTTCTAATTTTATTATTCTATTAATTTTGGTATAGATGGCAAAAAAGAATGATCGGATAGAGGTAAGAGTTGCATCCTTCACGATGCTGAAAATACACACAAAGCAAAGGCTCACAAAGTGAGTTTTTTTTAACCCCCCAAACAACAGCAACAATAAGAACAATTATCATCTGATCCAGGCATAAATATATATATTCATAATATAATTTCATCTTTCAACAAAACCTTGTAGGAAATACGATTACCCTTTTTCTTCAGACATGTAAGCTGAGGCTCAGAGATATTAAATGAGCTGTCTCAGAGCTGTCACCGAGGTAGTATTCTATCCGGTTCTATCCCACACGGAGACTAGGTAGGTAACAAGTCCATATGCTGTCTTTTGGCTATAGAATTTCAGAATGCTGGAAATGGAAATAGAATAGTTACTCACAATATACTTCTTTGGAGGCAAATGGGGTTCCTTTCCAAAATAGTTGACTGCAAGTTATTCCCTGTATAAATGGAGATTTGCAAACTCTCATCTAGGGTGAGATCAGCGACAAGTCAGTTGTTACTGGTTGCTTGCGAGAACTTACTTACAGCAAATTAGTTCAAACACACAAAAAAATGGTTCTTAACCGGCTTTTTATTGGTGATTTTAGAAGCTCTCAAATAGCTGAAGTTAGGATTGTTTCTGCCATTCCAGTACTTTAGGGATTCTTGGATGATGCAGCAGTGGGGAAAAGCATACCCCGAGTACCCTCACCTAGCACTGCCCCAGGCACTTTCATGCATGTCAGCTTACTTAGTTTCTTCAGTGACCTGAGAGGGTCAATGCCACCAATCCCATTTTTGTAGGAAAGAGCATTGAAATTCAATATTTTGTTCCCGATCATGCTGATTATTAGACCATCAAAGCTGGCTATTTAGTGACAGGCTTGCGGTTGACAAGTAGCTATGCATTTACATAACAGGGAAACTCAAAATGCTTTTCTGGGCTACACCGTGGTTCTAACCATCACTTTGTCATGGTGTTTGCATGGGGAGAGATGCTCTGAATTCCAAACAAGAGATGTTGACAGATGAAGGCTTCTTGTGTACTGGCTAGAACCAACCTTTTTTTTTTTTGGACCAGTTTGATCCAGGAACCAACCCTATGGTGTGGTAGATCACATATCAGTCACTCTACACCGAACTATTTGTCATTGAATCCATGCTGACCAATGAGTAGTGACGGTGTGTGGATTTTACACACCAGGACCAGGGAAACAGCTGATCTACTCTGAGTTCCGTCCCTTGAGACTGTCTCAAGGTCAGGTAGGGAAGGAAGCTATCTATAGGCAACGAGGGAATGAAAGCCTACATTAGCTTTGTTTATGCATCACATTCTTCTTGGGGTGGAGATGCGGGGGTGCAGTGGGGAACAACTGCAGAGCTCCATGTGTCAGGAAAGGAACTTACATGAAGATATGGTCCTTGTTGTTCTGCCTGCCTTCACAAAGCATCCCTGGTCGGTATTCTGGGTGCTTTTCACATTCCCATTATCTTCTAATACTTGAGTTCTGCCTGAGGAATAGGATTTGGGTCCTCAATGGAGTGCCTACTCCCTTAGAAAGCCTGAGAAGCCACCGCCGTTCCATGAGGCTGCGCATGGAAAAGAGATTAGGCAGGCACTGCTCTCTGACGAGGCCACATCAGGACTCTGGCCTTGACTGTAAATGAATCTGCACTTGCCCCTGTGCCTCTGCCTTCCACAGTCCATCCTCTCTCTCCATCCTCCCCATACAGAAGCAATAATTTAAAACAGCAAAATCGATGGACTTTGAAATCCGGAGAGCGGAAGCAAACCGGGGCTCACAGTCTAAGGTGAAAGGGATGTTCGAGACAAGTAAATTTTGAAGCTGAACGCCAGCTAATGCTCACTTTGTCACAGTTTATCAGGAAGCCAATCTGAAACCACAGGTGGGGACTAACCCTGTCCTGTTTTCAACAGACTTTCCATTTTCTTTGTCTTGCTCAAAATGTGACGCGGTTTAAGTAGGTTTATGAAATTTCTCCTATCCTAATTTTTAAATAATTATTGTATGCAGTTTTCTTTAAGTATTGAACTTGAAATGTTGATCTTTATTTTGGTTCTTTTGCTTTATATTCATTTATTGTTGTATTATTATCACTATTAAATGTTTTTATCGTCTTATGTTGATTTACTGCTATTGCACTTATGATTATCATTAGTAATAACAGCATCAGTGATAGTAGTTATAACCGTAGCAGTGGTGGTGGTAAGTTTGTGTGTTTGAACTTTGGACTCAAATCTCTACCTGGTTTCTTACTGCAGTGAGCTGGGCTGGAATATATTTGGGACATGTGAGAGGTCCTTGGGATAGATTCACAGCAGAGTTATAGAATCTGTTGAGTTGAAATCCCCTATCCCAACCTCCATATCCTTAGATCCTGCCCTAATCCCACTTTAAAAAAGATAGATCAAAAATCAATATGTGCACATGGCAAATAAATACCATAAAATACGGAGTAAAATGTAAAAGTTTCTGTCCTTCCTTCAATTTCTATTCCCCCTAAGTAACTGTTAGGATCAGTTTCTTACATATTCAGTGCGGATTCATCCCAGCACATATAGACAGATGTTTCTTATGATCAATTGGATGATTTATACATACACACACTATCCTGTGTCTTGCTTCCCCCCCGCCCCGCCGTGAATATTATATTTTGGAGAATTTCATCAACCCATAGGCATGTTTTGGTTTTAAAACAGCCTCTTAGTATTTAATGTAAAGATGTACCCTAAATTATTTAAATTACTATTCTGTTGATGGAAACTTAGATTTTTTTTTCCTTTTAATTAGAAATTATGGGACCACAAATGCACATCTTTCTTGCTTGTGCAAATATATCGACAGGATAATTTCTGCTTTTTTATTTAGGGGCTATGGATGGCACTTACCTCCCAGGTGACAGACATTCTGGATCCCTCCTAATGCTGCGGCCAAAGGAGAGCAGCCAGGAAAGATATACGTGCCCAGAGGAGAAAAAAGCCAAGAGAGCAAATGATTCCACAAGAGGAATCAAGAGCTGTGGACAGGAAAAGGAGAGAGAGAGAGAGAGAGAGAGAGAGAGAGAGAGAGGGAGAGAGCCTCAGGAAAGTTTGCTCCAATTCAGTTCTATTCATAATCCCATTAAATCAGGCACCAGAAGCCCCACCCTTCACACCTCATTGTGCCTCTGGCTCTAGAGGCAGACCTTCTCTATCTTCCCAGGGTGGATAGAGGAGGCCTGGGAGGGGAAGACTCGAGCTCCCCCTAGAGGCCGGAGAGCAAAGCCGGGGCCAGCAAATACACGTTCTATCAAACCGAAGGACATCTGTAAAAGAAAAATACACCAGTTAAAGGAGCTGGTCACATGCATGCTTCTTCCCCTGGTGTCTTGATTCATGTGCACACATTTTTGCATAATTGCAGTGATGGCCTAGATTCAATTTTGTATTCGGCTTTTTTTCCCCCACTTAATATTATATAGTAAATGTTTTTCCATGTGGCTACATAATCTCTCTAATTACCATTTTAATGACTTCATAATACTCCTTCCAGTTCACATATTGTAATTTATTTAACCACTCCCTATTGTTGGACATTTTTTTATTGTTTCCAGACTTTTACTAATATAGAAAATGGTGCCTACAATATCTATTGTTCGCTTCTTTTTGAATGAGTTTCTTAGATTAAAGGGTGAGTCAGAGGGTAGGTTTGATTTCACAGCTCTCGATAAACTTTGTTCTGCTGATTCCATAAGCAGCAATACCACTGGCATGGCATGAAGATACTCATTTGGGTACTTTTTGTTTGTGTGTGCGTTTTAATTTCTGCACATGTGATCATGGAACCTGCCATTGTCTTTCACTTTCTTTTAATTTTTCTCTACTTTTCACACTGCTAGCCAGCTTAGTGGTTTAGCCTTTGGTTGATCATTTTTTCACTCAATGTCTTTTGAAAACCTAATATTTACCAGGAATTTTCTGTAAAGTGGTTTTTTGATAACATTGCAATTTATTTATTTATTTATTTATTTATTTATTTATTTATTTATATTTTAGAGAGAGAGCAGGGGAGTGCAAGAGCTGGGGAGAGGAATAGAGGGAGGGCGAGAGAGAATCCTAAGCAGGTTCCATGCTCAGTGCAGAGCCCAGTGCGGGGCTTGATCTCAAGACCCTGAGATCATGATCTGAGCTGAAATCAAGAGTCAGAAGCTCAAGTGACTGAGCCACCCAGGCGCCCCATAGCATGGCAATTCTTTTTTTTTTTTTTTTTTTAATTTTTTTTTTCAACGTTTATTTATTTTTGGGATAGAGAGAGACAGAGCATGAACGGGGGAGGGGCAGAGAGAGAGGGAGACACAGAATGGGAAACAGGCTCCAGGCTCTGAGCCATCAGCCCAGAGCCCGACGCGGGGCTCGAACTCACGGACCGCGAGATCGTGACCTGGCTGAAGTCGGACGCTTAACCGACTGCGCCACCCAGGCGCCCTAGCATGGCAATTCTTATAGGAGATAGAAACAAAAGATGAAATGCATGTTAGTAAACTCATTTTGTAAAACTGAAAAAAAAATCACAGTTATCAGATTTAAGGAAAACATGGGTTGGAGAAAATCTGTTAGCACATCCCAGCTCCAGGAAATAGATAACTGGTTCGTAAAAAAAAGAACTGAGACTAGCAAAGAGTACAGAGCTGGCCACAGCCAAGCATTTTTGGATGAGTAGGAGTCCACCAGTAGAAAAAGATGAAAATGGGGTCCTAGAACCAGGACCATTGGTGTTGAAATCCTAGCTCTGCCCTTTACAAGCTATGAGGACTTAATTTATCTCCTCTCTCTCTCTCTCTCTCTGTGTGTGTGTGTGTCTGTCTTTTTTTTTTTTTTTTTTTTTAGGTTCCTATTCAACTCTTAAAACAGACAAAATATCACTGATGTCTTTTACTTTTCCCAGATTCTTTTCCCCCAAAGTCCTCCTTTACCTGAAGTTCCCAACCCACTAGCGACATGCCTCTCTGCTTCTCTTAGAGCATCTATCATATGATGTTGTCTGTGTTAGAATGTGACATCTTTGGGGCCACTGGCCATACTTTCCTCCTCTCAGGGTCTCCAGCATCTAGCATGGTACCTGACACATGCTGGGTACTTGGCAAATGTTTGTTAAATTTAATGACTTGAATTGAATGTTTAAGTAATTATGGCACATCAACAGGAGGAAATATACGGCAATTAAAAAGATAATTAGGAAGACGGCATAGCTTGGTGGAAATATGTTTATGATATGTTTAATGCGAACATGCAAAGTGATGCCTGCATTATGATTCTCTCTGTCTAAAAATTCTCAAGCTAGGTGCTAAAGAGACAAAGAAGGATAAGAAAAGATGTTTATCTCTAAGAAGCTCATGGCTCATGCTATGCTGAGGGAGGGAGGGTGTAAGAGTTGCCATGCGGGGTGTGACAGCAATGATTGTAGTGTGTGAAATGCTGAGTCGGGGGGGCTGAATTTGTGTGACAAAGTTGGGTGAGACAGGCATGACATTTTATGTGGGCTTGGAGGTTAACTGGGAGTCAAAAAGCAAGATACTGGAGACAGAATTTTCTTAAATGGGAAAAGGCATTGCATTTTAGAGAAATCGTTAGACATTTCTGTGGTGGTAGATGGAAAGTGAGAGGAGATGAAAGTGTAATGTCAAGTTCTATCGTAGATGCCTTAATAAGGTGTTTGATCCGTGTCATGTAGGCAGTGGGGAGCCATTGCAGGTTCTTGAGCAAGGGAGTGGCATGATTACATTTGTTTTTATGACAATAGCCTTGGCAAAGCAAAAAGGATGGACTAGAGAGGCAAATGCCCTGAGCACATATACCAGGGAGGTGGCCCTAGCACCCTGCTTCAGGTGAGAGATAATGGGCTGGCTGGTGGGCTTGGAGGAGGTGCAAACTTGACGTACTTTCTGAGGAAGGGTGGACAAGACTTGCTGATGAGTGGGAGGTTGAGAGGTGAGTGAAGGGAGGATTCTAAGGTATGCTAGTGGGCCTCACATCAGCAGAAGGCTGGTATGCAGTCAGACCAATGGTGCTAGATTCTCAGGAGATAATTTCCAGGGAAAAGATGTCCATCAACTGGGTCTAACAAATAACCCCACACCTTCTGTCTCCACGGGAAATAGGACACAGGCTACCAATGGGCATATTCTGGCCTCCTGACTTCAAATCTAGGTGCTTCCTCATCAGTTGTAAGCAAATTACCTAACCTGGTTAAACCTCAAATTCCTCACCTGCAAATTACAATAATAACTCTTGCCTCACGGGGTAGCGTGAGAATGAGGTGACATAAAGCAAAAACCACATCTGCTGGAGGAACCCAGGAAGTATCCATTCCACCTCCACCCACACTCCACCCCTTGTTGCCACAGATGACCTCAGAAAAAGAGTGAAGGGCTAAAACAGAAACCAACACAATTGCGCTTAGAACAAGCACCAAATAGATCTCTGTCCACCCGTGGCTGATGTCTCTAGGGCTGGTCCGGTTCTTGTTGGAACCAAGAGATTGGTGAGATTCAGGGACCAGGTCGTCTCTTGCGTTGCAGCCAGTCTGTTTTCCAAATAAAGATTCCTCCGGGGTGAAATATGCACTTTCTCAATAGAAGCATCAACGACACCAATCTGTATCAACATCCCAATATGGTGGTTTCATGTATCTCACTCTTCTCTGGTAAGAGAGTAAGACTTTTGATTTCTCTGGCTGATTTAAATGGAATTGGACATGTCCATCCAACATGGTTATAATCTTAATGAAACAGTAATGACAATTCCCATCTTGAGGGCTTGCTTTAGGTTAGTATTTTAGGTACATCACTTCTTCAAATCCTTGCGATACACCTATGTGATTTTATATTTTGCCCATGTGACAGATGACCAAGCTAGTACAGAGAGGTGAAGTGATTTGTCCAAAACTGCACAGAAAGTAATGAAGGACCTAGGGTTTGAAAGCAAACCTTTTAAATCCAGTGCCCTTCCTTATAATCATGACCTCTCAGCCAGGATAGCATCCTCACTACCACTCACCACTCAGGGGCGGGAGGGGGACAGATGGCATAAGAACTTGAGAGGATTGGAGACGCACCAAGCAAGGAAGTGTCATGTGTATGTGTTTTCATTGCTGTTACACATGAACCACAAGTCACTCTTGTTTCTCCAGCAAGGGAGGCACAAGGACAAGCAAATAGAATGGCATTTATCTATGATTAAAAAATTATGACCATTTATATGCAAATGAGGGTCAGTTCAACGCTTCTGCAAGACTGAAGAGGGTTGCACAGAGTCATAAATTTGGGGTGTTTCTTCCTCTCCATACATAGACTTTCAGGCCAGGTGGGGGGGGTTTCAGTAGCGTCCGCCAGGATGATTGGGAACAAGGTTGACCACCCCGGGGTTGTTTCCTCTGACACGGTCACAATGACATGCTCGTTCCTCTGCCTAGTAGGCTCGTTAGCTGGAAAACTCTCAGCCCCCCCACCCCAGATCAAATATTGTCTGCTCTGAGAAGCTTTCCACCCTGATGAATTAATTTCAACGGTTAGTCTTTGTAATGGCGTAGAGCATGTTAGTTCATTCATTCATGTAGTCATTCACTTATTCATTCAGCACAGGCTTGCTCAGTGCTCTCTTAGTGCCAGGCATTAATTCCAGAGAAATGAGCCAAAGTGGGTCATTATTCTCCTGTGGCGTTAACGTTGACTGGAGGAGACAGGCAGATAAAGAATACACAAGTGAGCAAACAAAACAAAACAAAATGAAATTTAAAAAAACCCCACACATATGGTATAATTTGAGGTGATGAGATGCTCAGGGAGAATAAAGCAGGTTGGTGGGTGAGGGAAACCCTCCTGAGGGTTTTATGAACAATAACCTGAATGATCTGAATGGAGCCAAGATACAGGTCACGTAAAAATCTGGGGTCAGAGACTTGGGGAGCACCATGGTAGCTTCTCTTAATATGTGTACCATGTGAGGGAAGAGACTACAGTCTGGAATAAGGGACATGGTGATGTTGGTGGTGGCTGTGGTATTGACCATCACTCTTGAACATCTATTGGGGTCTTGCTACCGTTTGAAATACTTGTATTCATTATTCCTCGCAATAGCCCTGTGTGGTAGGTATTATTGTATCTGATTTGGATAGAAAGCAAATGAGGAAAATAAAATGACTTGCTCAAGGTCACACAACCAGTAAAGGGCACTAGCTGAAACTCAAACACCCACCCGTCCCCCAAACCTACAAACTTCAGAGGCCCCTTTGCCTTACATTCTCAGCACCTAATACGGGGTATAGCACTACAGACACCTGATAATATGATGAATGGATGGAGAAGTGAGTTCATTTTCCTCAGTGTCCCATCAATGATATCTAATGTGACTGTTCAAGTTTCTGGCAAGTCTGAAACTGGCATGTACTAAGGGATTTGACAAGTATTGCGTTTCTGAGATGGTGGTGGGAGAGAGCACGAGGCCCCCAAAGGCGAATAGTTTCACTGTCGAAGGTCACGTTATGGATCGGAAATAAAGCATGGTAATTCTGTCTCTCCCTCTTCCCCTGTACACACATCTCTTCAGTGAGAAGTTTTCTGCTGCAAACCACTGCGCGCGTGTGCACACACACACACACACACACACACACACACACCCCTCTCGAAATATATAAACATACGCATACAGTCAAACGCATGCACACATGGGCCAGAGACACAGATCCATTCCCACGAACAGGGATGCACGCTTGTAGTACGTAACGAGCAGACAGACAAAGCTGCACACAAAGATGCACCTTGACAAAGAGGATACACGCACGCCCACACACTCACCTGACCTCACACATAGAGAGACGTCCCAAGGGACACTCACATGCATCCGAGCAGAGACTGGGGTCCACCAGCAAGAGGGCAGGCTGCATCCCAACCAGTCTGGTGACAAGTGCCAGTGTTCGTTTCACAATGACCGGGGCAAATTTGCCGCTTCTCTTTTTTTGTTGCTGCCGAAACAGCCAAGTTCGCTGACACTATTCTCCCAGGGTTGTCCTCCAAATGCTTCCTCCCCTCCCTCAGCTTCTTCCAGAGGGGGTGGTTGTCTGAGCTCATCCAGCCTCCCTGACAGGATTAGGTGGAAAACTGTCAATGGCACAGCTCCTTCGTACCCCTGCTCCTGTTTAGGGCCTCGGTGATGGACGGTCCCCATGCCCAGGACGCTCTCCCCCAGGCTCCCATGGCTCACTCCCTCGTCTCCTTCCAGTCTTTGATGTCCCCTTCTCAGTAAGGTCCAACCCAGCCCCTTAGTCCTGCAGCGTCATGATGCTATCAACTATTACTCTTGAACGTCTATCAAGGTCGAGTATGATCCCAGATGATTTGTATTCATTTATTCCGCAGAATGGCCCTGTGAGGTGGATATCATTGTGTCTGATTACCAAATGAAGCCAAATGCTTAGAAAAATAGCATGACTTGTTCAAGGTCACTCCTGCCATCCCTTTTCTTACCTTGCCCCGCGTTTTCTTCGTGTCATCATTTCATAGCGCCCCCCCTTTTCCAACACTCTAGATAATCTAATGATTATTTTTTATCAAATGCTGTCTGCCTTCCCTTCTCCCCTCCCCCATACACACACGAGAATATACGCTCCACACAGATGGGGACCTCTCTGTTTTACTCCCAAGCACTAAGCAATGTCTGGTACGTAGTAGGCACCCGATAAATATGTGTTGAGTAAGTAACTGAATTATGAATTACGGAGCACCTAATTTTTGCCAGGCGCTGCATTTTCATTTCACCTAGATTTTGCTCAGTGAAACAAAGATCGCTACCACTGTCTGACTTTGCAGATTCAAAACAAAACAAAACAAACAAAAAAACACCTGAGGCTCAGAGAGGAAAAGTATCGCTTAAGGTGTCAGAGCTGGTCTGAAATGGGGTGAAGAAATGACATCTTATTTACTCCAAGGTGTCTTATGACTTCCTTTCTCTCTACCCAAGGAGTCTGGGTCCAAGGGGGGCAGTGGCGAACTTTGGTGAGGACAGTGATTCTGAAAGCATTTAGGAGACCCTAGAGGGAGGTGTCCTCTCGCTGGACCCACGTCCTCAGGATTGTGAGTTGCCTGAGAGGTGGAAAATATTCCCTCTTCCCCTTCTTGTCCCCCCGCCCCGGACACTTTCTGGGTTTGACTCTTTGCATGAACCAGGTCCCACTGCTAAGGAAGGAACCCCTGACCACCCACAGGGCTTCTATAAGAGCTGTCTCTTGGGCATTTCCATTTCCTTGTGATTACTAGAAGTCTTGGGGCCTTTGTGCCCTTGGTCGACTGATCACATGCCAAGGCCCACTAGAGGGACTTCTGGCCCAGAGAATTCTGAAAGTCCCCAAGACCCCATGCAGAATTTCCTTCTTGCATTGAAGCTTCTCCTTCTGGGCAATCCCATCCCCCTTTGGGGACACAGCTTGAGCCTCCTGGCCGCAGCTGTCTCTAACTCGCATTGTTGGTTTTGCAGGCACCAGTGCTCCGAGCCCCCCAGACAGACTATAGCCCTACACGGAGGCTGGTGTGGAAGGGCCAGAGGTGGGGGAAGGGAGGGAACAGGAGGACGAAAGCTGGAATGGCGACCTCTCGGTTTGCCCTGTGTGGCACCTGTGTCCCTTCTTTGTCTCATCCTCTCGCCTCTCAACTTAGAAATGCGGAAGTCACTATCAACTCCCTCTTACCTCCAGCCCCATGCCCAAGCCACCGTGCATCCCCATCTTTTCTGTCTTCTTTGCATCTCTGGGACCCACCCCCTCCTCCCCACCCCCACTGCTACCCACCCTGGGCCTTGCCCATGCCATCTTTTACCTGGACATGGCAACACTGGCCTCAGTGTTCTCCTGGCCTCCAGACATGTGCCCCTCCAGTCACAGATGGAGGGTTTTGACTGTGTTCTTCTGCTAAAACTGTCAATGGCTCCATACTGTCCTGAGAACAACGTCCACACTCTTCCTTGGCTTGTAAGCCCTGCGTGATCTGGCTTACACCGACTTCTCTAACCCCTTCTCTCTGGGGCCCCAGGGCCACTGGTCTGTCACACTGCATTTCCAGTAATGCCCGTCATGTGTCCAGCCTGTCTGTCATTTCTTGGTGTTTCTGTCCCCTCTCATCCCTTCTTTCTGCTTGGTTCACACTTGCTCATTGAATGCTCACATCCTGGTCACTTCCGCAGAATCATCCAGACGTCTGCTTCCCTCAATACCCGAGATGGTTACTCCCTTATGCCTTCTTCCCATTGTAACCCATACACCCTCCGGTGTAGTCCTCACAGAGTCACGTGGCACTGGCTGTGTGGGTCTCATCTGAGACAGGAACAGTCAAATGGGAGAGAGGCATAGGGCAAGGTGCTGGGAGAGGGTCATGGACTCTCCATGCCCTCTCTGGGAGCACCACTCTCCCAGCACCTCTACGTGCTCACCAACCTGGAAGCTCTCCGATCCCCACTTGTTCAGAGAGTTGGTGGAGGTCCCATTACATAGACATAACGGATTAAATCATTGGCCATTGGTGATTAACTCAATCTTCAGCCCCTTTTCCCTTCCCAAAGGTCAGAAGGTGGTACTGACTGTCCCAAACCTCTAATCATGCCTTAGTCTTTCTAGTGACAGTCATCCTCCTGAAACTTAAGGGGCTCTCAGCCACCTGTCATCTCCTTAGAGCACAGAAAAAGAAATAATCTTACCACCCTGGAAATTCCAAGGCTCTTAGAAGCTCTTGTGTCAGGAACCAGGGACTAAAACCAAATATTACAGCAAAAGACGCCCGGTTAGACCAAATGCATATTTCTTGTGACATCACAATATCACAGATACGGATGCATCCATCCCAGTGGGACTCGGGTGATATTTTCCTGCTTTCCTCCCCCATACGTATGAAACAGTAGGTTCTGAGGGGGAAGGAGACGTGTGTCTCATGGCTTCATTTCAGTTGGGAGCCTAGATGTTAACTCAGAAGTGCCTTCCTTGCGGAGGAACAGAAACAGGAAAGGAGATCCAGTCTTCCGTGGAAAAGCAGAAGCTGGGTCCTCCTCCGGACACCCGGGTTTCCTGGGGCTCCTTCCAGAGACTTTGCAGAGTGTGGGAAGGGACTTCTCGCCCCCACCACTGGCCTTCCCAGCTCTGGTCATTTAGGAACGATCCTGCTGCTTGATCCTGCTTTGACATCCGTGCAGCCTTCTCCAGGTGTGGCTGAAAGGGCACTCCATAAGCAAGGAGGGCTCGGCCTGTCAACATCCCCTGAGCCAGGTCCTGGATTCAGTGTGTCTGAAGTCTCATTAGCAGCTATGCTTCTTCCTGGGACCGCACTACAAAAACCCTCCCCGAAAGATGTTGCTTTGCTCATGACTGGAATTAAAGCCTCTCATCTTGAGTCAGGAGTTGTTTCAGGAAGATCAGACGTTCTCTTTGGGGATTTGTAAAATCATTTCTGGGCTGTATCTGACAGTGAAATAAGGAATACGAGAAGGGAGGAATATGAAAGCAGAAAGAACTGATTTCCTGAAATCACGTAGTGAATTAGGGGGAAGCGGGCAAATGGGGGAGGAAGGATCTGGGCCTGGGGTTGGCGTCTGGTCACAGGGGGCATCACTAGGAACAGGTGCAGCACAGGAATGCACAGAAGGGGAGAGGCAACCTGGATGCCCACAGAGTGAAGGGTCACGGAAGGAAATCAGCTGACCTGCATCTGAGTTACCCTGGTAAAGCATTTCCTGCTTCCCAGGAGTGGACAGTGTGCTTTTAATGCCCTAATTCATCTAATCTTCCAAAACGCCCTTTGAAATAAGCAGAGGTGCAGTAGGACTTGAACTTGGAACTTTCTGACCCCCTGCGTTCGAGCGCTTTACTGCATCATCCTCTCTTTTGGTTGCAGGCATTTAAGCTCCAGTAGGTAGGGTTTCACAACCTCAGTGGTCTCTTTGCTATTTTTGGTGTGTGTGATAAATGCTCCAAATATCAATTCTCATAATAAGGAGAACTCTGCTTTCGTTCTATTAATGGCATCACCAACCACTTATTGATTTTCTTAAAGGGAAATTAGAAAAATAAAAGATGTTGCAAATTATTGCTATTAAGTCCCACTGAAGGTTTGATGTACTCACTCCTGTGTTGGGGTGAGTGAGTGGAGATCTGAGTCAGACACAGAATAATAGAGCTTGGTGTTTGCAGCAGAAGGCTGTCAGAGTGACAGCCACAGCAAATCAAGGCCCGCGCTTAACCCTTTAAGCAGCCCCTTCTCGTCTATGTACCTGGATGCAGTAGCACGATAAAGTAGAAAGAGCAAAGATCGCTAACTGAATGTGTGACTTGGGGCAAGTTGCTTAACCCCTGTGACCCTCGGTTTATTCACCTGTGCTATTTGGGTGTTAGTATCAGCCTCATGGGGTTGTCTTGAAGACAGAATGATCACATAGAGCCCTAGCACGGTGCCTGGGACACACAGTGAGTAGTCACCACCTACCGGATTCTTCTCATTCCCCCCTGGCTCCTTCTCTCCATTTGGCAGAAGCCATGTGCTTGCTTTCTCGAAGATGGCACAGAAATTGTGGGGACCCTTCTCTTAGTCTTTAATGCATGTTACGTACCTTGCAAAATTTATCCTCCTAAACCCTAGCTTCTATTAGGTAAGGAAGGGAGTGAAACATTTGCCATCATCTGGCTGGTGCCTGGGCCTCTTGCCGAAGGGGCACGGGGGAATGAAGGACAGCCTGACAGGTCCTGCTTCGGATGTGGAAAGTAAGACCCCAGGCAAGATGCTGAGAAGAGACTGTGATATACAAAGAAGAGTTAAGATTTCTCTTGATGAGAAATTAACAAGACTTTGGGAAGCTCTGAGGCTGAGAAAAGGAGAGAGGCAAATGTAAGAGGAGAAAAAGGATCTGGGAAAAATGCCAGGCATGCAGCATGCTAAGTTCCTCTTGAAAAACGTGACCAAATTGTCTAATATTCCATTTTAAGTGATTTCTCGGTGCTATTTAGGTAAACACAACAAACACCGGTTTGTTGAGAATGATTTAATATACAACAACTCTTGGCATGTACTATTATTGCTGTTGTTATCGTAAGTATTATTATCGTATTGTCATTATTATCCAGCCTTGTGTTGGGCCCATGGTATTTGGGGGAGTAGAAGAATTGAAGGGACTGGCGATGTCCAAAGTGGCATACTGCCGTGTGAGAAAAAACAGTGGATTAAACACGTAGGGTGTGAGATGAGAGGCAAATGAAACTAATTCAGGGGAAGCAGAAACTGAGGGTTCAAACTGCTCTGAAAAGCCAAAATTCCCTACCACCAACCCCAGGGCCTCTGAAGGATTGGAAGGGACACTGGCCTCCCACCAAATGTTAGATGAAGGTTTGAACTACTTTGCCTTGACCCTCAAAAGGGAGGGTGAGCAAAGCTAAAATGGGGTCACATCTAACTCATAGGTCATGAAAGCTTCCAGGACCCTCTGTTACTCTCAAGGCCCAAACCAGCGCCAAATGCGACGGTCGCCATTTTCTCTCCTTCAACAGGCTGCACCCTTTGTGGTCGTCCCATCATGCCCCGGGCACAGCCTAAACTCTGCATTTCTTCAGTCCTGTTCAGAGAGCTGCTGCCTCTGCCTGTTGATCTAGGCCGTCACCATCCCACCCAAAGGGCCAGCCCTGCCTCTCCCTCACCCAAACCTGCTACTTTCCCAGCCTCCCCCAAGCTCCAGCTCCCCAAGAAGCCCGGGCTACCCTTCCAATCCAAGCCTGGTTTTCCCTTCGGAGCATTTCCTGGGATCTCTAGTTCTACTTCCGGGAGATGCTCCCTGACCCCGTTCCCGCACACACACATAGGAATGTTGAGGGCATCCTCCCGCCAAACTTGTACCTTAGTCGTAATCCTCTGGCAAGAGGAGATTATGGGAGTCCCGTCAGAGGGTCTATGACATGATTCCATCTGTCTCAGAACAGAGCTTGGCACACTTGTCCTGCACAGGACCACATGTTGAATATTTCAGTGTTGAGGTGCCACATGTGATCTCTGCTTCGACTCCTTCACTCCGCCCTGGTAGTGTGAGTGTAGCCGTGGTCAATAGGTGAACAAATGAGGGGCGCCTGGGGGGTTCAGTCTGTTGAGTGTCTGTTGATTTCGGCTCGGGTCATGGTCTTGTGGTTGTGAGATCAAGCCCGGCGTCCAGCTCTGTGCTGAGTGTGGAGCCTGCGTGAGACTGTGTCTCCTCTCCCTCTGTCCCTCCCTCCATTCATGCTCTCTCCCTCTCTCTGCCTCTCCCCCTGCTTGTGCTCTCTCTCTCTCTCTCTCTCTGAAACAAACAAACACACAAACTAGTGTGGCTGTATTCTAACAAGACTTTACTCACCACAAATAGGCTGCAGTTAGCCAACCACTGTTTTAGAAGGTGACCCCATCTAGAAAGAGAGATGTCCCTACACTTTCTTCAGAAACACTATCTTCAGCCTGACCTGCTTGTGATTTTTCCTTATTTCATCCCCAAAGAAAAGAGACTTTAAGGAAATAATTTGATCACAGTTACCGGGATGACAAACAAACAAACAAACAAACAAACAAACAAACAAACAGAAAGCAACAAGTGTTGGTACGATGTAGAGAAATCAGGGCCCTTGTGCACTGTTGGGAGGAATGGAAAATGGCACAGCCACTATGGAAAGAGGTATGGCAGTTCTCAAAAAAACAAAAATAGCATTACCATATGATCCAGAAATTTCACTTCTGAGTATACCTCCGAGAATTGAAAGAAGGGTCTCAAAGACATATTTGTGTATGCCCGTGTTCACAGAAACATTACTCACAATAGCCAAAAGGTGGAAGGAACTCAAGTGTCCAACGGGTGAATGGATAAACATGGAATGAAATGTTTCTTCGGCCTTAAAAAGGGAGGAAATTCTGACACATGGTACAACACGATGCGCCGTGAAGACATTCTGCTAAGTGAAACGAGCTGGCCACAAAAAGACAAATCCCATTGGATTCCACTTACATGAGGTACCCAGAGTGTCAAATTCACAGAAACAGGAATTGGAATGGTGGTTCCCAGGGGCTGGGGGAGACTTGTTATTTAACAGGTATACAGTTTCCGTGTTGCAAGATGAGACGTTCTGAAGATTGGTTGTTCAGCAGTGTGGATTTATTTAACATGACTGAATTGTATACCTCAAAATGGTAAAGGTGATACATTTTCACGTTATGTCTGTTTTACCACCATTTCTTTTTTTTTTTTTTTAATTTTTTTTTTCAACGTTTATTTATTTTTGGGACAGAGAGAGAGAGAGCATGAACGGGGGAGGGGCAGAGAGAGAGGGAGACACAGAATCGGAAACAGGCTCCAGGCTCTGAGCCATCAGCCCAGAGCCCGACGCGGGGCTCGAACTCACGGACCGCGAGATCGTGACCTGGTTGAAGTCGGACGCTTAACCGACTGCGCCACCCAGGCGCCCCCACCATTTCTTTACAAAGCCAAGTTGGTTGCATTAAACAGTTTACAGGGAAAATATAACCTGATTCAGCTCCTTTGACCTCTCCCTACTTTGCTCCCTTGGACGGAGGAGCATAGAGCAGCATGGAAGAGGTGGGGTCACTTGGGATGGTTTCTGGCCCTGGAGAAACCAGACAGGGATGTCTTTTCCCACCAGCCTTTCTATAGGAAGACAGACTGTCCTTTCAGCCTGATGCAGTACGGTAATTGCTCTCACTCAGCTAGGGGGCTCTCCCAGAAGCTCCGCCGAGGCGTCATTTTGGGATCTGTCATGTCCTATAGCGCCGTGCTGGGGCCACACAAGTGTCCTCTCCTGCTTAAGTTATTTATATAGATGGTCGAAAACACTTTGCTTGTACAAACTAGAAACTATTAGATTAGGCCAGCAGAGACAGCCGGAGGCAATCTTGTAACAAAGTGAGTGGGATTCAAAGTAGGCATGGAAAGCAAATATTATTTCACTGAGAGTTGATTAGAGAGAGCTCCGTGGACGAGAGGTGACTGTTTTGTTAACTTAGCTGGGGGAAGCGAGCCGGACCAGGTAGGCACCAGCTGGGTTTGAAGGGGGCGCAGCCTGGGATGAAACGGTAATTCGGGGGGTAGGAGAACACATCAGGCACCCCTCCACACACACTCCCTCCCTTTCTTTATTTAAAGTACATGATGGAGCTTAGCAGCTGAGAAGCCTCGGTTTGCTCTAAAATTTCTCATTTTATTTCAGGCAAACACTCTATAAATCCAATGTATTGGAAAGCAAATATTGAGGCTGAGTAGGAAGGTCCATTAAATGGAGTGCTTAAGTTCTAGGGCCTGGGCATGTGGGAGGGGTGGGCATAGAAGCCTAGAAAGGTAGGAGTGTGTAATGTGGGTGCTGGGGAAAGGGCGTCTGAGGAAGGTGGGCCCTAGGAAAGAGCTGGGGGCAGAAGTGGAGGGCAAGGGAGGACTCGGGGTTGCAGGGTGGGCCAGTGTGAAGGAGGCTGGCTTAGAAGGAGACTCTGGAACTTCTGGGGGAAGGAAACTTGGAAAGGAGGCTTCAGATGAAATTGATAATGTGGTATGGGGAGGGAGAGTCTCTCAAAGAACAGTGGGGGTGCCGGAAGGGGACTCAATAATTTGCAAACCTAGGGGCACCTGGGTGGCTCAGTGTGTTAAGGGTCCAATTTCGGCTCAGGTCACGATCTCACAGGTCACGGGTCCGAGCCCCGCATCAGGCTCTGTGCTGACAGCTCAGAGCCTGGCGCCTACTTTGGATTCTGTGTCTTCTCTCTCTGACCCTCCCCTGCTTGTTCTCTGTCTCTCTCTGCCTCTCAAAATAATTTGCAAATCTGGGTACATAGTGACTTTCTTCTCCTAAGTAAATTCCAAGGAGAATGAGGGACAGGGGTAGATTGAAGAGTTTGAATGATCATTTATGTTGTCATTCGCATTGTTTTGCAGTGGGGTTGTTGGGTTTGTGTGAGAAGTCCCAAACTGGCCCAAGGTGTCTGAATCACCTTTGAGACTCTGAGCACCAGAGTGGCCAGAAAACAGGTACTCAAGCGCTCCCGGATGTGCTGCTTTCCAGGGATGCCTACAAGAAGGAAGGGGTTTTTCACATGTAGAGGGGTGTGCTCGGGGTTTAGGGAGTGGGCTCTGGAATTAGGAAGACGTGGATTTAAATCCCATCTTGATCATGTGCTAGCTGGGTGGCCTTGGAAGAGTCACATACACTCTTCGGGTCCGTTTACTCATCTGTAGAATGGGGATGATTATACGTCTTTGGAGACAATTATACTACTTCCTTCCTGTAGAGACAACACGTAACAATGTAGTTGTACTTAGCACAGGGACTGGCACTTAGTTTTTTTTTTTTTTCCCCCTTTGATTGATGTTGTTATGAGAATAATTCTCAAAAACAACTCCAAAACACCTGCAAGGTTTCTCCGTATCTGTGAGCAGAAGTCTTAAAGGAGTTTGAGCACTGTGACAATAACTGGGTTGGAAGTGACTGCCATGTTGTTGGTTTTTTTCCCCCTTTTCCACAGTAGCTCTGGGAATGTCCGACCCTAGATTTTCCATAGTCATTTGTTGTGTACTGTTCTCCACAAAGTTTTTACAGAAGGGGAAGTAGCCAGATAATAACGGAGTCTCTCTTGGATCATAGTAATGTAAGCACTTTTGCTTTTCAGTAAAACTTAGGATTAGTTAAGGCAATCCTCTGCATTTTTCCTTCCAACTTTGAGGTTTTAGGAAGAGATACTGGAACTATCTTAGATCATTAGCACACGAGAATAAGAAACATAGCTGATGATGATAATAACGATCATTTACTCAGCTTTTTTCATGTGACAGTCTCAGAACTAACTCTTTTATAGGATTTTCCTCATTTAGTGATGGTCACAGACCCGAAGATAGGGACTATTTTTGCTAAAATACTACAGAAAAGGAAACTGAGCCCAATGGAGGGTCATACCTTGCTCAGGATTATACATTTTCTAAGTTGCAGGACTGGGGGCTCGAAGAAGTTCAGCCAAATCTGAAGTCAGATTTGAAACTGAAGATTGCCATCTTCAACCAGGCTCCACAATGAGAGCCAAGAGGGAGACAAATCACAAAAAGCCTGTATTCCCAGGTGAGACCCTTGTTATTAGGAAAAGATGATAATTAATCTACTGGGATAAGGGAAGGGCAGATTTAATTTTTGCCCAAAATGAATTTGTCCTAATTGTTACTGATATACAGTGCTTTGGACTCTTAATCAATGATGTTAGCGGTTTTCAGTGTTAATTTAATTAGTACAAGAGACCCCGCTGGTAGAAATATTGGATAATTAGTGTTTTATGTTATGGCTTATGAAGTACCCTGTAAAAAACTTCAATAATCACAGATTCTCAGCTTTTATCAAAGCACCATATTTAAGTGGATAAATCCTTGCTTGGAGGCTGGTCTGCTAAAACATCAGTTGGGGCATCAAATTCCCATTCCTATCGCATTGTTCTGGGTTCCAAAAGATAAAGGATGAGTCATATCTGGTTCTGCCAGAAAAACATTTCCAGAGGTGACTTCCGACACGCAGAGACTTTCCCGGAGGTAACGCTTCAATGGCAGTGAAGATCCAAGAGCTTTGCACTTGGATTCCTGTTCCCGAGGGAAGAGACAAAGCTCCATTTTTCTAAGCCTTGGATAACTTGATGGGAAGAAATTACGGGTGGAGGAGTGGGCTAACCTCAATTCTCAAAGAAAAGAACCTATGAGAGAGAAAATACTATGTCTGTGGTGACAAACAAAACACCTCCCTCTTTGCCTTGTGGGTTCTAAGAGTTTGGAGAGCCTAAGCCTTGGCTTTTGCCCCCCTAGGGTTTGTCATGGGGAATATTCTACTAAGAATTTACAACTCCAATATTCTCTTACGATCGTACGCTGTGGCTGTGCCCTGGGATTGGCTATTGGCTAATGTTGTATGGTTTCTTACACCAGAAAGCAAGAGTCTTGGAGACCAGAAATTCAGATTCAAGACTTTCAACTTTAATACCCTCTGGCAGTTAAAACCCAAGATAGTCCAAACTCAACTCTACTCCTTTGTTTTAAAGCTACATTTCTTCCTGAACTCTCTTAGTTGGTGAGTTAGTGGCTACACCATTTACCCAAAACCAGAGCCAGAAATCAGTGGGTGACTTTTAACCCCTTCTCTCTTTTGCTTACCACTCGTATGGTTTAGCAGTCAAGTCGTCAGGCTTTCTTAGCTATGCTTTTTAAATCTGTATTCTTGTCTGTCAATATCACTGATTCACTGAAAGCCTTCATCAGCTCTTGCCTAGACTGTAAAATGGTTTCAGAGCCAGATGGGATACCAGTCTTGCCTCCCCACCCCCCCCCCCCCATGTGGCCTCTTCCCACTCGCTGGAGTCAGCCATCTGAAACACAAATATGACCTTGTCATTACCATTTCACTTCTATAATGAGCCTTCATGACCCATGAGATAAAGTCTAAACACTTTGGCACAGCATTGGTGACCCTTGGTGACCTGGTTTATGCTTAAACCTCCAACCTCGTCTCTAACAGTTTCCTGCCTCAAACTTATGCCCCACGCTCATGTTATTAATTAACTATATGTGTCGTTCTAATTTTTGTTGCTGTGTCTTTTCTCTCTTCTTTTTTCCCTTTTTCTTCTGTGTTTTCTTCCTCTTCCAGGAATGACTTCCCCACCCTTACTCACAGGGCCTCCAGGAAGCCAACCCTCACCAACCCCTTCTCACCCCAAATCCAGCTACAAGTCCCCATGGATGTTTTCATAAGGCACTATAAATAGGTATTCCTATTTCTCCAAGTACAAAATAATCTTTTATCTATCTGATTAATGTGGTTGAATCGCCTCATAGACTGAGCTCACTGTAGGCAGAAACCACGCTTTCTGTTTTTAATCATTAACACCTAGGACAGAGCCAAGCAATTAGCAGATAGACACCATATGTTTATTTCACACATAAATTAATGAATATTACTGAATAATTTATCCAAGGCCAAAAGAAGAACTTGAACCTAACCCCAGTCTTCTTATTTAAAATTGCATTATTTTTATTTTACCTTATTCTCTTGTTTAAATATCGAGCTCTGCCTTGATTTTCGCCTTTAGAATTTGATCATGTGTTTGCATTTCCCTCAGCCTACTGATGAATACAAAATACAGGGACTTTTAAGAACACACACACACACACACACACACACATTCACAGATGAGTGAGGAAGTTTGCCACTAATAGACCACGAATAAAGGAACTGACAAAGAATGAACTTTAGGGGAAAAAAATATTCCAGAGGACTATCTTCCAAGTAAGATGTAATAGTAACAAATAAAGTGATAGTCATGTAAATGTAAACAATGATTATCTCCGTACAATAAAAATAAAATAATGTTGAATTTGTGGGTTGAAGAGGGTGAGTTTTAAATAGTGAATCAGAGCAGTATTGAAGTTGAGAGGGCAAGAGCTGAACTATGAATTTTAAGATCCTTTTAGTAGTTACAGGGATTTAACATATTGGTTACTGTAATATTTATATAGTTAAACATATGCTAAAGTTCTAAGTGTAACCATTAAAATCCTAGAAATAAAGTGTATAAATTTTCAACCAGTAGATAAAAACATAGAACAAAGTCAAAACACATGATAAAAGCAAAAGTTCTGGTAATCTTGAACCTCCCCTAGTTCTAGAACCGAACAATTCTAAAGTATGTACCTTCAAAATAATTCTGTACGTTTGAGCCATGAAAACATGAGAATTTTCATAGCAGGTCTTTTGGGTGCCTGAACCCAATTCCCATGTGTGTGGATGGGGATTTCCCTCGCACCACCAAGTATTTCTCGGGACACCAGCTAGAAGTCTATTCTGATACAATCTGACCGGAAACAGCAGCAGATCTTACAGGTTGCGGGTTCAGTCCCACAAGTCTCTCCCCCTACCCAACTTCAGATGCCAGTTCCAAGCCCAGGTTGCCACCTGTGCTTCTGACCTACCTGCTATAGATTAAGCAGATCCAATGATCCTCTTGTTAGGTTTGATTAATTTGCCAGAGCAGCTCACAGAACCCAGAGAAACATTTTACTCACCAGATTCCCGGTTTATTATTAAAAGATACAACTCAGGAACAGCCAGATGGAAGAGTTGCCCATGACAAGGTATGGGGAAAGAGCACGGAGTTTCATGCCCTGTCCAGGAGACCCCTCACCCAGTACCTCCATGTGTTCATCAGCCCAGAAGCTCTCCAAACCCCATTCTTTTGGGGTTTTATGGAAACTTCATTTCATAAGCTCAGTGGATTAAATTGTTGGCCATTAGTAATTGGCTCAACCTCTGGCCCTTCTCCCATCCAGGGAGGTTGATGTGAGGACTTAAAATTCAACCCTCTACTGTCAGAATGGCTAAAATTAACAACTTAGGCCACAACAGATATTGGTGAGGATGTGGAGAAAGAGGAACACTTTTGCACTGCCGGTGGGAATGCAAACTGGTGCAGCCACTCTGGAAAACAGCATGGAGGTTCGTCAAAAAATTAAAAATAGAACTACCCTACGAGCCAGCAATTGCACTACTAGGCGTTTATCCACGGGGTACAGGTGTGCTGTTTCGAAGGGAAACATGCACCCCCATGTTTATAGCGGCACTATCAACAACAGCCAAAGTATGGAAAGAGCCCAAATGTCCATCAATGGATGAATGGATAAAGAAGATGTGGTATACACACACACACACACACACACACACACACACACACACACACACAATGGAGTATTACTCGGCAATCAAAAAGAATGAAATCTTGCCATTTGCAACAATGTGGATGGAGCGAGAGGGTATTATGCTAAGTGAAATAAGTCACTCAGAAAGAGAAATATCAAATGATTTCACTCATACGTGGAATTTAAGATACAAAACAGATGAACATAAGGGAAGGGAAGCAAAAATAATATAAAAACAGGGAGGGAGACAAACCATAAGAGACTCTTAAATACAGAGAACAAACTAGGGTTGCTGGTGGGGTGTTGGGTGGGGGGATGGGCTAAATGGGCGAGGGACACGAAGGAGGACACTTGCTGGGATGAGCCCTGGCTGTTATATGTAGTTGATGAATCCCTAAATTCTATTCCTGAAATCATTGTTACACTGTATGTTAACTAACTTGGATTTAAATTTAAATAATAATAATAATAATAATAATAATAATAATAATAATAAAAAGAAAGGAAAGTTCCGCCCTTCAATCTCTCAGTTGGTTATTCTGGCAACCAGCTCTCAACCTTAGGTGAGGTTCCCAAGTCACCTCACTTACATAACAAAGGACAACCTTATTGCTCTGCTTCCTTAGGAAATTCCAAGGGTTTGGGAAGCTCTGAGCCAGGAACCACGGAGACCAAATACTCATTTCTCAGTATTAACGTAATATCACACCGGGGCTAATGACACATGTAATACCCGGAAAAGCAGTTGCGTTGCATTCACAAAACGGAATATTTTACATCTGTGAAAATACACGAACCATTGCCGTCTCCAAAACCGTGTGTATGACTCCTAAAAGTTCGGAAACGAAGCCAGCCCCACGTACGTATTGTTCAAGAACAGAGACGTCCCCGCCGAGGAACCTGTTCACAGGTGCCCCTCGCTTTTCGAACGTTTGTGTTACGCCACTTGGCTTTTACGACAGACCTCCTTTACTACGGTAACGGTTTTCGCCAACCCGCCAGGACTCCAAAGAGGCTGTCCCCCTTTATGACAAAATCGGACAAGGGGAAATGGACCGGCCGGGGGTTTGGCAGCGAACCTGGACGGTGGTGGCAGCCGCAGCCCCGCGCCCCAGCCGGGCAGCGAACGTGGCGCCATCCAGCACCTTCCCCGGGAACCACGCGCAGCGTCTCGGCCTCGGCCGCTGCGGAGCTCGGAGCTTGTCTGTGAGCATCTGGCCTGTTTCTCGATTTACTTCGTGCAGCCATCGGCAAGATGTGGCCAGAGGTGTCAGAAAAACCTGCGAGAGGTTATTTTGGGGGTTTGCGACGCCCGGAACATTTTCCACGTAACTTATGGTACCTGCTGCTTCGCTTCATGCCATTTCAGCTTACAAGGTTTCGTGGGAATGTTCTGCGTATGGAGAGTGGCGAAACCCGTGTACATATAATAAATATAAAATGCGCTGAACAGCAAGGGTACAATGAACACAAAAGTCAGGAGCGCCATTAATTCAGAGATGGAGGCAGTGTGTGGAATGGGAAGAAAACCTTTGACAGATACAGAGCATTGATAATAATTGAGTTCTTCGGTTTAGGTGAGCAAGTTAACGGGTATTCATTTTACGATTATGTTTCGTAACTTCTAAAACTTACTATTTTGGATGACACGTTATATTAAAAGATGTCACGCGTTATAGTAAAAGGATATGAAAAATAACCCAGTTTAAACTTAAAATCAAGAAAGGGACTGGCCTGTGAGCCAGGTAAAGAGCCAGGTATGAGGGTCCAGGTCAGAAATGGTAAAGAGCATTCGTGTTCCCTTTGGAGACAAATTCTGGGTCTCAGGTTGTTTCAGAGCGTAGTAAGTACAACACTCCATTAGTGACGTCTGCTTGGCTGTGGTGATGGGAGACAAAACGTGAGGTAGATTTATCATGCCTGTTCTAAGTGATTTATCCCTATAGGATGGAGCTTGGCCTTTATTGAGGGGCAGAGAAGGGTTTAAGCCAGACACAGAGCTGTATTTGTTCCCTTCCTTCCTAATCAGGGACCTGCTGGGGAGAGGGACGGACATCTCCACAATGGAGGCCTGCGGGTTGGCTGTGGTTCATCTGATTGGTGAGTAGGATTCACACATTACTTACAGGCCAACACCTCTCTTGAGAAATGGAAACTCATGCCTGCGAACTCATCTTCATTTGGGCTTTTCATTGTGAAAGCCTGGGACTCACAGACTTTTGTACCTTGGCCTCAAATCCCTGGGTTTCCCAATATCCTGGTTAACTCATCTAGAGAAACGAGAAGGAAGGAAGACTTTGGGAGAGGGGGCACAGCAGGAAGGGTGGACACAGGGCAGAGGGATCAGATAATGTGAGAGAAAAAAGGGGCAGGCAGGCTTGCCATAAAGGCTGACCTGGGGGAAGGGTAAAGGGCAATCCAGAGTGCAGAGGAATTATCGATCGGATCCCTTGGGGTGACATACATCAGCCCTTGATTAGGTGTGAAAAGTTGACAGGTCTGAATTGCTTACAGCTAATTAATGGCTGTGCGTGGCTTTGAAATCTGGGGATGAAAGCAAAAAACTCTGCCTACAAAAACCAAGTGGCATCTGTGATTTAAACTGGTCACTGTTCCTATGGATTCTCAATGCTGGCAAGAGGCTGTTGTGTCCTTGTCTTGTGACTCTATGTTTTTGTAGTTCACTGCGTAGGATGGCAAGTGCTTTCCTCTTTTCTTTTTTTTTCTTAATTTTTTTTCTTTTAGAGAGAGAGAGTGTAAGCAGGGGAGAGTGGCACAGGGAGAGAGAGAGAGAGAGAGAGAGAGAGAGAGAGAGAGAGAGAGACGGAATCCCAAGCAGGCTCCGTGCTCTCCATGGAGCCCAATGAGGGGCTGGATCTCAAAACTGTAAGATCGTGACCTGAGCCAAAGTCAAGAGTCAGGCGCTTAACCAACTGAGCCAGCCAAGTGCCCCTTCCTCTTCTGTCCTCATGTCTCTGCAACCTCTCGTTCTCCTTGGAGAGAGCTCAGCTTTACCTCCTTCACTGAAGGAGCCAGGCGTCCTCATAGGGGCAGGGGAGTTGTGCTCCAACTTTGGATCCCAATCTACTGAGGATTTGCCCATTCTTTCCAGTTGTGATGTATTATTTTTAGTTGTTGTTTTCCCCCAATCTTAGATTCTCCCCTGTTGCAGTTAGAAAAGCATTCATTCGAGCCACTGGCGAACCATGTGGTTCTTAATAAAGCTCTGGCTTCCTAAGGGTGGAGAGAGTGCTGCCAATCTATGGCCAGATTGATGGCCTCTGATCTTCTTTTCAGAACATTTTCCCCATCAGTGGCTAGTCTCCCCTCATTTAGTGGCAGGATGGGTAGCCCTGCTTTCTCCACAAGCCGGTGAGTGGAGGCATCTCCAACCTCTTTTAATTTTTCACTCGCTGTACATTGGGAGCAGCCCAAGTAGCTGCAGAACAGTGGGGATGCGGGAGGAGTTTTCCTTATTTCAGAGCTTCCTTTTCTGTTTTTTTTTTTTTTTGCACACGCCAACCTGGAAACAGTATCCTCAGGGAAATTCAGTGATGAATTTGTCGGCAGTGGAGACAGAGCAAGGCAGTGGGTTCACTTTCACTTTCTGGAGAAAGTTAGTGAGAATCCTAGCGATTTGCAGGAAGACAGGACACATCCCAGGCAGAGAAATGCAGGTGTAGGCAACGGAGCAAGGATAAATGGGAAACCCGGCCCATGGGGGTCTGAATCCAAGGGTGTGAGCTTCTGAGGTGTCCTGGGTGACCTGTTTGATGGTCGGTCGGCAGCCTTCCCCACATCCGGGGTGAGTGGCACACACCTACAGGACTTTGCAGACACCGAGGGACATTTGCACATCTCTGTGTAACTCCCTATGTACCTGCACAGACTACACACAGTTATCACAGTGCTAAAGAGAAGTTGGTGTATGGACACTATTCCTGACAACCTTATAGTTTGTTGTAGAGGAATTTCGGCCTCCACCTAATCTACCAGCCGCAGTCCTGTGCCAAAGCAGATCGTTCTTTTCGTGATCTTTCAAAACTGTTTATCAATGTTGACCCTCCTTACAGCCATCTGACTTTGGGCTTTTGTGATACACAGATGTATTTGGGGCTTCCCCAGCGTCTGAACCCCATTCTGTGTTTTCTCAGCCTACTTTTCAGGATTTCCCGGTAATCCCCTGAATTATCCAGTGGTTTTTCAGCAAGCTCATTTTTTTTTTTTTCTCACATCAGCCAGAGCTGGATTCTGTTGTTTGCAAATAGAATTAGTGACTAGGAAAGCTCCCAAGCCCCCACCCCTAATTTTTCTCATACTCATTTGTCCATTCTTTCTTAGCCTCATCGGGACGTTCTTTTATCATATAGTGCCTGACATGTTGGTATATTTCAGAGGCGTTGCCAACTCTCTCTTTGTAATTCTCCTTGGCTCTACTAATATCCTGTTCGGCTCATATACCAGACATTTTCCCTTGTTCATCTTTATGGTGTCACAGCGAAAAGAATCACCTTTCACCCAGTTGCCCAGTTGAGAAACCCGAGTATCACCACTGACAGCTTCTTCCCCACATAGGGGACATCCGATGGTCAAATCCTGTTGATTCAGCTTTATTATCACACAAATCTACTCACTTCTTACCAATGCTATTGTCATTGTCTTCGTTTAACCACCACCACTTTGCACCTGGATTCATGCCACGGCCTCCTCACTGCTCTCCCTGCCTCTGGTCCACCCTCCAGGGCAGCCAACGCGACCTTCTGAAGAGAAAATCTGATCGTGTCATTTCACGTATACGATTGTGCAATACCTCCCATTTGGGTAAATCCAAAAAGCCTAATTATAATTACAATTCATAGTTATAACTCATGATCTCCCCAGCTCTGCAGCCTTACTTTTTAGTACCTTCCCCAAATCACCTACCCATCCACACCCTAATGTGTTCCTTCCATGCCCCGTCTGACATGAAGATCTCAGATTTTCTGAAAGCACCTTGCCTTCCTGTGTCTGGACCCTGGACACCCATATAGGATCCCTCTGTCTGGAATCCCAACCCCCCTGAACCCTGCCTCGCTTCCCCGGGCAACTCAGACACAACATTCAGGTAATTTCCTCCAGAGATCCTCCTCTGGTCCCTTGCTTGTGATCAGGTTTTCTTGCCTACATGTTCGCTTGGTGCTTAGTGTTTGTCTGATCACAGTGATCAAGTACTTATGAAAGCAGATCATAATTGTTGGTTTCCTCATGTGTTTCTCCCCCTGGAAGTTGTACTTGTTATGGTGCTGACTGGAGGAACTGGGTTCTCTGCGCTCCCTTCACTCCTGTCTCCACCATGCTTAACAGATATTTTGTTGGTTTGAATAATCTTACTAGAGAGGTCAAATAAATAAGAAAGAAGAAAGTAGAAAGTAATGACCATGGAACACCCCTGTGCAGGCACTATACTACCCTCTTTCAGAGAAATGACTTTATTTTGCTCTTACGCCATCTTTTAGATATCTAGGATTATGATTCCTATTTTATATTAGACAAAGTTTAGCTCTCAAGTGGTTAGTCAGTGTCCCCATTATCATTCAAGAGATAGGTCTGGGGTTTGATCTCAAACCCACAATTGATGTCTAAACCCACAACTGATGTCCAAACTCACAACTGATGTCCAAACTCACAACTGCCCAGGATGGACTCTTCAACAGTGACTGACACTTCAATGACAAAAAAGAAAAACAACTCACTGCTGTTTACTTCCTTGTCGTCTAGGGAAACAGAAGGGAAAGCAAGTTCAGTTCAGCCTTTCCCTCAAGCTTTCCAAGCAGCAGTGTTCCAGGCATGGACTTCAGATATCATGGGGCTGGGGGGTGGGGTGGGGGAAAACCAGTCGACAAAAATAAAAATTTAGATTTTCTTCCCAACAGGTCATAGCATTTCATACCACACTCTACTAACAGGGCACTTCTCTTCTGGGAAGGGAAGATTTACAAGGATGAATATATAATTAGAAAATTGAATTTACAGTAACATCTAGCATTTGTTACCTTCCCAAAGCACTTTTGCATATAGACTCTCATTTAGAGGATCCACTAAGAGGATTCAGATAATTCAGTTTGCAAATGCAAAGGCCAGGAGGTGATTTTGTAAGTATTCAAATACGCTCAAGTTCCTAACGAAAGAGTGACATGTTCGTTCCTTGAGTTAGAATTCCACCAGAGGAGGCCTCCCACGTGCAGGCCCTGCAATGTCCCTGGCTTACCCCGCTTCTCTTTGTAATAACTTGGTGACACAGGTATCATCATCTCACCCTCAGGTCACCAGTGCTGTGAGACGTCAAACTCTAATTAGATCTTTTTCAGAACTTCTGGGGAAATAGCTTCACAAAATAAGCAGCGACCCCCATCGCTCACCAGCAGCCTTGCAAGCCCACTTAAATTGCTTTATAAAGCAAGACTTAAATAAAAGAAAACAGAGTTTAAATTCAGAGTCTTACAAAATGTCTATTTTCACCGGGTGGATGGGTATCTTCGTAGAACTCACAATCAAGGCAGCGGAAAGGAATGCCCTACGGTGCTCCTGTTCTGGGAGGTAGAATATGGCTCAAACAGGTTAGTGAAGTTGCCAAGGGTCACAGGAGTAGGAAGTGGAAAATTTGAGATTGAACCTTTGGGCTGCTCACTAATGAGAGAGTGTAACTGTCCCTCCAACAGTGGTTGCCTCTTGGTAATAGATTTTTAAAATATTAGGGTGCTATACGTGCTCTGTCAGCATAGATACTAAAATACCAGCGTGCCAATTGATGAAATCCATCTCAGCCCATCTCAGAGGAGCAAACCCATCTCAGAGCAAGACACTTACAAATCATGTCAGGAGGGTGGTACGAGGGAGAAGGCCCTGTTTCCACCATGTGCGACTCAAAGTAAAAAAGAATTATTAGGAGGCACGGACTGATAAACGAGGGACAAGGCACCAGAAGAGCAAAAAAAAAACACAGGTATTTGCATTGTATTTTTTTTTCTATCACCACCGTAATTGGTTGCCACAAACTTGTCTACTTAAAACACACACACACACACACACACACACAAACCAAAAAACCCCAGCGTATTATTGTACAGCTTTGGAGATCAGAGGTCTGAAAATAATGTGTTGGGGGCACCTGGCTGGCTCAGTCGATGGAGCGTGCATCTCTTGATCTCAGGGTCAAGGGTTTGAGCCCTATGTGGGGTGTAGAGACTATTTAAAAAGAAAATAAAAGTAATGTGTTAGCAGGGCTGTGTTCCTTCAGGAGGCTTCAGGAGAGAGTCCCTCTCCTTGCCTTTCCAGCTTCTAGTGTCTTGCCCTCCTTCCTTGGCTTGTGGCCATGTCCTCTATCTTCAAAGTCAACAGTGGTACATCTCTTTCTGACCTCAGCCAGGAAAACTTTCTCCTTTAAGGACCCATGTGATTAGATTGGGGCCTCTTGGGTAATCCAGGATAGCCTTGCATCTCCAGGTCCATGACCTTATGCATATCTACAAAGCCCCTTTGCTGCATAAGGTGACATAGTCACAGCTTCCAGGGAATAGACTGTGGGCATCTCTGAGAGGTCATGATTCTGCCTGCCACATACATAAGCAGGGCCTGGGAAAGACAGAAAATGGGCAGGGTAGGTACTATTTGACCATGTAGAAATGCAAGGAAGGAGACAGGGGAAAAAGGAAGGGAATATGAGTGAGGACAGGATAGATGGACACATTGGTTGAGAACTAAATTGGGCCAAAGTAGGGACAGATTCATGTTTTGTGGGACCTGAGCTTAAGTAAATTTTTTAAGTCCTCGAGGACAGAGAATAAAATTATTAATGAACTTCCTAAAGCCCCTCCCAGGGCCTTGGAAGGGGCTGCTATGCACGGACGTCCCGGAAACTCAAGCTCCATGGGCATTACAGCAAAGTCACCTCTGAGCCAGGCACCATGGAAGGTTCTCTAGGTACTGTCTGTACTCACTCTGTGCACATCTAGGACAACTTGATTTGGAAAATCTGGTAAGAGATGGAGCAGGAACCCAGTGACCCGCCGGGTGACCAGGCACCCCCCCCCCCCCCGCCCCGTCCCCACCTCAGAGAATGGGGTGGAGATCCGTAGCCCAGCACTGAGCTTGGCTGCTCAGGTCGTGTCCGTGCCAAGTAATTTGCATTGGCGTTTCTGAATTTTGCAATTGTCTTGGAACAAATTCCCAAGCAACATTCTCTGTCGCAGAGGTGGGGATGAGGCAGAGGCCCAGAACTCAGCTGGGAGATGGAAAGATGAAACTCCAGCAAGGAATTTGAGGCCAACGCCAGTGAGTGGGAGCTGTCAGGAGGCCTCGTTGGCCTCCACCAGCTGTCAGGTGCAACTTGAACAGTCCCCACCACTCCTGTTGTCCTTTTCTTATGGCCGTGGGGCCTTTCTTGAAGCTTCCTCCTCTTGTCTCTACCTCCTTCCATTTATCGTACTACCCTGAGCACATGCTATTTGCATATTTACATTTTGAAGCAGGGGAATTTGGATAGAACCTGCTATATCATTAACATTTAAAAAATATCAGACCTGACTCCAATGCTGAATTTGACCTGTTGCCACATTTTACCCCAGTTTGGATCTCTACTTCATACTTTGAGCATTGCCCATGCTTCTAAAAACAGAGTTAGGCTCTAGGCTCAGATGGAAGGAAGGCCCAACGGCCGCCTGTGGCTAGTGACTCCTGTATTAAAGAGCACAGATCTAGAGACTTGATCAGGTTCAGGCTTGTTGGTTGTTTCGTTTCTGTTCCGTTGGGGAGGAAGGAATGCCTGGTGGCCTCTTTTTGGTGACGTTGGCAGCCATTCATGGCCATTGTTTAGCTCTACTAATCCATTGGGGTTTACAGAGTGGTGATATTGTCGCTCTACCTTCATTTATTATCTGCAATACTTCTCTAGGGGGACACTTTCCATCCTCAACCATTTGTTGACCTGGAAGAACAGTTTATATAGAAGAAGCAGAATAAATAATGCTTGGTTCTTTCTGTTTATCTACCATTTTCAAAAGGCAGATGCAATTTTTTTGGCAACTCTTATTATTTTTATAATTGTTTAAATGTTTATTCTTGAGAGAGAGAGAGAGAGTGCACGCGAGCGAGCACAGGGGGAGGGGCAGAGGATGCAAAGAGGGCTCCGTGCTGACAGCAGAGATCCTGATGTGGGGCTCGAACTCATGAACCCTGAGATCATGACCTGAGCCGGAGTTGGACACTTATCCCACTGAGCCACCCAGGTGCCCCACAACTCTCTTTAATTTGTGGGGTGCAGGAGGCTTGATAGTGATGGGATGGGATAGAATGGAGGGGAGAGAGTCAGGTTCAGCGACGGGGTGAGGGGTATGGTATGGCTCCAAGAGGATAATCCCACATACCTCAGTCTTTCTAACAAATTTTTAATGTTTGTTTAGTTTTGAGAGAGAGACAGAGACAGAGACAGAGCGCAAGCCAGGGAGGGGCAGAGAGAGAGGGAGACCCAGAATCTGAAGCAGGCTCCAGGCTCTGAGCTGTCAGCACAGAGCCCGATGTGGGGCTGGAACCGTGAGATCATGACCTGAGCTGAAGTTGGACGCCCAAACGACTGAGCCATCCAGGCGCCCCCCACTCAGTCTTAAAGACAAGGAAAAAATACTGTACATTTATCATGGTTGAGTGAATCAGGCATTTTCTTTCAGGAAGGAGGGTTCTCGTCATCCCCCACACCCAAATCCACACTAGCGGGAAGGAAGCAAATAGTCTTGGTGTTTCAGGCTTCCTTAGGGAGATTGTTCTGGATTGGCACAGAAGGAGAGACTCTAGAGGCTGGTGATTTGAGTCAAGGATGGGAGTAGCCTTAGTTTCAGTTTAAAAGGCTGGTATGTGAATTAGGGGAACGATGGTCACTGGGATTTTCATGGGAGCTGGAGACCCGTGTCCTAATTACACATAGTGTCCTGGATTGGGGGGTCTCAGTGGGAGACAGGGGAAGCTGGACACCAAGACCAGCAGCCTTTAACCAAGACTCTGTGGCTGGGCCTGTGGTCAGGGGAACGGCCCCACGAGGGACTAGAGGTCAGAAGCCACCCCATGGAACAGGAGACTAAATCTAACAATGGCGGACACCTTGGGTTAAGTGTAAAGCCCTCTCTCTGTTCCAAGATAACCTTTAAATGCTAGAATTTATGTTCTCCGTGGTTGGTAAGAGCAGATTCTAGTCGAACAAGCCTCCGATGCCATCTTTTCCATTTACTCTGTGAGCTTGGGCCGAAGGTCTTTTGTGCTTCAAGGTCTGTAAAACAGATAAAAATTAAACTACTTACCTTCATAAGGTTGTTGTGATAAGTGAGATGAAGCACTTAGGATAGTGCCTGAAACTTAGCAACTGCTACATGTTTACCGTATTTCATTAATTATAATAAAACAATAATTACTATTATTACCATGACTTCATGACCTTGGGGAGATGGAAAGGTCACTAAATAGAACAGAAATTGATTTTTCTTTTAAACCTATTGAAGCTAGATTTAATTTAATTTGGAGGAAAATAAATGTAATTATCTTTTGTGCCTGGCCACTGTGGATTAAATTCATGGCGTTACCACACATTACCTAGCTATATAGCACTATTTAATATATATTTGGTTCCACATCAGAACTGCTGAATTTAAACTGCTCCTTCCAAATGTTCTGATAGGCTCACCAAAATGTCTCAGTGAGTCTTAAAAGGGGTCCCTCATTGGAGTCCCAGGGCGGGATGCACCCCTACTGTTCCGAAAATGTCTGTAAAAGAATATTTGCCTGTGGGAAGGTAAGGTTGGTGGTGCAGGAACCTTGTGAGGAGATTATGCATAACGAGATGGAAGGGGTAAGTCTGAAGCTTGTAGAAGGTTAAAACAAATAAGGGAGTTTTAAGAATGGTTTCAAGCCCAGGAAGGGTACAGTGGAGGGCACAGAAGCGGGGCTAGCTCTAGGCTTTCCGTCATAGGGTTGAAAAATGAAAGTGTTAGCTGCAGAAATCACAGCTTAGGAAGTGGCTCACCCCATCAAGGGCCGTGCTCTTGTGCAGCATGGCCTCACAGCTGACTTTTACCAGGTCTTTGGAGAATTTCATTTTTGACACTAGTTTTTAATAATATCTGGATGAAAGGGTAAAGGACCAAGACAGTGCCACGAGGGGGTATTAACAGTGATATTTAAAAAGGACAGAAGGAAGGTCTTAACAAATGGAGGCAGCAGGGCCCTGCTTCACCGAGATGACCGTCCTCCCTGGGGCTCCTGCAGGAGGACAGGATGGCGAGGGGCCAGAGGGACGTGCATGATGTCAGCCCCATCTTCCCCTGCGTTTCCATCTGTAGCCTCACTTGCCACAGCTGTAGCCAGGCTTGCTCGGAGTTGAGTGTCTAACCCACAGTCTGGATTGGCTTCCATTCGGTGCTGAGAACCAACAGAGGGTAACGGATCCAGTTTGGGGACGAGTCTTAGGCATTCCTGGCACATACCTGTCCTGCTGTCTCAGTCCACTGGGTTGGGAATCTGCCCAGTGTCCTCCCCTGCCACTCTAATCTTTGGTGCTACTAGAATCTTGCAGGGATCCTAATGCTTACCAGCCCTTGCCTGCTTTCCCTCTCAGCAATCGCCGTGGGCCCCAGGATTCTTGGCCACCAGCTTTAGTTCTGTTGGGAGCACAATATCCATTTGGAGCCAGATGACACTGCCTAGTGGATCTTGATCTCACACATTTGTTTATAGGAACCTGCCAAGTCGTCAGAGAGCTACGTCTCCAACCACTGACTCGGCTGAAATAGCAAGAGGTTCCCTCCGGCTGAATGGTCCTGCCCCCAGGGTTCTTGACTCTGCCTTTCTGTACCTGTCCCACTCTCTCCCCTTCAGATGTGGCTCTTATTTGTTATCTGCTGCTCTGGACTTGGACAGCTTGACCATTATCTGTTTTCCAATCTCTCCGAATCCTAGGGTGTAAATGTGGTTTTTCCTTCGTCCATGTGCCACCATCGAGGTAGAGACTGTTCCCCCCTCATCCTTGCCCCTAGGAAAGGATGTGGCACCCAACGGGTGCATGCTGAGTGAATAAATGAATGAATGAATGAATGATTACTGAATGGATACGTTAGGGGAGTTGACGAAAAACCCCTTGATGAATAGGTATCTCCCCTCAAAAAGAAAAAAAAAAAGATGAACAAAGATATTCTGACAACTTTAAGAAACAAAACCTGAACAAATGGGCAAAATGCCATGATTTTAATTCCTTCCACTTTGAATTGAGCACATGCTGCGGCCTCCCAGCTGTACCAGACCCCTAGAAATTATGGAAATATATATAAAAACGATGTAAGACCTCTTCAGCATCTTCCAGGGCACGCAGAGCACCCCCAGCCAAAAGAACAGCCTCCAGAGTGTTACATCCAGTGACCCTCAGCCTCCTACTCTCTCCCCAAACTCACGGTCTGGAACTCATTGTATCCTCTTGGAGAACCTGCTCCTTCTCCCATATCCCAAACCTCCGTGGGTGGATAAGAGCTTGGAAGAAAAATGCAGTGAGCTACAAGAGGTTACTCAGGGAATCTTGGCATTGCCTCGAAAGAAAAGGATGAAAGGGGGAGTTTCCATGGGGAGAAAGTGTTCCTGAGTGCTTTAGGCAGGTGAGGAAAGGAGGAACGAGGGCCCTGGGATGGGAAGGAGCGTGAGAGTGGCTCTGAGTACAGAGAGAGTGGGAAGGGTAGTGTGGGAAGAATACCCAGGGGTTGTTTCTTGCATGACCTGTTAACCTCTGTCCATGGATTTTAAGCAAGGAGGACAGTTGGCAGATGTTTCCATGATTAAATTGTGTGTGTAAAAGCTCTCTCACCGCTATTTAGAAAATGGATTGGTCAGGGCGATGTGCAATCAGAGAGAAGGATGTGGTCGTCCCGGCCAGAGGAAGTGAGCCTGGTAACTGTGGACAGGCAGGAACGTGAATGAATTAGGAGGCCTGTAGGACGTAGGATGGGCAGGATGGTGGGAAGCAGGGAAAGAATGTTTGGAGACTGTGGACGTGGGAGTGGTTAGAGAGGACTGTGAGATGAACTGAGGGGAAGGCAGGGCGGGGTTACCGTGCACCTCACATGTCATGCTAAGAAGTTTGAACTTTATCCTGTAGGCCACAGGGAGCCATTTGAAGGTTTGTAGCCGGGGAGTGATTTGCATATTGGAAAGGTCACTCTGACAGGGTATGGAGGATAGAGAGGGAGAAAGCAGAGCCAGGTGGACCTGCTAGGAGAGGGTTGTAGTTGTCCGAGTGTGGAATGATGAGTGAGTTGAGGGCATAGCATCGGGGATGGAGAGAAGGGACTGGTGACGGGAGTGTTCCCGAGGTAGGACTGCACTGACCGGGGAGAGGATTGAACACAAGGGTGGTGCCATGGTGTTTGATGGGAGCCTGGAGAAGGGGGTCTGAGCAGAAAGAAGGTTCGTTCATTGGAAAAGTTACAGGTGGGGGGTGGGGGTAGCTCAGTTGTTTGAGCATCTGCCTCTTGATTTCACCTCAAGTCACAGTTTCAAGGTCATGAGATTGAGCCCCACATTGGGCTCCGTGCTGAGCGTGGAGCCTGCTTGGGATTCTCTCTCTCTTCCTCTGACCCTCCCCTGCTCGCATGGACATGCACACGCATGTGTGCGCGCTCTCTCTCTCAAAATAAACAAGTAAACATTAAAAAAAAAAAAAAACAGAACCGACAACTTATGAGCAAGACCCTGTCCTAGGTGCTAAGGTGCGTTGAATAAGAAAGATACTGCTTGCCCCCTGGAACTCACAGTCTAGTGGAGGAGAGACAGACGTTGAGTAAAGAAACAAGTCTATTTATTAATCATGAATTGGAAGAAATTCTATGAAAGGAAGTAACAGGTACTATAATAAAGGATAACCAGGTGTGGAGGTAAGTGGCCTGTTCTGGATAAGGTAGTTAGAGAAAGCGCTCTGAGGCGGCGACACGTAAGTAGATATCTGAAGAATGAGAAGTATTCAGGAGAAGGACATTGCAGATAGAGGAGCAAACACAGAAACACGGAAGCTGGAAAGTGCTTGGTGGGGTTGAGAAGCTAGAAGAAGGTCATCGTGGCCACACGGGAGTGAGCAAAGGCAGCAGGAGTGACCGGAGGAGGAAGCCAGGGTTGGATTGCTCAAGACTGTACAGAACACACAGATTTTAGATTGTGCTTTAAGTGCCACTAGATGCTATCAGACTGAATGAAACAGCAAAGTTATATAAACTGATGGAGGTTTTTTAAGTTGCTTGCTCTGCTCATGCAGTGGAGAAAGGAGTTGAGGAGGACAAGAGAGGAAGCAAACATTTCAGAATAGATTTTGTTGTGGTAGTGGCAGATATTGTGGCTTGGCCTTGGGTGGTCCCTGCAGAGCTAGAGAAAAGAATATGGACTTAGGAGCGATTTAAACATCAAAATTGGAAGATCTTGGGATGGATAGATGGATGGATGCATGTGGATAATGGAGGAGAGGGAACAATCAAGGATGAGTACTTGGTGTCTGACTTGAGCAGCTAAGTGAACATGGTCCTTAGTGAAATGGAGAAGCCATAGGGAAGAACAGTTGAAAGTTAAACATGTATTGAGGCGGATGTGAAATTTTCATGGGAGGGGTTGGCATGGGAATCCTATGGTAGGTAGCTTAGTTAAGAAAACCCACCGGAGGACACAAACATTCTTTGGTTATCGAGGAATACTTGTTAAAGAAATGCAACAACGAATGAATAAATAATTAGACGAGAGTCATAAGGAAACTTGATAACAGAATGCTACTCAGGGAATGGTATCAGCTATTTTCTATCTCTGGGGGGAAAAAGTGAGCTACAGAGTTCAGTTAGGATGCAGCATGGGATGTGTTTATTGCTGAGTGATTTTACCATATTGCTGAGAAGACCAGGGGACTTGAATCCAGGTTATCAGTAACTATACAGCAAGTGTACAGCAAATACGAATATTACATTCAGAGTTGTAGTCTGAACCAGTTTTTACCAATTTTCATCTCTTGGGCTATTTCTTCTTGATCACCAGGCAACCACAGCCATTTTCTGGAAGCTTCTCATTATAGATTTGATGTCTTCCTGTCACAGGACAGGAAACAACGCTGGGCTAGGTATTCCAAGAGTATGCACATAGGGCATATTCAAACAACATCTGCCACTAGAAGACCAGTTCATCTAGAAGGTAAAGGAGAGATGCGGAGACCCACTCAGTTAAGGATTGAGTCTGTCTATTTATAGCCATTTGGCAAACATCAAAGCAAGGGGTAAATCCAGTGGTGGTGCAAGGGATGTGTTTGGTTTCACTCACACAGTGTTTTGTGTGAAGGTGGACAGGAAATTGCCAGGCTTAATTGCAAAATTGTAGTGTCTTATATGTGACCACCTTGAGCTGATCATTTCACTGGACAGTCCTCAACAGGCATTTGTTTGAGACCTGATAAAAGATAATGACCATCATAAACACCGTCTTAGAGTTGATAATTGGTGCATCTGTTCTGAGAAAACCTGGGCTTAGAAGCCATGAATGTGGTAGGGCAGAGTCTCTAGAAATATGGAAAAAGGCAAACATTCACTTTCTGGGATCTGAGGCACTGGAGTCGGGGTGGCACCAGCTGCAGCTGGGTATGGTAATGACTCGCCTATGCACTATTAGTATATTCCTTGTCAGGCCAGCTGAGTACTAAAGTCTAGGCTGCATCTGGATAAAGAGAGAGAGGTCGAATAGTTGTGTGGGTGTCAGACATTGGGTCACCCCGAAGCAGACGTCGAGACAGAGGTTGGGATGCAAGATATTTAGTGGAGAGTACCATCTGTGAAAGAAGAGAGGGAAAGCAGGATTGGACAGAGGTAGAAATCAAACTGTCATAAAGATTTGCCAAAGCCTTGGCCAACCCTGCAGAGAGCTCTGGAATGAGTATTGTCTATCAGCGTGTAAGGTGTTGGACCAAAATGGCCAAGTCTCTATTTTCTGACTTTGTCCAGTTCCTAGATTCAGGTTGCCCTGGGAAGGGAGTGCCTAGGGCAAGGCAGACTCTTAAGAAGCCCACAGAAGGAAACTCTGTGCTGATTGCATTCTATGCAGCTAGACAGTAAGTCTTTCCTTGAAGAGGGATCTGGGTGGAGCACCTTCACATTTATAGTAAACGTCAAACAAATAGATGATTAAAGACTTTATATGAGCCTTAGTAAGATCTCCGAGGCAATTTCTTCATTTATAAAATGGGGTATTATGAAAATGGTTTTTATACAGGTATGCTAAAAATCATTGGCTTGTACTTGGTCCTGATAGAGAAGTAACAGCTTCTGATGATTGAAATCACCTTGCAGCCGGCGTCATGAAGGTAAACATGAACCCCCTTGCAAAGTCTAATGTCAACCCTCCCCAGTTCCCACTCAAACACCACAAAGCACTTTTTTTGTGGGGAGAGTGCAACTATCCAAGGGCAAGGATTTTGAGCTGCGTGGTGCTCCTGAAGCTCTTGGGTATTTGAAGGAGATGAAGAAAGGGGGAAAGGATGTGAACTCCTTTGTAGGTAGGCAAAACGCTTGTCAAGAAAATGGCTTAGCAGACAGATCATTTTTACAGCCCTGAAGAGATGTGGTAGGTGACATGGTCCTACAACCCAAGTTTTGAGCTTATTCTTCTAGATGGCTAGAAGTCAGCTTTTTTCAACCTGGGGCGAAGACTCATGACTGGAGTCCCATAAAGACCTCTGCCCCTTAGCCATTCTCTTCTTACTCTTCATTATATCTTCTCAAGGACCTTGCAGTTTGTGTGGGCAAAGCCTATGTGGGGAGAAAGTTACCAGGGACAAACTTTCAAATTCATGTGGTCGTGGCGAGTTATCCCACGTGACCCACTGGCCTTGATGCAGTTCAGATCTGGCACCAGATTGGTTTTGCTGCTGCTTTGACCTCTGTTGATTCAGCCTGATGCTTCCGATAGGCTGGGTATCTGGCATGAAAAGAGAATTGGTGAAATGAGCAATGAGCGGGATTGTGCGGCTATGCTTATGGTGACGATGGGAGGGAATGATTACTAGGAATGTGGGTGTTGTGTAATTGGAAACATTGTTAGAGGAATAGTCACTGGTGTTTCTGGGGAAATGGATGGCCAAAAGATGGTCTTTGGAAATGCCGGACACTTTCAGACTCCTGTTGAAATAATCTTTTTTTTTTTTTTTTTCCGCCTTACATCCTTCAAGTACAGGGCACATGATTGTAATTATTCCTACTCTCCTGCTGTTGCAGGAAAATGATTGATGTGAATGACACCTGAACAATGATTTTTATTTAAAGTATTTTTTTTTCCTAGTAAACATATTCAGAGCACTTACGAGCAAACTTTTAAAGTTGAAAACAATAGAAGTTGTTTTGAATTTGAGAATACTGGTGGGTTAGAGCAAACACAGACTTAAAAGCAAGGACACGACAGAAGCAGAAGTGAACCAAATGGTCTCTTTGGATACTGTTGTCACTGTTTGTTTTGTGTAAGTTCAATATTTGTCCAATATTTCATAAGGATAGAAGTAAAGCAAAATAGAAAATGATAGTTTTCTACCAATGAGTGCAGTGTTAAGAAAAGATGGCAAAACAAAAGAATTTAGAAAATGTTTGGGTGCGGTGTTCCCAAAATGGACAGTCTAATCATGCGTGCCATAGTAGCAAGATGCCATGGTAAGCCTGGGACGGGCTACGAGTCTGTCTCCATCGTGGTCTTGACGTTTCCCTGGAGACCCAGTAGGAACACAAGAGTAGAAGTGAAGAGAATAGGCTTGGTTTCTTGCCCAGCTTAAGGCCTTGCTCAGTGTGCCGCTCACACAACTTCTTTGGCCTCCATCTGTAAAAATGGGAGGGTTGGGCTGTAGGATCATACGTTTCTTTCAGAGCTGTCATGCGTCATCCCATGAGGTGGCCTGAACATTTGGGGACGTTTTAGAAAGAGGCCAACACAGAGGAGAAGGAAAGGGTTTGGGGAGAGTGAAAACAGAACTCAGTGAGAACTTTATGTGTTTCTCATTCACTGAGTAACTAGTCTCTGGTTCTCACATCAAGTCCCTCCTCTTTGAAAAGAAGAAAACCACAACTACTTGAGGGAGTGGTCCGTGAGATCCTGCCCAGAAAGCAGCTGGCGCTTTGCCTGGCACATAACAGCCATCCTGGGAAGGACAGAGACGGTACTACTTTCCCACTCCTCCTGCATCTTCCACATGACCCAAGTGACATCGTCCTCTCTCTCTCCCTCGCTCCTCTTCCGCTCCCTCTGTCTATGTCTCTCTCTCCTCTCTCTCTCTCTCTCACTCACTCACTCACTCATTCTGGACTCTCATGCTTTCAAACTTACCCTCTTCTGTTTTAAAACCCACCTGTCCACTTCTGCTCACATGATAAATTATTTCTGTAGAAGCTAAAGATCCTACGTGTTGGCTAAAGGGTCATCCTTCTCAGACATTATTGCAAGTTAAGGTAGGTCTGATAGGAAGAGGGGTGAGCAGAGCAATAGCTAGGTGAAAGATAGATGAGCTCTTTGGAAAGTAACAATAACCTAAAGAGAGAATGAAATTCCAGATACTACCCTATCCGTGGCAGGAATCTGAAGGTATTCAGCCTCCCTTCCCCCTTCAAGCACAGGGCATCAGCAGTCCCCCCTTCTGCTTTTGCTTTGTCTGTCTTACTCTCATACACCGGAGATGGGCCAGGGACAAAAAAGCAGCGGGGTGCGACTCCAGAAGGTACATAAATGTTTAGGGTAACTTGACTCAGAATAGTCCAGCAACGTATTTCCCACCTGGAACATCTGAGGCCCTGAACTACAACCTCAGGTCAACAGGGTCTAAGCACGGGTACCTAGAGGTTTAGGGTGAGTCCTCTGCCACTCACCTGGCAGCAAAGCCTTATCTCAGCCTTTTTTTTTTGAGGGGAGAGGGGGCAAACCCTGCAGTTGGACTTGGGAATAGGTTCCCTGGTCACCATTCCATTTCCCTTCTGAATTTCTTTTTTTTTCTCTTAAATGTTTATTTATTTGTTTTTGAGAGAGAGAGACAGAGACAGAGAGACAGAGAGAGAGAAAGAGAGCACGCAAGCAAGCTGGGGAGGGACAGAGAGAGACAAGGACACAGAATCCGAAGCAGGCTCCAGGCTCTGAGCTGTCAGCACAGAGCCCGATGCAGAGCCTGAACCCACAAACTATGAGATCAGGACCTGAGCCGAAGTTGGACGCCCAACGAACCAGCCACCCAGGCACCCCTCCCTTCTGAATTTCTTGTTGCCAGGCCAGACCCAGTTAACCATCCCCTGACCCTCTGCCTGGCTCTTTAAAACCTCCTTCCTAGAGAATCTATCCGCACATATTTGTTAATACCTGAAACCATCAAATAAGATCTGGTGTCATGGATCTATCTCTAGGTCTACTGAGCTGTTTTCCAGCCAACTTCATGATACGCATCCATCCACCTAGACCCTTGCTGCTCTTCCTTTTTCATAGATTTGATCTCTCTTGGCTTATAGCAATCTAAACAAAGTTTGAGTTTGTTACGGTTTTTTTTTCTTTACACTTAATATATGGCAAACTATTGGCTATGTCCGTCTGCAGAAGAAGGTTCTTCAATGTTGCAGAGAGGCAGTCTGTGCATATAAGCTTGGCCACATCCTTACCTGGGCTGTATATAAATAATTTGCTTTTTGCTGGTTTGGTGTCTCCTCATTGAAGACCATCGAAGCTGTGTATTTTTTTTTTTTAATTTTTTTTTTTTTCAACGTTTATTTATTTTTGGGACAGAGAGAGACAGAGCATGAATGGGCGAGGGGCAGAGAGAGAGGGAGACACAGAATCGGAAACAGGCTCCAGGCTCTGAGCCATCAGCCCAGAGCCCGACGCGGGGCTCGAACTCACAGACCGCGAGATCGTGACCTGGCTGAAGTCGGACGCTTAACCGACTGCGCCACCCAGGCGCCCCAAAGCTGTGTATTTTTAATATATTTTATAAAAACAGCATCACTTATTGAGCAATTTCTCTGTTCAAACTCTTTCTCTTGCCCAGTGGTCTAACATTGAGGTTGAGATCAGCTTCTTATTGATGGAGTCCTTGTACCTGGTGTTTAAAATGGGAGCCATTCTATCTAAAGCTTATTTCAAGTTCTGAGACCTCATGATCGGAATGCATTCTCACTGAGGTTAAATGAACACACTATTGAAAGTGTTTCCTTCCTCATGAACCCTGAGCTTATGTTGGGGAGGAGAGTACAACATATATAGAGGTGTTTTTTTCTCTTAAGTAGAAAAATTTGTCACCAACTTGGAAAGCATGACCTCCCACCCCTCACTCACACAGGTTAAACAATTTCAGGACTTTCCATAACAAGCGTGGCTCATGTATCACACAATGTCAAGATCCTGAGGTTCGTTGATCACTTTCTTTTACATCATCATCAATCATTTTATGTTTTAATGCATTTGCTGATGAAATAAGTGATTACTTGGCTCAATATTTCTTTTGACTCATATAAACATTTCATTACTTGCTCTTAGTTTGTGGGTTTCGCAGTTTAGTTTGTGTGTTTGTGTGTGGGATGATTCTTGGCGTAGATTGATTGAGGGATAATTCAATACTTTGTATGAAGAATATATAATAAAGAACATAGTGTTTGGAGTTCAAACCCATATTTGTACTTTACCAGTTGTGTAACTTGGAGCAAGTAGAAAATCCTTCTGGTCCTTTTTTTTTCATCTGTAATTTACGGAGATTGATATCTGCCTTGCAGATTCCTTGTGAGGATTGAATGAGCTAATGCATACAAAATGCCTCGCACAATGTCTAGCACATGTTCAATAAATGTGACATTTTTTTTTTTGAGTCGGTGCATTCTGAGTGAAATTTTGTGAGTGGCTTATTCAAATTGTGTTGTTCCCAAATTGCTGCTCTCAAATCAGGTAGAAGACTCATCAGACCATGGAATCACAGTCAGTTATAGGGGTGTTTATAGGAAGACCATTGTATTGGCTAATCAGATATCTTCTGGATATTTAACCACGTGTAATGTACACATTGTTCTCTCTCTTTTTTTTCATACCATTGATGTAGATAGCCCTTAAACCTGAGAAAAGAACTATATTCCATAGGTGAGTAATAGAATAGCCTTTATGCTAAAAAACAATTTTTCTTGTTTTTAAACTAGGTCATTCTTATTTTCAAAGTGTAATTCTTATTTAGTGTAAGTATTCTCTTTAGAGTGATTTATATAGACCTTTGCCATATATCGTGCCTGTACACATACAAAAAGACAAATAATTGCACCGTAAATGGTTTAAGGTGTTCTTAAAACATTTTATACTCGAGTCTGAGTCTTGTGGATCACCCCCTGGCTCAGATTCCGTTGCCGGGTTTTCTTCCACACTAGTGTTTTCTGTGTTTGCAAATATATTGGTGAAGAAACATTTCTGAAAAGAGAGCTCAACTCTCGTCCGTGGGCTGTTCCTCCAGGCCACTGACACACATTCTGAAAATGTGGATGGTCACGTACAGGCGATATAAGTGCGTGTGTCTGTCGGCTGTCTGGCTTCTCTGCACACCTGAATTCAGAGGGGTTGAAATGTGCAACAGACACAACAATAGTTGTGTCTTAGGGCCAGTCCAATGCAGTCACGATCAATAATAGTGTGTTAATGAAAGGCTGATGATGCTTCTGTTTTGAAGTCCACGCTGTGGGTTGCCCCATAGGACACCAGAATCAGGGCACTGATTGAGTGGATTCATAGGATTCTAAGTGCACCTTAGTGATGGGAAGGCTTGGGGACATCCTGGGCTTTTGCTTTTTTGTGGATCAGCCCCTGCTGAGGCAGTCCCCAGCACCAGGAAACTCTACTCTGAAGCAGACTGTGCTCTGACTCCTGGTTGCTAGCAGTCTTTCTTGGAACACATGGCCTCTGGAGAGGGTGAGGGAGAACAAAATATTTATTTTAATTTAATAGCTCCTCTGGAGAGCACAAGGCCTGGGGTTCATGGAAGATACTTACCGATGAAGTTGGACCCTCCACGGAGGGCTTTTTTGACAGAGGAAAATCCTCTGTAAGAGACATCATATGAAAGGCTGCAGACGTCCCTTAGCTTTGGAGGTATGAAGAATCTGATGGATCTTCCAGAATAGCAGACATCACAGATGTCAGCAAACACAGAAAATGCCTTCAGATATTTTTAGCAAATGTAGCAGTGGCAAAGGTGGGCAACTCATGCATGTTTTCTCCTTTTGTAATAAATGCACAGTGCCGGTCAGCAAGGCACTTAGTTTGTATTACCTCTATCCTTTCAGACATGCAGCGACAGGACTGATCAGGTTTGTCCATATTTACCCAGGTAGGTTTATGCAAACTAGGGTGGGGTTTTAGTAATGAAAGGGGGAGATACCCAGTGGTGAGGCTGACTACCACTGGGGAAACCAAATCAGGGATAGAAGCTTAATGGATACGTTCCCTTGGGCTTTGCTTGAGATGAGTGTTAATCATAATGACCATGACAACTACAAGGTGGACCACTGTATGCCAGGCGGATGCTAATTGCTGTGCATTGTTAACTTATTCTTCACAACAAATTTTTGGAGATGGTAAATGGCCGAAGATAAAACCCACCTCTCTGGGAACCAATCTGATGATAATTCTATACAATGGATGGTTTTCCGATCTACTTTTAAAAATGAAAAATCAATAAAACAGCATAGCGTAATGACACTGGATAAATCATTTCCTTGTAACTTCTTAAATGTCTTAGGCCTAAGTTAACTACTTTCACCCTTGCAAATTCTATCCCGGTCCTGTTTACTTGCATCTATATTTGAAATCAGGAGCTTCACATTCTGGGTTCCCCTCCCGTCCCCCCATTTAACATCATAGTGGAAGCATGCTTTCATGTTTCTTGATTCCAGGGAAAATTTTAGATCAGAAATTCCCAAATGTGTTTTCAAAGTAAACATTGAGTAGGTCTCTAATTCTCCTTGTTGCAGATAATGTCAGTTATATTTGTTTCCAGACTCTGGAATCCCAGGGGGCACATTCTTCAAAGGTCAATCCTGATAGGAAGTTCAGAGAAGTCAGACCAGCCTCCCTGGGCCCCACCCGAGCCTGGGGGCCTCTTGCCATAAATAGGACCAACTCCAGTGACAGGGGGCCCTGAAGGGAGAATTTGAAGGTTCCGTTCAATTTTAGTTTTCAAAGTGGCGACTTATCAGAAGACCTGTGTTGGTCTTGCCTGAGAAGGGGATACCTGCTATAAATCAAAATATTTCTTGTCCAAACTTTCGATTGTTTTCTGGATTATTATTGAGCATTTTCACCACGAACGTTGAATCATGAATTTTCAAGTCACACAGCCCGTTACATCTCTAATTATAAATAAACGGTTTCAGCATCTGCCCCTCTTGGGGTTTATAGATTAGTCAGCACCCTGATCCGTCCCTGACTCTGTGTTTCCATTTCCTGGAGAGACCACTGGACTTAACCCTTCTGGGAAAGGCTTTGGCCTCCGTGAGGACAGGTCCGCTAGTTGTATGTCTTTTGCAACCCCATCCTAGAGGATGGGGCCTAGCAATCAGCCTGATCAGAAAGGGAGTGTCCCCCCAGCCTAGTTGGAATCTCCTCTGGAACTCTCCATCAGAAGACACATACTAAGCCATCTCAGTCATTAACAGCTCCTACCCAAATCCCATCTTCTGTTGGTGACATTTTGAGCATGATTCACTCTGCACAGAGTCCCTTACCCCACCCTGAGTCCTCAGACATAACGTGACATCAGAAGGAACCAATATTTTGCTTTGAAAAATCTTTTTTCTTTCCTTTTTAAAATTTCTGGAGTGGTGTTACGGACTTTGGTAATGAAAATCTGAGGGAAGGAACCACTCTGAGGCATCGATTTAAAGGCAAGCAACTGAGACAACCAGGTTTTCCTGGAAATGTGTGTGTGGAGGATGTTTTGGGACCTGTCATTCGGGTCATGTGCTGTTTCTAAACCATTGGGATGATGAAGGAGAGGATCATGCTAGCAGAATGAGCGTCATTGGTCAGCTGCTCGGTCCCCCCCCCCCCCCCACCTCATCCCAGTGCATCCAGCTCTTTGGGCTGAATTAATCCTCTTAAAAACTGAAGCCACTGACTCACTTGTCCACCAAACACTTTCCAGGGCTCCTTACCGCCTTTGATTCCAGCTCGAATTCTCCACACGTCCACAGATGGCTTTCCGCTCCCCCGCGAGCCTCCTGGTGCACGGCTCCCTCAGAGCAGGCAAACTCAGCTGCTTCCTCGCTGTACAAGTTACTTCCTTGCTCCAAGCCCTGGGTTCCTCCTTGGTGGATTAAGGATTCCTACGTCATAGAGATGTGAGTTTTAGAGAATTCTTTTTTTTTTTTTTTTTTTTTAAATTTTTTTTTTCAACGTTTTATTTATTTTTGGGACAGAGAGAGACAGAGCATGAACGGGGGAGGGGCAGAGAGAGAGGGAGACACAGAATCAGAAACAGGCTCCAGGCTCTGAGCCATCAGCCCAGAGCCCGACGCGGGGCTCGAACTCACGGACCGCGAGATCGTGACCTGGCTGAAGTTGGACGCTTAACCGACTGCGCCACCCAGGCGCCCCTATGAGTTTTAGAGAATTCTTAAAGCAAACCCCGATGAGGCATGATAGTGAGGGGTGATAGTGGGGTTCATGGGGTCCAGGACCGAAGACATCTTTGGTGCAAAAAGGTGATTTTATTGAAGCACGGGGTGGAGCACCCGTGGGCAGGAAGAGCTGTCCTGGGACCACGAGGAGAGACTGGTTTTGTACTGTGGAGTTGGGGGGAGGTAAAGTCCAGGGGAAGTTTCTACTGGGATTCTCATCTGCTAAAGAAGACTCACAGGATCCCGGAGGCCTAGCTATTGTCAAGCTGAGGTTGGTTTTCCCTCTAGTAAAGCATTAGCATTAAGACAGTAGGGAGTTCCTGGAGCCTCAAGTATCTGTCAGTGGGCTGCAGGGTATAAGGAACTTTAGTTCTATCTGCCATTTCCTTCTGCCTTTGTTCCCCACATCACTGTGGAGGGGTGGTGGAGACTTAGGCCCTGCCAGACTTTGATCTCTATCAGTTAACTAGTTGTTTTCCCCTTTCCTTTGTTCTTGGGCAGCCAGGAGTGCCTGAGGAACATCACACACGTCCCACCTGGGGGGTGGGATATGGCCTGTCCCCCTGCCTTAGGCTCTCTCATCAACCCCACAAGGCGCGCGCACACACACACACACACACACACACACACACACACACATCACGTGCACAGCCACCATTTGGAGAACTGAAAGTATCTGAGAAGTGGGTGCTACTAATAAAAACCTTGTCTTATATAGCTATAGAAATACTCCATGGCTAACAGGTACTATTTTACTTACGTTGTTCACTTTTATTCTACGATTGATTCAGATGCTATTTCGCTTTCCTCTCTATCAACCGTAGGAACTGTTTCTGTTTGCCTTGTTCATTTTGGTGCTTAATGTTGTATTCCCTTTGACCATTTTTCTGTGTGTGTGTGTGTGTGTGTGTGTGTGTGTGTTTGAGAAAAGTTGGGGGTGTGGAAATTCTTTCCAATCAGGTTTGGAAATTCTTACAGAGAATGTAGTTAACATGCTATTTATTGAATAAAAGGAAGGCTGGAAGGGAGGGAAGGAGGGAAACAGGGAAGGAGGTGGAAGGGATGGAGGGGAGGGGGAAGGAGAGAGATGACAAGAGGGAAGGAAGAAGGTTAGTAGCCAATATATCTTCTTTGGTTTTTTGGTTTTTTTTTTTTCTCTCTTCCTTATATGACTGAGAACATGTCAGTCTTCCTCCACCTGACCTGGAGAAGTCACTTCTTGATAATGACTAGCCCTCAGCAGGTCTAGAACCACACCGGTAATATCCAGGCACAGAAGTGGAAAGTCACGTTAATGCACAGGGTCTGGGGCATCCAGAGGGGCAGTCAGGCTAGTGGAAGAGGTACAATCAGAAGTACAATGGAGTGCCCTTGGAATCCCGAACTGCCCAGCAGGGTTAGAGGCCAGGCAGTAGGCTACCACTGTCTCTTAGGAAGCTGATTTCAAGGTCAGAGCAGGAGACAGAGGCTCAAGAGGGACCTGAACTCAAATCAAGTTCAAATGGTAACCCAGGGTCTCAATAGCTTTGGAACTTGGTCCCAGTCTTAGAGCCAAAAATGAACCAGCTGCCTAGATTTAGATATCCCAACTGCCAGGTTTAGAAGACATTGACTCACACACCTGGGGACAGGCAGTGTGCCCCGGTCAGGCCCTGTCCAGATAGGCTCTGTTTATGGTCTAGAGTCAGTGTGTGTGTGGGCATGCATGCACTAGGTTCTGCTCTAATGCTTCCTAATGTGTATTAAGACACAGGGGTACTTATAAGTTGAAAAGCCATGGATGATGAGGGACAACTGGATCTTCTGTGATAGAAATTGGCATTCTTGGAAGCAAGAAGCAAATCTTAGTCAAGGCCAGAGCCGACAGCCAAAAATAGTAATTAAAAGTTGGTCCTGTTAAGAGATGAAGGACAGAAAACTAGTTAAGTTGTGAGCTACCAGCCTAGAATTATGACTTTGGGTCCTGAGATCCACAGATGAAGCCTAATTCAAGAGATGAGCCAGGGGCACCTGGGTGGCTCAGTAAGTTAAGCGTCCAACTTTGGCTCCGGTCATGATCTCGGGGTTCATGAGTTCAAGCCCCACATCAGGCTCTGTGCTGACCGCTCAGAGCCTGGACCCTGCTTCGGATTCTGTATCTCCCTCTCTCTCTGCCCCTCCCCTGCTTGCACTGTGTGTCTCTCTCTCAAAAATAAATAAACCTTAATTTTTTTTTTTTTTTAAAGAGATGAGCTACTGGGAGATAGGTGAATTCTAAGCTGAACAGGAGCACAGACCTGTTTAAGGACCCAGCTGGGGAAGAGAGAGGGCAGCAGGGAGGGTGTTCAGACCCGGCTTTAGCCATTGGACCATGGTCCCTGCACCAGCACATCCAGTGGAAGCCAAGAGCTATGGCACATTCACCCCAAGAACAAGACCACTTTAGTCTTATCAGATGGTCACCCTTTACAGCACAGCCATCATCAGGGCTAAGTTACAGACATGCCAACTGGTCTTGGTTCCTTCGTGCTTCTCCTGGTCGTTTATTTAGTGACAACATATATACCAACACAGATATGGACAAAACCCCAAGGGATTAATGTCATTACCACCTGCCTTGTTCAGCCAGGACGTGTGTTTGGGGAATTCTAGTTGGTAATGATCTCAGTCCTTTGGCCAATTATGAAATTGCCCAGGTCACATTTGTTCCCGTGGCGTTTTTGGTTTTGACTTAACATCGAGCTTTAGCATCAAAAATCCCCAGGGCGTAAGCACAGCGCCATACACGCACGCGCGCACCCGCACACACACACACACATACACACACACACACACACACGCACGCCGTGTGCCTGTGGCTTGGATGCAGCTGCATTACAACTGGAGACAGAGGGTGATGGAAGGAGAGAAGGTGGCGGCAAGGTTAACACATGAGAGAACTCGAGCTCGCTCATGCTGTGAGCTCCGGGTACTTATTTTAGAAACTGTGAAAGATTTTCTAGAGATTTACCGCAAGAAATCGGTCCTGAGGCAGAGAGGGTTCAGAAAGGCTTTCTATCATGCCTTATGTAACTCAGGAAAAAAAAAATATTATTCCCCTGAATTGGGGGTGAGACAAGAGATGGATTTGTACAGTGACTAACTGCCTAAATACTTCAAGCCTTGCCGCCTGCCCCTCTCTTTGAAGAACAGGAAATAATAAATCAGAAGATTGGGGATTTACTTCCATTTCAAGGTGCCAATAGCCGAGCAAGTTCGCTGGCTCCATGCCTAAGCTTTTTCGTGTGCGAGGCAGGCAGAGGGAGAGGGGCCTCAGTGCTTCTTCGGGTAGCGTTGAGGGCCGTGAAGTCTGGCGATACAAAAGGAAAGGGGATATTCCTCATCGAAGTCACTTATTTTGGGCAGGTCAGTGGGCCATTGAGAAAAGCAGAAAATTAGAGCCTCACATCTCCAGGCCCGTTAGGTGACTCCCCCTTGGTGACTCCCCCATTAGGTGACTCCATCAGAATGGCATGTTTTTAGATTACCTGGGTGTCTGGGGAAACATCTCTGGCATTACGCTGGATGTTGCCACCACAGGCAGTAACGTGAGGACGCTCGGGAGGGGCTCCTTGGGGTGCTCTCTAGGATGAACTCCAACAGCGTTTGCATTCCATCAGTTTGTAAGTGAAATTCCATATTTCCTCGATTAGAAATCCACCTCCAGGCCTCACCCCCACCTGCAGCCTCTTGCTGGGCTGCCCGTTGGACTCAGAACAATTACAGAGGCCCCTCCGATGACAAGTCCTATTGGCTGAGCACCAGTGGGTGATTAAGGCCACTAAACACAAAGGGAAAAGGTGGGTAAGGAGCCCCGATTAGTGAAATGACCTGACCAAGCTCCCAGAGGTTCAGCAGAAAGGAGGAATCTTTCTGTGTTTATAGGCCAGGGTCGACCCTGTCCCCAGCGGGCTATCAACACACCTTGTCCCATTCTGAGGGCCACGGATTTGTTGGGTCAGGGGTGTGGGCAGAGTTATGTAAACGAATAGGGCAGTCACCCTTTCTCTGGTGGCAGGAAAGCGTGGCATGGCCGTGAACTTGTAGGTCCTGGTTTTATGATTGCCAGTCTGGAGTGATTTTGAGCCAAGGCTCTGTGGCCCGGGATGCCCTTCTACTCCATCCTTGGGCCCTTTGCCCGGAGCTGCTTGCGCCTCTGCACATCATTTTTCTGGGAGTCTCCAGAAGCCCCTGCTTAACTCAGGGATGCGTCCGGTCCTGACTCCCGTTTTGCGTCCTCAGCTGCTGGTCTATTCCCCACAATGGCTTTTCGATCTTTGTGTTTCACAACCAGCTCCCCCAACACCGGCTGGATTTTCCTGTTCATTGGTTGGGACTCGGCTCTTGCCCCTTCTCTCCTGACTTTGCATGCCCGCTCTGTCTTAACCCGCTTGCAGATCTGGGCAAGAGAGGCTTCCCCTGATAGATCCTGCCCAGGACTCGCATCAGCAGGGCTACGTACTTGACCTTCCCACTTGGAGAGCAGTGGTTAAAGAGTTCAGGCTGGAAAGTGAAATCTCTCAGGCCACATTTGCCACTTACTGACACATGAGCTAGTCAGTAACTAGTACTACTTAACTAAACTAGTAAACTAGTTAACTAAACTAGTACTGCCTCACACCACAACTGGGGCCTGAGGCAAAGGGAAAAAGACACCAGTACTGATCCTGTCTTTATTAAAATGTTGAGGTTTTGTTCACTGTGAATTTTTTTGCATTATTTCTGATTTTTAAAAATCTTGATTACTGCGGTTTTGTTTCTTGCGGTGGGATTGGGGGAGGAGAGATGTCCTTTAATTTCACACCCAAAGCAAATACCTCAGTTGCCATATCTCATTCTGGCCCGGCACTGAATCTCACTTTCTTCATCTCTAACATGGGGATCTTAATGGTGTCTACCTGTTTTTATTTATTTATTTTTTTAATAATTGCAGGTTTAAAAAAAGTAATTTTATAGTTGACCCTTAAGCAACATGGGTTTGAACTGTGTAGACCCACTTAACGTGGATTTTTTTTTCAATAAATACAGTACAGTCCTATAGATGGAGTTTCCTTATTATTTTCTTAATAACGTTTTCTTCTCTCCAGCTTACTTTACTGTAAGAATACGGTATATAATACATATAACACATAACATATGTGTTAATCGATGGTTTATGTCATTGGTAAGGCTTTTGGGCAATAGTAGGCTGTTAGTTGAGTTTTGGGAGAGTCACAAGTTATATGTAGATTTAAATTTTTTTAGTTAGTGTTTATTTTTGAGAGAGAGAGAGAGAGAGAGAGAGCGCGCATGAATTGGGGAGGGGCAGAGGAAGAAGGAGACACAGAATTTGAAGTAGGCTCTAGGCTCTGAGTTGTCAGCACAGAGCCCAACGCAAGACTCAAACTCACGAACGTGAGGTAATGACCTGAGCTGAAGTCTGACACTTAACTGACTGAGCCACCTGGGCGCCCCATGTGTGGATTTTTAACTGCACTGGTGGGATCGGTGCTTCTAACACCCCACGTTGTTCGAGGGTCAACTGTAATGGAAATTGTGTGCATCAAGTGTTAGGAAAGTACTTGACTCATGCTACATGCTCAAAAAATAAAAAAGAAAAGCGTGATTTTTGTGATCATAAAACTATATGTGTTTTATTATTATTATTTGTTAATACACTGTCATTTCTCAGAATGTTACTCAAGTCCTGTAAATTCCTTGAGGAAAGACTTTGGGTTGTTGTCTTTATCTTTCTGCGGCAGTGAAGTGTCTTACACACCAAAGTTTCTCCAGCAAAGCTGTTGTCTGTTAAATATGGAATTGGAGCAGATTATACGTAATATCTATTCTTTCCACCGGTCCCTTGAAATCTGTATGTGATCTTCAACATCACCCAGCTGATAACAAATTATGCATAATATCACTGTTCCCTATTCTAGAACTTTTCCCTGCATAGGACCACTTTCAGCAGCCACTGCTTCTTCTCCCTGCCTTTCGGTTTTATCACCACCACACGTACATGGTGACCTCTGCGTCTGGGAAGCAGTTCCAGCTCCGAGATTCTGCAATCCACTGTGCTGGCAGCATTCCACAGACTCGTCTTGGGAAACGATAATTGATTACTCAGGAGGGAAAACTCCATCTCAACACCAGCTGGCAGCCAGACCTTGCTCTAGAGCCCCTGAATTAGTCTCCGGCAAGATCCTCAGCAGAGGCAGCATGCATGTGAACAGGGCTGACACTATCTTAAAGTCCAAAATGTCCCTATACATGCACTCAAGTTTGGCATTTGTAAAGGCTCAGGATAGAGCATCTTCCAGTGGCTACCCCAGGGTGCCCCAACAGTCTACAGTTTTTTGAACAGGCTGTGTGTGTTTCCTTCCCAAACCACTTGACCAAATAAGCTAGGTAGCAACAGCTTGGGAATGCAGCAACCTCAGGCTGGTAGCAGAAAGGGCAGGAGAGTCCACTTCGAGAAGCAGTGACATGGAGGTGAACATTAGTATCGGGCCATGTGGACATGCTTGTTCTCAGAGCTGAGTTGACTGTGACCTACTGGGTCCATTAAGGCTGCCATCCCAATTGCCGGGATGTTAAAAGTAAAACAAAAATGTTGACTATTTGCCCAAACTCTTCAAGTGAAAAGGAGTATTAAATTTTAAACACGAATGTGATTTCTGTTCTCAGAAGTGCTTTCTGGATGCCAAAAACCTATGGTGGTGCTTTTGTTGAATAAAATTCTAGAGAGCCCTTCTACCTGCCATCTACCCAGGCGGCACACTGACCCACACGAGCTCATGCCTGGGTACTGGAGCACACCCAAAGTCATGAGACGCTGAGAGCTCACCCCGCACATGACACCATCACTTCATCAAATGAAGGGAAAGATGGAGAACAAAATAGGAGACTTCTCAACAAAACTAATTTATGAATATCTTAAATTCTTTAAAACTCAGGGTAATAAACTTTATCCCTATATCTGGTGTTTTGGTATTTGTTATATATTTGTGATTGTCTCAGTTTTTAATAAAGTTGCAAGTCAAGAAGGCTGATATTCCCAGCTTTGTTGACCTTATCTTCAAAGCAGTAGCACAAAGAACTCACCTTCAGGTGCCTTATAAATAGATGTGCGTTCTCTCTCCTTGGTCATGATTACTGTCAAGGTTGCGTGTGGTTTCTATTTTGGGCCCTAATGGCAGAAAAGCCGCTTCTGCAGCCAAGAAGCAGCATTGTAGGATGCCAATAAATTCTGGGGAAAATTACATTTTAAAAAGGAAAACTTTGACATACATCTGGCAATAGAATGATCCTGAACATATGGCAGCCTGGTAGGTAGGAAGCCATTGGAACATGGTAAGTCGAGCTGAGCGCTGCCCCCATCCTGTTCTGGGGTGCATTTGGGAAAGGTCCTGTGGCGAGGACCACATCTCTTCCAACCTGATGTGGTGCATTCACAGGGCAGGGGAGCTGGATGTAAACCCGTGTTTGTGTGTATGACCTTCTGCTGGCAACCTCTGATTGACTCCTTAGAGCTATTCTTAGTGGTGCCAGTGGGCAAGAAGTAGACTCTGCTGTGGAAGTCGGGTATGTCATCACAACTCGGCTGATAAAGAAGACACTGGGACCCTAGAGAAACCCAGGGTCTCAACACCATGGGATCCTGGTGTGGGGAGACGACAGATGTCCAAAGCCAAGTCCTTCTGGTGGATGAGGCATGCGTCTCCATGGTCCAGGTCCTGCTTGAACAGTTCCACTAACAGGGAGCCCGGCATTCCTTAAGGAATGACTTGATGGATCATTCTTGTAAGGCCAGGGAAAAGCTGGGCTTTCGTCAGAGGAAGGGGGAAAAGATACAGCTTTCACTGTGAATTCTTGAGTTTGTGCCCAAGACCTTCAGAGCGGCATCCCCTCCCCGCCACCACTGGATCTTCTGCCTCCAGCCATGCTGCTTTGTGCTCCTTCAGGTCTCCTGAACCCTGTCGTCAGGGCCACATCGCACACTGCAATGTCAGAATGACAGTTCCCCGAAATATTGGCACTGCAGCCCCCATTCTTCCAGCAGGGACATTAAGGCTCCATGCGCGTGCTTCCTGAGCAAGATCACACAGGTGATAAGCATTACAGTCCAAACACAAGTCCAGATCCAACGTGCGTCCGGAAACCGCTTGTTGCAACAACACGTTGGCGGTCTCAAAAATGTCCGCTAATTTTCTGTCCCGTGGATCACAGATGAAATTGTAAAGGCAGGTTGCTTCATAACCCCTGATCCTTGAACTTGCTCTGGATGGAGCAGGAGCCACTATCAGTTTCAGAAACTCAGGGTACGGTCCTGCATTCTCATCTGGTTAGGTAATTGAGCACAAGGCATAACTGCTCGCTGCCAGATACCTACTCTCCTCACTCCACGTATTCACAGATACTCGTGTGTGTTCTCATGCCTTGCAATACATGTGTACATTTCCCCCCACCTCCATATACAGGCACGTGCTCTCGTACTTCGAGCCAGATTCTTACATGCCTGCTTTAGAGCAGTGGTTTTCATAACTGTGACCAAGGGACTTGGGAAAAGAAAGATTTGGCAAATCAAGGGTGAGTTCCAGAAATCAACATTTTTAAACCAAGCATTCACATAACTCTGATTTAGGTCATCTGTGCACCATTCCTTGGCAAATGCTGTCTTGGCTGTGAGAGCCTTAGAGTTAAGAAGAGATGCCGCACACATTTTTATCTGCCCGACACAAGTCACAAGGCTGGGTCCGGGGCAGATAGTATATGGTGAGTGAATTGAATGAACGGCCCCATCACTCACCTTCTCATTCACTCAGAGATATTATCTCAAGAGATGCAAGAGGTCAAATTTTCAGGAGGTACTGAAGTCCCACTTGGCCCTCTGGGGTCCAGTTGTGTGGACTACCCTTTGTGAAGAAGTTTTGAAAGTCCATGAGGACCCCCTTTTTAGTTGTTCCCTTCTTTTAAGCAGCTTCTATTCTTAAATAGCCAGCATGGGGTTACTTCTGCAGTATCTGGAGGTTTTCTTTTCTTCTCTATGGTGTTCACTCCAGCTTAAGGATCTCCTAGTCCTTAACCTAGGAAATCAAAGACACTGACGGAAATCTCTGCCACCCCACCTGACTGAACAGAAGGGCTTTTCTCCTGTTTCTTCCTTTTCCCCTAAGTCTCCATGTCATTCCTTCATTGACAATGACCCTTGCTTATTTTTGCTTGTTTAGATCAGCTCCAACACACATCTTGTAATCAACAGTCCACTGTTTCAGCCCACCTTGTACATTGTTTCATGCCTACCCAGCAGTGGAATTCTCAGTGACCCTTCCCTGAGGGTGGGTCATCCACATGGTCCCATAAGTATCTCAGCAAGTCTTGAGGAGCACCACTGATGACCTACGGCCAGCCGGACACTCTGAGAACAAGCTAAGCTAAATGAATGCCATCCTGCACTTATACAGGATTTGGTAAAACCTTTTGCTGAACTCGCGATTCCCTATGTTTATGGCATTTTCCTGGTCTGCCAGTCTGGCAATAGCACCAAACAAGGGAATGTCATCGTCGGGGTGTCAAAGGATGGCGTTGTCTCGGGGACTTCATTCTAGGTTCCTCTTTTACTAAGCGCTCACAAGGCTTCATTTCTCTTGTCCATGGGCAAATTCTTCTGATAAGCTATAGCATGCCTCTGGTCCGTGGTTGAGGAGTCTGCTTTCTCTCTTTTCTTATAAATTCAGATTCCATTTGCTTGTCTTCAGTCCTCTGGAAGGCCTCCTATTCTCCACTGGAGATGACCACCTTGCTGACTTCCAAAATGAACGGTGGCATTTAGATAGAATAGATTTTGTGAGCACATCAATATTTCGCTACCTTGCCTAGATTTTCACATCTCATTATGAACTGCCACATGTGAGCTGGGAAGCCCCCAGATGACAGAGTGCCTGGCTGTATCTCTAAGCAAGCGCATTGTCTCCTCTTGGTTTGGTAGCCACATCACCTACGCTGGAAGCTGTTCGTAGAGCAAGAGGGAAGTAGGAGTGGGAAGCAATATGGTGTTTGCTGATAAAGCCCAGGGAAATATCAGACTGATTTAGAGAGTGGGCAGAGAGCTTTGCCTATGTATTTGTGGTGCTTTAAGAAATGTATCCCTATCTGGGGCGCCTGGGTGGCTCAGTGGGTTAAGCGTCCGACTTCGGCTCGGGTCATGATCTCGCGATTTGTGGGTTTGAGCCCCGCATCGGGCTCTCGCTGACAGCTCGGAGGTGGAGCCTGCTTCGGATTCTGTGTCTCCCTCTCTCTCTGCCCCTCTCCCACTTGTGCTCTGTCTCTATCAAAAATAAAATGTAAAAAAAAAAACTTTTTTTAAGAAATATATCCCTATCTGTAGGCATTCATCCTTACTTGGATGATGATAAGACATCCATTAGTCTAATTTCTAAGCAATATAGAGAATGACACTACAGAATGGAAGGAGAAGGGAATAGGTATATTGGAAAGGATATAAGTGATAGAAATGGGTATTTGGAATTAAAAGTGGACATTTGGCCCAGAAGATAATTCAAGTCAAAAGAGCTAGTTACCTAGCGTAAATATCGTATGATTCTATTAGCGCAAACAGAATGGATTTCTAGCAAACACATCCAGCAAGTTTCTATGCATATGCTTAAGACATTTCTGGAAGCACACAGAAGAAAATAGTAATTAGGGTTATCTTTGGTTAGAGAGACCAGGGATAGGAGAGTGCTTTTAAACTTTATTTTATACAAATTGCTGCTTTTTGAAGTTTTTACCTTAAAAAAAAAAAAAAAAACCTAGTCATCTACCTCCACGTGTTTACTTTTATTGCGTAAGTTGAAAAACAAATGATGATTATTGCACTTAGGGAAAGTAAAACCCTGAGGGATTTTTCCCTGAGCAGCTTCTTCCTGGAGTACTTGCTTTTCATCATGGAGGTTCTGGAAATCCAGAGAGGCTTTTATGCCTTCCAAACCTACTGCTCTGGAGGGAGGACCAAGCCACTATGAGGCTGGCTTTCTCATGCTGATTTCCAAATCCACAGGGTTTCACTGAATTCCTTTTCTGCCTGGAATTAGCTCCCCTTGGTGCAACCACAGTCGGGACAGACACAGTGCTTAGTTTTCCCAGGCATGAGTTACCTCCTTCCCTCCTGGTCCTGGAGGAAGTTGGGAAGCGTGTATTCAACCGCAGGGCTCTGAGCCTCAGGCAAGTCCTCCTATGAATTGGAGGTAAGGTTAATTCAACGGCTGGCATTCCTCCTTTCTGTCCATCTTCCAGCCTGGAATCTTGATCAAAGGAGGAGGAGGGCAGTGGACCCTAAACTTTATGGGCCAAACACCAATGAAGCATATTAAACATTCATTCCCAGGACCCACCTCCAGAAGGCATGGTTCAACAAGTCTGGGGAAAGGCCCAGGAATCTGCATTTGTAACAAGCTTCCCAGGTGGTTTGGATGCAAGAAAATAAAAGAAGCATATTTAGATAGACTCAGTTACAGGACTATAGAAAAACAAAATGCGGGGCGCCTGGGTGGCTCAGTCGGTTAAGCGTCCGACTTCAGCTAAGGTCACGATCTCACGGTCTGGTCCGTGAGTTTGAGCCCCGCGTGGGGCTCTGGGCTGATGGCTCAGAGCCTGGAGCCTGCTTCCGATTCTGTGTCTCCCTCTCTCTCTTCCCCTCCCCCGTTCATGCTCTGTCTTTGTCTCAAAAATAAATAAACGTTAAAAAAAAAATTAAGAAAAAAAAGAAAAACAAGATGCGACAAGGGAGGGATGACTGATGCTAGAATATTTGCATAACTGGGAGAAACAGGAAAAACAGGAGGGTGATGGTAGCAATGATAAGAAACATATAATAAGAAGTCAAAATAAGAAACAAATAAGAAACAAAATAATAAGTCCTTACTGCATGGAAAACACAGCTCTACGTGCTAGACATGTGTTTACTCATTTAACCCACGGCATCCCCGGGATGTCTTTATTCCCTTTCTGCAGATGAAGAAACTAAGGCACAGAGAGTTTGAATAACTTGCGCAGGGTCAGCAGCTACAAACTAACAAATGTAGACTACATACCTGGGTGGTCTGTCTCCAGAATCCATGGTCTCGACCATGACTTTCTGAGACAGGGTCTGGCAAACGATATGCCCCCACCCCATCCAGTCGGCTGCCTGTTTTGTTAGGCTGGGTCGTGGCCCTTTGGCAAGAACAGTTATTGCGAGAGTTGAAGACATTAACTCTTGGTCCATAAAGCCAAAAGTATATATTATCTGGCCTTTCACAGAGAAAGTTTGCAGACAGAATAAATGTAAGGCTCCTGTTTCTCTAAGGAGTATCATAGGCTGAATCCCAAATGCCTTCACTGAGGGGGCTGTGCCAGAACTCGGGGACCCAAAAGCCGTTTCTTCTGTATCACCAGCACTCCTACTGCGTAACTGAATAACTAATAACTAACTAATGTCCCCAATGATGTACTTGGCGAAATTCAATTCCTTGAGACTGATACCATGCAACGAGGGCATGACGAAGAATTCTTCACACAACGAAACGAGGCAAAAATATGACTGTGACCCTCATTTCGATCATATTTATTGTGTTGAAGTTATTGTAGCAATGCCATTGGTTCACTAGTATCAGTAAGAGTAATAGGACTGCTGAGTAACTGAGGCTAAGAAAGATCTAGTAACTTCCTCAGAGTCACACAGCTGGTAAAGTGTGGTCCAGGGTGAGCCTCAGGCAGTCAGATTCCAGAAGCTGCACGCTAAAATCGCAACACAGTATAGCCTCCCTAGAAGGTCCCTGAGAACTGGTTACCATTCCTTTCCCCATTTTGCAAATAAAGAAACTGGTGGTCGGAACACTTAAAATAGTTAAGCAATGTCATGCAGCTCTTTGACCCAGCGGAGTGCAGATTTGACCAAGTCAACATTCCAGGCACTTTCCAATATTGCGTCATGAAATGGCCCTCCAGGGGCAGCCCTGGTCTAGTGACCAAGCCCTAGCTCCAGTGTCTGAGATGTGTTGCGTGCCCTCGAGGGGGGTCACAGAGCATCTTGAGGAGGTCCTTCTGGCTCTGTCGTTAACAGGAGCTTTGAAGGGCCTCACTGCTCTGACTTCCCTTCCAGCGCAGAGCTGGTATTCAAGGGTGCTGCAGTTCTCCGGCTCAGCAGCCATGTGACCTGCGTAAGGGACTTAATATCTCTGCCTCTCAATTTCCCCACCTGTGAAATGGCAACGATAATAACACCTATACTGCAGAGTTATTGAAAACATTTAATGAGATAATTCATGTAAAATACTTGGCCGTTCATAGCATGTAGTATGTGCTCAAAAAATAGCAAGTATTACTATAATTAAATAGAAAGGCCTGAGGCTGTTATTAGATTAGGTGCTATGAGGCAATAATGAACTACAATTTAGTGAGTGTATACGATGTGCCAGGCACTAACTTTAGGCTTTTCGGTTACTATCCTTTTTAATTTCTTGCAGTGATTTCTTATTATCCCATTCCATAGATGAGGGAACAAAGCCGAGAGAGAAGTTCCTTGCTCTAAGTCACATAGAGGTGTTGGAATCTGAACGTGGGTCTGTTTAATTCCAGAGTTTACATTCCTACGCACAGTGCTATGCCAACTCTCCCCCAATTCCTACCTTTTTCTAGAATGTCAGAATGTAGAGCAGAGGCTCCTAAAACAAGTTCTCCTATAAGGGAAAGTTGTGAGATTTATGCCAAACTTTATTAGACTTTTATATTAAGAAGAAGCTGTGTTCAGTGAAAGCCTATTTGTTAAAAATGAGCTTGAATAATAATATAATAAATGAAATAAAAAATCATGTCTCCCGCTGTCAAGCCATCGATGGATCATGATGCGTTGGATGGGTACAAATGACTCCGTAGTCGTGATCCAGGAAAAGATTTGGAGGCAATTTTGCCTCTTAAGAAAGTATTGTACGACGCTCACTTACAGAGGATTTATGAGAAATGAAATGGAAACTCTTTCAAGATTTTATTAAGAGATATAGTCTTCCTGCATAACTTCTTTCCCTCCTGGACATTTATGAATGTTTGGCTGGAAGGGTGGTCTGGGAGCCGGGTTTTGATATATGTGGTTCCTACGAGGAGGTGCCAAGGGAGACATTTTTCCATCAAAAGCCATATGCATGCAGGATCCTGGAAAGTCTTCCAGCAACAGCGGACAGTGGCCATAAAAATGATCTAGGGAAAAAAACATGCCAGCCAGTACCAGTCACTGCGGATGCTGGAAGGACCAGAGGCCAAATGTGTAAATACCTTCAGAACTTTGTATGGAAAACAATAAGGGTTTAATTTGTCTTTGTACCAGACTCGGAGTTTTTTAGGACACAGCCATAGCTAGAGAATGGCTAGCGAAGCGATTTGTTAATTCGGCCTCCAAGTGCACAGTTGAAGCCCACAAGAGACAGGAAATGAGAAAGGTGTATGACTTCGTGGCCCCACCCCACGGGGGCCACTCCTTTGCTTCAGAAATGGACTGAGCTTCCCACAGCACCATAGACGGGACCATCTCATGGTGTCACCAGGGCAGTCTCATGCCTCTCAGTGTGTCTTCTTAGTGTGTGTGGCTGAACACTAATCGTGAAGGCAGGAACAGAAATTTGCCAGGGAATATATTTAGCAAGCAAGCACACCACACACACACACACACACACACACACACACACACACACACATACCCACCACCACCACCACCAGCATCAACAACAACAACAACAACAACAACAACAACAACAGAGAAAAACTAAACTTTTGCATTCCTGTCCCTTACCTTTCTCTCCAAATTAATCTTGGACTATATTCTCCTTTGATGGCTGAATCGGTACCCACGGATCATTCTTGGTTCCTTGATGCTTCTATTTGCCACAGGACTTCACACAAGCTGTTGCCACTGTTTGGAAGAAAATTCGATTGGCTTTCCCCATGCCTGTCCAACTTCTACTTACCCTTCAGACATCAGTTCAAATGGCACCTTCTCAGGAAATCTGTGATACCTGCCTGCCTTCTCCCAGATTAGACTACACTACTTGTCATCCACACCCATAGCTTTGTAGCCCTGACACGTTTGGCACTTATGATAGATATGCTTGTAGTTATTTGGGTGATAATTATTTGATTAATATTTGGGGAGCCTACAGGACTACCAGCTTCCAAGGAAAAGAACTGCGTCTGCTTCCCTTCTCCGTTTTATTTTTAGAGCCTTTGCCCGAACCTGGCACATAGTAAGCACCTAATAATTATTTGTTAACTAAGTGGCTAAATGTGGTATTGTGATTCATAATAAGAAATATGTATTTGGTCATCAGCCTCTTTCTGGCACAGAGCTAAAACTCTTGGAATTTCCTAAGTGATGAGAGCAATGAAGGTATATTTTGTTATGTGAACGAGGTGACTTTTGGAAAGCCCCTAAGGATGGGGGCTGGTTGCCAGGAAAACCAACCATGGATTAGAGGGTTAGAACTTTCAATCCCACTGCCCAACCTCCAGGGAACTTAAAGGGGCTGGAGATTGAGATTTATTGCCAATGGCCATTGACTTAATTAACCATGCTTTTGTAATGAAGCCTCCACAAAAACTCAAAGAGAGAGAGTCTGGAGAGCTTGGCCGTTGGTGAACACCTGGAGGTTGGGGAGAGTGGCGTCCGTGGAGAGAGAGCCTGGCAGCTCCACACTCCTTCCCACATAAGCAGCTCTTGCATCTGGCTGTTCCTAAGCTGTGTCTCTTGTAATAAACCACTAGTCTAGCCGGTAAAATGTTTCTCTGACTTCTGTGAGCCACTGTAGCAAATTAATCAAACCCAAGGAGGGGGCCATTGGAATCTCCAATTTGTAGCAGGTAGGTCAGTAGCACAGGTGATAGCTTGGGACTGGTGACTGACTTCTGTAAGGGGCGGGGCAGTCCTGCAGGACTGAGCCTTCAACCCGCGGAATCTGGCATTATCCCTGGGTAGATAGTATTAAAATTGAGTTGAATTTTACGGCACCCAGCTGGTGTCACTGCATTGCCTGATGGAGGTTTGGGGAGCCCCCCTCCCACCTCACAGTGAAATTGGGTGCTCAGAACACAAAAGACTAAATAACAGCAATAATTGTTATGGAAGTTACTGTTTATGATTGATGGCTGCCGGTCCTTAACGCTAAGCACTGTTTCTAATCCCTACACAAATCAACATGGTAGATTTTATTACCCTCCACTTACAGGGACAGAATTGAATTTGTTGACTTCTGTAAACTGGCCACATTGTTAGTAGTGACAGACCTGGGATTTGAGCCCACATCAGCTTGATAGTACCTTACCTTTGTTCTACCATAACATGCTGCCTCCCCTTTCCTTTTTTTAGTTTAGTGAAGTTGACATGTTACATTTGTAAACTTAAGCTCTACGGTATATTATTACTTTGACACGTTTATATTGTAATACGATTGCCATTGAAGCAATATTTATCACATTACATCCTTATAGTACGACATTACTGTCTTCATTCCTGAAATGGTGCGTTAGATCCCTATGGCTTATTTACCGCTCCTTACAAGTTTGCACCCCTAAACGTCATCAGTCTTATCCCCCCAGCCCCCAGCCCCTGGTAATTGTCACTTCACTCTGTTTTTTCACAGGCTTGACTTTTTAAGATTCCATATACAAGTGGTATCATACGGTACTTGTCTTTCTCTGTCTGACTTATGTTGCTTAGCACAATGTGCTCCAGGTCCGTCCATATTGTCATAAATGGCAGGGTATCTTTTTTTTTTTCTCATGGCTGAATAATGTTCCATTGCGTATGTATAGACCACATTTTTATTTATCCATTCATCTGTTTATGGGCACTTGGGTTGTTTCCGTATCTTTGCTGTTGTGAATAATGCTGCAATCAAAGTGAGTATGCATATATCTCATTGAAATCCTGTTTTCCTTTTCTCCCGGGTATATCCCCAGAGGTGGAATTGCTGGATTGCGTGCTAAATCTGTTTTTAACTTTTTGAGGAATTTCCATCTTGATTTCCATTGCGACTGGACTAATTTGCATTCCCACCAACAGTGTTGTGAGGGTTCCCTTCCCTACCATAACTCCTCATCTCTCGTCTTCTTGATGATGGCCATTCTCACAGGTGGGATGTAGTGTCTCATTGTGGTTTTTATTTAGATCTCCCCGATAATAAGTGATATTGAGCATCTTTGCATGTGCCTTCTGGCCATTTTCATGTCCTCTTTAGAAAAGTGTCCCTTTAGTTCTGCCCATTTTAAAATCAGATTTGCTGTTGTTGTTATTAAGTTGTGTGAATTCTTTATATGTTTTGAATATGAACCGCTTATCCAATATATGGTTTGCAAAATTTTTCTCCCATTCTGCCCGCCGTTCCATTTTGTTAATTGTTTCTTTTGCTGTGCAGCAGCTTTTGAGGTTGATGTGGCCCCATTTGTTGTTTTTTTACTTTTGTTCGTGCTTTTGGCAACATGTCCAAAACCTCATCGCCCAGACCACTATCAGTGAGCTGCTTCTCTCTGTTTTCTTGTAGGAGTTTTATGGCATCAGATCTTCTGTTCAAGTCTTTGACCCATTGTGAATTTTTGTGAGTGGCATGAGACGGGGATCCAATTTCATTGTACTATATGTGTTTCTTCAGCTTCCTAGAGACTGTCTTCTCCCCTTTGGGTATTCTTGGCCCCCTTGTTGGAGTAGTTGACCCTTTATACTGGGATTTAATTCTTGGCTCTCTATTCTGTTCCATTGGTCTATGTGTCTACTTTTGTGCCAGCCATACTGTTTCCTTACTGTTGCTTTGGGGTATAGTTTGAAATCAGGACATGTGATAGTCCCACTTTTTTAAAATTTTTCCTCAGGGTTGTTTTGGGTCTTAGGTGTCTTTTGTGGGCCCACACAAATTTTAAGACTGTTTCTTCTTCTATTTCTGTGAAGAACACCTTTGGTACTTTGAGGGGGGTTGCATTGAATCAGCATATGGCATTGAGTAATATGGATATTTTAATATTTATTCTTCTGATCCATGAATGCTGGATGTCTTTACATTTGTTTGTCTCTTCTTTGATTTCTCTCAGCAAAGTCTTGTAGTTTTTATTGATCTTTCACGTCCTTGGTTAAATTTATTCCCAAGTATTTTTTTTGATCCTATTGTGATCGGGATAGGGTTTTTTGTTTGTTTTTTTTTTTTAATTTCTTTTCTGGTGCTTTATCATTAATGTAAAGGAATGCTACTTATTTCTGTAAGTTGATTTTGTAAACTGCCACCTTACTGGTTGGCTCATTCCACAGTTTTTTTTTTTTAATTGACTTTTTGAGAGTTTCTATATATAAGATCATGTCATCAGCAAATAGTAACAGTTTTACTTCCTTCTTCCCTATTTGAATATATTTAATTCTTCGTCTTACCTAATTGTTCAGCTAGGAATTCCAGTACTATATTGGATAGGAGTGGTGAGTGAGAGTGAGCACCTTTGTCTGGTTCTTAATCTCAGAGGAAGCTCTTTCAACCTTTATTTATTGAGTATAATGTTAGTTGTAGGTTTGTCACATACGGCCTTTATTGTGTTGAGGTATGTTCCTTCTACACCCAGTCTGTTAGGGGTTCATATCATGAAAGGATGTTGTATTTTATCAGATACTTTTTCTGCATCTATTGAAATGATTGTCATTTTTATCTTTTATTTTGTTGATGTGATGAATTACATTTATTGATTTGCACACGTTGAGTCATCCTTATGCTCTAGGGATAAATCACACTTGATCATGGTGCATAGTCTTTTTTGTGTGTTCTGAATTTGATTTACTAATATTTTGGTTGGAATTTTTGCACTTGTATCATCAGGGATATTGGTCTATAGTTTTCTTGTGCTATCCTTATCTGGTTTGGGTATCAAGGTAATATTAGCTTTGTGGAATGAGTTTGGGAGTGTTCCCCATTCCTCAATGTTTTCCCTTTAATGTGCTATTTCTTACCTAGCAGGTAATGCTCTGTCAGGTGGAGGGTAAAGAGGATACTATGAACTATGAACTACGGCACAAGGACACCAAAACCCAGTTTTACATCCACACTGACCTTTTGTCTTTCCCAGCAGAAGGCCAGAGGGTTTTGTAAACTCTCTCAGGTCTAACTGGTCCCCACCGCAGGTGCCGTCTCATCACTTTACATCTTCTACACCAGAGGATACACCTCCTCCAGGATTGTCTGCCGTCACCACTGGCCACCTTCCAGGCTCTGCTTCCTCATTACCATTGCCAAAACGATGCTTACTTTGCTCTGAAAAGGGAAATTTTGTAAAATTGGCCCTGGATTGAAGTAGGCTTGTTTAAGTTGTACTCTCCCATCTTGGCAGGGCAGCAGGAAACGCCGCCAGCCCCTGCCCCTTTCCCTAGCTCTCGTGCGTGGCCAGAGCTGGTGATGTCTCACCCACATCTCTTTAGTGGCAGCCAGTTTCTGATAATGGCAGAAAACCTGCTAGTAGTTGAAGTTGTTAAATCATCTCTCTGTATCAGAGGTTTTCAATGTAACCATCAATAAACCATCTCTCTATATCCAAGCGTGCATCAGTATGAACTGCAGGGCTGTTGAGACACGCTGGCTAGCCCCACCCCCACCCCGGGGCTTTTGATTTGGTAGATATAGGTTGGACCCATGAACTTGCATTCTTAACAAGTTTGCAGGTTATGCCCACGCTATTTATCTGAAAATCATATTTTCAGAATCCATGAACCGATGGTTTTCCACCTTGGCTATCTATACATTGTAGAATCAGCTGGAGAGCTTTTAAAAGTCCTGTTGCCCACAATACACCCAAACAAGTTAAATCCAGATCAATGGGACTAGAGCTGAGATACCAGTGTTTGCAAAACTTCCCAGGTGATTCCAGCAAGGAGTTAATTTGCTCTCTGGAATAAGTGAGAAGAGACAGGACAGACAAAGGCTCTTTACGATATGGCTGCTCAGAAGACACCGTCAAGAATCTGCCTTTCGGGGCGCCTGGGTGGCGCACTCGGTTAAGCGTCCGACTTCAGCCAGGTCACGATCTCGCGGTCCGTGAGTTCGAGCCCCGCGTCAGGCTCTGGGCTGATGGCTCAGGGCCTGGAGCCTGTTTCCGATTCTGTGTCTCCCTCTCTCTCTGCCCCTCCCCCGTTCATGCTCTGTCTCTCTCTGTCCCGAAAATAAATAAAAACGTTGCAAAAAAAAAAAGTAGCTACATTGTAAGCTCTTTAAAAAAAAAAAAAAAAAAGAATCTGCCTTTCCCCATCTTTCTCTCTTTTTTAAATAAAATTATATGTATTTAAGGTATAAAGCATGATATGATATGCATATACATTTGATATGATTACTATGATCAAACTAATGCATCTGTTTTCTCACATAGTTACCTTTTTGGTGTAATGAGAACAGCTAAAATGTACTCTCAGAGCAAATTTCACTGGAAATACTCAATAGAGTATTAATAACTATAGTCGTCATGCTACCTATTAAAGCTCTAGACCTATTCACCCTAAATTATCGCAACTGTACACCCCTTCACCAGCATTTCCCCATTTGCTCCACCTCCCTACCCTGATAAACCAATGTACTACTAACTGCTTCTATGAATCTGGCTGTTTGAGATTCCTTATATAAGGGAGATCATGCAGTGTTTATCTTTGTATGTCTGACTTATTTCACTTGGCATAATGTTCTCCAGGTTTATTCATGTTGTAGCAAATGGCATATCTCCTTTTTTTTTTTTTGAAGTTTATTTATTTTTGAGGAGGAGAGAGGCAGAGAGAGAGGGAGAGAGAGAATCCCAAGCAGGCTCTGAGTGCTGTTAGTGTGGAGCTCGATGCAGGATTTGATCCCGTGAACCGTGAGATCATGATCTGAGCCTAAATCAAGAGTCAGACGCTTAACCAACTGAGCCACCTAGGCACCCAGGCTGAATAATACACACACACACACACACACACACACACACACACACACACACACACACCAAATTTCCACTACATGCCTCAGGCTAGTGATTCTGATTGTTCATCAGACTCACCCAGGAGGGCTTGTAGAAACACAGGTTGCTAGATCATCCCTCCAGAGTCTCTGATTTGGTAGGTCTGGGGTAGGACCCGAGAATGTGCATTTTTCCCCAGTTCTCAGGAGATGCTGTTGCTCCTAGCTTGAGCACTACATTTGGATCAGCACCGCACGAGGAGAAACAGAGTCAAAATGGAGGAAATACTCCTGGCTTCTCTCACTTCCATTCACTGTCTTGTTGCCGGTGAAGCAGTCATGACTTTGTGGTGAATGGTGCAGAGAGAAAGAACTTCTCGATACCTATGGCTTAGCTCTTCTGGGATTTTTGTTTCAAGCTGGCCCATGCTGGTTTGGCATTCTGGACCCAGAAGCACACCTGGGTCAGAGGCCAAGCCCAGCTTTGAAAGTATATATGGAGGTCCTTTCTACACCTAAGAGAGACAAAGCCATGATTCTAACAAGAATCATGCTCACCAAAACCCTCCAGGGATTGATCCTAAACTCTAGGTTTCGAATTCATCTGGAGTTTATTAAGGGACCCAACGGGCCAGCCATAGATCCAGTTCAGTGCTGTGAGCAATAAGGATAATTTTAAAACATATCATTCAGCTTCTTTTCAGCTTCTTGTGTCTTTTTCTTAATTGGTTACTAACTTGGGGAGAGGTGAAAGGTGTAATTAATTTTCAGTACTCAAATCCCATTAGCAACTTAAAATTAACTTAAAATTTTTGAGTTCTGTCACATCTAAAAATCTCTTTATGAGATCCTTGCAATGGATTGATAGTTTGGCTGGAGATACAAACCTATGGGGGAAGGGGGTTCTTCTCTTATAATTGTTAGGTTATTAGGACCAGAATTAGAGAATTTGCAAGACTTTTAAAATTTTTTGTAGATCCGAGGTACTCCGGATATTGGAAGGCCCACTCTGTCTCTCTACGTATACACAGTATGCATGGATATAATATCTCTATTATATCACACACATTGTGTATTATATATAATATTATATATGGTATGATATGTAATACACTTCTTTATGCGTATCATGTATAGCTACAGATAAAATGTATATATCTAGAATAAAGTTCCCTTCCATAAAACACTTTAATGGAGCTTAAAATTCATAGGCCCTAGACCCTATGTCTTAATGTCTAAAGGATAAAATAGCCCTAAACATCCAGTATTGGTGATGAGAAGTTTGAGGTCAGTTTAATTCTCACTCCTTTATATGAGTCTTTTCTACACCTTGGGAACTTTTTGGATCTCCTCTTTATTCTTAATGCTTGAAATCTCCTAATAATCCACCGAGGTTTGGACAATCCTTTCCTTTTACACTGGACTCTTAATATATCATTTCAGTATGAATGCTTATGACCTTTATTTCTCTGGGAAATTCTCATATATTAAAACTTTGATATTTTTACTCCTAGTTTCTTTTTTTCTGGAACTTTAAATATGGGGCAGAATTATATTAATAGCTGCATGACAGTCCATTAAATAGATAGGCCATGGCCCTAATGTAATAAACTTAGACTGCTATAAGTAACATCTCTGCATATTGTTCTTTTGAATTATTTCCTCAGGAATAATATTTATTAGGTCAAAGATTTGGAAGCTTTTATGTAGACTTGCCTGAGACCTTTGGTATGAGAAGCCCCCTTTGAACAGTGTCTTACAAACTGAAGAAGTGAGTCTGGGGCCAGTGGCCGATCGTGGATGGAATTCAGGCCACAAAGACACAGCCCCAGAGGCTGTTCTGGAAAGGCAGACATGCTCTGGTCAGGGCAGTTAATGTGCACCACAGACACCTGTGAGGTTAACCTTTCTCTTCCCTCCTGTACCTATCTGGCGGGTGATGTATCTGATTCAGTGCCTGATCCAGGCTCTGGGGACCTTATGTGAAACACTTTGCCATGTTATACACTGTCTACTGGCTTTAATGGGAAGAAAGTATTTATAAGACCATTGACTGTGTTGTGCCAGCCACTCCCCAGATTCCCTGATCCATGAGGAATCTGTGGACAGCTGTGCCTTTGGAGCTGGGAAAACCCCACAGGTCCCCTCCCAGCTCATTCCACTGCCTGGACTCGTAGAGCCACAGCTCTGGCTTACGGCCAGCATATCCCTGGCTGTGGGATAGTGTAGGGCTACCAGTTTTGTTTGTCTTAATAAGGAAAGAGACAAATCACAGGGCTTATTTTGTAAGCTACAAAGGATTATTCAGTGAAAAAGCAAATGGCATTTTCTTAATGAAGAGTCAGGGTGAGCTAGGGGTCTCCATGACTTATGTAAAATGTTGCTGTGTCCTTTGTTTGCTCCAGGTGAGCAAGCTTGGGGTGTGAGTAAGGTATAAATATACACTGGCTGCAGTGACACCCACCTACTAAATGCCTACCTCCTTGCCTGGTTTTGTCATACTTCAACAACATCAAAACACAGGCGTAAGTTCCTAATGGCTTCCCATTCAGCTCTGTCCCAAGGTTGACGTCACTGCCAGAGATAATCTCTGTTACAAGACTTTGGACAGATTTTCCAGGCTCAGTAATTTTGGATCATTTAATCATCTGCTCAGCAGTTTTTTAATGTGTCCATATTATGGTGGCTAGAGGATAGAATCAGAAATATTTTTGCCTTCATTGTATCATACTTAGCTGTGTGATCTTGAACTATTCATCTAGCATTCCTTAGCCTCAGTCCCTGCATATATGAAATTCTTATGGTGCTTGACTTGTAGTTTTCATCTAACTGACCATCAGGAGAACCAGACTCACAGATCACCCAGACGTGGGAATAACTGGGAATATAAAAGAAATATTATTAATACAGCAAGAGCTGTAATGCAAAAAAAAAAATGGACAACATACATGAACAGGTGAGGCATTTCACAGAATGAAGGATGCTTCCATGCCAGAAATCAAAAACTTGGGTGCAGAGATGAAGAATGGCTTTAATGAGTTTATTAGTGCACTTGACACAGCCAAGGAAAGAGGCAGTGAACTGGAAGACAGGTCAATAGAAATTATAAAAATAAAACTGGATGTAAATTAAAAGGGACATCGTAAATGGCTGTTGAACAGTTTATCCAAATTAAAGCACAAAGAGAAACGAGTGAAGAAAAGAAGGAGAAGGAGAATGGGGTGGGGGGGGGAGAAGGGGATGAGAAAGAGGGGGAGGAGGAGGCGGGGGAGGAGGAGAGGAATAGATTATCCAAAAAGTGTGGGAAAATACCTTACTGTCTAACATATATGTAATTGATGAAGTTAGAATCACAGCAGAAGACACTAATCCAGAAATCCAAGATGCCCAGAGAACACCAAACAGAAGAAGTTAGGGAACCCATATATATGTAGTATGCCTACTCGCACACACACACACACACACACACACACACACACACGCACACACGCTTACACCCTTAAACCATTATTAGCCAAAATTTTGAAATTCAAAGATAAAGAGAAAATCAAAACCAAAGGATCTGTTACATATGGAAGAACAGATCTAGGAATTATCATCAGAGATTCTGCAGCAAAAAGAAAACCAATGACATCCATAAAGGACCGTAGGAAAAACAAAACAAAACACATCCACTGCCAATCTAGAGCAGTACACTCAGTTCTTTCCCCCCAAAATTCAATAGTAAATGGAAAATAAAGACTTTTTCAGACAAACAAAACTTGATAGAATCCATTATCGGCAAAACTTCACTGATAGATGCTAAGAGGTTTGTCATGGAGAAGAAATATTATACTAACCAGAAACTTGGATTTGCACAAAAAAAGCATAATTGGCTGTCTACAGTAAAAGAATGGAAAGGACAAGTTTGGAGTATAGTTTTGTAATGATTATGAAGAAAACTAAAGGAGATTCTTTGCAGCCTTGTGGTAGGCAGTGATTTCTTAGTGGGACACAAAAATCACAAAGTAAAAAAAAATTTTGTTTCAGTTGATAAAATGGACTTCATCAAAATGAAAGTCTTTTGCTCATTTTGGTTAACGAAATGAGATCAACTGCTCTCTGGGAGGCCACATTGGAGAATACTTATTTAATAAAAGATATTCATACTATATCAAGGACTCTCAAAACTCAGTAATAAGGAAAAACACCCAATTAAAATGTACATCAAAAAAAATTTTTTTTAACATTTATTTTTGAGAGACAGAGAGAGGCAGAACATGAGCAGGGGAGGAGCAGAGAGAAAGGGAGATACAGAATCCGAAGCAGGCTCCAGGCTCTGAGCTGTCAGCACAGAGCCTGACACGGGGCTTGAACTCACAAACCATGAGATCATGACCTGAGCTGACATCAGGCGCTTAACCAACTGAGCCACCCAGGCACCCCAAGATACACCTAAATTAAAAAAAAGTCTCCTTTCCAAGCTTTTTGGGATTTTGTTGGTTATCTTCTTGTTTTAATTGATTTCTAGGGTAATTCCTATAGTCAGAGAACATACTTAATGTGACTTCAGTGCTTGGGAATTTATTGGCACTTTATGATACAGCATCTGCTCCATTTTGGTGAATGTTCCATTTGCACTTCCTGTAAGTGTGTGTGCATTTATTGGATGCACAACAACAAAATCAGCCAAAATCTGTGTAGCTAGTAGTTACTTCACTGGTAACCTCAGACCCCAAACCTTGGAATCCCAAACCTTCATCTTGGTGATTGACACTACACTCTTCATCCGCCTGATTCCTTCACAGTGGATACCAGCTTTAGTAGGGCTGCTTCAGATGAAGTTCGAAATTCAAGGGTGATTCTGTGTTTCTTTGGTGTTCTGTACCCTTTTTCCCATTCCCATCTCCCTTCCTACCTCAGAGCAAGATCCCATGATACTGAAGTTCTTCTGCATCCAGTATGTCACAGAGAATGAACATGTGATAAAGTAATTACCCCCGCTGTGTCCAGCAAAGACATTCACATCTAAAGAGAGTGCATAGAAATGGCCATGCTTCCCCTCAAGAGATACCTCACTTAAAGATAGAAGCATGGTTGGCTTTGACCTAAACTCACATCTCAGCTGCACAATATGCAGTGTGTTGTGTAACAGTTTACTCAATCATCCTGTGATTCAGTGTTTTCCCCTGTAAAATGGAGATAATAATCCAACCTGAATTACAGGATCAGGGTGAGGATCTTATGAGGTAACACATACAGTACATCTATAGAGATAGATGCAGCAGGAATACTTATGATGGGCTCTGCTTAAAGTCAGGAGAGCTGGCATGAGATCTCAAGTGGATTTTGTTGGCCCAGGATGTTGGCTGAGCTTGTGGATTGATGTGTCTACCAGGAGGGACTAGGAGCCATCTCGTGTGGCATTATGGAAACCAGAGGAAAAAGACCTCCCTCCCCATCCCCCTGCCATCCCACCTCCCCCTCCGGAAAAAGGAACACACGGTATTTCCTCTTTGCTTGGGGTTGATAACTCATAAGTGCCAGGCCAATTGCAAAACTTACACAGTGATATTGGGAGATGGAGCCAGTGGCAGAGGATATATCCCCCCCTCCCCACAATAGGAGATATTTCTCCATCCCCTAATCTAGGAGGTATTTCCCCATCCCCTAATGTGAGACTATCTAGAAAAAAGGAGACTTTTTTAATGAATAGAGACAAAGAAGAGATAATCGCAGAACCAAGATCCCCATGGAGTTGATCAGTCCCCAGTGACCGATGATTTAATTAATTATGCCTACGTAATGAGGCACCCATAAAAACCCAAGAGGCCAGGGTTTGGAGACTTTCTGGGCTGTTTAAACACGTGGAGATATGGGGAAAGTGGTGCCCCTGGAGGGGGTATGGAAGCTCTGTGCCCCTTCCCTAGACCTTGCCCTATGCAACTCTTCCATCTGGCTGTTCCTGAGTTACATCCTGATAGACCAATGATCTGGTAACTAAAATGTTTCTCTGAGTTCTGTGAGCCACTCTAGCAATTTAATCAGACTTGAGGAGGAAGTCTTGGGACTTTCTGATTTATAGCCAGTTGGTCAGAGGCACAGGTGACAACCTTGGATTGCAAATGGCATCTGAAGTGGAGGGAGTGGCATTCCTCTGGGAGGTGACCCTTAACCGGTGGCCCTTGATGCTATTTGCCAGGAAAGTAGTGTCAGAATTGAGTTGGATTCTGGGATATCCGGCTGGTGTCTGGAGAAGTGTTTGTCGGTGAGGGACCTCCCTTCGTGTTGGAATTGGTCCCAGAATACACAAGACCGTAAAACTTGGTCATTTAGCCTATTCCTAGGGGTCAGGGGCATCTCTCAAGAGAGCTCCGTGTAGCAGTCTCGTAGCACGTAGAGTCTCCAATCCATCTCCCCTGACTTCATTACTACCTTTTTTCTAACTTTGCTTCTATGAGTCCTCCTCCAGATCCAACAAACTGCTCTCTTGATTCAGCCGAAATCCAGTGAAGTAGTTTGAATTTATTGGCTAATTTTCTTAAGCGAGATTAATGGATTATTCATCGTTGGTAACTCCTATGTACACAGCTACTGAGATAAAGCAGGTGGGGGGTATGGGTATGTGGGTGCATGCATGTATACATGCAGGAATCTGATAACATTCTTCCAAGGTTACATGCTAAAACCAAGGTCTGGTTTTCCCCCTTGCCCTCAACAAAGCATCAGGTTTCCTTTCTTTGCCAACCAGCGATCACATTTCCTGGTGAAAGATAAAACTCAGGTTCCATTACAGTAGGGAAATCGGTAGCACGTGCTAAAATTTGGATGTTTCCATTTCAGTAGAACTAATGATTTTCAGGTGCTAATCGACAAAACCTTGAGAAAGCCCTTCACCTTCCCTGCCAGAGACAGGAAGGCATAAGGTTGTATCTCAGGCATTTGTAGGTAGAAGGTTGAGTCTTCAAGCCTGTAAGATGTGGTTTGAGGAACGTGGGTAGTGCTTGGAAAAAGAACACTGCTGAAATTGAGTAATCTGAATTTTCAGTGTGCAGTTGATTAACTGTGCCACATTGAGCACGCCCTTTATAACTAGGATGACCATATAATTTATCTTCCTAACCATGGCACTTTTGAGAATAAAGGGGGAATCTATTAATAACTGCACCAGGAAAAATGGGCATGAAATCATGACTGTCCTTGACCACCTAGTATGTATGTGGGCCCTATATGTAACTTCCTACCACCCTGCCCATACCCTCCTGCCCCACAAGCACCTGGCTTAAATTGTAAAGCCAGGAAATCTAAACCAATACAGATATGGTAAAGCTGTCTGAGAACTAGGTATTCTGGACAAGGGTAGCAAACCAGTTTTAATACCAGGATGTTAATAGCTCACATATGCCCGTGACCTTTCAGAGTAAAGTTAGGCACCCAGAGTGGTCACATTTCCTCTGAGGCATTTGGAATGTTGGCAGCCAGACCCAAGTGATTTGTATGTGTCATTTGCATGCTCTTTGGTGGGTGAAAGGGGGGGTTGGTATTGAGCAGAGGAATGTAGGAGACCATCAGAAATTTCCTGGGCTTTGCTGGAAATGGAAGGCCCCACTTGAGATTGTGCAGCCCAAAGCCACATTTGAGGCATGCCGCACAAGGTGGTTCCCCAAGGGACCAGGAGTCTGGCGTTACCGCGTTCAGCAGCCAGGCCAGGAAAATCAGTACCCTACTGCTAAAGGTTAGGAGTTTATTCAACTGAAAATTTAAAAAAATAAATAAAGGTTTGGCTTTTTCTGTAGGCCTCCAAGGTGACTGGGGACAGGCTCCACCCTTCGGGCTTCTGCTTTTATAGTGTTTTAGCTTTGGGAATGTGCATGAGCCAGAAACACAAAGCCACTGGATGCGAAGACTTTGAGAAAATCAGTCACAGACTCTTGGAGGCTGGGCCTTAACATCACCTCATTTAACCCCTTTAATTTACAGATGAGAAAGCTGAGGCCCCAGGTAGAGTGTCCAGGATCCCCTGTCTGTTAGTATGACATTCTAGGTAGCGAGGGATTCTGGATCTCAGGGATGTTCTCTGATAACACACTTGAGGCATATTTGAGGCATATGTGGTGCAGTCAGCCAACACATTTCCTTTCCAGTTTCATCCATTTTGAGTTGGGTTTTCTGTCACATAACCAAAAGAAACCTGCTGGCACAGATATGAAAGAGGTGATTTGCCTAAGGTCATGTAGTAAATAACATGTCCAGTGCTTAAGATCTTTTTTCTCAAGTAGAATTATCCTCCTGATAGAGTTCCATTTAGCCTCGGGAGTAGATGGCCCATGAGCTTACCCAAAGTTCACTGCCTGCACCGATGTCCAAAGCAGAGTGTCAACTCGGGTAGAAGGTACTTCCCCCACAGTGGCAATCCTTGATTCTTAAACTCTTCTCAGAATGCAAGGGATAGAAGGAAAAAGCAAGGAGAACTCCGTTTTCTTCAAAATCCAAATTGGAGCATTCTGCCCACTTATAATACAGAGCACTATATTCAATGAGGGTCTTGCAAAGGACTCTGATCTTTTAGCTTGGAAGAGGGAAAACCCAGGAATTTGTGGATTGACTGACCGTTTCTCAAGCTCTGATAGCCATGTTGTAGCTATTCCCGGGGGGTAGATTTAAGGCTAAAGGTGGGAAAGTGTGGCGAGATGGATTTTGAATCAACAGTAAAATTATTTAATAATTAACACTGTTCAGTAACTTAGGAGAATACCTTATGATTGGTTTTATTCAAGAGGAAACTCATTTAGATGGAAATAAGATATTTATAATATTCCAAATCTCCTCCCACTCTTCCAACTTCTTATTTTAGAATTATAAGAATTCAGGAGTAGATATTTCAGGCCAGGCCAATAGGTAATTGGAGGAGAGGCTGGAAAATGATATAGATAGGACAGAACCTTCATCTGTGACCTAGCCCACAGTCAGATTTTGTAAATGGTTCACACGTATGGGAACTATTGGGTATAGTGCCATCTATATGCCCATTTGGTTCAAATTTTAATTATGCTTTCAAGTCTTCCAGATCCTTTATCATTATTTGGTTTCCTCCAAATGATGAGGTTTAATTGAAATTCTTTGCATATTTCATGGACTATGACCGCTTTTGTATCATGAGTATTTTATTTCCCTGAAATTTCCAATCACTCCATGGAAAACACAATGATCCTAGGTGAATTTTTAACCCTCTCACTGTATCCCTGACCCTGCCACCATTATCCCAGGATTCTTGGCCTATCAGGCTTTTAAAATTTTCTTAAGCATATTTTAATCAGTATTTTTCATGAAAAATACTCTTGTCTTTTACATTAAAATTTGTTTGCATCTAGGGGGGCATTAGATACTTATAATTTATTCAATCTAATATCTGACATTATACACCTTGCCAATTTTTTTCATTTGTTTCATTTGTGCTGCTTTCTTCTCTTTCCCTCTCTTAGGTAGAGAATATATATACTTGGTTTCTTTGCTTTGTTTTCACTTTAATTCGTAAGTGTTCACTTTTATGTTCTCCTTGCTTATTTTTGTAAGCTTGCATTGTTGTTACATATATGTGTGTATATATGTATATATATATATATATTTTTTTTTTATAATTTATTTTTTCTAAATATCCTTATGATTTACTTATTTATCTGTTTGGGTTTTTTTTTGCTTACTTAATTTCAAATAAGATCTACACCCGATGTGAGGCTTGAGCTCCTGACCCTGAGATCAAGAGTCATGTGCTCTACTTACTGAGCCAGTCAGACACACAATGTAATTTCTTGATTTAAGTACTTAGGCCTTGCTTTTTCATTCTTTCTTGTTCAGTAAAACCACCCATAAGTGTTATTTTGCCTTATAGAATAGTTTTGGCTATAGACCATAACCTTGGATTAGCACCACCTACGTTCATCATTTAACAGTTTTGCCTTTCTTCTAAGAGTTATTTGAGATATGTTAGTGACAAGTTGTTTAAATTCTCCTTAAAACAAAGAGAATTATTTATATTATAATGTGACCAGAAAAATCTTCTGTGATTTTTGGACAAATTATTTAAAAAGTAGATTAGACTAAAATTTATTGAACATGTCATAATTTTCTTGTACCTTACATATATCCCCAAGTCATCTTATTAATCCAGAGAAGTAATCTTGCTCTCTCAGTACAAGCCTCTGAGTCTCTGTTTCTTTGTCTTTTTTTATGCTGGATGAATTTCTCCGGGAATCTAGTCTCTCTCTCTCTCTCCTCACCAAAATCTACCTATTTAGGTCAATATAAAGTGCAGCTTACTTCTTCAATTCTTTCCTGATTATGTCAATTGAATAAAATCTTTCTCACATCTGAGTAATTTGTTAATGACTAAATCTGATCATGGTACCTATTTTGTCTTTGTTTGTACATTTTGACTTGGCGAATTTTTGCCTTCTTGTAGCCACAATAAAATATAAAGAGTAGGAGGTGTTACGTAATAGGCCCTCAGAAATTTGTTGAGTCACATTCAATAGAGTTCAGATTCCAAAATAGAAAATCTTTGTTCCTAAATGGGAATAACTTCCCCACAATGTAATGCCTGGGATATAGACCCTGAACTAGGTGGATTTTGCAAGTTAAAATGGATTAATGCAAAATTGTTCACACAAGTGGAAACTGTTGCTGTTAATAATGAACAGGACTACTGGTCAAAGAGAAATTGAAGCCACCTGTACCAAGTTAACCTTTCACCTCTGCCTCTGTCTCTTTCTGGGCCTAGAAAACTCCTCCTGTGTTTCTGCTTCCTCTACCAGTAACCCTTCCCCTGGGACAGTCAATTCTGAAGGCAATTTTCCAAGACCATTTGCAGAATTGGCTGGGGCTTCAGCTGCGACATGAAAAAGGCATTTATTCTGGGACCTCAAAATGGAGTTTGGAGGAGACATTGCTGAACTTGTTTCAGAAATAGATTCTATATGCATCAGTTTTATTGCTTCAGGTATACATGTTAAATCTAATAGTTCAGCTAAAACAATGTGTGTTTGTGTGTGTGTGCATGTGCGCACCCTGAGTTGGGTGTTGTTTTCATAAGTTTTTGCAGATATTTTGACACTTTCATATGCAGGCTAGGAGTCTGGTGTTATGTCCTGAGTCACGCATCTGGTGAAAGCAACTATTTGTGCTCTCATGCAGGATCACGTGCCAAAATCAGAATGCCTTGCATTCTTGAACCTTGCAATGCAATACAATATTGAACTATCCTGTGAAAAAATCTAGAAAACAATCTGGTTTTATTCTGTGTATGCATATACCAAGTTAAGCATCAATATATTTGAAATTTTTTTTTTTTTGGCCAACTTTTGACAAGTTTAGATAACGTTTTTTGAGGCAAAGGAGAATAAGCAAGGTTAGTCTAGGTTATGAAGTGTCTTACCTACCAATCTTGAGATTTTAGGACTCAACACTTATAGTGTAGATTAACTAATCTCATAAGGTGGCCTTATCATGTGCTGCCCAAATTGGGACACTTTTGAGAGTGAAAGAAGGTGCCATCACTGAGGACTACAAGTGCAAAACCATCCGTGTTAGGCAAAATATGACATGTGGTCACCTCATACTATGAGCAATAAGGGAAATAAATATTCTTTCTGAATATGTATAGTGATGGCCCTATTTTTGCTACATGCATGAAAGCTTGTATGCTAGGTTCGAAATGACAAATATTTAGCCCTTCTGATAATTCCCCCCTTTCCTGAATTCATAGCATGTGTTTCCTCAATCATATTCTTTCACACTGATCTCTGGTATGGTATCAGACTCTTTCTCAACATGGCTCTCCAGATAGTCAATAACTATTACTGGGCTTAGCCCATAAGACTGAACTTGCTATACTGTGCCCAAATGAATTTGCTATGGCGTATGATGGCTAGGTTTTTGTTGTTGTTTTTGGCAAAGTTCGATATTCACAGGGCCTTTTTTTTTCTTTTCTTTTCTTTTCTTTTTTTTTCTTTTTTTTTTTGGTAATTAGAGCTGGGTGAACCAGAGAGCATCTGAAGTGGTTCAGTAGCCTCAGCCACAACTCACCATTCCAGTAACAAGCATGTGAATCAATGAGGAGGGTTACAGCAAGAGTTCAGCAGTGGGACCTATATACACACAAGGACCAAAAGCAAAATGGGAACCAGATTACAGTTTACTTAAAGCTAGGCAAATGCTTGAAACTTCCCCTCTCTTACAATGTAGTGTCTTTGTAAAAAGATGAATTTACAGAGTTTCCTTAGGCCAGGAGCTGTAAATGGGGCCTCCTGCTTCCCCCTGCTAAATCCTAAATGGCTAAGCATCCATGTCTGTGTCAATCTTACCCAATCACAAACAAATCAGAGAGCTGGGCATGGTAACATAGAGCCTGTTAGGTCTCTTCACCACGTAGAAGGTAGGAAGATGAACATTTTCCCTACTTTGGATCTTCAAGGCACTATATTACCATCTATTGGAAAGCATGGCCCAGAGAATATTGTGGGTTCTGAACATTCAGGTTAAAGAGTCTTCTTCCTGTTGGGGTGGAGGAGTGATAATAAAGGGTAGAGAGAGGGGAAGAATTATGGTGAATGTTTCCCAACCCCACCTGTAAAGCTATGGATATGAGGAGTGGAGTGTGTCTCTTTTCTCCAAGAAGGACCTTGACTTTGTCCTAAGCCCAGGCAAATGTCAGGACTGTGATTGTTTCTGAATACCCCAAATAATCAATATTGGCTCGAGATCTGAAGAACATTGAGTGTTCTGGTGTTGGGACATTGCTGACCTCAGCTTTATGGAGTTAGGAGCAGAAGATCTTGGGTAATTAGGTAGACTTTGTATGAAAAAAAAAAACGTGGATATGGTAAAGTTGCAGATTATAGTAAGAACCACTTGGTCTTTGTTAGTGTGGCATTAAAATAATCTTGTCTGAATTTTAGTTATGCACCAGGATGTTTCTCCTCTATGCAGTGAAGGAGAGACCATTCTGAAGCTTGATCAAAGGACTTTTCTGAAAAGAATGGAACTCTTAATAAGCTCTGCTCACCGTCATGACCAAGAGGAGAGGTACCACTGCCAGTCTGGTTATCTCATACTCAGTAGGAAGTGCTACTCACATACTCCTTTGTGGCCCCTTATATTGATATCCTGAGACTTCCCAGATTTGGGCCAGTTCATCAAACTGCCTTCTTTGACCCTGGTCTGCTGAGCCAGGATTGTCAAAGAATTGAGTGTAACCAAAACCAAGAATCTGAATGCCAGTGGGCCGTCACCACAATAAAGATCCCCTTCCTAAAGAGCCCTCAGTGTGGCCCAACTAACTCCCCCTCCTCCCCGACCCCAGGGACTTTGCCCTTCCCCTTAAGCTCATTCCCTACACCATCTCACGGTATCCTCTCCTCCAGGCGGTTGCTCCAGCAGCAAGTCCTGCACCAGGGATGGAAAATGGGCCTCATTTAACTGGGATCTATCGGCACTAGTCATATAAAATAATCAAGTAATAAAATCCTGTGGCTTTATCTGGCCCGTTATGTGAAAGCGCACACTCATTGACTAGGAGAGTCTGTTTGGAGCCCTGTGAGGAGACAAGGAATAGTGTCCCAAGTGCCAAGTATTTGCCGCCCTTAGCCTGGGCTCCTCCGGTGACTCTCATCCCCCCATCATGGGGAGCTCTGGCATAAACAGGCTGGGCTGATGCATCATGTCTGCTGGAACCTAAATGGCACAGGTAGGAGGATTCTGGGCCACCGGTTTGCAGGGTTATCCCACCAGGGGCAGCTGGCCAGTCCCATATAGACAAAGTGGAGTGAGGGCCTGGCTTACACAGGCTCAACACTTGGGGAGCACTGTGAGCAAGGACTCCAGCGTGCTCAGCAGCATTGTTTCCAGGAATGCAGTGACGCCAGAAAAAATCCAAGTCAGCCAGATACTGATGGTGATATCTGGGCAAGCTTCCTCTTCAGGCAAAGATTTGGGGTTTGGAGTCACAGAAGAAGAGCTTAGAAGGCAAAGACAAAAGAGCTAATGTTCAGGGCGGGGTTTTGGATCTACAGAAGAAGAGGAGAGTTTGGTTGGAAAACAGAGTCTGAGATCCATTTTACAAGCTGGATTAGCATGGCGGGTAGATGAGTTTCTGGGATTCAGAGCTATTGCAACAAATACATGTCCAACATGAGCGTCCCGTAACAATCTGATTGGCTCGCCTGACCCAAAGCAAAAATAGGCCGACTGTACAGGCGAAGTTGCTAGGACATTTGCCCAAAAGGGACCTGCAGTCCAGGCTCCAGAAGATTTCATAAAAACTACACCCCAAGCTTACTTTTTCTGCAGAACCCTGGGGATCATGAATATTATATCTCCTTAAAATAGACGGCCAAGATACGCAGCTATAAAACTACTTGATTCACCTGGTTATTTTAGACTCTACCCATTCAGCTATGTAAACAAAATGGAATCTTGGATAAGCTGCTGACACCTTTATTCTCTTGTTCGCTTTTTATCCTCCGGAAAAATTAATAAGTGGGCACGGGAGGGAGGCGGGGGCCTTATCTTCCTCTGCCCACTCCTCCGTCGGCCTCAGAGCTCTGGCTTAGTTTCACCTTGTACAGTGGTCCTAAAGTCAAATAGTCCCATGGCACCCTGAAAAGATCGTTCTTTTCCTATCAAACCGAGATCCAACTGACACTCAGATCCTCAGATTCATCCCTGAATTACTAGCTTTGAACTGAGGACTTCTTAGACAACCTGGGGGCTTCCTGGGGGTTTTCATCCCTTTTTTTAAATATCGATTTTGGAATTTTTAACTAGGTTTGTGCCTCTGATCTTTTCTCAGCCTCCGTAAAATCCTTTATTCCCCACAAGTTTGACAGAAGCTGACTGTTGGAGATGTAAAAGGATCAGGACAGAAGGCCTTAGGAAAAGTTAGCCATAAATTTATCTCGGGAGAAGTCTCGGCAACTGTTGCAAGCATTGCAGCGCATGGGAACCAGGCGGAATTGTGCCGAAAGCAGCAGCGGCAGGAGCGGGAAGCACGTGGCTCGTTCCCGACACTCTCCTTTGAACCCGTAGTTGCCAAGACTGTTGACAGTCGCTGGTTCTCCAGTAGTCACACTGTGAAAAAGAGGCAGCAGTAAAATACGTGATGTGTTTACATTTGACTTTGAAACACGTTCTTGCACGGATGCCTAAATGAGTTAAAACAGGATACCATTATCCTGACTTTGAAGCACTGTTCACCTCCTGCCAGTTCTCCAAAGAGAACTGAATAATGTCAGTTACCAAATGTGAAGGACGCTTCTGAGAGGGACTCTCGTGAAGGCACCTTTGGACTCCTTTCTGTTGCTCTCTGTAGCGGTCCTCGGTGGTGCTTTAACCATGTCCCCGGGGGTACTCATTACTCCTGCCAAAGGTTATCCACCCCCCACAAATGCCTACAAGTCCACAGAGAATGCGCACAAGTGGGCTGAGCCCACATCTAGGGCAGTCTGGCAGTGCTGGGGAGTCCACACCCTTTGTTCACAGCCCTCAATCAATGAGAAGTGGGAGTTGGTGAGAAAGTAGCCCAGCTCCCTTGGCCTTGTGGTAGCACCTCTCTCTGGTGTATAGAAACCATCACCTAATGAGGCTGAGCCCTAGCTTCTCCTGGTAGGAGTCAACTAGTTTATAACCACGTATTGTCTTACTTCTCTTCCTTCCTGCTCTCTCCCGTTGCTTCCTGGGATCATCTTCCAAATAAGCGGCTTTCAGTCCCGTCCTTCACTCAGTGTCTCTTCTGGGGAAAGCACCCCAAGGCTCTGCCTGTCTCAGCTTGTTGTGAGGCTCAGAGGGGAGACAGGGACTGTTGATATCCTTGGAGACGAAATGCCTTCCTAAGATCAAAGTAGTGCATGGATCCGGTAGCCCTTCTCCAAACTAGAAAAGAACAGCAAGGTAATATTACCAGCACGTGCATATGTTCAGAGAAGGCAAGTGTATTTCGGTATTGATAATTGAAAGCCCTACACATTATATTTAGATAGATGCACACAAAGGCCTATGCCATTACTTGCTTACTTATAATCTTCACTGTTTCTTAATTTGTGGTGCTAGTTATTAAAATGAGACAGTAAAACACAGTAATTAACTCCAGGGGTTGGGACAAATAGAAGGTACAGGTTAGGGATTGGAAGGTTAGAGTAGAGTTACACTTGGGTCTGTATATCAGAAAGTAGTGGCAACTACACAGTAGGTGGGCTGTAAATTTAGTTCTGAGCTTCCTAGAGAACAAAACAAAGAGGAATATTGGTTTCCTTAGAGGCCTAGAAAATCAAAGTCCTGCTCGTATATGCTTTTCTAATTATATGACTTAAATGTATGATTGTATGTGATTTATAAGGTTTTCGTTACTTAGCTGGAATTCTGAGCTTTCTGCCTCAATTTTGGTCTTCTTCAAAACATCTTTACTGTTCCATTTGTGGCTTCCTTATTTAGGGTGAGTTCCCTCTCCCTTCCCTGCTGGGAAAACAAAGATTTCCCCAATTTTAGGACCTATTTTGTTTGTTTCCATAGTTACTACGGATGTACACATGCCCACACACAAATACGTAACTAACTTTTTACAATACTGAGATGAATATCTTGTGCATGGTTTTTCACCTACTAAATGAAAAAGTGACTATTTTTCAAAAATCATAGTCTTTTTGAAGAAATCACAATTACTAAAAAATTACTAAAAAAATGTGTCTTACCCTTTCCTTTAACAATGCCAGAGTTTTGGCTAAAAAAATAATCATTATTGAGGCAGGTTTGGAGGAGATGTATCAATCATCAAAGCTAATAAATTATAGAGTGGGTATATTCTAAAAACTGATAATTGGCATCCTTCAAATTAATAAATTATTCTTAGTTCAAATAACTCCATACCCAAAGGACAAAACAAATATGAATTTCAATAACTAGTGAAGATAAGGATCATAAATCTTTTGCAGTTTCTTCTGGGAATGAATATTTTTGTCGGATTTGATGTGTTTATCTCTTGTTATTAAAATCCAAAGTTAAAGATATAAGTTCTCAAAATAAACTAGGAGAGGAGTTTTCAAACTTTTATCGGGCATACAGATAGATATGTTTGCCTTTGGACATATCAGGCATTTTCTATGAAAACCTACCTCGCAGGGAGAAGCGTCGAGTGGTCTTCAGGGCAGAGTGAACTAAACCAGGGATGGTCACTTGCAGCTACATTTTAGAACAGAGCTGGAAGTCCCCAGCTAGATGTCCGTCAGCTTCCCCTTTCTCAGAACTGATGTCTCTAAATTCATCGGACTCTGTTTCCCCTAACTCACCCCTAGTTACTCAATCCCTGTTACCACTACTCATTACAGATGGGAGGGTTGCAGAAGGTTAAAGATCTAGCCTCAAAAATTTCCAGCCTGATAGGCTTGATTTGACAGGAGATAAAATTAAAGCTCTTCAGTCTATGAAGTTTGAGAACCCTGGATTATAATAGTTACAGATGGGAAAATTATCCATTTGTGCACTGATGATATGTATCTTTGGTAATATTTTCCTTTGAGCACGTTTCCTGCTTACCCTTGAGAAGACATTCATTGATAAAAGATCAAAGCATGCTTGAAATATAGGGGGAAAAAAAGGAAAATAAAAGCTCTGAGTGCAGATATAATGCCAACAAACATAGTTAAAATGAGACCAGATTTATATATGTCTCCAAACTGCTACTTGCAAAACAGTCCTTTGGAAACAAGAATGCATTTTAGAAGAAAGGGTGGCTTTGGTTGGTGGTTGGTTCAGTTAGATGAACTTTAATCTTCCTTTCAAGTTTATAATTCTCTGATTGTTCAGGCAATATGTTTCTTTGGGCAAGGCTGAGGAAGTGGTGTGGACTGCAGTTTACTTAACAAATAAATTTCTACAAGAGGGATAATTTGGGGAATCCAGTTTCCTAGACTCAACAATGACACAAAATGTGTTTACGTTAGCTACATGGGAGAATTTCCTCCAATCGCCACATCTGTATAGGAAAATGCTATTTTTATTTTAGAAAAAGAACAGGATGTTCAGCTGAGGGTTTTCATCACAGCTAGAACAAATTATTTAGATAGGATTCTAATATTTTTAATTGACTGTATTTGATTCTCAAAAGATATTGTGGATTTCCAAAAAGTGATTGCAAAAGGAGACGGTATTTATCATTTGGAAGACATAAAACACCTTCCAGATGATTCCTTCCAGGCGAAGCTCTGCATTTGTGAGCAGTAATTTGATTCTTCAAAAATTTATTAATTTTCTCAACAAAATGCACCATCTCTGTGACAGGTAGTTATAGACATGCCTGTTGTCAGGAGAAAGTAAGGTTATTTGACGATAGAACAGTTTATTAGAAAGGATATACAGCAGAAAGTAACGTCATTGATGGAAGAGGAACCTTAATAGCACAGGTATATTGATTGCTGCAGGAGAACTATCCATGCAGTGACCTGGGGGGCGGGGGGGGGGGGGGGGGGGCTGACTTCCAGACTGTACCAGCTGCTGCCTCTACATTTTGTAAAATGTGGGTGTTCTGCACCCAACTGCTACTGCTGTTTCGACTGATAAAAGTAGTTGTAGCTACACTAGTGTTGCAAGAAGTTACTAATCCATTGCATTTTATTTTCTGTATAACAGAGGCTCATTCATTAAGGGCTATTGGCCAAATAGCAAAGATTATGTAGCCCTGTTCTTGCCTCACCATTTGGCCCCATGTTAGGGTACTCATGAGTACCCAAGGCTATATGGTTTGGTGTTCCCTCCCCCCCCCCCCAACCCTGCTGCCCAGTACTGAAAACAGCAGAAATATGAAAAAAGTGTTCTTCTTGCATTGATCCTCACTGATTGACCACAGTTACAGGATTCCAGGTGCTCAAGGGAGGCATTGAAGAGCTAGCTTTTTGGTCTCTGAAGTCTCTGGCACCTTCCTGAGATATTCACCATTGTAATTTTACGTGCTCTCTGCAATGGAGGCTTTCAGGTTTCAGTACGCTGCTTCTTCTCAGATATGGAGGAGAGCTTGAGACTGGCCAGCTCTTCATATGTGTAATGACAGCGAGCATGTGTGTAGGCAGTGAGTTTTTGTAACAAATATGCTTACCTTAAAAATGAAAAACATTTACCAAATGCCTGTCTATTCTATTACCCAACTTCCAAATTCTACCCCGTTTTAATCCCTCAGAAACCACATGAGAAATTATAAAACAAAACCTAACAAGAAAAGCAGACAAGAAGAGCAGAAAGGGGCACTAAAGCATAACAATACGTACGTTCTGATTGTTATAGTCTGGAGCACACTGTGGAGTCATTTGGGAATCTTTGACCAAACATCAGTGCCCTGGCCCACACCTGACTTGCATTGTTGTCTCTTTTAATCTGTGTTTGTGTAAGGGTAGCAGTGTTTTGAAAAGCATTTCTAGGTCATCCTAATGGCAGAAGAGCAAAAAGTGGACCCCAACGGAAATGAAATAGTCTAACATGTATACCTAAACCAAAGGGAAGTCTGAAAGGACCCACTGAACCTCTCTTTTAATGTCTCCAACACAACATTGCATCATTGATTTATAGCACGGTCTCGGATTCTGCTAGCAGGTAGCAAAAATAACAAAATGAAGGGTTGAGTAAAAGTAATTACAGAAAAAAATGTCACCTGTGTAGTGGCCTATATCTCGATCCCCCTGTTAAACAGATGAGCTCATGTCCTTAAGTGTTGGATACCAACAATATTCAGTGTGTAGGATAACCAACCCAAGTGCCTAGAACATTCCCATTACCTCCTTCTCACACATTCAAGAAATATCTATTAAATGAATGAGGGTATACTTATGAATGAATCAATGTACGAGTGGTTCTCAGGAATTGACATGTACTTGTCTGTTCTTATGGTGTTTGTCCAGGACTATGCCAGGGCCCGAGGCAGAGAATTAAAAGAAGATAATTTCTGCCATTGGGGAACTCGTAGGCTAAGCAAATAGACATGAATCAATTGATGAAAGAATTGGAAGATTAAAATATCATTAACTCTGTAGTGGCTTTGCATTTGCATCCCAAATTAAAAAAAAAAAAAGGGAAATGCCATAATTATAGACATATTTAGGAATTAGTGAAAGTGAAATTATTATATATGGAAAATTGTGGGATGCAGCTGAATTGACATTTAAAGAGAAATATAGATCTTTAATGAAATTATTTTAGAAACAGAAACTTTCAAAATTAGCGACTTAAGCATTCAACTAAAAACATACTAGAAAAGGTTTTTTCTTTTTCTTTTTAAAAATGTTTATTCATTTATTTTGACAGAGAGAGCACAAGTGGGGGAGAGGCAGAGAGAGAGGGAGAGAGAGAATTCTCAAGCAGGCTCTGTGTTGCTCTCAAACTCCATGAGATCATCACCTGAGCTGAAATCAAGAGTTGGATGCTCAACTGACTGAGCCACAAGGCACCTCTAGAAAAGATGTTTTAAAGCAAGTAGAAAAATAAAGCTGAAGGAAGTAAATAATAAATAGCAAAGGAAATATAAATAAATATGTTAAATATACACATATGTTAGATATGATTAATGAAACCACAGATGGTTTGGTAGAAAAATGCGTGAAAAATAACACAAATCAAGAAATATAGGAGGAAATCATAAACAAACTATTAAAAGGAATGGAGAGTAATGAATAACTATAGGTGAAGAGAGGTTAAAATAGTAACAGAATAGCTTTATGGCAATAAAGAAAACCTAGGTAAAATTGGAAATACAGAAAAATAAATTTCTAAAATCGAAGCAGGAAAAAAAGAAAACCGTAATTGAAAGATTAACATTAAAGACATTAACTCGATAATAAAATTTAAAATTTGTATCGTATAATTTAGAAGTTCCTAGACCCAAGAATTTTCTACAATTGAAGGAAAATATAATCTCTCTCTTTTATAAACTGTTTCAGAAAATGGAAAAACAGGAAAAGTTCAAATTCTTCTGAGAAAATGGTAAAGTGTCACTTAGACCCAGACAAAGGCAGTTCAAGAAGGCAAACTTACAGGTCAATCAGGCTTATGAACATTCATGCAAAACACCCAAGATAAGTCTCAGCAAGTCAAAATTCACAATTTTACTTAAAATTGTGACTCTGATTTAAAATAATAAATACAGCTTATCCCAGACTTGGACACCTCAGATATCTCAGATATATAATGATGGGTCAACATTAAAGAATATCCCAATATTTTGGTAGATAAAAAGAAAACAGAAGTGTGTTTATTTGGATAGATGTAATGAAAAAGAAGAAAAAGTTTCCATTTATGAGTTTGTGTAGTTTAACAAAATTAAATGGAAATTTTCTTAACCTGAGAAAATATATTAACCTTAAATACTTCAGATTTTAGTACATGTGATTGTAGACATTTAGAGCATTTCCATCAAATCAGAAAAAGAGACATAAATGACGAATTTCACCAGTTCTTCTCAACATGTTAATGTGATTCCTAGCCCATGTAATAAGACAAGCCCAAAATAAAGAGGATCAGAAAGAAAAACGTTTGAAAATATGTTCATCATTTGCAGAACATAATTGCCTACATCGGAAACCCAGAGGTATTTATAGTTCCTTAAAACTATTAAGGTAGTCCAGAAAGGTATCTGGACATTAAATACATTTTTCAAAAATCAAAGGAATTCCTATAGATCGAAAGTAAGCATACATTTTTAAATTTTTATTTATTTTTATTTTTTGAAGTTTATTTGAGAAAGGGAGAGGGAAAAGAGAGACAGAGAGACAGAGAGACAGAGAGAGAGAGACAGAGAGAGAGAAAATGTGAGTGGGGGAGGGGCAGAGAGAGAGGGAGAGAGAATCCCAAGCAGGCTCCCTGCCACCAGTGCGGAGCCTGCCTCGGGGCTTGAGCTCACGCAAGATTACACCCTGAGCTGAAATCAAGAGTCGGAAGCTTAACTGACTGAACCACCCAGGTACCCCAGGAAATACATTTTAAAAATCTCATTCTCAGTTACAATACATCAACGATATATGTAGGAAGAAATACATCTTGGAAAATGATCTCTGTAACATCATCACGGAATAATTTGGAAAAGAATCATAACAAATATAAATTGTTCCCTCAGTAATCACTGGGTTCAGTGCAATGACAATGCAAATTATAACAAGAGTTTTCTTCATGAAAGGTGACATACTAATCCTAAAATTTATATGAAATAATGTTCATAAAATCAAGACAATTCTGGATTTAAAAATAGTAAAAGAAAAGAAAAATGGAAGGGAGATTGGCTTGGTCAGCTGTTAAGAGACATTATAAAATTATAGTAAATAAAATGATCATATCTATATGTTCAAATGAGTACGGTGGCATTACAGAGTTGGGAAAATAATGAAATATTCAATACATTAGGTTGTGTTAATTGTTCTCTACACATATAAAATGACACAAATAGTTCAGAATATTTTATTCCACAGCAATTAAAACTTACACGTGAAAAGCAAAAAATAAAATCAGTCTCTTAGATGGGAAGGCCTTTGTGGTATGACGGTCAGAAAGGGCCTCTTAAACACGGAAGCAAAAGCGTACTTATGGATTGAAAAATAAAACTATAAACAAAGAAAACCAGTGCCCCACTCCGTGGGAGAAAATATTTGCCTAGTACATAAAAGAAAAACAATGATCCATGCTATATCAGGAACTTGTAAAATAGATTTAAATTAATAAGAAATGGGAAGAATTGTCCCTGCAATTCATGGGGGTGGTGTGTGTATGTGGGGGGGGGGTGTTGAATTGTGAGCCTTGGGACCAAAAATATATTAGAAAGTGTACGAATTGATTAGAAATGAGTCAAATGAAAACTAGTGCAAGATTGAAGTATATTTTACTCCCGTCTGATTGGGAAAAAGAAAAATCAGAAATGTGACACATTCAGATTTAACCAGGCTGTGAGGAAAGGGACCTTTGATACTCCGTTGTGTGAATTGGTACAACCATTTTGAAAAACAATTTGGCAGTATGCAGAAAACTGAAAACAGATATCCCTTAGAGACTGGCAGTTTTGTTGCTAAGTATATATCTTAGAAAATTCTGGAACACATGCACAAAAAGATATGTGCAAGGGTGACTTTTAACAGAAAAGAATAAAAGTGAAATGTTGTGATTTTAGTGCAGTGTAAGGCAAAAGCACAAAATATTAGTATTCCATCTCTATGTAAATCTACAGCTACAGTTAGAACTATGTTCCCATGTGACTAGAATTCACTAGAATTGACTAGAAATGTGATTTAAAAAAAAAAACCCAAAGCTAATAGTTGATACTATTATAGTATGCTGCCATTGATGTGAATAAAAACCTCAAACACTATGTTATTAGTTATGTTTGCATTTGAATATATAAAATGGATTTAAAAGGTCTACACTAAAATTTTAATAATGATTACTTGTCAGAATGGAGAAAAAGAAGAAAATGGAGCTGGTACAGGGAGTGTATACGTGCATGTGTGTGCGTGTGTATGTGAGTGATGTTTGTGATGTGTGTGTGTACGTGTGTGTGGCATATTTGTGATATGTGTGTGTGTGTATGATGGGGGTATGTATGTGCGTGTGACATGTGTACATGTGATGTGTGTGTGAGAGGTGTGTGTGATGTTTGTGTGCGTGTGTGTGATGTTTGTGAGGTGATGTGTGTTGTGTGTGTGTGTGCATGTGATGTGTGTGTGCGTGCATGTGCATGGTACTCCATTCATGTAAAAATGAAACCTATATGAGAAACAGCTATATTTATCATTTCCTGGTGGTTTTATACTGTTCATCTTTTTCTGTAGCTTTAAAATCTCTCAGAGACTGTAATTAGAAACAGTACTACAATAATATTTCCATATTTCTAAATGTTATTTAGAATATGATTTTTAAAGACTACATAGTATCCTGAATTATTGATTTATCATAATGATTTTAGGATTCTTCTGTTGTACATTTTAAATTTATCACTGTCATAAATAGTGATGTTAGAAACATTCTCATATGTGAAATTATTTCCATCTACTTGATATGATATTTCTTATATATGGAATATTGTGTTTAAGTTTGTTAGTATCATTTTATTTCCCATCATTTCATTTTATTGATTTTAGGTTTTGCTTTATATACTTTGATACTACATCTTTGGGACATAAAATTTCATAACTATCATATCCCTGTGAATTCTATTTGTTATTTTATAAAAGAGGCAGCATTTTCTCCTTAATGTTTCTATTGCCTTCATTCAATTTTACCTGCTTCTAGTATAACCACTACTGTTTTTTTTAATGCAGAAGTTTAAACTTGAAAGGAACAGATCATTTCTAAATTATATAAATTATTTCAACCATACCACATGAGATTTTCAATTAATTTAATGAAGCTTTAAACACTGACAGAAAACAGAAAGCGACACTTTGGTTTCTGAAAATAGAAGAAAAAAATCCTGTTAGGAGATGTCAAAAGGCACTTGAGGAAAGAGAAAGTCCATTATTTAGTAAAAGACAATAAGAAAGAGTACTACTAGCAAAATTGGAATTGAAAAATGGTTAATAATCTAAAATAAGGCTTTCCTATGCCAAAGCCAATGTTATAGTTGAGGTTAAGATTATAGTTAAGGTTGAAACACCACTGGCTTTCCTATTAATGAAAATGAAGCAAAACATCTCAATGATTTTTAAAGGATTGTTATGTCAGAATTCTATTTAATTCATTAACAAAAAATGATGAATAAAAAATATTTTCTCATTGACATTAGTATATCATTAGTATGATAAACACATTATAAATATCAAAAATAGAGACCCAAAGCAACATTATCGTCAGTTGATGATCTAACTAACAGCAACCACAACAAAACCACTGCTTACTTCTCACTGGCCAGAAATTAGTCACATGGTTTTACCTAACTACACTGAAGGATGGGAAATGTAGTCATTTAATCAAGGCACCTATCTTGCAGCTCAAAATCAGGGTTATGTTGGTCAAAAAAGCAAGGGGATTGTCACAGTAAGCAACAACAAATCACAGAGCTTATTTTTCGTTGTGATGGCAAAAGCCAGATGGGTGGGGGTTGAGGCGTGGATTAGAGGTCATGGAACAATGATTATAGATACTAGTCAGGAATTTTGCCCAGAAGGAGCTGCAGTAAACCCAGGATACATAAGGAATTGGCAGTTGGTAAAGTTGCCTTCAGAATGTTTGCTGAATGTTGGTACAGCTCCCATGTCTAAGCTAAAATGTCTTTTTGGTAAGCTCTGTGACAGGGTGGTGCCACATATCAGTTTTCTTTCTCCTTTCAATATATTTCAAAGAGCATTCTCTTTTCAACACATTCAAAAAGTGGGATACAGCGGTTTGTGGCTTGGTGCTTGGCTGCTGAATTCTCTTACCAGGGATTTCAATAACAAGCGTGTCACTCAGCAAGGTTTCGGCAGAAGGATTTTAAAAGTCCTTACCCTGCTAATGCATAGCAGTGGCTATTGTGTGTTAGCAGTAGGGAAGACAGAGTCTCTGAGCATGCGATTCATCTTTAAGACAAGCTTCTCCACCAAAACACAGTCCCCAGATCTCAACTTTGGATAAATGGGTCAAGAAAAAAGTTCACTAAAATCGTCTGGACCAACACTTCGATGCAAAGTCAATCTTATGCCGCAGAAATCTAGTTCTTTATTCGATATACCATTTATCTCTTTGTCAAAGGAGTTTTCTTGCAGAGGCAGTATTTAGAGATTTGGTTTTTCCTTCTCCAGTAAAATGAACAATCTAGTCCTCATTTTCTTCTCTTAGAAAGACCAGTGGTATTGGGTCCATTTCATGTTGCAATCACAGAGTTGTGATAGTGGAGACAAATACTTCTGTAGAAGAAGAACCTACTAGAACCACTTCCTGTCTTTGGAAAGAAGGGGGTTTTCAGATTCCTTGTTTTTCAGACCACATTCAGAGACAGCTTATCAAAGATATAGACCAACTCGGAATAGCTCCTTTGTGAAGAGTTCCAAATTTAAATACATTCAGTCTGGAGATAGATGCAAATATAGTTGGGCTGTATTATGCCCAGGCCCAAGAGAATGTGTTTTGTTTTATTTATTTATTTATTTATTTATTCATTCATTCATTCATTCATTCATTTAGCAATCTCTGTGCCCATCGTGGGGCTTGAATTCACAACTCGGAGATCAAAAGTTGCATGTTCTTTACACTGAGCCAGCCAAGCACCCCCAACAGGATGTTTCAGATATACTTACTGGAAGATAATAATGCAAGGTAAACTCTAAGATCTCTGGATCTGGGGGTGCCTAGGTGGATAAGTTGGTTAAACATCTGCCTCTTGATTTCAGCTCAGGTCATGATCTCAGGGTTGTGATATGGAGCCCTGCATCAGTCTCTGTGCTGAGTTTGGAAGCTGCTTAAGATTCTCTCCCTCTTTCTCTACCCCTTCTCCTGCTCACTCTCTGTTTCTCTCTCTCTCTCTCTCTCTCTCTCTCAAAAAAAAAATCTCTGGATCTGGCCTTAAATGGATCTGTGTTTGATTCCAGCCCAAATACTCATAATCTTGAGCAATCTTCAGCATCCTCGTTTGTAAAATGTACATCGTATTATCATCAAGCCTGCAGGGTTGATGTCAGAACAAAATAAAATTTTGTAGAGATGACAGGTAAAATTAGTACAGGGCTTGAATAAAGTAAATGCCGGAAAATCAGCAGTAAAATAGGATTTTTGTGAAAACGTAAAGTACTCTAGAAACATTGTCTTTCAGTTATATCATGCTATGACAAACATGATTTCATGTTTGTTTCGTGTTACATTATTTGAAACATGATTAGATTGTCTCATTTAATGGGAGTAGTCATAAAATTAAACTATGTATATATATTATGTTTAACGTGTGGGTGTATATACATATGTGTGTGTGTGTGTGTGTGTGTGTGTGTGTGTGTGTGTGTGTGTGTGTGTATAATGTATATATGTAGAGTTTCCTAGCCAAGAAACCTGAAGGAGCTTTGTCATAATAAGGTTTGTAGAACACCATATCAGACAGCTGGGGATATTAAATTTTATATCTAAAAATTAAGGCTGGGTTTTTACCAATCTAAATGTCCCCCTCGTATTTGAGCTGACCTACGATTTTCCAAGGAATGGAGCTCTGAAGAGCTAAGAACGAGAACAGGGGGTTCCCACTTGAGAAGTAAGATGCACGGGCCAACATGGGAGGTGACATTAAGGGGGATTCAGTTCTCTGGATTTATTCCATTGAGCTGGAGTCTGAAGGAAGGGAAACTGGCAAGTAACCAGAGGTGCAGTTGCCTTGAAGCTGCAGGCTGGGGCTGGAGGAGGTTTGCGAAGAAGATGGACCGCATCCCTTTGGGATAGGGGAGACTGCGATCGCCTGGGGCTCAGCTGGATTCGGTTCTTTGAGCCTGATATTGGTGAGGGATATAGGAACTAAGGGAGAGGAGCAGGGACCAGAAAGCCAGGCTGAAGAGGGATCCTGGCCTTGACTTAGCTGCTCTGGTCTTCAGCTTTGATTAGTTGCAGCTGCCAGGTCCGTCTTCTTATAGTAGTGAACCTAGGCCAGTTTATCTGGATCTCTTTACCGGTATGTTCTGAGTCTTGGAAATTGTAATTTTGTTTCTTGTTGTTTAAAGATAAAGGTGCTAGACATTCTCAAGACACTGGAGTATGTCAGCTCTACTCCTTTCCAAATGTCTTCCCAGGGTGACCCCATATTTACTGACCCGTCGGATACTTAGGTTGCACCTTGGTGCACCTTCTCTGGCATCGCACTGGGGTTTGGAAACTTGGTCTCTCCTCTTTCGACTACCTCACTGGGTCTTTGGTTTTGCCAGTTGCATAGGCTGTGAAGTGACATCAGCCTCTGTCTTTTATTTTTGTAGAGTTCTGAGAATGACACAAAATTGCCTTCACTTTCATTATCTGTGCTCTTCGTCCTGCCCCTCCTTGTCTCCCACAATGCATCTCCCTTTAAGCACCAACTCATGTGAGGTCCACCAGAAAATCCTGTTCACTCTGCATTGAAAATACGTGCATAATGCAACCACTTTCCTTTTTCTCATTGCCACCACCTTGGCCCACCATCATCTCTTGCCTGATTAACTGCAGAAAGTTTTCGAAAAGGATAGGCCATGTCTTGCTCAGGAAGGTGGGACTCACTGGGTGAATGGGGAGAACCAGTGAAGAGCTTCAAGTCAGAGGACTGCATGGTCATATTCACATGTAGAAAGCCCACTCTGACCATATTACAGAAGAACTTTTTAAGGGGGAAACAGAAAGACCAGTGTTACAGCAGTCAAGTATGATGAACAGTGAAGTATTCAGTGAAGGATGAATGCATTTTTCTGCCTCAATGGCTGGACAAATTATTCTTTTTTCTCTTTATATGTCATCAATTTGTCAGTTATGACTATTTTCACCTGTAGGCAATGATTTCTTTCAGTGTAGAGAAAGACTTCCTTTCTTCTTTCCTTTCCTCCTTTTTCCCTTCCTTCCTCCTTCCTTTCTTCCCTCCCTTCCCTCCCTTCCCTCCTTCCCTTCCTCCCTTCATTCCTTCCCTTCCTCCCTTCATTCCTTCCCTTCTTCCCTTCCCTTCCCTTCCCTTCCCTCCTTTCTTTCCCTCCTTCCCTTCCTCCTTCCCTTCCCTCCTTCCCTTCCCTCCTTCCCTTCCCTCCTTCCCTTCCTCCCCTTCCTCCCTTCCTTCCCTTCCTTCCTTTTTCCTTCCTTCCCCTCCCTCCCTTCCTTCCTCCCTTCCTCCTTTCCTCTCTTTTTTCTTCCTTTCTCTTTTACCCAGACATGTCTACTTATAAATGCTGCTCAATCTTGCGTTTTTGTTACACTATTTTGTCTTTTCTAAGTTTTTGTCTTTAGTTTTTTCATCTTTATTGCTTTAGTATTTAGGCTTTTAAACATTATTTTGTTTGTGAGTATATTAGTAAGAAACAAAAGTGTACTGAGACCTTCTAGCCAGATGCCATGTGAATTTAGGTATCTGGGCATAAGTACTTAGGAGATGAATGAGGCATGGGCTTTAGAGGAATGAGACGTAGCTGGAAGTAGTTGGCTTCAAAGGCTTACATGAAGCCTAGTGAAATGTTATTTGGTGATCAACAATGGTAGGAGGCTTACCTACCCTCTAGAACACATCCCTGTTAATAAAATCACCATTTTACTGTAGTGTTCTGTGCACATGTGTTTCTTCACAGTGGTTTCTTTCTTTCTTTTTTATTTTTTTTTAGAGCTAGAAAGAGCACATGAGCATGAATGGCAGCGGGGGGTGGAGGTTGTGGGCAGAGAGAGAGAATCCAAAGCAGATGCCATGCTGTCAGCACAAAGCCAGATGTAGGGCTCAGTTTCACGAACCATGAGATCATGACCTGAGCCAAAATCAAGAGTTGGATGCTTAACCAACTGAGCCACCCAGGTGCCCCCACAGTAGTTTCTTAAAACCAAAGTGTTTGGCCCTTTTGACTGGTACAGTTAATAGCCACAGGAGTAAAGGCTTTCAGAAATACTTACTTGTCAGTGCCTAAAATGGCTACTGTGATTAGTCAACCCACCTCACTGGGAGCTCCCAGTCTCACCTGCCCTGTACTCCCCATGTGGGGTGGTGAGACTATCATGTCTACTACAAGAGCTGGACAAAATAAATTTTTAGCGGCTCAAGCCACCAATTCCTTTAAGACTGATTTGTGGTGGTTGCCAATCTTTCTATTACTGTAATTGCTGGCTAAATGAACTATAATTGTATTAAGAAGTAACTGAAATATGTATGTGCTCTCTGCTAATTCTCAGAATATGCAAGGAGAAGGAATTGATTTGTTGTGCTTGGAAGAAGCGTTCAGAAATGTTCCCTCTGGGCTCTGTCATTTAGAGGCTTCCTTTGCATTCTGGGGAAAGTCAAGGCCACATGCCCAAGGGTCCAGATGAAAGACCCACAGGAATCCTTGGGGGGTCCTCACCTATGATTAGAGGCTGAGGTGATTTCCCAGTGCTCAAGGAACCAAAGGTCAAGTCAGAATCCTCTGTAGTCTTGGACACAAGAGAAGAGATTCAAGTTAAAGCTCATATTCCTATCGTCTGCTATGACAGGGTTGTGCAGGAGCTTTTCCTATATTTTTTCCCTTCAAATAACCCTTGCTGTGTGATTATGCTCATTTGAAAAAGGGGAAACTAAGGCTTGAAAATGATAAATTGCTTGCCAATCAATGCCTTGTAATCAAGCAAATGGAGTCTCAAACCCCGATCTACTGAGTTCAAGTCCATTGCTATTGGAGAGATATGTCCAGTGTCGTGGAAGGTATTTTTCTCAAATATCTTCAGACCCAAGGCCAGAGGAGAGTGGTGTAGGTTAAATGTGGAGGAGTGAGAAATGAAGAGATTCTATTCTAAAAGGGCAGTGCATTTGCCTACTATATTGAAAAATTAAATATGCAAATAACCCACAATTTCCATCTCTAAGTCCACCTGGTGCCTTGATGAAGCCCCATATGGAGGCTTGAGACTTCCTAACTCTTCCTTATAACTGGCTACCAGGCATCCTCACTCTTCCTTTAGTTGGAATAATGATACTGGTTTCCTTACCTATAGCCAAAAGGGGTAAAGGAGTCTGACGTGTGAGTCACAGTGAATAATAATGCAGTAAACCTAACCCAGATCCCATCTTCAAGAAACTGAAAATCTAGTGGGTGGGACATAGGGCTGATAAATAAAAAGGAAATGAAAACTCTCATTGAGTGTGCTCTTCATATGACTGCAACTGCTGGCTTGGCATCCATCATCTATTCGCCCTTCCTTCCTTAACAACAAAATCATATTTTTATGTGGAACCATGATATGTCCAGCTAAAATGTTACCTTCCGCTCTCTTCCTCATACCAAGATTTGGTCATATGACAAAGATCTGGCTGATGAGATGTTAAGTAATGGCTCCTTGTTTTGTCCTGATGCCCACAATGTAGATGTGATAGCAGAGTTCCAACAGCCATCTTGGACTATGAGGTGACTTTGAATATGGAAGTCACAAGTACTTAGCTCTTAGAGACACTTGAGAACGACTGCTATTTATAACCCTACTACAAATCCTTTCTTCTATTTCCGAGTTTATCCTAGGCTCCAGCGGGTGATTCCTTATGTAATTCAAATGTTTGAATTTCTCTGCTTCTCTACCTGAAAAAGACCATAGGAGTGTACTCTCCCCAGGCAGGACAGTTCGTGGTAGAGAAGAGTTAATTTAATTGCTCCTAGGGACAAGGCCCAACCACTTAGGGACTGAAGTCACTGGATAAATACCTCAGCTTTACTTCTTCCGTGGGCAGTTCTAGATCTATTCTGCAGGTCCCCTCCAGAACAGATCACCTCCCAAACAAACCACCACAACTTGTGCCTGGTGCTGAAGTTGGCTTTTGGAGGAACCCAAACTATGACAATAAAGAATGAGAACTGGCTTTTGGTTGACCAAATGACTTCCTATTGGCCAAATCCGATTACTTTGCTTTGACTTTCACCTTCCTCATTCTTTCTGTAATGCTTGGCAACCCTGATCTCTTTTTCTCCATAAAAACTCCAGCTTCTTGACTTCCACTGTCTTCTTGTGTGCCAATGCCTTCTTTGTTCACTGGATGTCATTGCCATATAACTGCCTGGCATTCCACCTTTGAGCTCTCTTCATTAGAATGCAACCTACACAGACCCACAGATCCTGACATTCGCAGATCCACGAGATCCCGTAATTCTTTCCAGAGCTCAAGCATACCTTTCAGGTTTCTCTCTCTACACTCGTCTGCAGTATCCTAAGTGCCAGATAAAACGTTTTTCCTCTTCTTTGAGCATGACCTACACTTTCCTTCCTTTGAACATATGGCTCTGCTATTTCTTATCACTGGTGTTTTCCTTTTAACATCTATTTATACCTGTCTCAATCCTACTATTCTGAATGGGCTGCACCCTCTATTCCTTCCTCTTTGACATCTTCCTGTTCTCCAACAGAGAGTGATAACTTGCTCCTTGACCACATGCTTGCTGCTCTGTGTAAGTGTTTACCTGTTTTTTGTTTTTGTTTTTTTTAATATCCTTTTGTCTTTGAATGAGCCCTTGGTAAATATTTGTTGAAAATGATTAGAATTAAATATATGTGTAATATGATTGGCTTTTTATTTTACCAACTTCTAGAGGAGATAGCCTTGTGTATAGAGTTTTTATTATCTAAAGTTTAATATCGCATATAAGCAAATTGTATTTCATTATAATAAAAAGTAGTTTCGAAACATCAGCACATTAAATCCTTTTCTTGAATTTTGGAGGGTGAAACTTACTTTCATTTAGACATACATGACAAATACCTTCCATGAGTCTTTTTTTATTTCTTTTTCTGTTTCCACTTATAACAGACGAACCGCTAATAATCACTTTGCTTCTTTCATGAAATAAAATGTACAGTGAAGCTGACAAATGATAGGAAACAAATTTCATGCCTAAGCAGCAGCAAAACATTTAGCTTAAAAAGTTTAGTTAAATGTTCCACATCTTGGGGCGCCTGGGTGGCGCAGTCGGTTAAGCATCCGACTTCAGCCAGGTCACGATCTCGCGGTCCGTGAGTTCGAGCCCCGTGTCAGGCTCTGGGCTGATGGCTCAGAGCCTGGAGCCTGTTTCTGATTCTGTGTCTCCCTCTCTCTCTACCCCTCCCCCGTTCATGCTCTGTCTCTCTCTGTCCCAAAAATAAACGTTGAAAAAAAAAATTAAAAAAAAAATGTTCCACATCTTTAGATTCCAGGAGAGTTAGAGGCAAGAAGCCTCTTGGTCAGTTTTTAAATGAATGTACTTATGATGTCACTTCCCTTTGTACCATGTATTCCTTGGCTGTTTACGAATTACATATGTCATGTTCAGGGGAATCTGGGAAAAGGTATTATCCACCGCAGAAATCAGTTTTCTTTCTATCTTCCTTCTGAAATGTACCAAGTAGCTTCCAATTAAAGACTATTTGAATTCCTTGTTCTGAAGTTGACTCTTGCTGTGACATATTGTGTACATTTTCTGGTGCGTGTTCCTGGGTAAATGAAATACCATCTCCATTGGTCACTGGTTCTCTAGTGAATGCAGAATATTTCCTCTTCCGGGATTGCACTTCTGTCCTTCCTTCTGCAGGAGTGGTAGTGCTGACTAGTTAGGTTCAATGAAAGAATTTCTATTGTTTGATAAGGGTATTAGGGAAAAAAATCAGATGTTTAGTCAGGGGGCAGTCAAAGGGCTCTGCCATTTTAGCTGGGCACATTTTAGCCAAGAAGGGATGGAACCCAGCAGTTCAAGATAAGAACCCTACAAACCTTGGCTTAGTCCTCTTGTTTTGGTAGATTCAGAACCTTGTGTAAGTGATTCGTTGAGAGACTGCTTTCAAGAGAGACCTGTAATGCAGTGAGGGAACAGGATAGACAAGATTCAGAAATCTCCCCTTATTCTAATCCTACAGAATGTTCTGGAGGAGGAATTATACGCACTACTCCTCCCCTGTTCCCATCCCCACCCCAAGCAAAGAAGGTTAGACTGTTGTACAACCAGCATCCATTATTGACAATGGAGCACCCCCAGGGAAAGGTGTTCAACTTTCCAGGCATCTGAACAAGGCAGCCCTATCAGCCAAGGAGAATTCTCCAGAAGAGGCTGTAAGTAGAAGTCATTAGAAGCCAAAAACCCGGTAGATAAATGACAAGGGCACCAGTCAGGTAGGGGGAAGTAGGTAGACAGCCAGCACCGCCTGTCACGATAATGTGTTGCTACAACAACCTGGGCGGAGTAAATTCACACAGTGGAACATAGTGGGCCTACTAGTAAGCTCATTAGTTAGAGCTACAAGGATCTGAGCAGACACCAGTAACAAATAACATGATCCTTTGCCCCATAGGACAGCATCTTACCGTTTGGGGAGTTCAGATGGGGGATACCTGTATACATGTGGAGGCTCCTACACCACTCCTGTGCCAGCAGTGTCTTGTAACTTCCCACGTATGGAGAAGCTGCCCACCTTCCTGAAGGTAGGTGTTTGAAACACTGACACTTGAATTCCCAAAGCTGACCAAGGGCCAGGTTCTTGCTCAGGTCATGGTCAGCACAATGTTAAGCCGTGTGACTTCTGTTCTTGTGCCTTGTGTCTTGGGAGCTGAGAGTTGTTTGCTGGCCTGTTACAAAGACACCCCAAGAAGGGTATTCTCCAGTATCCAGGAAGAAACCATTTTTCATAAGTCTGTTTTGGGGAAGTGATTCTTTTAACTTATTTGCCCGCTATACCCTCATGGATTATAAGCTGAACTTCTAGAAATACATAGAGGGAAATGGCTGCTTTTTCTAAACTGGGAAAAACATTCATGTCAGAAAGGACTGTTAAACCAAGTTATACTCTGTAGCAGTGTATTAGTCCTACGATCAACCAATAAACTAATCATTAATCAGTCATTAGTAAAACCAGAAACTCAAAATTCATACTTCGTAGAATGCCACTGAAGATGATCCATTGTGTGATCTTCTCATTTTGTAGGTGAGAGCATTGGCACTGAGTCTGTTACTAGCTGCATGATTTGGGGGAAGTACTTAACTCTCTATGCCTCAGTTTCCTCTTGTATAAGTGTAGTACTTAGTACATTGAGTTGAAATCTGAATTAAATAGGTAATACTTGTAGAGTCCTTAGGACAGTGGCTGACACACAGTTAAGGCCATATGTGTTAATTAAATATAAATAAATATAAATAAATAACTTGCCCAGGGTCAGTAAGTTAATTGGTTCATGTTATTAAGGGCTTATTAGGGGTTTATTGAATTAATATAAAATATGAATATACATCAATATTTCATAATAATTTAAGTATAAATAATTAATAGAAATTAGCCAACATACAAAGATGTCACGATATTTTTACACTCAAATCCATCAATGATGGCCATAGTTAAAAGCTCTGGCTATAGGTTCACACAGGGAAGAATTTTATTTCATCTTCCTGCTATTCACTGTATGATCCTGAGCAAGGGATTTTATTTCTCTAAGACTCGATTTCCTTCAATGCAAAATAGAGATAATAATAATATTAATATCACTAACAACAACTGTCTCATAGTTTTGCTTGAAAATTAAAAGAGTATGTAGTTAGTATATAAAACAAGTTCAATAAATGGTAGCTGTTGTTACTATTATCATTATAGTATCTTTCAAAGAATTTTTATTAGCTATCATTAAGCGAGAACTTTACATGTTTAGATGTTCACCGTTTCGGGTAGTAAAGTAAGATAAAGATGGGGTGCTCAGAACTTTTCACCATAAAAATCACTGCTCTTTTGGCTTATTGGTTCTAAACTCCCTATTATAAAAGTAAAAAGGGGTTAGTTAAGTAACCAAAGACATCACCTTCCTTAAAGCCCAGAGAGAGGTGGTAGCTATAACTATAATGTAAAACAATAAGCAAGAACACCTATATGACTACATTCTCATGAAGAAAAGCAGTGTTAGGATACAAGGTTGATTATGGACTGGCCTCTTAACGTTGTAAGTATTTGTATTTGAAAAAATCTGAATTCATCCCATAACCATTTAAATCTTTGTCAATGACAGAGATAATACAAAGGCTGCTCATACAGAATACATTCACGTGTATTATGTGTACATTCACATGGGAGATATTAAAAAAAACAAAAAAATGAACTTTGTCCTTGGAAAGATAATATCACAGGCTGCCTTCATTTAGGGTGTTCATTAAAGTGTGATGCCCATACCAATGGTGGACCATGAAAGGAATTTAAGTAAAATGGTGGAAATAATTGTATCAGAACTGTGTTAGCTTCTAGTAAGAGCAAACGTGACTTAAAAGTTGCTTAAGTAACTTGGGACTTCATTCTTTCTTGCACAGTAACCAGAGACCCTACTCTGTCTAAATTTCTGCCAAGTCATCATTTGAGTGTAGCTTCCAACCTCCATGTCTGGTGCCTCACTGACCCAGGGCGGCCACTTCCTCTGCAATGTCGTGTCCATGTTCAGGGAAGGAAAAAGAAGACAGGCAGAGGTGTATGCCAGCTGCCTCAACCCCTTTTAAAGGGCTTTCCCAGAATCCTCTTTGAGTAACTTCTTATTCTTGTTAGCCAGAACCATATTTATGGCCAACCTAACCGCAAAGGAGATTGGGAAATGTCGTTTTCTGTCTGGGCACATAGCTACTCTGCGGGGGGAAATGGCTTCTGTTAATATAGAAGCATTCTGTTCATATAGAAGTTTAGAAAGCATATTGGTAGGCAAGTAGCAATTAATAGCTACAGGTTTATTTTAATGTGTTTTTAAATCTTTCCTTTCATTAATGGCAGTAAAATTACATTTCCTTTATGAACAAATAAAAAATTTTAAATTTGAGTTGATTTCTAAAAAAAATTAATGAGTGGTACTGGTAGTATGTAGATGTGGCGAATTTATGGCAATGGTCTATGGGTGACTGGAGTTGGGTAGACAGATTTCATCAATAAATAATAACTTCTATGGGATTCTAAGAAACACAAGAGCCAAAAAAGTCTTTCAAATATGCGCTCTGGTCTTTCTTGAGTCTAAGACAAGAGATGGGAGAGATATCCATAAAACCATCACTCGTGCACTTCTGCTGTGGAGAACAGCAAAATGTTTAAGGGCACCAGCTTTGGCAAACAACAGGCTGAAACCAAAACCTCTATCAGCTGGGTTTCTGGGTCTACAAATCTGTTTGTGAGTGCATGCATTATGACTGAAGGACAGCATCTGGCTAATGTCAATGCTTGCCCAGTAATTTCCACCTTCATTGGGTAGTTGTGGATGCTGCTAAATCTCGATAAGAGGTAATGGAGAGGTTCCCCTCATTAGCTCAGCCTGGAGAGGCATCATCCAGTCACCTGAAGTGTCAATAAACACTGGCCTTTAATGGTGTTGGCTTAGTGATAACGATACTGCACATTTCTGTTTGTCATTATGAGATTTAACTTTGGCTGTTTCCCTCTGGGTAGGGGCTCATTATCAGATAGGGGGATAGAGAAATCGGTGTCTCTTAGAATAAACCACTGGCCTCCTTTAGTGTATATATTTAGTCATGAATTTGAAAAAGGGAGCCAAGAATGTGTTCCTCGTATTCACAGGCACAAACAGTAAGACATTTAAAATGTGGTGGTCTTAATGAAATCAAAGAGTTAAAAATAACATTCAAACTGAGCAGAGGCAATTGAAGACAGGGTTTCAAAAAAAAACAGCAAGCGCCTAATTAAAGGGGTTCAATAAAGATATTAAGTCAAAAATGGAACTAGAATATGCGGAAGGAGAGAAAGTAAGACGATCAGCTGACTACATGTTGAATAGAATCATAATTTTAATTTATTTTCTGGAACTTCGTAATTGCCTGAAGAGGACTTTACATTTATTATCTCACTTAATCTCAAAAATGAGGAGCATGAGACTCAGGTGAAGTTGCTTGTCCAATCTTAGAAAACCAGCAAATGGGAGATAAAAACAAAAACAAAAAAACAAACAAAAACAAAACTCAACACAAGCTAACCTGACTTAAAGGCTCAAAACAAGCTACATTCTGCCTTGAAAACATGCCATCCTCAGTGAAAACCAAATTGTAGGCTTCCCAGCATATTAATCCTAGAAGTAAGTCCCTAGGGAGGAAATCTCAGTTCGTTAGGGGAGAATGATCTGTGTCGTTGCTACCAAGTTCAGACTCAGAGGATGCAAGGAGCTTCTGCCCTTTGGGGTTCAAGATGGACACCCACAAGGCTGTGATACATGTGCTTATTTTTCTTAATTGCCAATTTTCCAAAAGGCAACAGCCATCTAAGGACATGAGGAGCTGGCCAAGGATATGGTCATGCGGAGAAGATGGGGTAGAAAGATGGCCACAGGAATGCCAGCTTCTTGGCCTAGGGCTCATAAATCTGTCTTCATGGTGACTCTGCTGGCCTGGAGATCAGAAGTCTTTGGCCCAGGACACTGTCTCCAGGGTCCGGTCCAGACATCTCTGAGTTCTCTGTAAGGCCAACTTGAAGGAACTAACCACTAGGGTTTGGTCTGGCTCCAAGGAATGCCAGAGGACCTGAGTGGGGACGCACAGCAGTAGCACTGTGGCCCTTGCCCAGTGAGTGACAAGAGTCTAATAGCAGGTTATGCTTCTGGTCATTTGGCTGGAGTGAGACTCGGTCCAGAAAGTGCTGTGGGCCCGAATAGAAGCAAAGCAGACAGGCCAGAACTGGGAGGTCAGGGTGAGGTAGCCCCTTTGTGAGAACATGAGGAAATCTAGCTTTCAGCTGAAGGATTGTGGCGTTCCCCAGCCTGGTGCTGGTTCTGTGACCGGAAAGAATGGAAAGAGCTCTGTCCACTCAGTTGGATGGAAGGACTGGATAGAGGTGTGTCTCATCTCCTGGGGCGGGGCTCTCTCTGCCTCAGTGGGTACCACAGCTCATCCACATCCCCAGGACCCTTAACGTTTGCTTCACAAATCCTCCCCATTCTGAACCTAAAAGACATTACATTTTTATCTGTCAATTTCTTTTTAATGGATGGACACACGCACAATCAAGGGCACAAGTCTTAAGTGTATGGATTGCCGAATATTTTTACACACGCATATAACCTAGTAATCCAGATCAAGATACAGAACATTCTCATCCAGTTTTCCCCATGTACCTTCCTAGTCCACACCCTTCCCCTAAGCAGGTATAACTGCTCTTGTGATGTCTATCATCATCAATAAATGGTTCTCGGACTTCAGATGAATAAAATAATACACAGCATATTGTTTTTAATTTGGCTTATGTCACTCAGCATAAAAGCTGTGAGACCTGATAGTGTCTCTTTTAATTTTAGTCATTCTACAAGATAGTCATTCTACACTCTTCAAAGCTTGAGGAGATTCCAGACTACTGCCCTCTCCCTTCTTGACAAGTAACTTATTTCCCTGTGGTTTTCTTTTTCTTTTTCTTTTTCTGTTTTTTCCTGGGCAGCAATTGAATATTTTCATCCCAGTATAACTTAACCATCTTTGTAACCACAGTATAGCATGGAATAGAAAAGGCATTAGTTTATTAATGCAATGTTTTTTAAAATTGTTTTAAGTTTATATATTTATTTTGAGAGAGAGAGTGGGCAGGAGGGGGCAGGGAGAGAGGGAAAGAGAGAGAGTCCCAAGCAGGCTCCACGCTGTCGGCACAGAGCCTGATGTGGGGCTTGAAGTCACAAACCGTGAGGTTGTGACCTGAGCTGAAACCAAGAGTGGGACACTTAACTGACTAAGCCACCCAGGTGCCCCAATGCAATGTTTGATAAGTGAAGAAATGAATCACTAATTGGATGGGCTTAACAGAAAACAAAACAAAAGAATGCCGTTATGCTATTGAGTTATACCAAGGGGCCACCAGAATTTTCTCCAGGAACAAGTCCTAGTCTTTTTGTCTGACAGAATTCTGTTAGATCAAATATGAGGAGTAAGATCACTGGTTATGGCATCAGAAACATGGGTGAAAGTCACAGAAACATGCTATTACATGTGCCAGCAAATACAGTATAAGCTTTGCATATGTTATCATATATAATTTTCCCAGTAACACTCTGTGTTGGAATTATTTTCCTCAGTTTACCCAGGCGACCAAAGAGTTTTAGGGACCTAACAAAATATCACTCGGGTGCCATGAAATAGAACCAAGATTTGAGCATTGGTTTGACTAACTACATGAGAAACAATGTTTTTCATGATGTAAATGTGGTCATTTCAAGTGAAAAAAAAAAGAGAGAGAGAGTAAAAGAAAAAGAAACTTTATTATTATGTTGCTTATGGAGATGCAGTCATTACACAGTGGACATGTGATCAGGCACTCTGGATGGCTATATATTAAATCAACTTCATGGGGCTTTAGATCATTTGAGGGCCGTTGTAGCTCTTACCATTAAATTGCTTTGCACTGTAAGTGGAGAAGCTATCACTTTAATTCTGTTAAAAAGGCTATCATAACCGTGGATTGATGATATATCATTAAAGTATACACGGTTATTTCAGTTATTTATTGCTGTGCCAAATCACCCCAAACCTTCATGGTTTAACATAACAACCAATTATTTGCTCATGGCGCTATGATCCGGGCTGGGCTCAGCTGGGCGTCTTGTCTCTGCTCCATACGGTTGTCGGCTGGACTGGCTCACGGGTCTACAGTCAGCTGGAGGCTCTTGTCGACCTGAAGGATCTGAGGCAGTCTCTGTCACAGTTCTGGCACCTCCGCTGGAGTGACTAGGACAGCTAAGGCTTGCTTGGATTTCTTTCTTCCCTGGCGGTCTTTTACCCTTCGGCACCCCTACGCGTATGGCCCATCACACTTCAGGGGTCTATGTGAGATTTCCTCATAAGGCATTTCAAGGCAAAAGAATGTAAAAGTGGAAGCTGGAAGACTGATGACGGTCTATGCTCGGAATTTGCCAGCATCACTTCCGCACCTTCTCAATGGGATGTTGGCATTATCACGTGCCACACACTGAAAACCGTTGTGAGAGTCCACATTCTTATTTAGGGCAATCAGCACATCATTTGCAACTTAACTGGAAGTAGGTCTTCCAGCAGAGAAAGGGTCTCATCTTCATATGCTGTGTCATGCCACGAGAACGGGTTTACGTAGAGCGGAAAGATTGCAACTCCACCTGTCTTGTAATGATCCATCCCCACAGGCACCATATGCAAAGCAGTGACCGCATCTCTTCCTGCAGTGTAATTATAACAGGTTTATCAGCAATGCAACGATACCAATTTCCACCCGAAATACAACTGATATCATCATTACGGGCGACATAACCAGCATATCTCTACCATAACTATAATTAACACATTGTCTTTTGCGCACTAAAGATTGCACTTCTCAGAGAAATACAGTAAGGTTCTATCTGTAGTGCAACAGTCCCATCTATTTGTGCAAGTTAATTATTTTCCACTTGCCAAGCCGTAGTGATAGGTATTCCTGGAGGGCAGTGATTGCATCTCTGCTCTCAGGGTAATGATCACATATGCAATGAGAGATAACAAAACTGTCTTGGGGAAATGATCAGATTCCTTTGCACAAGGTAATGATAACATATCCACTTTAAAGATAACAGGCCTCTTGTCAATGTTCCAGTGCCAACTTCCCCCGCAGAGAGAATAGATGGCAGATATTAATGCAGGAGGGGTTCGTATCTACCTGGTACACAATGGTGGGTCTTACAGGAAGCAGAAGTCCTCCTGAGAGGTAGTGTGACAGGAGCAACAGTGCAAGAGACAGAAAGATTGAGTTTAAATGATGCCACACCACAGTCTTTGTGGCTTTGGGTAACTGACTTGGCCTCTCTGAACTTGACTGAAAAACAAGATAATAACAGCTTGTATTTGGCAAAAAGATGGGTATGTATGTAACATTTCTCAACATAGAGCCTGGCTCTTAAGAGATATTCATTAATTTCATTCTCTCTCCCTTTGACCTCTGGACCATATCATTGTCCTGATTTCCCCAGGATCTGAATCTCATTATGGCGTCTCCCAACTCAAACCTCAACTGACATTGGCATCTTCTTATTCTTAAGCTTCTCCTCCTAACTTCCTTTTTGGTTTTTTTTTTTCTTTTCTGTCTGTAAATGTTCCTGTGCATCCTGTAACTTAAAATGTTGCTTTCTAACTGGAATTTAGTACTTCCCATTGGAAATGTATTTTTTAGTTTCCAAAATTGTTCAGCTTTTTCTTGTTTGGTGAATATTACCACCATCTATCTACACATTCAAGGTAGAAACCTGGACATCAGTTCACTTCTCACCATGATTTACTCTATTTCTAATCAGGCACCATGTACTGCTGATTCTACCCCCTGAACACTCACCACCATGTTGGCTTTGGTCTTCCGCCATTGCTGCTATCTTGTCTTCGATATTATTCCTCAAAAGGGGAATTTATCTGGGGTTGTGGAAAGATTTCCTAAGGATAAAGAAATAGAGTAACAGATTTGAGCATATGAAAGCACTAAAATGTAATTAAATTATTTTCAAAAGTGGAAAATGTTTAAATGGACAAACAATATTTGTTATGTATTTTTCAGATAAAGTATTAATGTTCTTGGTAAGGAAGGACTTTTGCCAATTGACTATAAAACTGTGAATGCTTCAATAGAAAGACAAAGATATGATAGCAGACGATTAAAGAAGATATTCCAATAAATAATATTGTAAAACAATTTTAATACCTCTCATAATTTAAATAAGTTCATATTTAAAACAGCATTATTAGTTTTAACCCATAATATTTTCAAAGATGAAAATGTACAAAATTTTAAATTAATTTTTTAATGTTTATTATTTATTTTTTGAGAGAGAGAGAGAAAGAGAGAGAGAGAGGGAGGGAGAGGGAGAGAGGGAGAGGGAGAGAGAGCTGAGCTGTCAGCACAGAGCTGGATGCAAGGCTTGAACTCATGAATGGTGAGATCATGACCTGAGCCAAAGTCTGACGCTTAACTGACTGAGCCACCCAGGTGCCCCGAAAATGTACAAAATTTTAGAAAAAAAAAGACAGCTATCCAGTATATCTTTACAACTTAATTTATATAAGTAACTTAAATAAGTTCCTCTCTCTCTAGAAAGATACATAGATAAATAGATATGGATACAGATCTAGACATAAAGACAATAGGGCTTGATGGGTAGGAAGGAAAGTTTCAGAAACCTTAAAGGAAAATAAACTACTAAAAATTCTCTACTGAAGTATTAACAAGAAAATTGTAAGACATTATCATAACTCAAAAATGCAGAAAGTTATAACCCTTAAATGTTGGGGAAAGAAGTAATTAAGGAATCAGGCTTACAGAATTAGATACATGATGGTATTTTTAAAGGTAAACTAATAAACTAAGCAAGGATAGTAGAAATTTAAAAAATTAGTAAAATCCATATTGGGTTCATAAAATAGTATAATTGATGCTGTAGGGATGTTGAATCAGTAGTACAGAGGATATTTTGAGAAAACATCTGAAAATAAAAAGGGAACAATAAGATAAAAATTGCAAGAGGGAAAATTATAGAGTGGACAAAGAATGGAGAACCACAATAGAAATAAGTTCTCTTTAGGAAAGAGACTGAAAAAGATCAGGAAAATGAAAAAAAAAGAGACAACAATCATTTTTGTAATAAAAGAAAATTCTGTAATGGGGAGGAAACTACATTTGAAAATTGAAGAGTTTTACTGAAAACCAGGTAAAAATCTAGAATGAAAGACATAGGTACATTCCTGGCCCTTTTTTTTTTTTTTGACCATAAGAATTTTTAAATGCTAAAATCATTTGGATAAAAATAATTAAAACAATCAGATTTTAAGCAATATAAATATAAATATGTTAATAACTAGGAATGAACAAAAATCCACCAAATGCAAGACTTTATATCTAAAACACGAAATGTTAGAAGAAAAAGTGGCCATGCCTATAGAGTTTTGATGGGATAGGCTGTGTACTTGTGTGTGTGTGTGTGTGTGTGTGTGTGTGCGTGCGTGCTGTTTTATAAATATGTAGCCAAGCTGTTGCACTAAAGGAAAAACATGTTCTTTGCGAAATACAGAAATATAGAATATTATGCCCTATATTGCTGCCTCTTGGGTATGGAGAAAACACGGAGGAGGGAAAAATAAAGAAATCTTGACAATGTGCTTCTGTTGGTTGACACAAGAGACAAAATTTCACATCATGTAATGGTGAATAATAATAAAAAAAATCTCAATAAAGCACCAAAAACAGTTTCCAAAAAAAATCCAGACCTACCTGCTTTCTGTCTGTTTAAAATAAACATATTTCAGCATTTTGGAAGGAAGATACATAATGTAAAATTAATTTTGTAATAACACAAATCTGGTTCTAAACCTTTAATTTTCTTTTTTTTAAAGTTTTTCTTTAAATGCCGGTTAGTTAACATACAACAGAATATTAGTTTCGGGTGTACGATATAGTAATTCAGCACTTCCATACATACATCACCCACTGCTCACCAAAGCAAGTGTACTCCTTAATTCCCATCACCTAGTTAACCCATTTAATTATATTTTTAATTACAACCCATAACCCCTCTGGTTAGTAACCATCACATTGTTCTCTAGTTAAGAGTCTGTTTCTTGGTTTGTCTCTCTCTCTCTCTCTCCTTTTAAATAAACAAACAAACAAACAAACAAACAAACTTTTAATATTCCAAACCTAGAAGTGTCTGTGTGTGTGTGTGTGTGTGTGTGTGTGTGTGAAGAAAGAAAACTAAAAGTGAACTGTTGACTTTGTATCAGCAGTGCACCAATAGGTACTACTTCTGCTAAAATGGCATTTAAGGTAAGAGAGGTTAAATGATCATATTGGAATGTCTAAGACAGCTTTTAACTAGTATCAAAAGCAAGACAATATTGGGAAAGTATATGGTTTTTAAAGAACAAGAAAAAAATAGAAAAATCAAGCTAGAGGGATTATGCATATGAGTGTGAACCTGATGGTGTATATACGTACACGTATGTGTTGTAACAAAGCATTTCACAAGGCAAAAACTCAGACAAACTATATTGCTATCATCATGATAATTCTCCAGAAGATCTTAACAACGACAACCAGAAAATATGGGAGAAGAGGAGAAGAACAGCATTGTCATTTGAGAGAAACAATATCACCTACTTAGGAAGCCCTACTATTCTTTTTTTAAATGTTTATTTCTCAGACAGCGAAAGACAGAGCATGAGTGGGGGAGGGGCAGAGAGAGAGAGGGAGACACAGAATCAGAAGCAGGCTCCAGGCTCCGAGCTGTCAGCACAGAGCCCGGTGCGGGGTTCGAACTCACGGACCGCGAGATCATGCCCGGAGCCGAAGTCGGATGTTCAACTGACTGAGCCACTGAGGCGCCCCCAGAAGCCCTACTATTCTGAGATGCTTGTCGCCCCTAGGACTTCATTTCTGTTCCTTCTGCTGAATAGAAAGCTCACCCTTTCATGCTTCCTAGTGAACTGCTGGTCTTCTAAACATGCACCTTGCCTTTATAAAAGGCCTTGTTTCACCACAAGTCCTCCCCCAAGTACACACAGTCCTTCTGGAAGTCTTCGCAAGCTGCTGGGAGGCACCTGTGTCACTCAGTGCGTTTCAGGCTTGCATCCCTTTGACTATAGGCCCCTTGAAGAGTGGAAGCTACCGTCTACCCCTCTGTAATCCCAGCTCCTGTGAAACGCCTGGTGCCTTTTTAGCCTTTGTAATTTGGAGGAGAATAAATGAGTAAGTGAATGCATTCATGAATAACTTCAATGTTTCTAATACCGTCAGGTTCCTAATCAGCTTGAAAATTTTGCTAAGCAAATTCCTTAAGCACGTACTCCACTCAGAATAAGCCCTGTTCCAAACCATTATCCCTCTTATGAGAGTTCAGTGTTTTTTCTACCCACTGAAACAGCCCTCTCAAAAGTCACCATGAATATCAGACACATGCTCCCAATCTTTGGAAGGTTATTTGGTGGCAAGAGTTGAAGCAGGAGGCTAAACAGTATGTTCCCGTGTGTGTGTGTGTGTGTGTGTGTGTGTGTGTGTGTGCGCGCGCGCGCGCATGTGTGTGTTTGCCCGTGCACATGCATGTATGTATCTGTCCCTTTTGAAGGGAGGACGGCAGAAAGAAGAAGCAGAGGTAAAAAGGACATAACAGGCAGAAGGGAGAGCATTTGCAAATCGGGGGAGTCAGGGAAGTTCCTGCAGAGAATGTGAAGGGTCCTATGCAGAGGGACCAGCCTACAGCTTGGATGGAGACTAGGGTCCTACGACCAGAAAAAGGTTTGATGGGAGAAAGGAGTGCCCATTCATCTCCCACTCTGAGGACTGGAGTGAGGATTTAACAAGGCCATGGGTATGTAAAAAGCTCTCACAATACCTGTATAATTGAAATGTTCACCTAGCACCCAGGTCTTGGTTTCTAAATGTTGTTCTCCAATAAAAGGAACCAGAACCCCCTGGAGAGGTGGCTGATTATAGGACTGGCGAGAGGAAAGCAGAAGATAAGCCTGGAGCGTCATGTGGTGCCAGAAAGTAAGAAAGTGCCTAAAGAACAAAAGGACAGAATTCTATGAAAGAGATGCAGGGGACAACCTGAAAGACCTCCTGATAGCCAGCGCTGGAACATTCTGCGCAACAAAATAAATGATGATAGTATGGAATAATGACCCTCAAAATAAAGTAAAAAAAAAAAAAAAAAGAAAGAAAACCCATGAATTTGTATAGATATAAATCAATGGTTGAACAGTTAATGAAATGGAAAAGGAACAAATTTTCCTTACAAAAGAATTCTAATTAATAAATGTGGGAGGATGAGGGAAATAAAAATCACCATTGGAACACCACAGTAATAATTGCTTTAGGCACAATCCATTGGCAAATGCTAAAATCAGCATGCATAACTTTAAGGAAGAACAGGATATTTGCATTGCCTCAGAATATCTCCCCCCAGCTTTGCTAATTCCTGTGGTGGCTTTAACGCATGACCACAAATTCTTCGATACCCTCCCTTCCAATAAGTGGAGCTCAATTCCTCTCCCCTTGAGTGTGGCTGGACTGAGCGATGAGAAGTAAGTATATTACCTTTGGGATATTCTCCCCAAATATCAATAACCTCAGTCCATTCATGAGAAAACATCACCCAAATTCAAACTGAGGAACAGTGTACAAAATAGCAAACCAGCACTCTTTGAAGGCATCAAGGTCACGAAAGACCAGGAAAGACAGAAACTCTCATAGATCAGAGGTGACTATGGAGACACGCGGGCTAAATGCAACATGGTGACCTGGACTGGATTCAAGAATAGAAAAACAAAAAAGAGAGGAATCCAAAGAAAGCCTGTATTTTAGTTAATAGTATATGTGAGTGTTAGTTTCTTATTTTGGGTGATGTACGATGGTTACGTAAGCTATTGCTATTAGAGTTAGATGAAGATTATTTGGGAACGCTGCACTATCTTTGCAACTCTTCTGTACATCTAAAATTACGACAGAAACAAGTTTAAAATGTACATGTGTGTGTATTTACACGTGCTTGAACCTCCCAGACCTCCTGCCATCCCACCCAATGCCAGAGAGAAGGCAACCCTTGGTCAAATTAATAGACTTCTTAGTCTCCTTTCCTGAAGAGTCTAGAAGGATCAGGAAAAGAGTAAGTTTTGTGACCTGCCTCTTTATAACTTTTCTCATTGTGCTCCTTATTATAAGTATGTATATGTATGTATTTTCCTTGTCTTTCATTTTATTTAGGCGCTTCCTAGAGTTCAACTGTCGCTCAGGGCATCAAACTCATTTTCTCTCCAGCACTGATTGCAGAGCTGCATGCATAATGAACCCCTTTATTGCTCTTGTTATTAGGTGTTGGGGACGTGGATGGGAGGAGGGCCACCATCCACAGGCAAGGGCTTTTCCTAACACGGCCAGCCCTCCCTCATCCACTGAGACCAACTCAACAACAACAACAACAAAAAGCACGTGTGGAAAGAGATGCAAACCAAAGGATCCTTGAATGGAGAAATGTCAGAGGTCTGGACTGACTTTGAGGCACTGACTTTTGTGATTTACTTAATGCCAAACAAAGTCATTGTTAATTGGCACTTGAAGAAAGAACTGCATATATTGAGAACCAGCACCGTGGCAGGTACTGTCCTCAGTGGTTTACGAACGCTCTTTCATTGAGCACTCACAACAAATGTGTAAAGAGGATGTAGTCATCCTCGGCTTCCAGATGGGAACCTGAGAGGTGGTAAATGATCTTCCTAAAGTTTCCCAGAGTTGTTAGCAAGCGGCAGAGCCTGGGTTCGAATCCAGCAATAGCCTATGTCAGACCCTGTGCCCTCTCCGCAAAACTACCTGGCTTCCCACGCGGTCCGGACATTCCCAGGATACACTTCCATACCTTCCTAGGTACCAGAAGCAGGAAACATGTTTCCTGTGTGGTCAAAGGCAGCAGGGGTTCCTAAATTTTAACGTGCATGCAAATCACCTGAGGCCTGGCTGAAACGAGGATCCTGAGGCAGTAGGTCTAGAGTAGGTCCTCAGAACCCTCATCTTGAACAAGCTACCAGGTGATGCTGGCACTGCCAGTCCTTGGATGACACTTTGAGTAGCAAGTGTGAAGGGCAAGACTGGAATCCATTATTATGGAGTCACATCTCAGACTTAAAATAGAAACGTGGACGTATTTTGCACTCCTACATCTACCTTTGTCAGAGATATGTATCATAGGTTTTGTTTTGTTTTGTTTTGTTTTGTTTCGTTTTGTTTCGTTTTCCAGTCTGAAGCTTTGCCTTTTCATGGTGCATTGATGGCATTTTTTTTTTTTTTTTTTGAAAAGAAGTCTTTCATTTTGGGGAAATCTAGTTTCTTTTCTTTTGTGGTTAGTGCGTATCATTTTCTAAGAGATGTTTGCCAAATTTAAGTGCTTAAATATTTTCTCTATATTTTCTTCTAGAACTTTTGTTGCTTTATTTATTTATTTTTTAATTTTTAATATTTATTTTTGAGAGAGAGATCGACAGAGTGCGAGTGGGGGAGGAACAGAGAGAGAGAGGGAGACACAGAATCCGAAGCAGGCTCCAGGCTCTGAGTTGTCAGCACCGAGCCCGACGCGGGGCTCAAACTCAACAAACCATGAGAGCATGACCTGAGCCGAAGTCGGCCGCTTAACCGACTGAGCCACCTAGGCGCCCCGAACTTTTGTTGTTTTAGATTCTACATAGATCTATAATCCCTTTTGTATGAGTATTTATGTATATAGTGAGAGAAGGTTTGAAATTTTTTCTATGCCGATTTTATTTCAGTGCTATTTCTTCAATGACCATCACTTCCCCATTAAATCACCTTGGTATCTTTGCCAAAAATCAATTGACCACAGATGGGTGGGTGTTATTTTTAGACTCTTTATTGATCAGTATATCTATACTTATACCAATGCCACCTGTATTATAACTTTATAGTAAATCTTGAAATCAAGTAGCATGAAGCAGCTCTCTAACTTGTTTGTTCTTTTATAAAATCGCTTTAGGCCATTCTTTGAATTTCCGTATAAATTTTAAAATAAACTTAAGGCATACAGAGATTTTGAATTGGATTTTGTTAACTCTGTCGATCAGTTTGAGGAAAATTAACATTGTAAAAAATATTAACCTTGAAATCCATAAGAATTTTATATGTTATATAGTATTTCTCTATTTGTTTAGTGGTTTCCAGTACGGAAGGCTTGCATATGTTTTGTTAATTTTTCCGTAAGCGTTAAACATTTTTTAACGCTTTTGTGAATACTGTTGTTTTGATTTACTACCATTTGTTCTCAGCCACCGTATTTCCACAGTTCAGCAAAAGCACGTGTACATCATCCGCTTCCATTAAATGTACCGAGTTGGATGAATGGATGGAAGGATGGCTGGCTGGAGGAGTCAATAGATGCCGACAAGGTTCTTCATGGCCAGTGTCTAGTATCATATCTAATATAATATGGACAATCAAATGTTTGTGCTAACTCCATTGTATTCAGAGAAAGGAAGCATTGATAGCTCATGGAAACAAGACTGCAGAGTCTTTTGCCCGACCGGGCTGATGTAGGTTAGAATGGGGCCCTATATATGAATCTCGATGTCCTTGTCGCTCATCATGGCCAGGCATAGGTCTTTATTCAGTAAGTGCTTGCAGTAATGGCAATGAGCTAAACTCAGACTTCTCATAGATGTGCCTTCAGTTAAACGCTGATTTCCTAAAGCTTTCCTTTGGCCGTATCATGTCTTTTGCTTCTGGTTTTCTCATGTGTGCAAAAATTAAAATGTTTGAGAGTCACCTCTTGTCGAGGACCAGCCTATAAGCCAAGGCTTTCTGTCTTACTTATCACTATATTCCCAATATTTGGACAATAAACATTAGTTAACTGAATTAATAAATGAATGGTCAAGGAAAGAGTAAATTAATGAAGATTCCTTATTTTAGTAACAGGAGATGAAAGTTTATCTGAAAAATAAGTAAGAATCCATAAATCAATAAGGGCCTGTAGTCAAAGTACCTAAAAAAAAAAATCAAGAAATAAAAAAGTATATAAGCTTGCAAAAAAGAAAAAAAGAAAAAGAGTGTGATTATGGATTCAGTCTCAAGGGAGCTTTGGCTATTCAGCATTGAAGACTCTATTTACTTTAAAGTATAACCTGTATAATAGAACACGATCATTTCCCTTATTTGTAATAATATATATCAATGGCTGTTGATGTTGGCAAGAGTGCTGTTGTAAGTACCTTGCATCTAAGGTGATACATACCCGTGGTAGGTGATCAGTACATCTATTTCCCTTTCCTCTCTTCCAGACAATCTTTATTGCTCCCAGGACGTGCATGTCTATTTTCTGTCATTGCCGTGAGCATGGTAGGTGTTTAGTGAATGTATATGACATTCCTAACACTCTCTTACCTTCATAGACGCACTGCTTATGACTTTGATTTCTCAAGTTTGTACCCCATTTCCCCTACTCTTTAATGGATGTTCTTTAATGAAAGATGCTGTCATTGCCCAGATTTTTTTCCTTTTTCATCAACCACATTTATGTTCAAGTCAGGTTATAGGATGAATAATGTCTCGTAGTTACTCCAGTGATCTGAAAATTACCGACCCCACCCACTGCCACTTTTGTCATCTCCACACATGAAAGCATCAAAGGATGCTTCCCCCTCCGGGGTCTGACCTTGAAAACACAACCCACAGTTTTTTTGTCATCTCCCAAAGCCTTCCCTGCTGTGAACAGCCCATCAGAGTCCCCCAGACAGCTGTTAGAGCTCAGAATCAATTTACTTTGGGGTGAGGACTTGAGGGACACAGATGGGTGAATTACAGGTGTTCAGCTTAGTGGCAGACCCTACTTGGCACAGCTTAATATGGGTTCCAACCTGTTTCAGCTGCAGGGCAGCAAAGCTGTCACTCTTTGCCCTGGAGAGGCTGGTGGGTTTTGGCTGGGTGCCATATGCAATCCCAGTTACAAGGTCAATTGCATGTTTTTGGTTTTTGGAAGCTGTTACAACTTGAGCTAGTCACTGACTATACCTTTAGCCTGGGTCAGGTTTCACTCTCTAGATTTTACCTGAGACCTTAAAGGGACTGTTGGTCCCACTCAGCTGCTGCGTATTGCTATAGCTCCCACTTCGTGTTTATGTCACCTACGCTTGCTCGCCTTGTTGCTCTTTCTTTTTCTACCTATTTCTCATTTCTCATTTTTGCATTGCATAATGCCCTTCAGTTCCTCCTTGCCATGAGTTCTGAGACTTACAAGCATGCCCTGGGTTCATATTTATAAACTGATAAAACCTCTGAAGATGAGGGACTCAGTTTTATGGAAACCAATGACAGCACAAGTCAATCCAGGGAGGGAGAGAGAGAGGTGGAGTTTCCAATAGGTTGAACACTTTTCTAAATCAACATCTACAAAGAAGTGGCCAGTGGCAATGATAAAATAAAATGCCCCGACATCTTAGCCATTCTAGACCTGAGTGGATCTCCTTAGCATGCAGAGACTGGGCTCTAGGTATAGTATTCTGAAAACCAGAATTGCCTTGGGAATGGAGAAACCATTTCCAAGGCAATGAGGATCCGGGCCCTGGAACATGATTCACTACACTAGATTCGCATGCATTTATGGTTTGAAATCATGCCAGGCATGCCCTGTCCAGACCATAGCATGACCTCTGCAAAATCATATCTATCATTGGAAAGGCCTGGCTTTCCGTAACTCCTTCTGATATGCTGCCAAAAACTCAAACAGCTATTCCGAGTACACTTTAATTGGTACTTTATATTCAACACATAGGAAAACTCACCATAAACAAAATCTGTTCTTTCCTGAACTCTCTGAAGTTAAAGTATCTGGATCATGTGTTAACTATACAATATTTATAGAGTTCAGCATGTGGGTGAAGTTAGCCCAGGCCCATTTCTTCTCCTTACAGACTTATATACTAAGGAATGCTTATTATATGTGATGACTTTGTAAATAGCTTTGAAATCCCCACCCCTATGAAATTCTTGCAATAGTAAAGAATGGAAGGAATAATAGTCAATTCAGCTGATTTTTTTTATTATTCTTTGAGAAATCAATACTAATGTAGTTGGCATTTATGTAATCAACCTTCTTCCAAGAGTCTCAAAACATATAAAAACTCTGCTGGTTAGTTACATTAAAGTAATCACTTGCCCTGAAACCATTAACCAGGTCACATATGGAACTGGTTGTAAGAGTCAAATACAAAGACTTACAATCTCTACTAGTGGTTTATGCCAATCTGTTACTGCGTCCCATTCACCTACACCCATGCGTGTAGGTGAGGACTATTAAGGATTTGGGGATGAAGAGAGGAATCTAAGATGTATGTATTCAATCAACCAAATCAGTGAACATATCCATTGTGCTAGAGACTGTGGTGTGCCTAGGGGACACGGGTGGTATTTGAGTTTTGCTGTCTAGAAATTTGGTCTCTAGTGAATAACACAATAACAATCGACACATATGAGTACATAAATAACATACTCTGTTCTCTAAGAATAAGCCTCTTATGTGGTTAATTCACTCAGTCTTCACATCTACTCCGTGAAGTAGGGTCTCATACTACATCTAATAATAGACACCCTCTACCCAGACGTTAAAATGCTTATATTGAATTTTAGTTGCTTTAAGTGATTTTTCAAGATACAAATATTTTCAGAGAGACTTCCAGTGCCCGTTTTACTCCTTCTTGATCTTGATTTCTACTCTCTGGCTGAGAAGGCAGTCTCACTTCCACAGTCGATGAGTATCTTTCCTATCTTTTTTCTTTCCAAAATAAATATGCTCTGTATATCTACATATATATATTAGCGATGTGTCATATTGTTTTGCATGTTTGCAAAATTTATGCCAATGGTATAATTTTCTTTCATCTTGGCTTATCCACAATATTGCCCTTTTGAAATTTATGAATATTGAATCATATAGAAATTGTACATTAATTATAACAGTTGCATAGTTTTTTATTGCATTAATACACACAATTGGCCAATCCATTCCACTGTTCCTGGGTATTTGCATTGTTTTCAGTTCTGTATTACAGTAATGCGTCAATGAACACATCTTTATGTGAATTTTCTATGTCATATCCCTACAAGTAAGTTTGCTGATTCACTGGATAGGTGCATCCTCAACTTTCCTAGATATTGCCAAATAGTTCCCCCAAATTGTCATACTAATTACACTCCAAATGCCAATGTATGAATGTTCCAGGTCTCCTATAACTTCATGGCACTTAGTGGTGCTAGAAATTTGTCAGTTTGAAGGATGTAAAAATAACTTTTATTGATTTAGAATAGTGTCAGTTGTTTCTACCTGATATTGGCTGATCAATACACACACACACACACATATTCTTTCTCATGCTATCTTTTTTCTGTTTTTATTTTATATAAAGGAAGGTTATACTATTTGTTAGAGAACTTTACTTGTTATTCTCTGGAACAGCTTTAGAAAACAACATTTCTTCCTTAAAAATTAAATTTTTTTACATGTTTATTTTTGAGAGGGAGAGAGACAGGGTGTGAGCAGGGGAGGGGTAGAGAGACAGGGAGACACAGAATCGAAAGCTCTGAGCTGTCAGCACAAAGCCTGATGCAAGGCTCAAACCCACAAACCGCGAGATCATTACCTGAGCCAAAGTCAGACGCTCAACTGATTAAGCCACCCAGGCACCCCTCTTCCTTAAAATTTTAGTTAGTCACGTATAAAACTGTTTTGGGGGGCGCCTGGGTGGCGCAGTCGGTTAAGCGTCCGACTTCAGCCAGGTCACGATCTCGCGGTCCGTGAGTTCGAGCCCCGCGTCAGGCTCTGGGCTGATGGCTCAGAGCCTGGAGCCTGTTTCCGATTCTGTGTCTCCCTCTCTCTCTGCCCCTCCCCCGTTCATGCTCTGTCTCTCTCTGTCCCAAAAATAAATAAACGTTGAAAAAAAAAATTAAAAAAAAAATAAAACTGGTAGGGTAAACAAAATTAATTAATTATTGATAAGTCATAGCTTATATTTCTTTTTAAGTTAATGCTCACGTAAAGTAGTATAAAATTTTCTTACTGTCAGTGTATTGTATTTCTGTGGTTATGTCATATTTCAAATAGAATTTCAAGTATTTTGTATTTGTGCAAATTCCTTATGTTTCTTTATTTGTGCTTTCTGTCTGTCTGTCTTTCTTTTTACTTGCATAGTCTTCCACTCGTCTGTTTTATTAGCAATTCTGAAGAATGAGCTTTGGTTTTGGTACTTCTTTCCCTCGTCTGTTACTTCTCATTTCCTAATTTTCCGCTTTTCTATTATTACTGGCGTCTGTACCGTTCGGGGGAGGATTTAGTCTCCATTCTTTCCAACTTTTTAAATTCAATGCTAAAGGTTATTAATATGTCATTTTTCTTATGTTAAAAAATATGCATCACAGTTATGAATTTTCCTCCGAGTACCAGTTTGTCTTCATCTTACAAATTTTGATGTGCTGTACTCTGGGTATCTTACTAGTACTTTTATGAAGCAGACTCCCAAACCATATCGGACAAAACCTTTTCTCGGGTATTTATTACAGTCTTTGGACAGAGCCTTATCTCATTTTCATTTCATACACATGTGACAACATTTCCAAATTACATTGGATATAAAACTTTTGGAATTTGATGGCATTTCCTATGTAACTGAGTCAGATAAAAAATCCCCAGTAAAAATGCCCCGCCATATAGAAGGGTACCATATATAATTACAAAACTTTCTTAGGCAACCAATAGGCTGTAACAAATTAGAGAAACCTTACTAAAATAACTTAGCTAATAGGAAATGTCTGCAGAGAAAATAGAGGTAAAACATTTCTATGATGTATAAAAGTGGAAAGGATCTTATGGATCACATAGATCATGTTTGATTTTACATAGGCAGATTGAGTCTCAGAGAGATTGAAAGAATTTCTCAATTTCACAAAATAATTGTTTGGAGATTCAGGCCTAAACACTCTCTGTGTAGTTGTTGCCTTATTGTGATTGTTAATTTTACACCATATTTCCTCCTGCCTTCTGTTCTAAGAAATGAGGATCAACAGGTTTGTACATCTATTGAAAATTCTTTAATGTTACTGTATGACTCCTTCTTTATGGATGGTTTAGTTAGCCACAAAGCCCATTGATAGAACTACAGAAAGAAGGCATGGGCATTGACTCCACTTGCTGGAAAAGCACACATACGACAACTTTACTAATTCACTTCCTGCTGACCCCTGCAATGTCTTCTACGTTTTCTACACCTCAAGTCCCCTTCCCTCGATTCTCTTCCATTATATTCATTGCTTTTCTTTCTCATTCATGAGGCTTAACTTTAAACGTCACCTTGGGGAGGGTTTTCCTGACAAGATCATCTAAAGGAGGCTCCACACCTACTCTCCATTATTCTCTCCCTTAATCTTGCAAACGTTGTACTCCTTCCTCATAACACCCTATGTGGAATTATTTTATTGATTAACTAGTTTATGTATTTGTCTCTATTTCCCATTTAAATGTATATTTCATGTTAGGTCCAGTGCATGTCACAGTTCTGGTCATTGTAGGTTCTCAGCGGAAGCTAGAGGCTTGTTTAAATAAATATAAAAATCTTCAATAGGCGTTTAATGAGTAGAGGTGGTATTGGTGGAATATTTGGCAAAAAATGAGGTGTTATATTTAGGTGACATCCCTAAACTAAATTAGGGAAACATATGAGAGTTCTGGTAATGATCATTATACCTCCAGGACAAAGACTTTTAAAATAATGATGGATAATTTCATTTCCAGTAATTATGGACTAAGTTATTTGGACAAGTTTCTTTTTTTTTAACCCTCAGGAAAAATAAAATAGCTGAGTGAAATATAAATACTATCTTTGAAAAGCATCAAAGAGCTAACAAGATAGTGACTAATTACTTGGTAGAGAGCTGTAAGATTTTGGGAATCCAGGGATGGAGTCTACCAGTAGAGGCTACTTTTGCCCTCATCATATTCAGATCCAGGGAGGTAACAGACAGGTTGGGCTGTCAGCTGAAGAGATAAAAGTCTGATTGCAGATTCTATCAAGAGGCAAGATTTGGTGAGCTTCCTACCACTCTGGGCTGAAACTCTGAGGGCTCTAGCTTGAGAGTAAAGGTGACAGTTTTGTATCATTTTACTCTCCAGAAAATCTCAGCATTAAACTAGACTAAAATGGTCAAAAATAGTACGCCCCAGATTCTGGCAAAAGTAGATGAAAATCTCCAATTCAGGAAGACAACTTTAATCATGTCTCAAATTATTAATAAAAGTCCACTTTCAAAAACAATGCCTAGCACACAATCAGAGATAATTAGACACACAAAGAATGAAATGCCATAAGAGAAAGAAACAGTAAAAATAATTCAGCTTAGAAACAGACACCATGGAGTCCAAATAATAGAATTACTGGACAACTAGATAGACTATATGCAACATTTCTGCTTACTATGCTCAGTGAGATAAAAGTCAAGCTTCAAAATGTTAGCAGAAAACTAGAAACCATAAAAACTGATACCATAGATTAAAAAAAACCCAATACGCATGCTAGAACTAAAAACGAAAAAAAAAAAAAACTTAATAAATAAGTTTAACAGCAGCTTAGACAGAGTTGAAGAGAGAATCATTAAACAAGAAGATAGGTCAGAAGTCTGCAAAATGAGGCATAGAAAGAAAACAAAAGGTATAAAATATAGAATAACAGACAATCGATACAGAGTGGTGGTGTCCATCAGAAACCTCTTCAATGATAAATTCTTCTATATTTGTCCAATACGGTACCACTAGACACACGAGGCTCTGGAGTACTTGAAATGTGGCTCTTGAGACTGAAGAACTGACTTTTAAATTGTATGCAATTTTAGTTAAACTTAAATTTATAGAACCACTTAGGCTAGAGACTAATGTAATGAACAGTGCTGAAATAGAGGACGCATATAGAAAGTTTAAAATAATATCACTTCTTGGCCTTTTGGCTAAGATCAAGTGTAGAAAGTTTAAAATATGTGTAGTAGGAGTACCAGAAGCAAAAGAGAGAGGAAATGAAGCAGAGGCAATATTTGAAGAGGTAATGGTTCAAAAGTTTTCAGAACTGATGAAAGACACTAATCCAAAAATTCAAGAAATTCATAAAATCTCAAGGAGGAATTAACAAAAATTATTTTAGGCATGTCTTAGTGATTTTGAAGTAAACCAAATGCAAAGAGAAAAAAAAAATAAGAGAATGCAGAGGAAAAAAAAGATTCCCTTCAAACAAAGAGCATTTAAACTGAGTTGACATCTCAACAGCTACAATGGAAGCCAGACAACAGTGAGATGATATATTCAATGTGCCGAAAGAAAATAACTATCCTATCCTAGAACTCCATACCCAGAGAAAGTGTCTTTCAAGAAGGTAAAATAAAGGCATTTAAGACCTAGAAAAACAAAGACAGTTTAGCACTAGCAGATGCTGCCAGTGGAAATTATAAAATGATCCCAGATGGGAGGTAAAACATGAAAGAAACAAGAACAAAGAAAATAATAAATACGTGGGTAAATTATAAGAAAAAATGTGATACGAAACACAAACAATAACTTATGGTGGGCTTTTTTTTCCTTTCTCTCTTTCTCTCTCAACAATTTAACATTGCACTTCACATTTTATGTTGAAATTATTTACCACTACTACTGGACTTCTCACTGTTTTGGGTCAGAGACCTTTATTAAAGTGTTTAATGAGGCTCTACAGCATTAATGTTTGTTGTGAGACAAACGGATGAATGAATGGAGCAAAGGAAGTTATTTCTTTATTCCCTGGTAATGTGGCAAGCATATTAAAAAGCAATGAACTTCACAGAGCGACTACTGAGTAGCCGAGTTTCAAAATCATCATGGGTGGCACTTGAACCTTTCCAAATACTATCATAGACTTGATGTTTCTGAAATATGAGTCTTAACAATAAAGTTTTCTGGAGTCAATTCCGGAGAGCCCGTTCCAGCTTTTGGCTTTAATCATGCTACCTCAACTCCCTAATCTTTATTTTCTTTATCTTTGACCCATTTTGCATCGTGGTTAGTGTGCATAAAACCACATTTGGATCCTTTTCATTAACTTCCCTGAAATGTTACGCACTCCTTGGCAGTGTACTCGGAGATACTTTCTTTGACTTCATTTTCATTGTTGTTTCCTTTCCAATGGTTTGGGTACTTCCTCAGGAATACAGTTAAGTCTACAAGTTGTATCCTGTTTCCTCCTCTCTCCCTTTGTCCTTTCCGTCTTCAGTCTTCAAGAACTTCTCAAATCGTGCCTCCTGTCCACATCTTAAGCTCAAGCTGTTTTGCTTCTGTTCTTTGCTGCCTTGACTGGAGACTTCACTGTCATAGTCCTTGAAATCTTCCCTCGTCTCCTCCTTTTGTTTTTCCCGTCTAATTTTAATACCTTTCCTGACAGATTATTTTGTAGACATACCCTTGTATCTGATTAAATGCCTTTAAAGTGTTTTCCAGTTTGCTCATTCCTGAATGAGAGGAAATTTGTCAAGATCTGGTAATTGTCAACCAACTGGGTGTATAATCCCCATTTGGAGGAAAATTTATTTCTGGGTGTTGTGGTAGATTAGCTCGTTGTTCAGTCCCTCACCCTCTTTCATGGGAAGCATATCCTTCCCTACCGCAGAGGGCAAGTTAATTGCCCACCTAGACCACTTTTCTTTCCTTTTTTTTTTTAAATTTTTTTTTTAACATTTATTTATTTTTGAGACAGAGACAGAGCATGAATGGGGGAGGGGCAGAGAGAGAGGGAGACACAGAATCGGAAGCAGGCTCCAGGCTCTGAGCCATCAGCCCAGAGCCCGATGCGGGGCTCGAACTCACGGACTGCGAGATCGTGACCTGAGCCGAAGTCGGACGCCTAACTGACTGAGCCACCCAGGCGCCCCAACCACTTTTCAATATATCTAATCAGCATTCAAATAATTGGGTATTGCTGTACAGGAAGTGGCTTCTTCCACTCCAGTGGATACTCTAAGAGAGAAATGTGTGACCAACCGCCATCTGTATTACGTATCATATTGCTGCCAGGAGTCTTCCTATCACTTCCTGCCAAAGCCGCGTACTTCTGCAGCACACCTCAGCAATGCGCCCTCATAGCTCCCCTTTTTCCCAGTTTTCCAATTGTTTCCAGGAAGTCAAAGTCTTCAGAAGTTGTGATAAAAAAATAAAAGTACTCTGCCTCAGAAAGTTAGGAGTCATAAAGTAGAGAGGAATTCCCTAATTTGCTTCTCGATTCAGACTTTTCTGGGTGAGTTTTCCATTTCCACTCGTAAGCCAAGGGTCCACCCCTGTTGAGGTTTCTCACCCCAAGCCCGTTGGAATTACAGACCCTTGAATTTCTCTTCTGTGAGTTTTGGTCCTGTTGTGAACCTGGCTGTTCTGCACATGCACCTGTGTTTCTTGTGATTGGACTAGGAGAACCGAGTCCAGAACTCCCAGCCAGATGCCATTTTAAATTCAGGATGGTGCCTCTACGTCTAACTAGTAAAATGTGCCTGTCTCCTAGAATATTCTGTATTTTAGACTCCTCCCTGGGTCGATGTTCCTTTTTTCCTTGTTATTGTAAATTGTTGAAGTCTGACTCTGTTTGTGAGTGTTCAGACTTTTAAAAATGAAATTTGGATTAAAGACAGGATTTTGGAATCCGTAGCCCTCTTGTGCTCCCAAAGATTCGGCCCAGGTTCCCAAGGGAGCATCTTTTCCAACACTTTCTTATGAAAAATTTCAACTATGCAGCAAAGTGGAAAGAATTGCACGGTGAACAGCCTTACGCCTACCGTCTATTGTGTCATTAACACTTTACTCACCTTATCATGTTATCTATCCCTCTATCCATCAATTAATTCATCCCAGTTTTGGATGCATTTCAAAGTAAATTGTAGACACTAATATATGCCCTCCTAAGTACCTCAGCATGTGTATTATTGGGAAGAGATCATTATTTGTTTACAATTCTTTTTCTTTTTTTATGTGAAATTTACATGTCATGGAACGTGTAAATCAAGTACGATGTACTTGCACTGAGTTTTGCAAATGCATACAAGGAAGTACCCTCTTGCCCCTTAACAAGGGCACATTTTTAGCATATAATAATCCGATCAAAATAGAATGGGGCAGTTTCCATCTGAAGGATCTGCAGAATAACTCAGTCCCCCCATTACCTTTGTGTGCCAGCAGAAAGGGAAATCTTCCTTGCAATTTCTTACACTTTGTACTTTTGTCATAGAATTTAGTATTCAGGAGTATGGAGGAGAAAGAACCAAATAGAGACAGAAAAAAACTGTGTCATCATTAAAAATAAACAGAGACACAAATATGTCAGAGGGCAGAGGCAGGCATTTCATTGTGCAAGTGATTTATGGGGGAAGCTAATTTTAAACAAGCTTAGGCTGTGCGGTGCCTCACAGCCAAACAAACAGGCAAAGTGCCCTTCCGACAGCAGCCCGGAGCTGCTGATCTCCTCAAGAAGTAATCTCATTTCCTCGGTGGTGTCAAAGGCAGTAAGTCAAAGTCTTTTTTTTTTGTTTGCCGTCTGAGAGAACCCTGGTCCAGTCACTGAACGCAGACCCCGTTAACGCCACAGAGTAATGAGGATTAAGGCTATGAGACCATGGCCTACCCCCCAAGAGTAAAAGCCACCAAACACCACACAGATACATTAACAACAATTAAAGCGGAGGACTTCCCTCTGTTTCTTCCGCGCCGTGGGCTCCTTTTCCTTAAAAATGGCACTTGAGTGTGAGATACAGACAGAATAGCTACCGGCGAAATTTGTGCACGGCACCGTGGCCTGGGTACCCGTGTCTAGCGTGGCACAGCGGTCGGGCGGGACTGTGATGCGAGTGGGGTGGCAGCCAGGTAGCAGGGAAGGCGGACACGGGAGAGGGAGGAAGGAGGGTAGCTTCTTGTGGAAGAATCCCCGTAGGGCTACAGGAGCTGGCCAGTCCTGGATTAGCGGATGCTATCTTTAGACTGGTTGCCATTGGTGGTTAGTTTTCCCCGCCTTCACGTTTGTGGCTCTTCCAAATGCCAGTGTTGAAAAACCTGCAGTTCCATGCTCTAATCCCGAGGAAATTCCCAAGCAAGCCGAGGTAGGGGTACATGTGCGGATGGCAGTGGGGTGGCAGAAGGGGGTGGGTTTCGGCAGTAGTGGTTTCAGTGAATAAAAATTTAATATGGACCCTCAATATATACGGTTCAAGAGCTACCTGAAGGTATCAGAAGAGTGAAATGGTAGATGCAAGAGAGAATGTTGTTGGGAAAATGTGTGCGAGTCTTCCCTCCGGCCATTGCAAACAGAGGGAGGGGGTGTGGCCCCCTTGCCTTCAGACTAGTGAGAAGTTGGAGGGGGTGGAGGCGTAGGGGTGGCTCAGTGGGTGGAGCGTCTGACTCCAGCTCAAGTCATGATCTTGTGGTTCATGAGTTTGAGTCTCCCGTCGGGCTCGCGGCTGTCAGCGCAGAGCCTCGGATCCTCTGTCCCACTCTCTCTCTCTCTGCCTCTGCCCCTCTCAAGCCCTCTCTCTCTCTCCGTGTGTGTGTGTGTGTGTGTGTGTGTGTGTGTGTGTGTGTGTTTCTTTCTCTGTGTGTCTCTCTCTCTTTCAGGCATAAAAATAAACATTAAAAAAAAAAGTCTAGGGAGAGATTGGGAAGACCCAGTAAGGGAACTAGATTGTTTCCCCTGGACGCGGTCAACAGGGCTGATGGTCTAAAGGATTCCAGCAGCCTGTGAGGCGTGTATGCTGACAAATGAGAACTGGTATCAGCCACGCAACAGGAATTGGTTCCTGCCGGGTCCTGTTTGGCCAAGTATGGATTCTTACACTCCTGAATAGTGGGAGGTCGGGGGGCTGCGTGGGGGTGCTGGAAGGTGAGGGCATTAGCAGAGAGTTTTGGGGTTGCTCAGAGCAGAAGCTCTTTATCAGTTGTTTTGGGAGCACTTGACCAAGTCACAGTCAGTATGCCCTCCTGGTGCCTGCCCGCTCACTGGCAGACGGACCTGCACAGCAGGTGGACAGGGGGCCGGGGTTAGGAAGCACCTCTCGGCTGCTGGGCACCTTTAAACGTGCAGGTTCCCCGGGGAGGAGGTGACAGTCACGTGCGTGGAGAGCGAGAAGTGGCCTTGATCACCTGAAAGGAACTTTCCCCCTGAAGGTTGCTTAGAAGGGAGATGGGACCACAGTAGAGAGAGTGCATGGTGGAGTAGAAACAAAAAAATCATGATGTTCTCGGGCTACAGACCTTGGTGGCAGACTGTGTCTGTGGATGACCCCTTCTTGGATTATTTACTGTTTTTAAGTGCATAAACTGGATTCATGGAATTGCTAAGGAAACCAATGGTATCTAAGTAGAGTTAGCAAAATAGTTTTTAAAAAGTAACACATTCAATAGCCAATGCTAGTATCACTCCTAACAGCTACCATAATTTTCCTAATTTTGAAACAGTGCCAACCGTAAACAGCATTTTGTAGTATCTTTGCAGTCCTAACGTAACACAAAGCCATCTGCAGTTTCATTGGTGACAAAGTCGTAAGTGCTGATAAAATGGAGTACCTTCGAAATGGAAGGAAAGGCTACGTTTCCATTCATACATCCACATGGATAACTGATGGACATGGCCAATTTCAGTCAGGGATTAGTGAAAATAAGTCCATGAATATTTTTTATCCCATCCAAGTTGAAGGACCCCTTTGTAGGTAGCTCTGGGTTAAAGGGCCCCCTTTCAAGGCCAGCTGGACAATGTGTCACCTGTATAAGGACCTGCAAGTGAAAAACACACAGGGGACAGAGTTCATTTTAAGCACCTGCCATGGCCAGAGGAAACCGCCTATAAATATGTGCTTCTCTCCCCCAAGCAGGAGGTTCGGAAGTCAACACCAGTGAGTGGTAGTGGATGAAGGAAGATAGCAGAGTAAGGAATTAAGAAGTCCCTTTTTCCCTGTAAAGGATTTCCCAGACTGCTTCAGGATCAAGGTGAAAGGCTTTAATTTTGAGTGAAGTTTACAGATTCGGTTATTACACTGCACTGGGCGTATTCACCTCGGAACAGAGACTGTTCTGGACAGCCCAAGTGTCTGGCATTCCTTTCCTAATCTCAGAGGGAATAGGGGAGCTCTGTGGTCTCCAGGGGTCCATCCAGTGTCAGGGGGATAGCCTGGCCTCACTGGACAGGGTTGGAAGGACACTCGTAGGGGAAAATGAAATTGCTTTGTAATGACACTCCTTGAGTCTTGCTAGTTCAGTATACAGTGTCTAGAATTAAAAAATAAATAAATAAAATGGCATGTAAAAATTCTGGCAGATCGCTTATTGTATCACCTTGAGGAAGTTCCTTAACCAATGTGTTTCCCCATCTGTAAGATAGGGCTAACATTGTTATATGGAAATGGCATATGTAACACCAAAAAAAAAAAGAAAAAAAAAGATTCAATGTGCTGGTATACACAAATATTTAGAATAGTGCCTGGTGCTACCCAAATATTAGCTTTTGTTATTAGTAAGTTACTCCGCCTTGCCACTCTCAGTTGCCTTTAGGGAACGTCCACTGAATTGTAGAGATCCGAAAATAAGACCTAGAAACCATAGTCCCAGAATCTCTGTATCTGCCTCTGGGCGGTTGGGTATTTGGGCTCATTCTCCCCTTCCTTCTCCAGCGAGAGAGAAGTCTCAACCATCTGGGTAATTTGTGCACCTCGTGCTTCCCCAGGGTCAACACCTGACCAGCCGTTCCCAGGCAGCCCCCCAGATGGTGGCCTGGGCCTCTCTCCTGTTGTATCAACTCCGGGGAAAGCTTTCCACAACCCACTACTGGGTTCAGCCATTTCGTGAGATGAAACCCTTGGAAGCTATTTACTTGGAAAGTAGTTGTTAAACATCATGGGTAGCTAAGGGCCTTTTCAGTTGCTAAGGGAGGTGTTATGTTTAAATCCAGCAACAACAAACAAAACAGCTGGTGGAGATACCACATCTGATGTGTGCGAATGTTTCTGTTAGTCCTGGTGGAACTGAAAGAGTGTTGGGCTGGGGTCAAGCAATCCTGGACTTAAATACCCCCTATCACTCAACGGTGGTGTGAAATTCGGTGCCTTTTGTACATCCCTGAAAGTCTATTTCCTTTTAAATATAGCAAAGATAACCGGTAACGTCTTCCTGGTTGTGAGAATCACATGGGATAAGGCTTAGGTGTTCAATTCCTATTGATGCATTGCCTTCCCATGGGGGGGGGGGTGATATTTCTCTGTCAGCCGCAGTTGTCTGTTGCGCTAGAATGAAGCTAAACACAGCCCGACCTCCTTCCTTCTTACCTTACAGATTCAGTAGTTCCTGGAAGTCCTAACACTCTTTAGTATTTCTGGCGAATTCCACATAAGAGGGCAGAAATGCAGAGTCTATTTTCCTGCGGCTGGCTCAGCATCCCTGGCTCTGACCTCCAAGCATGCAATCTTTATATCCCATCGCTTTATCGGATAGAAACGCTCAACCCCTGCTGGTTTTCCCAAACAACCACAACAGGGCCTCTACCGACTCCTACACTGCATTAATGAGTTACATACATCACTTTGAAAGTGTAGACATCAAGACGGATTAGAAGCTCACTTCCTGGCAGCATGCAAACTCCCTGTTCTTAAATACCCTGGTCACACTGTCACCATGGAGTGTCCCAGGCCCTCACCCATACGGTCACATATGCTCTCCATTTTGCTGGACCTCCTCCTCTTTGCACCCCTCCCCTCCTTTCATCACACCACCTGTTCTTGGAGCTCACTCTCAGTGGTAGAAATAACGGTTATTTCCCTCTCAACTCTGCAGGACAGCTTCCCAAAGGACAGCTTTCGTATCCTGACGTTTGCTGATCTTCCTGCTTGTGGATAGATCTGTCAGCTAGTGCTGAATAAGAAACCACACCAAAATTCAAGGACTTAAAAATAAACATTGCTCACTAGTCTTTATCAGCCAGGTGGTTCTAGAGATCTAGGCTAGGCTCCACTGATCTTGGCTGGCTTTGTTCACGCGTCGTAGTCAGCGGTTGGTCGCCGAGGGGTTGCTTGATTTAGTGTGGCCTCAACTGCATGACTGACTCAAGGGTGGCTATGGAAAGGAAGGGTTTCGGGTCATGGGTCTAACATCTTCCAGAACGCTAGTCTGGGCTCATTCGCACCACGGAGCAGGATTTCAAGAGCATGAGAACGAATGTGTACAATCTCTTGAGGCCTAGCCTCAGGACTGGTAGAGTATCACTTACACCACATCCTAGTAGCCAGAGTGAATGCTAAGACCAGTTCAGATTTAATGGAGGACAGGTAGACTCCACCTCTTGGTGGGAGGAGCCTCAAAGTCCCACGGCAAAGGGAGAGGACGCAGGGAGGGGAAGTTTGGGCTATATCTGCAATCATTCTGCTGCACTCTCTCTCATCCACTCCAAGCTGGCTCTTGAAGACATGTTCACGAGGACAACCTCTTCTATGAGAGAAGTGTTGCCCACTACATTAGAGGAAAACTGATTCCACTTCCTTAAGAAAGACAATTGCACAAGTCAGTTTGATTGTTATCTTGGGCCCTGTTTCCAGAAGAGGGAAAGCGGAGACTGGTTGTCTTCCTCTGAGGTAGGGGTAGATGGAGGAAAGCACAAGATTTTAAGAATAAGAGATTTTGTGGAACTGAGAGCACTGTTAAAAGGCCCCTAAGGATGAAAGGCCCCGTGATGAACAAAACCTATGGTTTATTGATTTAAAGGATGACCTAAGAGCACTTTGTAGAATTGTGAAGAACCATTGATGTCTTCTATCTCCTTTCTCCTTTGCCTCTTTGCTTGAAGATTAACTTAAAAGTAGATAATAAAGGGGCGCCTGGGTGGCTCAGTCGGTTAAGCGTCCGACTCTTGGTTTCTGCCCAGGTCATGATCTCACGGTTCATGAGTTCGAGTCCCAAGTCAGGCTCTGTGCTGACAGTGCAGAGCCTGCTTGGAATTCTCTCTCTGCCCCTCCCCTGCTCGCCCCCTCTCTCTCAAAATAAATAAAATAAAATAAAACTTAAAAAAAAGTCGATGTTAAAGATCCATAGACAATAAGGAGCTGATTGGTATGTTGGGGCCTACTGCTTTAAAATTTTTCTGCTAATATCATATATTCCCTGTTTAATAATTGAATTCAAGTTCTATAAAAGTTATTTGAAGTATGGTTACAAATTAGTACAACAGTTTCATAAGCCCTAATAAATAGTCTTAGTGTATTTTATGTAAACTATTAAAAAACTTACGTTGAGACAAAGATCTACCCTTTGGCCTAAGAAATAATTTAAAGCGGATGTAAGCAAATTGGCCCTCTCATAGATTAAAAAAAAAAAAAAAAAGGCAAACTTATCGAGATGCGATTTCACTATAAACTATTCAGCTAAAAACTGACACAGTAATTCAAATTCTGATTATATGTAGGAAATATATCTAAATATGTAAATAAGCTATATGCATACAGATACTATACCCTGAAAATTCATTAGTATGAAAAAGGGTACTATGACACACAATTTAAATCACATTTTGTGATAATTCTAATGTATAACTTTTATTAGACAGGATAAATTGCCCAGAATTAAGGATATACCATGAATTTTGAGACCTCTGTTCATGGCTGTAATGAACCTTCCATTTTTCCATGGTGACAAATAGTTTCCCAAAAAGAATTAAGAAATAAACCCAATCCTACATCATTTCTGTCTTGTTTCTATCATTCATTTATTCATCTGTTTGCTCACTCAATTCTCATTGAGCCCCTACTCTGTGCCAAGCATGGTACTATTTATATTTATATTTATATTTATATTTATATTTATATTTATATTTATATTTATATTATTTATATTTATATTTATATATAAAGCGCTTTAGTTCATCATTTAAAAACTGAAATTTAGGTATTTCTCCATCTTAGAGGTAAAGAAATAAAGGCTTAGAATGTTTAAATAACTTACCTGGTAACTAACCTACCCAGGATGCTACTTTAGATATTGCTGTTTTTACAAACTGAGTTTTAATCGTAAGCTCATGGAAAAAGAGCTTACGTTTACATTATGTACATATGTACTATGTCATATCAAATGTGTTATATGTAAAATTGAGAGAATAGCCAGGCCCCTCTATAGCCAGGAACGTTTTCCAGTACTCACTGAGTGTGCTCATATAAGAGCTATTTTGTTATCAATGAGTGATAACAGAAAATTACTGGAAATTTGTAATTGGTGCCTGAGTCAAATCTATAGCAAAGGTTCCTTGGAAACGTACACTTTAGTGTAAATACCTTGGCCTGAGCTTTAGTTTTCCATTAAAAACTAAACTTCAGTGGTCTGCATTCCAGCTCAGTTTATGGGTGCCAGTTCAAGAATCTGTTCCCCGTTCATGGCAATCAGTAGACATTCCATAACGGCTTGCTGGATACAAGAGAATCCATGGAACGTTTAATTAACTCTAACATTGTTAGGTTCCAGTATCTACTTGTGTGTGTGTGTGTGTGGGGGGGGGGGGGGGTCCAAGTTCTAATATCCAATATCTGTGCATTCAAAACTGTTAATATTACCACTTCTGACTTGTGTTGTATCTTATTGCCATTGCAGTAATATTCTTTGAAGTTTAAAGTCCACTCAGTAAAAAAAAAAAAAAAAAAAGGGCGCCTGCGTGGCTCGGTCAGTTAAGCGTCCGACTTCGGCTCAGGTCATGATCTCATGATTCATGAGTTTGAGCCCCACGTCAGGCTCTGTGCTGACAGCTCAGAGCCTGGAGCCTGCTTCGGATTCTGTGTCTCCTTCTCTCTCTGCCCCTCCCCTGCTCATGGTCTCTCAATAATAAATAAACGTTAAAAAAAAAAATAAAGTCCACTCAGTAAACTTCCCAGATTTCTGGTATGTGAGATTTCCATATTAAAAAAAAAAAGTGTCATGTTTTTGAGAGAGAGAGAGCATGAGCAGGGAGGGGCAGGCAGAGAGGGAGAGTGAGAATTCCAAGCTGGCTCTGCACTGTTCGTGCAAAGCCCAATGCGGGGCTTAAATCCATGAACCATGAGATCATGACCTGAGCCAAAAATCAATAGTCAGATGCTTAAGTGACTGAGCCATCCGGGTGTCCCATATTTTTAACCCCATTTTTCTTTTTATCCCTTATAGTTATCTCTGTTTGGTAATCCTGCATTTGATGTTAAGATACCCTCCCTGGTATTCCTCCCTTGGACAGACATTATTTGGCCAGATAATGAGAAGATTTCTCACTTAAGTCCCGAGACATTATCGTATTAGCAAATCAAGGTCTGGGGAGTAAATTAATTCAGTCTAATCAGAGACAACTGTTTCTCAAGGGAGAGACCCAGACTCCCCAACACATCAGGAGATCCGGTGAAGAAGTGGCAGGAGCCAGTGGGACGTCAGAAAACCCTGAGGCTCCCACCATCCCTTCGGAGATGATTCTGCCATCTGTAAGTGAAGGGGTGCCCATCTACTCTCCTCTCTTCTTCAAACACAGACACTAAGGATGGTTCTCCCCACTCTGCTTCCATTTCAATGCATCAGTATCTTTGAAGCAAGGCTGATTATTCCAATTATTCACAGTACTATCTCCTTCACCGGGTGCATATTGAGGGGAGGAAGCATGTTTTCTCTCCATCAGTGTCTCAATCCTAGCCAATGACCAGGAACTCAGTTTATTTAAAAAAAAAAAAAAAGTTTGTAGAAAGAGTACATGACTTTATGTCAGAAGTCTCACAAAATATCCCCATGAATTTCATCTCCTTGGCCATGATTTGGTTATATGTCCATCACTGAGCCAATCAGTGATAAAGAAAAAAAAAAAAAAAAACTTAATGATGTAAGCCAATCTAGGCCCATATCTACGGTTGAGGATGGGGCCCATCCCTATCTAATGACAAAGGTGAGAATGGAAAAGAGGCTAATTCCCCAAAGTAAAATCAACACACTGTAGGTAGTGAGAGCAAACTGGATGATGAGGAGGCGAATAGCAACTATGTAATCCGGTGGGTTACAAGAGAAGTGTGGTGCTAATAGACTCACTCAGATATGCATGCTCCTGGAACATCTGATTTTGCTGCCAGATGAACTCTGCATGCTCCAAACTGCTATCATCTGACCTCCGTCGTCCCCTGTTTTGCAAAACTTAGTTTTATGTAGGTAAGCATTTCCCATAAATTACAGTTTCTAAACAAGTTTACATCGGTTATTATAATGTGCAAGAGGCTGTGCTTACTTAGCTTGTCTCTGGTCTGCATGTGGCCTGGTGTTCCATCTTTGCGGATGAGTGCAGGCCCCTGTTCTGTATGATCTCCTCCTCCTCAGCCTGTTTCTTGCTCTGGTCCGTTCCTGGCCCTTGTCCTCTTGCGTGACCATCCCCTAAACACCAGTGCCCCACTGTTAAGGATTCACATCAAGACCTTGGGATGTAGTCCCAAATTTATCTGTGACTATCTCTGACTCCTTGCCTCAATATAATAGGAAGTCTTTCTATCAACCTTATTAGGGTGCCATAAGATACAGAAATGGTATTTAAGATTCTAATTTGTTAATCATATGAAGTTAAACTGATCCCTGTGGAATTTAAATATTAAGAATTCTTCTTTTTTATTTGTTTATTTCAAGAGGGGCAATAGGGCGAGGGGCAGAGAGAGAGAATCCCAAGCGGGCTCTGTGCTGTCCACAGAGCCTGACATGGGGCTCGATCTCACGAACTGTGAGATCATGATCTGAGCCGCTTAACCAACTGAGCCAGCCAGGTACCCCAAGAACTCTTTAAATGCAAATCTTACTGTTTGTAATCTAACATCAGTATATCCCCAGAGTTCATGGTACATATCAAGGGTATTGAAAGTAGGAGTGTTACCATTGGCAATAGCACAATAGGAAGGCAGGATAAGAAGTGAAGAATCTGGGGCGCCTGGGTGGCGCAGTCGGTTAAGCGTCCGACTTCAGCCAGGTCACTATCTCGCGGTCCGTGAGTTCGAGCCCCGCGTCGGGCTCTGGGCTGATGGCTCGGAGCCTGGAGCCTGTTTCCGATTCTGTGTCTCCCTCTCTCTCTGCCCCTCCCCCGTTCATGCTCTGTCTCTCTCTGTCCCAAAAATAAATAAAAACGTTGAAAAAAAAATTAAAAAAAAAAAAAAAAGAAGTGAAGAATCTGACAAAGTTTGGGGGATTTCCTTGGAAGACGACAAAGGAGCAATTTAAAAATTCAGTCTGTCAGCTCAATGTGATCAATCTTTTGAGACTGTATTATAAAGTCAAGGTGGTAATGGCATGGGGTGAGTCTGCTGATCAGGATAGAGATTGTATTGGCGAGGATTCCCAAGAGGCTTTGAAGAAGGATATGTGGAGGCCATATTTGCAGTCTTTGAGTCTGATTCTTTGGGCATGAAGCCTTGGTAAACATACGCTTCATGGGAACTTAGGGGGATCATTTACCCTTAGGAATAAAGCGTCTATGGACAAAACCCTGTTTCTCAGGGTAAGATGTGGTTTTGAACATCCTGGAAAAATACACCTACACCTGATTCATTGGAGCAACCCCGGCCAGGATAGGGTTTCAGCTTGGCTTGAGCTGGCAGCCCAGATGTTCCCTCAGAACGCAGCTTATCCCCGTGGCTCTAGGGGGGTCACTCACCATGCCCCATGATCCCAACAAAACCTTCTTTGTGAAGTGGGAAGGGAGGGTCAGGTTGCGTTCCCAGCCCAGCTGCCAATCCCTCCCAGTTTGGGACTCTTTCTATCCTCCCCGGGGCTCCATCAAAAGTTTAGCAGAAACATTTGACTCTAGGCATCGGCTGTGTCAGAAGCCTGACAGCTTGTTTATATATATATTTTGTTACACTTCAGCACGGGTATGGTTTTAGGGGAGAAAAAAGAAATAAAATGAAAAGTCTAGAAGTTGGCTTTACTTTGTGGTTCTTTCTGTATTTTTGTTTCAGTCCTAGCCAATGCATAGCCATCAGGCAACTTTCTTATATTCTCCCAAGAGTGACTTACGTGAGTAGCCCATAGAGAAGATTAGAGGGCACAGGGAGGGACCTTGGTACTCAGAGAAAGTTCTTCCTCCAAGCTTTACCTCAGATCCTGACTCAAGAAGTGTAAGAGGGAATATTTGCAGCGTCTTTACCTCCCTTTGATGGTTGATTAAAATAGAGAGAACCTGATGTGAACCGGGCTGTAGTAATAAACTACAAAGTCACAACAATAAAAGTGGCACTATCTGTCCCTCTCTGCCCGATCTCTGTCTCTTGGGTCACTTAAACCTCAGGGAGTGTATCAGTTAGATATTGCAGCGTAACAAACTACTCAGAAATTCAGTGGCTTAAAACTAGCATTATCATTCACCAGTCTCTGGGTGAGCAGGTCGTTCTGGTTTCCTCTGTGCTCACTTGATATATCAGTGGTCAGCTATGTGTCAGGTAGGCAGCTGTGCTCATCCTGGCTGCACTGTTACATGCATTGGGGAGTTCAGCTAGCTGCAGTTGGTCCAGAAGGGCTTTGGGTAGGGCAGCTGGGCTTTTCTCGGGCTTACTCCTCCTCCAGCAGCGTAGTCCAGGCTTCTTCACAAAGTGGTAGCGTTTTTGAGAGCATGTGGAAGAAGAGTGTCCGACCTCTCGAGGATTCGGCTCAGATATAGCATACTGTCGTGGCATTTTCTTTTCTTTTCTTTTTTTAAGTTTATTTACGTTGAGAGAGAGAGAGAGAGCGACAGAGAGCACAAGAGTGCACAAGTGTGGGGAGGGGAGGAGACAAAGAAAGGGAGAGAAAGAATCCCAAGCAGGCTCCACACTGTCAGCACAGAGCCCCATGCAGGGCTTGAACTCATGAACCGTGAGATCGTGACCCAAGCTGAAATCAAGAGCTGGATGCTTAACCAACTGAGCCACCCAGGTGCCCCATTTCCAGCGTTTTCTATTGGTCAAAGATTAACACAAAACCAAGCCCATAGTCTTCTAGGAAACCACATCCTAAGGGCACGAGATAGGGGAACATGAAAAAATTATGGTCACAATGCTGCCTGACCTTGGAAAGTTGGCAGTGACTCCACTTTAGAAGAATCTTAATTTCTACTTCCTGCCTGTCGTGGACTGAATGTTTGTATCTTCCCCAAATTTATGTATTGAACCCCTATGCCCCAAAGTGGCAAATTAGGAGGTGGGGCCTTTGGGAGATATTTACAATTAGATGGGGTACTGAAGATAGTGAAGCCCTCACGAATGGGACTGATGTCCTTATATGAGTCACGAGAGAGCCTGCTTCCCCTCTCTCTTCTCCGCCACGTGAGGATACAAGACGTTGGCAGTGTAGGCCCAGAAGCAGGCCCTCACCAGAACTCGATGTGCTGGCGCCTCAATCTTGAATTTGCAGCCTCCAGAACTGCAAGAAGTAAATTTCCGTTATTAGTGAGCCACCCAATCTATATGGTGCTTTGCTATTGCTGCCTGGACGGGATGCGACACTGTCCTGGAATTGAGTAGATAAGTTCAAACTGGAAAGAGAGAGGAGGCCCAGCTTTGCTAGCTCATAATGTATTTTGGTTCACATTTGGCCTTCTGTGCATTGATTCACTGGTCAGAATCCATTAACAGAAGTGAGTGATTAGGCTTGTCTTAACCTCCACTACTTAGAAAGAAAAATGATCAGAACACCCCTCAGTGGTTCCCCTCTCTCACCTGGATGGTTGCTGACATCCCCACCTCCAGTTTTTCTTGTCTTTGTTCTTGTGGTTGGCTTCCTCCCATGGAGACCATGTAATCCTGTCCTAGAGCTCCTTCCTTGTCAAAGTTGCCCGTTTACTTATGAACTGTCCCCATTAGACTATAAGCTCTGTGCCAACTGGGACTATATTGGTAGGTTTACCACTGTTTTCCCCAGCAACTAGAAGAGTATCTATGTTGCATGTAGCAAGTTCTCCATAAAAAATTGGCAAATACCAAATGAATGAATACAAGAATGAGTGAGTAATTAATTACAGGTGCTATTGAGTTTGGTTGTCTCACATGCTTCCAATGGGATTGGAAGCTACATGCATGCAAGGTGGGCAGGATTGCCCGTATTAAGGAGTCAAAATTATAGTAATTGTGTTCCCTAGCATGCCTCAAACACACAGGCTACGCAAATCAAAGAGCTCAGAGATCTCTGATGATAGTTTTTAAATAAATAATCAGTGCCTATGACCTAATAGAAGGGGGTTGTATTCTAGAATATTTGAGATTAAGGAGGACTCATAAAAGTTTTATTTCAAGTCCAACACTACTTCTCTATGTGGAAGCATAATTCCAAAAATCAGAAGGTACTTGTCACCTTTACCAGAGAGTCAGCCAAGGTTTTAAAATTCTATCTGATCTCTCCTCTGCCCTCTGGGTCCCCCTCTGAGCAGTGGGTTCCCTAGGGCATCAGTGGCTAAATGCTCATCATCCCTTCATTTTCATTCCAAAAGGAGGAGATCATGGGTTTTTCTAGATCATTCATACAATCTTCATTCAGGGATCTGTTTGGACACTCAAGTCTCTTGTGTCCTACTTCATCTATTCAATACTCTCTTAACTTAAGTGAATTCTATATGGGAAGTGAGGAAGGTAGGGAGACCCAGAGTGGGGCAGAACTCTGCCTGGTGTTTAGGAGGGCAATCTATGCCAGGCCAGCTTTTGTTTCCAGAGCTTTAGTCTATATCTGGTTCATCAGAGCCTGGCTCTGTGAGGCAGATATGCCAGAGCACCAGTTCTCAAACTTCAGGATGAGTAAGAGTAACCAAGGGACATTTAAAATCTGTAATTCCTGTGCCCTCATTCCAGAAGTTCTGTTTCAGGAGACCTTGAATAAAGCTGGTGATTGGCATTTAACCAAGGCTTTTCTGATGCTCTGACCCTGTGTTGAAAAATACCGGTAAAAGGAATTCAACCAGAGTATTACTTAGTCAGTTGAAAAAAAAAAAAATCTTTTACGGTATAATGTTATTTCCATGTAAATTTGATTGAGATAAGCAGTCAGGGGGGTAAATTTCGGTTTTCCATAAGCTTTTAGTTTGTAACCCTGATGTTATAAATTCCTAAATTTTCATTCATTCGGAAAGTGAACAAACTAAAAATGTAGGACATTTGACATATTTGATGTTTCCCATATTTTTTTTTATTTAAAGTAAGTTATGATGGCTTTATTCACTACTTACCTTAGTTTGATCAATGTTTCAACATTTTCTGAACATACAGCGTTGTTTCTCACACTCTTCTGGCCAGGGGATCCAGGGAGAGTCAGAGAAAACGTTTGCCGTAATGGCGATGCTGTCACGGGAACTATATACTCATAGGCGGCATCGGCAAAAGTGTGCAATTTGGGCTGGACCTCTGGCCTTGGCAACTATTCAGTGATGGTGTCAGCTGTGAGTGTCTCAGGAGGACGTCTCATGAGCATGTCCTTGGGAAGAAATCGGGTACAGCCAAGTGGGCCACTAGGAGTTTTTCTTTTGCAGACAGATCTGGTGACTTTTCTGGAAGAGAGTGAAAGCTTTACATTTTGGCTCCCATGTCAAATAACGTCACATAAAAGAGGCAAAAGTTACCAGAGAGTGAAGGAGAGTCCAGGTGGATGGAGCCTCATTTTGCTGGGGGACAGATCTGAGATGTCCAGGGTCAGTGCTAAATTCGTGGTTCACTAATAAAGGGGGAGGACACTTATAAGATGTCCTTGCCAGCCTCACCCCTGCCCACTGCCGGTATGTATGTTGGCCAACAAAGATTTGTAGGGAAGGGAGGGTAAAATGGAAGAAATGTGAAAAAGTTTCCTGAAAGGAGGCAATCTGCAGTACAGTTGAGAAGAACAAAGGCTCTGTACTCAGGTGGCCTGGCTTCGTGTCTACAAATGAGCTGTGTGGCCCTGGGCAAGTCTTTTAAGGCTGACATGCTTCTGTTCCAGAACCTGTCAAGTGAGTGGATAGTGTTGTTGGTCCCAGACAAGATCTGATATCAGAGTGCTCAGCATAGAGTGAACATGCGATACATACGAGCTATTTTTATTAGCAGCGTTAATGGTGCTATGTTATTAATAACCTGCTATTCATATTATGATATTAATGTAGTAGAACGTTAATAATAGCACTAAAGGTGATATGTACATAGGGTATCCTGGAGAGGAGTCCTTGAAACCGAAACATCACTATCTTGCCAGACTCAGCCTGAGCAGCTAGAGGAATATTTCTCTGTTTATTTGGGGGGAGGAAAGATGTCCATATGTAGAGCACCAAACCTTGCTCCTTCTGACCAGGGGGGGTTAGTAGAGCTCTTCAGAACTGCCTACCTCCCATTCAACAACACCGGCATCGTCTTTAACCAACAGCAACACCTGCCACTCCAGCAGGAAAGATGTTCTTCACCTCCAAGTGTCTGGTCCAGATTGGTCCAGAAAGCATCCTGGTTGGGATTCTTTGGAATTTGTAGAATAAGATGTGTTTTTCCGCCCCCCTCCAGTTGTCCTTATGATTATTATATAGGGTGTCATAAAAGGGAGAGGGCAGGAGATGATTTTAAATGTTTCAAACTTTTTTAAAATCAGCAATTTCCAGAGCTGGCAACATTTTTGTGAGGTTGACCCATTCTTAGGGTGATGTTGTTTTGAAAATAAATGTAAGTGTTTCTGGAAAACAACCTGACAATATGTAACAGAAGCCACAAAATATAAGCGTTCCTTTATTCAGTCATTCTTAGTGGAATTTATCCTGAGGAGATAATCCACCACAACCAATGCTTGGATTCACAAGGAACATGTGCGTGCTAGACACAACCTAAAAATTTGACAATAAGAGAATGGTTAAATCGGTGTCGGAATTTCCAGTCCTTGTATGTATTGATTAAAAAATGGTCACTCAGAAGTCTTTGGTAAACACGAAAAATGTCAACTCTGAAGTTGAATGAAAGAAAAAGGTAATAAAAAACAGAACAGAAATATTATTTATTTATTTATTTATTTATTTATTTATTTATTAAAAAAAATTGTTTTTTAATGTTTATTTATTTTTGAGAGAGAGAGAAAGCATGCGCAAGCAAGTGGGGGACGGCAGAGAGAGAGGGAGACACAGACTCTGAAGCAGGCTCCAGGCTCTGAGCCATCAGCACAGACCCCTCTGAGGGACTCGAACTCATGAGCAGCGAGATCATGACCTGAGCCCAAGTCAGATGCTTAATTGACTGAGCCACCCAGGTGCCCCACAAATTTTTATTTTTAATTATAAAAATTATAATGATAAAATTATAACTTTATATAATTATAAAATGATAATTAAAAGTTTTATCATTTAAAGTATCTTTACCTATGTAACTCAATGGAAAACACGGATACCCAATCATTATGCTAGGACAGTGATTATGTAGTTTTCTATTTTTAAAATAATTCCTCTTTAACACTGAATCAACCTTCTTTTTTGACATTAAGGGTAGCAACAGATTTTGGAAAACTAAGCTGACCATTATTTGAGTTCACCATTGCTTATGTTCACAAATGTGTGTTCACCAAGATTACGTTCACATGGCTTCCACAAAAGAAGTAACAGTTCTGTGAAGAGAGCTCAGTCTCTAATTTTCTGTTTTTCTTTCCTTCCCTCTCCCCAACACCTCCCCCCCACACCCCGCCACCCGTAATTCAGTCCCACGTCCCTTCTCTTTATGGACAGGGTCCCAGGCCAGTCCTGTGTCCTCTCCGTTGAGGCCATGCAAAATTGTCAACTCACCAATGGCCGGAGGAGTAATACGAAGCCCCACTGGAGGCAAATCTCAGTGAAATCATGAGGGGACCACAATTGTGTTGGGGTGTGTGTGTGTGTGGGGGGGGTGCATCTTCTCTTTTTCAAATAAGAAATGTTCCAGTCTCTCCACTCCATTTTTTCTAGAGTAACATTAGGCGCTGGGTTTGCACGACTTGGAACCTGCAAATAGATTCTGCTCTGACATCTGCAAGGCCTCGGGGAGTCTGCCTCCTGGGAGTGGGACAGGGAGCCTTCCCATATGTGGATGTGTCTGCTTTATTGATTCACGTCTGCGTCTGTGTGTTGTTTTGTTTTATGCTTGGCTTAAGAGCTTCTTGTCCTTGGGGATCCAGGCCCCACCCCAGATGGCTTACACGGGGTTGAGTCCTAGGGGTGGGAATCCAGAAGTCTCCATTCCATCTTTTTGGTGTAGGATCATAATCTGCAGTGAGGCATTCCCTTCTCTGCCTACCAGGGAGTGGGAATCTTGCTGTGTTTTTGCTCATGCTTTGCGGCATCCAAGAATGCCAAGGATTGCAAAGGGAACAAAATGACATAATGAGGGGCTTTCTCATCGTTATAGATTCCTCTGAATGTTAGGATCCACTTAACTTGCCATAATGTATGTTTTCTCTATAGTGTAAAGAGAGTGAGTGGCTGTGGCCTGCCAGCCGAGAGGGAAGCAGGGCTAGTACAGGAATGAAATGAGAGAAGAATGCTCAGCAGAGCGACTTCGAGACCGGTGCCTTCTTGGGAAGACAGAACAATAGAAAATAACTCTGGAGAGAAAAGGGTGCGGATGAGTTGAAGTCACTAGCTATGTGTTTCCGGGCACCGTGGCCTCCGGGAAACCCAGCTCCTGCCCTGCGGCTGGGCCGGCTGGTGCTGATGGAGTTAATGCTGTTTCTGCTCCGATGGAAGCCGAGGGAGGCAGCTGGTGGGTGCTGGGCTTGGCACAGGGCAGCAGGCCCCGCCGTCCCCTCCTCCTCTGGGGCTGCTGGATCACTGCATTGCTGAGCAGCTGTTCTGCTCCGGCTGCCAGACAACCTTTGGAAGCACACTTCCAGAAGTAGCAGGGGTTTCGGCTCAGGCCTGTGAAAGGCGAGTTCAGGAAGACTTTGGAATCGCACCTCCCATGGGAGACGCAAAAGCAGTATTTCAAGAAGCCTCTGTCCCAGGCTCCTGGGCCTCTTTGTCACGGAGCACTTAGGTTGCTGGCCCCAGAAGGAGAAGTGAGTGAGGCACTTTCTAGGCGCCCATCAGCGCTCACTGCTTGCCATCAGCTCCGAATAGAATGGGTTTACAGAAGCAGGAAACTTAGCAACAAGCCTTACAGGCTGGTCCCAGCACAGCAGAGAGGCTCGAGAGTGACCGATGGGATTCTCTGGACTTCCTCTCTGGGCAGTGATCAGGATCAGACCGACCAGTCCTGTGCCTGGGCCAGCAGAGAAGATATGAGAACAGACTCCGAGCCAGGCCACTTAATTTGAATTTGGGCTTTGCCATCTGCTGGCCGTGTGACCCTAAGAAAGTTCTTAATCTCTCCGGCTCTCAGTTTCTCCATCCATAAAGCAGCGATAAAAGTCACATCTATTGATTAAGCACATGATATACCTTAACTCGTTTAGACTGGAATTAGCCTATACGTGCTTATTAAAATAAAAATCACCTTGTCCGCACGGGCAAATCAGATGAGTCTCTCTGTAGAGCAAAGAAGGGCTGAGCCTGCCTCTCTTGGGCTGCCTGTACGTTCTGAACTGGCAAGAGACAGAGCCAGCATGGTGGGCGAGTTGCCACAGTACAACGGGAGCCAGATCGGCAAGAGCCAGCCATGCCCATGCGTGTTATCTTCCCGGTTCCACGTTCCGTGGTACCACCTCGGTAACTTGAGATCAGCCATGCTGGGGGTACTGACACCATTGACATCGGCAAATGCTGCAGTCGTTGTTCTTGTTTTGTGCTAAAGAGCCAGCTGTTAAACATTTCCCAGCATACCGCTGTCTTCATAGCACATCTTTCAAAACGCCCAGAGTATCTGTCTCAGCAGATTTCAGTCCAGTCAGGCCCAGATCTACCCAAGCAACCCTAGCAGAAGAAAAGGAATCCTAAGCTCATACTAGAATTAAAGGTCACATTTCTTGAGCACCTTTTATCAGCCAGGCAGTGTGTAAGGGCTTTGTCTGCATTCGATTATTTAATGATCACAGCAAACTCAGTGGCATTTTCCATTTCACAAGGGAGGGAAATGAGACCCAGGTTGGGTACGTAACTTACTGAAGGGAGTGACAGAGTGTGCCACATGGCAGAATGGCCCCTTACTATGACTCAGTGGGTCAGCAAATGTAAATTTATTACCCACCTGAAATTTCATGAGCCCATGGCATCCAAGGACGCCATATTGAACACACTCCTTTGTGGCTTATAATGGAATTAAAATTACCTTCTAAGGAAATACTCGGTGTTTCTAAGATCTGTTTTAACTAGGCTAAAAGTTGTTGTTAACATCAGGCGATCATCCAAAATAAATCATAGACTTTTTCTATGTGCAGGGTACTGTCCCGGGAACAGATTAATAAAGAGAAGCCTCCCACTTAGTTTCTCGTCTTACGGAGCTGTCAGACTTCTCAGCGAGAAATTGCTTGAAAGGCCATTCCTATCCCAAGGCAGGTAGTATGCGGAAATCTTTATGTGGGAGAGTTCCCTGGGAGCCAGGGTGAGAAAAGAAACTCTCTGAGGTTCAGATCCTCATCTGCACAGAAGGATCGGAACTGTACCATTTCCTCCTGGCTTTGATGTGAGGGTCAAGTGAGAGTGTAGTTTATAAACTCAGTTCAGTGCCAGGCAAATAGTAAGAGTCTTTATATCATCAAAAGTAACTGGTATTCTGATGGCAGCTCAATAAAGATAAGAGGTCTGCAGAGGCTTCTCCCATCAGAGCAAAGGCGGAAAGGCACTACACCATAGCAAGGGGAAAATAATTTGAAACAGCTTTTTATTGCTTTAGAACCTTGATAATTAAAGAGGAAATAGAGTGTAGTGCTTAGGGGTAAAATATGCTTGAATTCTGGTTTTGCCACTTGTATGACCTTACAGGTTAGGATCTTGACCCCTACAACAGTGGCCAGAGTAGTCTTTTTGAGAAATAAGTCCAATGAAGTCTCTCACGTGATCAAAACTCTCTATAGGTCATCATTTCACGCAGAATAAAAAGGCCCTGGGGAACCTGGGTGCCTCAGCCGGTTAAGCGTCTGACTTTGGCTCAGGTCATGATCTCACGGTTCATGAGTTGGAGCCCTGCATTGGGCTCTGTGCTGACAGCATGGAGCCTGATTGGTATTTTCTTTGTCTCCCTCTCTCTATCTCTACCCCACTCATTCTCTCTCTCTCTCTATAAATAAATAAATAAATAAATAAATAAATAAATAAATAAATCCTTATGACAGCTGCAAGGTCATGTGATCTGGCCCTATTACTTCTCTGGCCTCCTTCCTCTCCTTGTCACTAATTCCACCCACTGGATGGAGCCGCTGATCCTGCCTCAGGGCCTTTGCATTTGCTGTTTCCACTGCCTGGAATGCTTTTCGCCCAGATATCCACGTGGTCCTTTCCTTCACCTCCTTTAAGCCTCTGGTCAGATATTGCCATATCAACGAAGTATCCCCTGATCCCTCTACTTAAAATTACAACCCAGAACCCACCTCCACCCTGACTCTCCAGGTAGATTCCAAGTCCGTAGTACTTCTCACCAGCTAATATCCTAAGTTAACTTACTTGTTAGAGTTCTTTTTTTTTTTTTTTTTTTTTTTATTTCCCCTCTAGAACATAATCTCCATGAGGGCAAAGCAATCTTTATTTCATTTGCTGCTCTACTCTAAATCCTAGAAAGGGGACTGGCACATAGCGACACCCAAATACTTGTGGTATGAACGAATGAATTCCTTAACCTCTGTAAATCCCAAAGTCGTCTTCTTTAAAAGTATTACTAGCAATTTACAGGATTATCAGGAGGGTTAAGTGAGATGATCGTGTTAGCAAAGTTTTGCCACGTGATAAAACACTTCAAGAACTTATTACCATTAATCTCATTTGGTCATACCAGTTTGGGTACAATCTTTGTTTGTAGAGTAGCTCATCTCTTAGTCGAGGATTATTTTAATGAGTCAGTATTGGTTACATGATCAATTACATGACCATCTATGATCAGGAAGCAAACTTCAGGCAGACCACAGGGCTCTCAGGAATCAAGGAATGAAGCTACTCCTTTTTATCTCTTGGGTGCAGGAAGATGCCTTTGGCATGTGCCCGTCCTTTCACTTTTGGGGGAAGGTTCACAGCTCCCCCTTCTCCAGGAATTTGGGGGTGTATGTGGCTGTGTATAACCTGGTTGTCAACTTTCGCCCTAACTGTATATCCCCCATTATTGGCCCAGTCCATGAGTCACTTCTGAATTCCAGGAGAGAGCGTGTGGTTGCCTTTGGTGGCCCGGTTGTCCATCACGGTCTCATTGGGGCAGAGCTGCTCATATAGAAGCTTCCATTTAAGGGGACTAGGGCTTGGAGGCATGGACGGCCATGACTGTCCTGGCTATCAGGATGGCAGTACAGCACAATGCTCAGGGGCCCAGACCAGGTTTAAGTGTTGGTGATGCCACTGATCTCAGGTCACTTGACTCTTTGTACTTCAATTCCCTCATTTGTAACATTGGATAATGATTATAATAACCATAACCTTCTAGGCTACTTGTAAAGCTAAGTGAGCTGGTGTTTCATTAAGTGATTTAGCATATAGACAGATGTATAGAAGTACATGATTTTTAGAAGCCCTGTCTAAGAAGCCAGTGAATATTTCCAAAGCAGCTGATCACATGCTGCAGGAAATCAGCATATATAAGAATCTATATAATCTGCATGCCTTCTCTCCCTCTGTGCTCTCTTCACATCACTTCTGATGAGCTTACACCCGAGTATTTGCCTGGAGAATCCAGGGAGCAAGGCCCCTGATCCCTGCTGGCCTGAGAGATTAATATGTCTCTCGATACCTCCCGATCTTACGGGAAAGTTCAGGCCTCTGAGTTGAACTGTGTGCATTTCTTGGGAACTGCATGCTGGAATATCTCTCCCATCAATATCCCTCACAGATTAAGTACTTCTTTTCCTTTTCTTCAGTCAGCTCAGCCCCATTATCTTTGAATCACTGCTGTGTATCCTAGACCTGTACCTCTCTTTCTGGCCTAAACTTAATCTCTGCCCCTAAAAGCCATCAATTGCTCCAACAGTGCAAGCCCTGCCAGCTGTTCCTGGAACAGTGGTATCCCCAGGCCCCTGAACACCACTATCCAAGAATTCTAATCCTGGAAGGAATCAGGGGAGGTCAGAGACCATGCATCCATCTACCCATCCATCCATGTTTGCCTTTTAGCAGATGGCAGCCAGCCCCTGAGGGTCTTTCTGCTGGCAGAGTCATGTCTGTGACATATGCACCACTCACCAAGTATGTTTCACGGCAGCCGCCATGTTCAACAGGTGGGTGTGGCATCCTTCACCGCTTAGCCAGCAGAGGTCAAGCCTGGCTACTCTAGTGGCTGGGAAGGGATTCAGACCCCTGCTGCTGAGTCCCAGGCCGCAATTAATCAGAGCCAAGGGCCAATGCAGGGTCTGGACGTTAAACTAGGCAGTTAAGCAAAGGGAGCAATTAGGAGCCAGGATCAGGGTACTTGGGCAGGGTCGGAGACATGGAGGTCAGGACCTGGGGGAAGCACAGGCTAGAAATGGAATTCAAGGTCAAGAGTGTAAGAGAATGGAGGCTGAATGTCAATCAAAGTGAAGAGCATAGGGAAGCAGAGTGAACAAGGGCACTGGTGACAGTTGTCTTGTTCATGAGCTGGAAAGGAAGAAAACCAGAATGGCAGAGCCCCTGTGCCAAAGAGGGACTGATACCCAGTTGCCTGGTGGTGTGGCCTCCTTTCCTGAGAGTTCTCATTTTCACTTTTGTGTCTCCTCTTCAACTCTTCATCTGGTCTTGCCCCTCTGGGTCTGCCTTACCCCGTCCACCATGGAGGTTGCATGCAGAAGGATGATGAGTGGTGATGAGCGCAGGCTTGGAACCCAGGCAGTCTGGGTGTGAATACTGCTTCTGCCCTGTACTAGCTGATCAACTTTGGACACGTAACTAAACCTCTCTGTGCCTCAGTTTCCTCATCTGTTCAGTGGAAATAGGAGCACGCCTCATTGTTGGGCTGCTAAAGGAGATTGCATTTTTGTCAATAGAGGGAAAGCACTTAGAACAGAACCTGACACATGAATTTGCATCATATACATGTTTGCTTATTATTATAAAATAAATAAATACTTGTGTCCTTGGAGAAAGGGTCATGCACAGGCCATCAGAGCTTGGAAGTTGTCCAAATCTTTTGGAAGACAAACTGCCAAGATTGAAGGAAAAAAAGGTTTCAAATTTGGGATATTGTTATTATTGTACATACGGGGGGGGGGGGAGTTCATTTTTCCAAGATTTTGCCTGATTGCCCCAGAAAGAAAACATTTTCATTGTGTGGTCATGATTGGGAACACATGTGAACCACACCCCATGTAGCTCAGCCCCTTTCTGTCCTTAGTCTGTCTCCCTCACTCCCTCTCTCTGTTACTAATTAGAAAGAAACCAAGTAGAATTTGGTGTTTCCTTCCCAGTCGTGGTAGGGGAGCCTGTAGTGGATTAATTACCTCAAGCAGTTCTGGCTTCCCTGAGGAACAATCAGCGATGGGGCTTGGGGTCCGGTGGCTTAGGGAGGCATGACAAATTTAAATCTCCACCCGAAGGGAACAGAAATTAATTTTAATAGGAGGCAGTGTGGTCTGAAGTTTAGTGGAGGAGGATAAGCAATCAAAAGTTATGTTTTCTGTCTTAGCTCAACCACTAACTTCTTGTGAGACTTGGCTCTGTTGTAGAATTTAGCTTGTGGGGAAAATAAATCTACCTTTCAGCTAAGCGGCGCTGATGGTGGGTAAAGGACAGTGCTGACGTTTAATGAGTTGTTACTGGTAAGTACCAGGCATGGTACTTACTGTTTGTGTATATTTTACCTATTTTACGTATAAAATACATAGGGGTACACACAGCACACGTGTGCACACACAATACATGTGCACACAACACACACACACATGCACACACAACAGATGCACACATAACACATCCACATAACACATGCATGCACATGCGATGCATCGTGTACACGTGATACACACATGCGCACGTGATACATGGAAACATGTGATACATGCATGTGCATGTGGCACATATAATGCATATGCGTGCAAGGATGTGCGTGCATGATGTGTGTGTGTGTAATATATATACGTATATAATAACATATACGTGTATGCATTTAACCCTCACTGATAGGGCTGTGATTATCTCCATTGTATAGTTGAGGAAACAGGATTACTAAACGATCTGTGGTTTTCCCAAGGACCCAAATCGGGAAAATGAGAGCCCACCTGTCACATTCAGTTCTGATGTAAGCTCGAGTCCAAGACCCTAACGCCCCATCCTATCGTTTATTCATGCGCAGGTACACTCATACATCTTCGAATTACCTCAAATAAATCAGGAATTGTATCTGAAGGGTTAATAAAATGGTTCAGTTGGCTGAGAAATCCATCCCTCAAATACCCTCATTACTCTGTATTACTCTACTAATTTACTTTGGATATGATTTTTGGCTTTGAGGTTTTAATAAATGAAACTAATTTTTAGAAAGTTTCCAGAAAACAGCTAGTTCCCATCCCTATAAACATAGTATTTTCCCCTGAAGTAGTAAAGGGGCTCAGAGCTGGAGCAGATTCTGCACAAGATGCTTGGGCCGAAATCAGGAGGGCAGTGGAACAGGAGGGCGGTGGTGGGCACGACAGTGCTTCAGGGCCTTGCCCGACTTGAGGAAGGACCTGATGTCCCCTGGCAAATTGGAGGCGGAAGTCAGAGCGGAGTCAGGCTGGTCATCAAGAGAGAGGAACCATACAAAGGTTGGTTTGGATCTTGTCTACAAATGATTCCTTTGCTCCCACAGTCACTTCTGATTGGCTTACAAATGAGTCCTTTGCTCCCAGAGTCACTGCTGATTGGCTCAGCTCTACATGCAAATCCACCGCATGGCCTTGGCCACCAGCTGCTTTCAGTAGAACATTGTAGCTATGTGTCTTTGTGGTATTACCATGGCTCCCGATCTGGAGCTCCAAATGGCTAGTGGCCAGATTCAGTCTCCCTAACCCCTTCTGTAAGAACAACTCCCAGTTTCCTGGTTTTTTTTTTAAAGTTTATTTATCTATTTTGAGAGGGGAGGTGCATAGGGACAGAGAGGGAGGGAGGGAGAGAGAGAGAGAGAGAGAGAGCGAGAGAGAATCCCAAGCAGGCTCCATGCTGTCAGCACAGAGCCTGATGCAGGGCTGGATCCCACGACCCTGGGATCATGACCTGAGCTGATAAAAGAGTCAGACACTTAACTGGACTGAGCCACCCAGGGGCCCTTCCCAGTTACCTCTTACTCTGGAACCTTGCAATACGAGTATTATACAGAGCCTCCATTTTCCTCAACGTGCCCACTCACACACTCAGAAGAACTCAAACAGAACATTATTAAGGGATAAGGAATTCCCTGGGGACAGGAGGGAAACGAGGTAATTTCTTTACTGGTGGATATTGCGTGCCCCCATTAAACAGCAGCAAGAACCCCAGAGAAGAACGTATACTTAACAGTCTAAAACACAGCTCAACACGGGGAAGGCAGGCTTGTTTCAATCATCTGCCCCTTGTTCTGTAATAAAAATGTATTTTTTTTCCAGAGAACAATTTAGTGTGGCCAATAAAAGCCCAGCTAATTTCTAAATCAGCATGGAGCCAAGTCAGCCACCCAGGAGCTCTCTCCTAGGGCAATATTTCTGAGGCGCACACAATCTATACTAAAGCGATCAGCTTCCCTCCATCCTGCCAAGGGGATACGTTAGCGAAGCCCAAAATATGACAAGAGGAAATTTATGTGCAACTTTTACACATAATATCTCATTATGACTCTTCCCAATCTTTCAATTTTAAAAATAAACAGCCTTTGTAATGATTTTACCAGGGGAACATCTAAACTAAGATTAAAAAGGAAAGAGAATGGTTCAGCTGCTGTGATTTCTTTCCTTTCTTCTGGTCTTCATGGAAATTCACTCCTTCCCTCTTCTTTCCTTCTCTCCTTCCTCCCCCCCCTCCTTTCCTCTTCTCCCTCCCCTTCCTTTCTCTCCGTTCTCTCTCTTTCCCCTCATCTAAGGAGAAGTAGAAATTTGGGGATCTGACATCTCACCTAAGGGCACAAGGTCTCCGTTAGAAGCCAAAAGGACTCTGACTCTGGTAATTGAGAAAAGTTTCCACTTAGAATTCAGCGTCATTTGCCCAAGAGTCTGGTGTTAATTTGTATCCTATCCCCAGATTCTACTGTGTCAGTGTCCTCCTCTCTCCTGCTCTTCTGTCTCACAACAAGATTGCAGACAGACACGCCCACGAGACACAGGAGAGGCCATGGGCCTCCTGTGTTACATACCCCTGTGCTGTCTGCTCTGTTCATGCTGGGCCCAGGACTCCTGGCTTGGCATCCCCTTGCTTTGTGGGGCAGCCAGAGGAGCAAGAAACAATGGATTGTGGTCACTGGGTGGGGCCCAGCTCTTTAGAAAGACCCATCATTTCTTCCTCTGATATTGGCCTGCAACTTTATGACTTTGCCCATTTTTATTTGGTGGAGACATCCAGCTCCTGGGATCTCTCCTCCTTGAACATATGTATTTTTCCCTTCTGCCTGAGCCCTGGGGCCTGTATCCTTGGACACCCTTATCCCCCGGAGCATCTCCCAAAAGTAGGAGGCTGGTTGTTTATATTCAGTAACTTATTTGTTCAGGCGTTGTCTACAAAGAGGAGACTCTGTCTGGGCTTGGAATCCATAGATGGATTAAACAGCATAGCTGCCCTTTAAGAATTCCCTTTAGGTAGGGACACAGAGTCATAAACAAAAGTCATTACATCATGAAAGTGTCAGAATGGAGGGTGGACTGGGGTGGGGCAGGTGTGACCAGCTGTGCTTGGGAGTGTCAGGGGCAGCCTTTATTCGGAAACTATTTGCCTTGAAGTCAAACCTGGGTATAGGACTTTCTGATGAGCACTGAAGAAATATTAATGGAACTTTCCAAACAGCATGTTTCCTTAGCATCTATGGCTTTGAGTTCTCAATCAGAGCTGGACTCCCGTGAGATGGGATTCTACTTCAAGCTGGCAAAACATGGTTTCCTGTGTGTACAGGAAGGAAGCGCTCTTTTAAGGGCATCCCAGGCGTCAAACAGATCCGGTCAAATTAGAGGCAGAGATACTGAGGCAGAGATGCTGATGGTTTGATCCTTGACTTGGAGGCCTAAAGGCGTTGGCTGAAGCCATGAGAAGAGCAGGCTGGATAATGGATGTTACCCTGGGCCTCTGATGGAGGCTCTGAAGTCCTACAGCGTATTGCCTCTCTGCTCACTTTCCAGTAGACATGTTAGCCATGGTTAATTGAGCATGTCACATGCGGAGTATCATCAAGATGGTAGTTGCGTCCATGACCTCCTTTAACCTCCTTGGAAGGAGACCTTCTCACCTCTGTGACACAGGTGAGAAAACTGGGGTTCATAGATACTCAACAACTTGGCCGTGGCACCATAGTCATCAGTGTCAAGGTGAGGTTCAGCTCTGGGGCTTCTAAAAGCCAGGAAGTACCTCTTGAAGCTGCTTGCCACTCTCTTTTGCATCTGAGTGCTTACTTCTGGTTGCCTCCTTTGGATACCCAAGTCCTTTCCCTGCCTCCACCCCTCAGCCTGATTTTTCTGACTCCCCGCCCACCCCACCCCCACCCCCAGATCTTCCAGAAATGTCCCTCTGCACAACAGCCTTGCCCTTTTGTGAAGTTTCTTCTCAAACATTCATGGAGTCACTACCACCTGCTAGGCTCTGGTGCAGGTGTTTTCACGTGCGGCTTGGTTTTAGTCCCCATGTTAAACTTGAGAGATAAACCAGAAGGCCAGCCCCCACCACCCATTACAAAAAAGTGGAGGCTGAATTCATAGAGTCCAACTGACATGCAGAGCATCACATCCATGTAAGTGATGAGACCAAGCCTTGCATCCAGCTCTGTCTCCCACCCCAGGACAAAATTCACTGCCACCACCTCTGTGATGCCCTCCCAGCTTTGTTTTGTTTCAGTGAACGCCATGGTGTGTTGCATTCATAGACAACATATTTTTGAACAGTGAATGAATAAATGAATTAGTATACGTTAGGGAGGAGAAAAGCACATGGAGTCTGAAATTGGACTGCCGGGGCTCAAACACAGACTCTGCCACTTGGTAGTCATGGGATCATGGATAGGTGGGCTTCTCCTCTGTCTCATTGGCTGGGATACGGCCACCTGCCTACCTATGACCAATCACTAGCGAAGTCATGAAACTGGTCCAAACTGCCTCTCATTTGAATATCTGGCATATTCTTTATCACAGGGACACACAGTGTAGCTCTATTATTATTGTTATTGATTTATCGTCATCATCATCATCATTGTCATCATCTCAATTTTCATTCAAAGGTAATAATGCTAGCTGGAATTTTTCCCAAAATGGAAAAATAAGAACAACATGGAAGGGGAAAAGGAAGGAAAGAAGATAGTATAAAGTTAATATTTGATAGGCACTTACTAAGTTTTGGGCTCCAGATTTGTACATAGAGGCCATTCTCTAATTTAAACGTCCCAACCAACCAGCTTTCAAGTGGAGAAATAATGTAGATGCAGAAAGGGAATCACGGAGAATGTGTATAATCTGTCCAAGATCACAGAGCTATGGAGTATCTGGCCAAGATGAGGATGTCTTCCAATTCCAAATCCAGTCCGTCCTTAGTCACAGAATTGGGAATTTTTGCTCTCTGAAATTCAGTGCAAGGGCTTGGGGTCAGAATTCATGGCCTGGGTGAGACTTGGCCGGCAATAAACTTTGACTCCTCTATTCCAGAAAGCAAACAGATTTTAGGACCCATCACCTGGAAGTGCTCTCCTGAACTTTTACTTCCTTGTATTTCTACTCCACCAAGCCAAAAGGCAAAGTCAGGACAGTCTTGCTCTTTAAAAAAAGAAAAAAAGACTTTATTTGAAAAGCCTCAGAGAGAAGGAGTTAACTGTGTGTCTTCTTTTTTTCCCCCTTAAAGCGTAAACAGCCCCCCCCACCTCTTTAAGTGATAAATTTGAGTCTGCAACACAAAGTGGAGCACATTATGTAGAAAGTGCTTATTTTCTTCTGATGTTTGATAGGAATTAGGATTGGTAAAACCCAAACTCTGTTTCCCCTTTCACGCAGCCTGTCATTTTTGTCAAACAAGAAGCTGATTAAGTTTCAATCAAAAGAACAAAAGGCTCCAGAAAGATTCTTCTTGGAAAAGCAGTGGCTTAGGCAATTACCCCATGGAAAGTAAATTTAGTGTTGAGCTTGTGACTTAACTCTAAAGCTGGTGCGCTCTTTCTGTGTGGGAAACATGCTGACCAATCACATTTAATCCAGCCTCTAACACATGAGAGAACCTTATTAATGAATAGCATCAAAATCTCTGGATATTCCGCATGCATGTTGGAGAGGTTCCTCTTTGGTAGTGAATGTAATTCAGGTCAGTCATTGTAAATGGAAGGAGGAGGTAATTCTGTCAAGAGGAAACAGGATGAGTGGAAGGGAGAAAACAGTTGTGGTCGATTGTACAAATGGTCACACGTGATCTTCCTTCCTCTGTCCGTGGCTTTGGTAGTGCCTTCCCACACTGTCTCTGAACTACCTTCATGACATGTGACCCAAGCAATGCTTGGAAAGTGAATGCACATTAGGTCCTCTCTGGCCACACTTGAGAATCTTGTGACCAAGGCCATATAAATGAGCCTGAGCTAGCCTATTGGGCTATGAGAGACAGGTGATCAAATCAACCCCATAGCCCCAGCTGACTTTGTGCAAACCACTAGATGTGCGGCCATCTTAGACCACCCAGCCTCTGCCAAGCCAACCCTGACCAGAAGAGTCCTCCCCTACCCCTACCAGAGAGTCATGAATCTTGGGAAATCATGAGAAATGATAAATGTTTACAGTTACAGAGGTTTTAGGGTGGTCTGCTATGCAGCAAAAGCTAACCAATCCACTGATCTTCTCTTTCCTCTCCAGATTCTAGTCTTAGTCTGTTTACTATGACAGAGTATAGTTGTAATCAGAATTCAGAATGCCCTGTTTTTGAGATCTACCATCAAAGACTTTTAGGCATAGAGCCTATACTTAGTAAATTCAAAACGTCGGCCCCTTTGTTTACATGGCTTGAAGTTTTTGCCTTTCATAACTGGTACATTTTGCTTCTTATTGTTTGACTATAACCCATCCAATTTTCTATTTAGATAGTGCAGCCCTGATGCTTCCAGATAGGAGATTGTTTGCTAAGTGGAGCAGACTGATGAGACATCAGGTACCCAAGTTGCCTCTGTCTTGAATTTTCTCTTAATCATTGTCCCCATCCCCACACCCCCAATACTTTTTTTCTTCACCTGCCAGAGATACCCCCTTATGTTTTGTTGAACTACATTGGAAGGGGTGAAGTTTCAGGAATGGGTAAATTCCCAAACTCTTTGGCCTTCTCTATTATAAGTGATTTAGACATGTTTCATGAGACAATAGTTCCTTGTCTGGTTCCAGGGACTCTGAGTTCTGGCTTGCTTTGATGAGTTACCTTTCCTGGTACGGACTGGTGTTAATAACCAGTTAAATCCAGGATCTCTCCCCATCCGGTCTGCATTTCATGAGGTCTAGCAGTCATCATAATCAAATGTGTACTCTTTGGCTGAAATCAACTTTCATTTCAGGGTCATTCCCTGGCCCTGAAAAAAAAAAAAAAAAAAAACCAACAACTTAAAGATGGTGAACTCAAGCAGGTTAGAAAAATCACCAAACCCACACAGCTTTGAGAGTTTTCTAGGTACCAGAAACTTCCTACATTTTCTGCAAAATGTGGCAAGACTCCAAGCCCCAGTGCCAAACCAGATGAGCCCATTCTCATACAAATACTGGAAGAAAAGCTGTCACATTTGTTTTCTTACTGGCAGCCAGCCCTGATTATCTCTGGTCTCACCACAGCCTGCTTCCCCAAGTCAGCCAGGAAGACATGCCTGTTCACAATCCCCCTTCATTTCTAGCTTTATTCATTTTTTTAAGAAAGTCAAATAAACTTAACCTGGGGTTTCTCAGGGGATGTTTCGTGTTCTTGCAGTTTAAAGCACGGAGTGTGCCAGGAACAACATGGGAAGGACACCAGAGTTATAGTAGAATGAATGGTATCTTCTTATTAGTCTAATGGAGAAGAAAGATGTTGGTGTGGAGGCATCTAAGACCTCTAGACTTCATTTCTAGGGCAGAAAGTGAAAACTCCAGTTATTCATACCAGGAACCCACTTTTGTTATGGGCATGACATCATGTTGTTGGTTGGGAGATGCTGCTGTTTGGGAGATGCCTGGAGAAATGGTGTACGGTGTCTGACCTTCGACATCAGCTTCTGTATGACCTGTTTGGGAAAGCTCAATTCTGCCATAGTTGGTTCCATTCTCTTATCAGATAATTTCTCAAAAGTGCATTATAGCCTGAGTCCTGAAACAAGGATAGCTTTAGTTGGCAAAGCCATCATAAGGGGACTGTGAGTCAGAGTTGCTTTGTCTCTTATGGAGGAAACTCGTAGCCATCTTCCTCTCTTTAGTTTTTGCTTTAGATGTAATTCTGTGGAATTCAGTAACTGCGATGGATGTGGATAGAGCTGCAAAGGGGCTGCACTGGTATGTTATTGAAGTTAAGCTGGTATAAACTCAAAGTAAAGTGTTAGAACTATAGGGTGCTTAATGGTAACCACAAAGGAAATAGTTAGAGAATACACAAAAGGAAATTCGAATAGAATTAAAACACTTCACTATAAAAAATGAACTAAATGCAAAAAGAGACAGTAATATCAATAATGAGGGACAGAATGCTATAGGGTATATGAAAAACAAATTGCAGAATTATAGAAGTCCCTTCTTATCAGCTATTCATTTAAATGCAGATGGATTAAACTCTCCAAAAGACAAATATCCACAGAATGAAAAAAATGATCCAACTGTGTGCTGTCTATAAGAGATTCCCTTTAGATCCAAAAACACACAAATGGTTGAAAGGGAAAGGTTGGAAAAGACATTCCTTACAAAGAGCAAACAAAAGAGAGTAGGGGTGGCTGTACCAGTATTAGACAAAACCAACTTCAAGTAAAAAAGTTAAAGAGACCAAGAAGGACACACCATATTAACGAAATTTTCAGTGTAGCTAGAAGATATATAAATTATAAACACTTGCACACCTAATAACTGTCCATCAAAACACATCCAGAAATTGAATGAGTGGAAGGGAGAAATAGACAGTTCTACAATAATAGCTGGAGACCCCAATACCCGACTCTCAATAATGGATAGAACAGCCAGGCAGGAGAAAAGTAAGTAAATAGAGGACCTGAGCAATACAATAAACCAACCAGATACCCAACAGCAGCACACTGGACATTTTTCTCAATTGTACTTCTTGGGACATTATCCATGATTGATGATACGTTAAGTCACAAGTTAAGTTTTAGGACATTTTGAAAACTAGGTGTCGTACAAAGTATCTTCTCTGACCGCTGTGGGATGAAGTTAGAAAGCAATAACGGAAGGAAAACTGGCCATTTTGTAAATTTGAGGAAACTAACACTCTTGAACAGCCAATGGATCAAAGAAGAAATCACAAGGGATATTAAAAACGCTTAGAGATGACCAACAAGAAAACATACCAGAACTCATGGGACTCTTACATCACATACAAAAATGAATTCACAGTGATTCAAAGACCTAAAGGAAAGAGCTACAACTATAAACCTCTTCAGAGAAAACATAGGGCAAAATCTTCATACTACTGGATTTAACAATGATTTACTGGATATGACACACCAAAGGCACAGGAAACAAAAGAAAAAAATTGACAAATTGGGTTTCACAAAAATAAACTTTTGTGCATCAGAGGACACTATTAACAAAGTGAAAAGGCAGCCTACATAATGGTAGAAAATATCTGTGAAGCTTATATCTGATAAGGGATTAATTACCATAATACATAGAGAACTCCTAAAATTCAACAAAATACAACTAATCCAATTAAATGACTAAAGGATTTGAATAGATAGTTCTCTCCAAAACATCTATAAATGTCCAATAAGCACATGAAAATTTGTTTAATGTCAAAAATCATTAGGGAAATACAAATCGGAACTACAACGAGGTACCACCTCACACCCGCTAGGATGGCTACCATCCAAACAAAACAGAAAATAAGTGTTGGTGAGGATGTGAAGAAGTCGGAATCATTGTGTGCATTTTGTAGGCACGCAAGATGGAAAACAGTATGGTGTTTACTCCAAAAATTAAAAATAGAATTACCATATGATCTAACAATTCTACTTCTGGGTATATGGTCCAAGAATTTAAAGCAGGGTCTCAGAGTTATCTTTACATCCACCGTGATAGCAGCATTATTCATAACAGCTTAAATGTCGGAGCAACTCAAGTGTCCATTGATAGGTGAATGGATAAACAAAGTGTGGCATAGACATGAAATGTAATGGAGGTCTTAAAAAGGAAGGAAATTTTGACATTTGCCGCAGCCTGGATGAACTTCAGGTACATTATGCTGAATGAAATAAGCCAATTACAAAAAGACCAATACTGTAGGGTTTCACTTATGTGAGGTTTCTACAATAGTCAGATTTATACAGAAAGTGGAGGGGTGCCTGGGTGGTTCAGTCGGTTAAGCATCTGATTCTTGATTTCTGCTCAAGTCATGACGTCACGTTTTGTGGGATGGAGTCCCACGTTAGGCTCTGCGCTGACAGCGTGGAGCCTGCTTGGGATTTTCTCTCTCTCCCTCTCTGCATCTCCCCCACTCACACACTCTCTCTCAAAATAAATAAATTTTATACAGAAAGTGGAATGGTGGTTGTCAGAGACTGGGGAGAGGGGAAAATGGGAAGTGACCGTCTATTTGGTATAGTGTTTCTATTTTGCAAGATTCTAAGAGTTCTGGAGATGGATGTGGGTGATGGTTGCACAATATGAGTGTCCTTAATACCACTGAACTATGTACGTAAACGTGGTTAATGTGGTAAATACAGTATAACCTTGGATTTTAAGTAACTTGTTCTGCGAGTGTTCCGCAAGACGAGCAAACATTTCTAATAAATTTTAACTTGATAAACGAGCGATGTCTTGCAGTACAAGTAGAACGTGATGCCGAACATCACATGATCACAACTGAGCCAATGACTCTCGAAATTCACTTTGATATACAAGTGCTTTGGATTACAAGCATGTTTCTGGAATGAATTATGCTCACAAACCAAGGTCTTACTGTATTATGTTGTATATATTATACCATAATTAAAAAATTTAATGACAGAGCACATTATCCTGGCCCTAGAAAAGAGCTCATAACAGTGAGTGAAAGAGTCAGACATCAAGCTAAGGGGTCTGCAGTTGAGGACCCCTGAGTACATAGCAGCAGCCTTAGAGGAAAGGCTGATGCATTTGCTATCCTTCTTCTAGGAACACTGGGGATGATGACAGTTCAATGGGTATGGACGGACCAGTCGTTCACCTTGGGTAGACTCAAGGGCCCAAGGCAGCCAGACTTTGAGTTGAGGACCTTCAGTTAAAGTGGTTTGGGAAGCACGAGTTAACAGAAAACTTATCCAACTGGGGCTAGGACTCTAATCCTCGATATGTATCTCCCACCCCTGTTTTCTGGTGCTGTTGTCGAGCTATGTTTTGTTTCAGGCAGGGACAAAAAAATCCAGAGATGCATTAGCCTTGAGAGTTGGATATCCCAAGACTCTGTGAGTGCTTAAATAATAAAAAAAAATGACTCTGAATGTCTTCATCACTGAGGTGTATGGAAGGGCTAGGGTGGAGCTAGCTGAACCAACCCAGCAGGGAATTGTTTTAGGAAAATTCAGTCTCCTACTACGATTGCTTGTATTTCAGAATTAATCCAAACAGTCGCAGAGACATCATTCATGGGTGTGAATCAAAACACTGTAATTTGCTATCTTTTCCCTTGAGGAAGATCCTGGTGTCTCCCAAGGGCTCTTTAGAATTAGACAGATTTCTTGACAGATTTCTTGAACTAACATGAAAAGTTGCTACCTTGGCCTCAATCATTTTTTTTTCTTTGTTTGCAGCAAACACATTCTCCTTTGTAGCAGTGTGGTTTTTTTTTTTTTTTTCTTCCATTGACCCACTGTGTAGGATGAGGGTGTTTTGGAGTCTGGGGTGGCTCTGAGTCCCCAGATGTAGAGCAGAGGGAAGTAGAAGTGGGTGGATCTTGTTTACTTCCTGCAAGGCTCTGCCGCTGGATGTGTACCAGCTACAGATTTGGAGTGACTACTAGAATTTCACTCCAGCTGCCAGTGGATGAGGCAAAGTGTGTTCCCATCGTACCCCCCCCCTGCCATCGCCAGGCTCTGGGAAACAAACAAACAAACAAACAAACAAACAAAGAAGATAGGGAGGATGTGGAGCCATCAGTGAAGGAAATTGCATGTTATAACTTCAGTAATGGATACTATGGCCTAGACAGGCTGGAAAGATGGGTGAGAATTAGTCTCACAAGGATAAAGGAAAAACAGTTGCCTCCAATTACCGTCTAAGAGGGAATTAAGAACTGTATAAATCAGGGATAGCCGTAACAATTATAAAGTCTGTAACATTCTGTATTTGTACCTGCCTTTTATTTTATTCAATTTTTTTAAAGCTTATTCATTTATTTTTAGAGAGTGTGAGAGATAGCCAGGGAGGGGCATAGAGAGAGGGAGAGAGAGAAGGGATCCCAAGCAGGCTCTGCACTGTCAGCACAGAGCCTGACTTGGGGCTCGGATGAACAAACCATAAGACCATGGCTTGAGCCAAAATCAAGAGCCAGATGCTTAGCTAACTGAGTGATCCAGGTGCCCCTGCCCCTACCATTTTTTGAAACAGATTTTCTCCCCACCCTTCTGAAGGCTGTGTCTGATTCCTTTCCCCCTCCTTCCTGTTAACCTGATCAAACAATGTACATCAGATAGAGAGGCCTCAGTGTGGTTTTCTGGCACACATTTCAGTATGGTACAGTGTAGGGAAAACCTGTATGGATCAGGTTGATGTGGATGTTCTATTAGAAGATAATGGAGGCTGTGGTACTTCAGTGAAAGATGGCATCCATTCATGAATCCATCTGTCTATCCATTTTTCCACCCCCCATCGAGTGTTCATTAAACATTTATTATGTGTAGACAATGGGGGAGAGACCAGGGTTGATGTAGAGTCCTGCTCCTTCAGAGTACACATTACAGGAGGGGAGGCAGAATTATTATCAAATATGTAATGGACAGTACAAGCATCCCATTGGTACGAGTGCTATACAGAGAAATTAAGCTGGGTCACGTGATCAAAAGTAAGGTTAGGCTGTGTGGTTAGGAAAGATCTCTCAGAGGAGGAGATATTGAAGCAAAGATCTGCATGATGAGAAGAACCAGAAATGAGAAAAGTAGAGTAAAAGCTATAAGCCAGAGAGCCGTCCACACAAAGGCTCTGAGAAAGGCACTACCATCCACATTTGCAGCATTGAAAGAAAACTGATGGTCTGCGGCATATTGGGCAAAGAGAGTGGGTAGTCGTGACATCAGAGGCAGAAAGGAGCAGAAATGGTTACCTGTTTAAAGCTCAACTAAGGAATCTGGCTTTTGTTCTACGCCTGATTGGCAACCATTAATGTATATAAGCCTGGGAGTGGCGAGATCTAATTAGTGTTTCAGAAAGATGACTCCTGGTGCATGGATGTAGAATGTAAGAGGGTCAGGAGTGGGCAGCAGGAGAGTTATTGCTGCAGGCATGAGAGGGTCTGTGGAAGTTAGAGATGTATGGAAGGGGGTGAGTTATGGAGAAGTAGTGGACAAGATGGCAGCCGGTGGCAGAAATTATGAGTTCTCTTTCATTGTTTCCAAAGAAATGTGTTGAGCACTTAACTTTACTATGTACCTGCTATACAAAAGTCAGTAAGTTAACCTAACATTGTGTGTCAACTGTACTCATATACATTTTTTTAATTAAAAAAATCAGTAAGGTAAAATCCCTGACCTGAAGGAACCCAAATTCCTAGTGGGGAAGACTGAGCAGCAAACAAATAATTAAAATACATTTTGATAAATACAGCAATCAAGGGGTATACGTGGGGGCTGTGAGAGTCCAAAGGAAAGAATGATTAGCTATTTTAAAATTAAATATGTCAGTCTTTTGACAGACATTATATTTATTGAATTCTATCCATTGGTCCATTGGGTTGGGTTAATGCGAAAAAGCTCAATAAAATTTATGTCAGTCAAATGTTTGCATTCATGTTCTTGACATAAAATTGTTTGACAACTCTGGACAACTCACTTTGGCTTCTTTCACATCCGTAAGATAATTTAAGTCATTACCACCTCAAACTTTGCATGCTGGTGTAGACTGTGGTAGTCGCTCCCTGGTTTCACCTGCTCAGTGACCTCTGGTTAAAGTGGGAGCTTTGGGACGCCTGGGTGGCTCAGTCGGTTAAGTGTCTGACTCTTGGTTTCAGCTCAGGTCATAATCTCTTCGTGTTGTGGGTTTGCGCCTCTTGTTGGGCTCTGCGCTTGTGTCCCGGAGCCTGTTTGGGAATCTCTCTCTCCCTTTCCCTCTGCCCCTCCCCCCACTTGTGCTGTCTCTGTCTCTCTCAAAATAAATAAAATTTTAAAAACTAAAAAAAAATTTAGAAAATCTGGGAGCTCTGGAAGCCAGCTTGGTGTAGGGAATGCTCATTCCCTCCCTATGGAGCACTGATGATGAGAGGTTGCACTATTTCCAAAATGTCCTTTCTTTACAGTTTTGAAATTAAAGTCTGGTGTTCCATAGGGTAAAAATAACTGTTTCTGGTTATACAGTTCTGGGAGTTTTGAAAAATGAGTGACATCTAACTACCACCAAAATCAAGATACAGAACATTAACAACCTCCACAAACGTTGCATCCACCTCCAACTCCAGGGTCTGCTCTGTTTTCCGTTCCTGTAGTATTTGTCTTTCCCAGAATATCATTTGTCTTGTTCCATTCAGCCTACTATAGCAAAAATACCATAGACTGCATGGCTTATAAAAAATGAATTTATTTCTCAAAATTTGGGGGGCCGGGGGGTCCAAGATGAAAGTGATGGCGCATTCATTGTCTGGTGAGCTCCCGCTTTCTGGTTCACAGATGGCCAACTCTCACTGTGTCTTCACGCGGAGGAAGGGGGTAAAGGGGCTCGGGGGGGGGGGTTTCTCATAGAAAGGTGCTAGTCCCCTTTCTGAGGGTTTCATCATAATGGCCTAATCACGTCCCAAAGGCCTTGTCTCCAAATACTGTAACATTGGGGATTAAGTTTCAGTATTTGCAATTGGGGGACACCCTTCAATCCATAGCATCTTCTACACAAAACCGTATAGCATGAAGCTGTTTGTATTAGTGGTTGGCTTCTTTTTTAATACTGAATAGTATGCCAGTAGATGGATATACCACAGTTTATCTGTTCTGCAGTTCAAAGGCATTTGGGTTCTTTCTAGTTTCTGATGATTATGAATAAAACCACTGTTCACCATAGCTGTTTGTTTTTGTTTTTGTAAAGTTTCATTTCTCTTGGGTAAATACCTATGAGAGAAATTGCTGTCATTATATATATATATATATATATATATATATATATATACATATATATGTGTATATATGTATGTATTTAACTTCATAAGAAACTGTCTATTTTCCAAAATGGCTGTATTATTTTGTGTTTCCACTAGCAATTCATAAAAGTTCCAGTTAACCTGTAAAATTGCCAACACTCGATAGTGTCAGTATTTTTTTTTTTTTTCATTTTACCTGTAAATCTTGTTATTCAGGTAAACTTATGTGTGTTTAGTCTTCTCTTTGTAGTGCTAGAGATACACAAATAATTAAGTCTCGGGGTCTCCCCTCAGGAACTTCCTTCCATGCAATGCAGACAAATATATCACACTCTCAAATGTAATGAGAGTGGTTCTGTGCAAATTCTGAGTAAGGTAAGATTACAACCTTTTAGGACAATAGGAAAAGTCTTCAGAAAGCACATAAACTTTGGGAAGCCTTCAGAATTTCATTTTGAAGGGCATCCTGGGACTGGGCCATGGGAGAGTGCGTCCCCAGGAAAGGTAGGAATCCCATTAATGATGGAGACAGAGAAGAAACGGACTATATTAGAAGCAGAGGGCTGAGTGCAGGACAAAGATGGGGAGACTACACAGAACATGAGCAGGGAGGTCCGAATTAATCAGGGAGATGGAAGTGTGTGGTGGCTCAGAGACTCTCCTGACTACCCTTCCCCCCAGCAAGGTTCTCCTGCCTCCACTGCCCTTGCTCAGAACACCCTGCTGGGCCACACCCTCGGGGCAGAGACTGAACCCTTTCATCCGCAGCTAAGATCCTTCCTCCCTTCCCCCTGCTCCGCCTCCAGCCCCAGCCTCCAGTCCGGGTGGCAGCCAGTTTGGCAATTTGCATCTTCTTCCCACGCAGCATGGACCTCCCCATCTTCATCTCCAGCTGGTGCCAGGGCAGAGGCTCCCTAAAAATGGAAAATTAATGAGGCACCTCCCAACACCTTCTCCACTGGAGCAGTTGCCGCTGTGTTGGGGCCAGGGCAGGACCAGGGCAGGAATCTACCATAGATCCCAGTCTTTTGTGACAAAGTGGCCCTGTAGTTCACAGCATCTCATTTGCCATACTGCAAAGATAAAAGGGCAGTGCAGCAGGAGAAAGTCCACGGACTGGTGGTCTGATGCTGGGAGTAGAGGATCTTCTCTCACCCGGGAAGAAGACTGAGGCAGAAAGATGAGACCTGCATGCTGCGGCCATAAAAGTCCCGAGCTGTGAGCTTGTGTCCATGGGACCACAAGTCTGCCCCCATCATTGCGGACACCTTGCAGTTGCTTCTGGCAACCAGGTTCTATGACCCCAACGAAGAACAAGATGGTAACTTGCATCCTTGTCAAAAAGCGTGACTAATGTGAAGCTTTTGCATTTTCCTTTGTTTTGGCACCATGTAAGAGAGATGGGTATTACTAGCTGATATTTGTCATGTCCTTGCTCCACATCAGTCACTCCATTAAGCAATTTATTTCCCTCAAATAGTGGGTAAGATTTATTTCTCCATTTTAAAGATGTAAAAATTGAGCTTTAAAGAGGTCAACTAACTTGGTCAGGGTCATCTTGAGAAAGAGACACAAATGGGATATAAATCCAAAAGATCTGATTAAAGAAAATACGTTCTTGCCCTCTACGTGAAATCACTTCCTTGTGATGTACTCCAGTCACCTCTAAGGAACTATGCAGACTTTTTTCTCACTTTTGAAATAAGGTTATAGTGAAATATCAAAATTAAATGACCCATCACATCCGGCTTGAGATGTTTTTGAGTGATGGTTGTCATGTTCATTATACCCTAGCTAACTGTGACATAGTAAGAAATACGTATTTGGTCTCTGCCCCTGGTTGTTGAAGCATAGCCCTTAAAAACCCTGGTAATATCTGGAATGATAGGAGTTCTAGGAGCATCTTTTGTTCTAATATTTGGTTTTTGACCCTGTTCCTGACAGAGCTCCCAAATCCCTTGCAATTTCCTGGATGCTAAGAGGGTCTTTTGTTCTAATGAGGTGACTCATGGTGGGCTTCTGGATGGGAGCTGGTCACCAGAAAGACCAAGCATGGTTAGAGACTTGGAATTTTCAGCCCTACTCTCTATTCTTTAAAATTTTTTTTAAATGTTTATTTTTATTTTTGACAGAGACAGAGCATGAGCCGGGGAGGGGCAGAGGGACAGGGAGACACAGAATCCGAAGCAGGCTCCAGGCTCTGAGCTGTTGACACAGAGCCCGACGTGGGGCTCGAACTCACACTGCAAGATCATGACCTGAGCTGAGCTCGGATGCTCAACCGACTGAGCCATGCAGGCGCCCCTACTCTCTATTCTTTGGGAGGGAGATTGAACTTCTAATCAGTTATGCCTATGTAATGAGGCCTCCGTAAAAATCACATAACTATGGGCCTTGGAGAGCTTCAAGGTTGGTGAACGCATCCACGTGCCAAGAGGGTGGTGCACCTCAAGTTCACAGGGACAGAAGCTCCTGTACTCAGGACCCTTCTGGACCTCACCCTGTGTTCTTCTTGATCAGGTTGCTCATCTGTATTCTTGGTAATATCCTTTATAACAAACCAGAACACTAGCTATTATGTAGGTTATTTAATTGACTGAGCTCATTGTCCAAGTCTGTGGCTGTATTCTGCACAGTCTATGTCCATTTTACTATATCAAGTTTTTCATGAGGGTTATTTAAGAAAAAATCTGCCATAATTGTCTTTCACGGTTTTTTTTGATAAATTCTTAGACATCTTCTATTGTTTATTGCTATTGAAAAAGAAGTCCTTAACAACGAATTATTGTAAATATCTCTTGCCGGTTGTAAGGATGCCAGCTTTTATATTAACTGAATGGTCAGCTATCTTACTGTATTCCTATTGCGTCCACTGGGTTCAGCGAGGAATACATAGACCACTTCCGGGTTGCAAGCAAAACTGATTTTGTAGAAGCGACTGATGGCTCACAAAACCCCAAGAAAAGCTGAAGGATGTAAAATCAGGATGAGGTGAAACACTGACTCTCAGGTTTGGGTTCAGAACAGTGAAGAAGGAATTGTCTCACCAGAGATTGAAATGTACAATAATGTGACTGTAATAAAATCAAGTTTGATACTGACATAGGCCAAGGGGGATCAGAGAAACAGACTAGAGTGCCCAAAACAATTCCAGTACGTATGACCACTTAATAAATTAAAATAGTATTTCAATCCAGTGGAAACATAATAAATGACGCCAGCCCGACTGGTTCTCCATCATAAAGAAAAAGTGAGGTATTCACTTCATGTTACATTTAAAAAAATTCTAGTTGGGATAAAAACAAGTATTTTTAAATGTTATGAAAAGTTAGGAGACAGTATGTTAAAACCTAAGGGTTTGAGAAACCTTTATAACTAAAACAAAACCCAAAAGCATTAAAGAAAAGGCAGACATTTGACTGTATAAATAGTAGATCTTTTAAAATATTTTTAAATCAATACTAAAGCAAATAAAAAATAATAAATTCTACACATGCTAGATTAAGGGTTAGAATATATTAAAAATATACAAGTTGAAAATAAAAATATATACAAATAAGCTGGAAAAAATGGACAAAATATATGAAAAGACAATTGCAAACAAATGGCCAATGGAAATCAAAGAATGGGTACTCAATCTATCTATTAGGACCATGCAAAAAAAATTAACAAAGTGGTCCTCTATATACCCATCAGATGAGAGACAAATGTTTATTGTGAATAGGGTTATAGACTATGTGGAGTTCATATATTGTTGATGTCGGTGTGAATCAGGAGTACAGCTTTTTTTGGACAGTAATTTCCAAGGATCTTTAAAAATTAAAAGTATACATATCTGTTGGTCCAACAATCCCACTCCTGAGAATCCAATTTATAGAAATAAAAATAGCAACATGTAAGGACCCATACATGGAAAATAAATATTTATTGCAGGATTTTTAACCTCAACAAAAAATGGAGGTGAGGGAGTCAATACTATTCAGATGAAGAGATTATGGTACATTCACAATAGGGAATATTATGTTGTCCCTACAATAATGCCTTAGATTCAGACCAAGTGATTCAAAAGGATTACCATAATCTATGTGAGGGAGAAAATCAAGATGTTGAGAAGCCTTATGGACTACGGTCATTTTTTAAAATAATAGCAAAACCTTTGCTATTTATATCTATATTGGTACTTAACTCTGTATCAACATTTAAAGCCACAGCTGTAGGCACTGGATGTGTGATCGTTGAGTAGGCTATGGGAAGTATGATATGTAAACTCCATTATTAGCTCTCTGGGGCAGGAGGGGGGAACAGGAAAAGAAAAGCAGGAGGCGCACATCAAAACTGAAATCTGTGTTAAAACACCTAAAATAAGAAACAACTTAATATTTGTATATACGTATATACACATATATAAAGAGGTTCATGAACAGATGGTCAGTAACACTGATTTTGGTTACCTTGGTACAGCAGGAGTTCAAGGAACCATTACATTTATTTTTATTTCACTCTATTTTTACTGTAACACGTGTTTACAGAATCATAAGAAACCGCGAAGCTAGTTTCACTGTTGAAAAATAAGGAAGAAAGTTATTTCGTTTCTTCCGGTTGTCTCCACGAGCCTTCTTGGCCACCTCAGTGTGAACCCCAAATCAGTAACCACTGATACTTGGAAGACAAGTCCCTCCACATATCTGGGTTCACGTCAGGGGATCCTAACAAATCTTCACATGATAAACTTTCTACTTTCCTGAGTTATCTGTGCTATGTCAGCTCATCGGACAGGACTTTCCTGACCACTTTATCCACTTGACCGTCACAAATCATTCTCTAACTCTTCACATTGACTTTTTGGTAACACTTAATGCAGACTCCCCTTTGCTCTTTTTTTACTGCATGCAGTTGAAATCAAAGTTTGTTTTGCTTTCAGGCTCCCTGTTTTTTTTTTTTTTAATTTTTTTTTTTAACGTTTATTTATTTTTGAGATAAAGAGAGACAGAGCATGAACGGGGGAGGGTCAGAGAGAGAGCAAGACACAGAATCCGAAACAGGCTACGGGCTCTGAGCAGTCAGCACAGAGCCCAACGCGGGGCTCGAACTCATGGACAGTGAGATCGTGACCTGAGCCGAAGTCGGATGCTTAACCAACTGAGCCACCCAGGCGCCCCTCAGGCTCCCTGTTTTAATAATAATTTTAAAAGTTTAGTTCAGGCTATGTGTTTTCCTCTGGGAAAAAAAATCTAGCTTTAGCTGTGACCCACAGGTTTTATTTTGAGGGTTTTTTTTTTCCTTATCCTCGTTCAATTTTGTAAAAATAATTTGTGATTTACATTCCCCCCTTTAATCTGTTGTAGTTTGAAAATGTTTTTTAAGTAGAAATGAGCTAGGTGCATATTTCAGGGGTAAACATCATTTGTTACTGATTTCCATTTTTCGAGGGACAGGGAGGAAGGTATCAGAAATCAGGGCCTATAAAATCTGTCCTTTGGAGATTTATTAACTTTTTTTTGTGTGACTAGGTATATTAATTCTTTTTCTTGAAGTATTCCAAGGGCATAAAAAGGATATTTTTTATATTTGGTTAAGATAACACATTCTATTATATAAATATATTAAATTGTACTATTGATTGTATTTCTCAAATAGTCTGTTTTTACCCACATGGATTTTTACATTCCAGAGTAGTTACACAGAAATTTTCCAAATTTATTTTAACAAATGACCATGTTTTGAGTTTCTAACCCAAAGTTTACATTTTGCTGCAATGTTTTTTGCTATATAAGAATGTACATCCTCTGTAGGTCTCTTTTGTGGGTTGTTACATCTTATTATTATCTAATATCCTGTTGAATGCATATGACCTTGATTTCTTTGTCCTGACATCAGTGTTTTCTCTAACCCTTAGGTATATTCATATTTGTCTCATAACACGCAATAAATACATTTTTCTCCATTCTCTCTTTGTAATTTAGAAGCTCTATTATATTTTTAAGTCTGCTAATGATTCTCCCCCTCTAATCGTCACAGTGAAGCCTGTATTTCTCCCACTGATATGTCACATATCTACACCCCCCCTGCCCCCCCCGCCATGGACAGGAATGCTCTAGACAGTGTCACTTTTCACCTTGCTATGAAACCTTTGGGATTGCGGTGAACCCTGCCAATGACGAATATGGAGATGAGCTATGAGTGAGTGGTTCCTGGCCTCTGTCTAGCTCCGGCTCCTTGGCAGGGGCGGGTTAAAGTTCTTTCGCTTTAACAGGGTGGGTTGTGGTTGGAACATAAGGACCTTGCGACCATTTGGGACGTTCTCAATGCAGGCACCTTTCAGTTGGATACACTGTACTTCTCACCATCTTCACTTTTATGATTTTTGGCAATACAGACCTGCAGATACCATTGTATGATATGTTTCATCAAATTCATAATACCAATCGTCTGCATTTTACAACAGTTGAATTGTTTGGACCTCACTTCTCCTATTATGGTGGAATTGTATCATTTTTTAAATTAAACTTTAATTATCTGCTCTTTGTTACTCCCTTCGTTCGCCTGCCCCCACTACTTGATTTGGCTGGGAGTTGGGTTTTGGTTTCGGGGGGACAGTCTATTAAAAGGTCTTCCGTTGCTGCTCGTGTCCTCTTTTCCAAGGCACCTTACTTAGTACCTAAGTACTAAGTACTTAGCTTAGCACCTAAACTACAAATTCATAGCAGCATTATCATCATCCAATCACCCACTAGACCATATTTATATAAACATATATATCATATCCATGTACTTTTTCATCTATCTTTACCTGCTGAATATTTAGTCATTGCCCGTCACTGTTTCTTTCCCTTGTATATGTTCCAATATGTTGAATGAAACCTCTGATTTTACTGTACTGACATTCAGAGGGCACAGTTATCAATGGACACAGATTGCACTCTCAGAGACCTTTCCTGATTCAGTTTTTTGCCAACGCATGTATGATATTTTCTCACATGTACGATACAGACATTGTAGCTATTCGTCTTAAGAGTCTGTGGTGTTGCAGAATAGGTTCCCATGTTAAAGGGAAATCTGATATTAGGCAGGTTTACTCTGCTATGTAAAAATAATCAGCTATTTATAACTGGAAATGTTCAGGATTTATATGTGGCTTAGAAATTAGGAGTTTTAAAGGCTTCGATTTCTTTTCAGTAATTTTTTTCTTGAGACCCAGTGAGAACATTAAAACTGCAAATTTGTCTTCCTTTAACTCTAAGAAATTATCTTGTGTTTCTTTTAAAATTATTACTTTCCCTCTCTTTCCTTTTTCCCTCCTGTTAATCTGATGATTCCAATCAGATCTCCTGATTCTGCCCTCAAAACTCTCATTTTCCCTCTTGAATCTGTGGCTGTGTTTGCTCCTTCATCAACTTCATCTCCAAATCATGACAAAGTTATACTGCTTTATATAATTTATTGATTTTTGAAACTGCGAAATCATTAGCTGCTGAAATTCTTTTCCCTAATTTTATCTCCTTGACAAATCTTCCATAGACTAAGCACCCCTTCTCCAAACCTAGGATGAAAATTGACCCCTAATACGAAGAAAGCCTTGATGCACTTACTCCCACAGTTGGATAGACAGACCCAAAGTGTCTAAACTTCACAGAATCCAGCAGAAACAGACCCCTGCTGTTGTTAGATTTTTTTTTTCCTTAAAGGTAAGATATATTATTTAAAATGGGTAGAAGGATTCATTTTAACTCCTAAAACCTCTGTGCTCAACTCCAGTAGTTTCACAACACTGGAGTAATAGAAGCAAACATTTTACGCAATAATTCAGGAAAGGTTAGGAGACGGATTCTTCTGGAGCATCATGAAATACAGGAGCTATGCCAACAGAAGTTCTCATTTCCACTCTTAAAGTGTTTTGGTCCCTCACCCAGAGACCAGACCTAAAAGAGGGATGCTTTCCTCTCCTTTCCACAATCTCAGCATCTGCTAAGCCCCTTCTCCACTTCCGTCCTTCATTGAGCTGAGGGATTAGACACAGGAGTAAGTGACAGTAACTGACTCCAACAGGCATGCCAGAGGCCGGGACATATGCGGTGGGGCCTCGTGTGCAGAAGGGGAGCCTTAGGATAAGTTCAGACCGTCAGGAAGAGCAAATGCAAAACAGACCAGGTCCCTGCTGCCCAAGGTCCACACAACAGGAGACAGGGCTCAGACCCTCTGCCTGTGGAATGAGCTCAGAGAAGAGCTGAGTGGATCAGCCCTGTAGCTCCAACCCTCATTTCCTTCAAGCTCTGCCAGGGTTGGGTTATATTGTTACAAGTCCATTACTGATTAAACTTTCTCCAGGATTCCAGCAAGATCTTTCTGTCACTGACTGAACCACTGTTCTTTCATTCCACAATAAAAAACCATTTCCTGACTTACACACAAAGCTTTGAGAAATGGAATTATAATAAATCACAACTATAATTCCTCCCATAAAGTAGAAAAATAGTGATTTTTAGTGGAGACATCTGGCATGACCTTAGCCATGTGATGAAGGTGAACATCACCAGTCATGTCATGTGGAGATCATGTGCCCCTGTGGGATCCTTGCCAAAAATCCATAACCATGAGGAGAATTAGACAAACTCAAATTGAGGCACTTTCTATAAAAGCCCATGATCCTTCAAAATAGTCAAGATCATGAAAAACAAGGGAAGACTAAGAAACTGTCACAGACTAGGGTGGACTAAGGATGAAATAAGTATAGTATGTTGCAGTTGGTCCCCAAACAAGAACAAGAACAAAGGACAGTAATTGGGGGAAATGTGAAATCCAAATAAAGCGACAATTAAGTGCCAATGTTGGTTTCTTAGTTTTGACAAATATACCACAATAATATATGATGGTAACTTTAGGGGAAAATGAAACTGAGTGAGACGTATATGGGAACTCTGTACTATCTTTGGTAATTTTTTAATCTATAATCAGAATAAATTCGTTTTTAAAAGACCCCCCCCCCCCAATCTAAATACTGCAGTTTACTGCTCTTTAGCTCTAGGCTAGATGCAGTTTACTTCTTCTTTAGATCCAGTTACCTAGAAGAGCAGGTGTACCAGGAATATGGTGCTGACCCTCACAGATATGTATTGAGCACCTACTGTATGCCAGTGATATGATCGTTCAACCATAATGTATAGATATTACCCATTGGATGTGGCAAAACCATCATCACCAGTGGGGAACAGTTTCCTAGAGCTTATTTCTTGTTCTGCTGATTTTCTATCCTTCATGTCTCTAGCCATCTGAATGCTTAACCAAGATATTGAGGACTCTCCCCCACCCACCCACCCACCCACTGAAATTTTCTTTTTAGTAGCTCTTTGAATACATTCATTTGGGTAATGCACTGAGTTTGCTACCAGCATTCAAACTAAATGGGAACAGTCTCTGAAATGGTATCTCTTTGCAAAGATAGAGTTGTTCAAAGGACATGGGACACAACTGGATGCACACCTTCATTCCTGCCCTCAATCAGGTCCAAACCGGATGGTGGGTAGAACAATGGGAGGCAGATAGCATCAATTTCTTCGCCAACAAAAAGTGCAAGAAATAGTATTTCCCCTTCCCCTGAAACCTGATGGGAATTCAAGAATCAAGAATGATCCTGCGGTGAGAGGAGAGGGTGTTTGGGAAAGGAAAGAGGAGAAAAGGCAGAAGCTGAGCCAAGGGTCCCGCTCTCTCTTGCCTTCTTCCTCTGCAGGGATGCATGTGGGGGAAGGAAATAGGCCATTAGCAAGTGTGTGCTCATTCCTGACAAATTTGAGATAATTCCCGTCAGCCATGGTCTCATCATTGTCGGATGGGCCATTGGAAGTTGAGTGTGTCCTCTCTGCATTTAAAGTCAGAGGAATGGATTTGGGTCACAGCCAGATCCCCTCTGGCTATCAATGTACCCGCCTTGAGCTGCAGAAAGAGAGAAAGCAGAATTTTCTCTAGGACCCCACGCTTCCAAGAGCTAGGTAGGCATTCATATGTTTTCTTTGTAACAAAGTCTTTAAACATTATATAAAGAAGCTTAGGTCAATTTAAAAATCTCTGACCAAGTAACACCCGGTTTTCCAGAAACAGAAAACATGGTGATTACTAACTTCTTCCTAAACATGACTTACTGAAAGCTTTCTTGGTTAGGTGTCAGAAGATCTAAATTCTCAAGCTTTGCACAAAGTAGGTACTCAGAAATCCTGATGGGTCCTGATGGCTGTAAAAATCCGTTTAAAAATATAATACAGGCTGTTGACTGAGAGATTAATGTTCACCGTCTGGCGGGTGGAGCATGACAAGAGGTGTCACCTAGGTGGATGATCAAAACTTAGAGGTGAAGGACAGAGTAGGTAAATTTCTAAACAATTGAACCAAGCTCAAGAAGCATCTTGGAGCCATTACCTACATAAAAAGCAGGAGGGAAACACCACCGCAAGTCCTACCGTTATTAAAACTACATTCTAACCTACTAGCACACATTCATTTATACAGCATGCGGTTCAACGTCAGACAAGGCTGAGACAAATCAACAAATGTGTGATAATCTCATTATATTCTACACCAACAGCCACAGGGCCCCAGACTAGGGGTGCAGCTCAGTAGAAGGGGCTTTTTTTTTTTTTTTTTTTTTTAATGAGGCAGGTTTATGCCTGTAATGCCAACGAGGCAGCTAGCATCTTGAATGGTTTGCTACTTAGTGTTTTATTATAGAAAACATCTCTCCTCTGAAAGATTATTTCTGAGGTTCATACCCTGGAACACAGGGCTTCTTCATGTCAGTAAATTTCTTTGAAGGGAGTCCAAGATTATATTTCCAACTAGAAAATAAAACAAAACAAAACCTTAGAGGGATGATTGGAGTCTGCCTTTTCTATGCTAACAACATTTTATGGGTTATATAAAAACCCAGAAATTGTACAAGTATCAAGAGCGAGCCCAGGGGAGACTATACCAGAGAGAAGGACACAGGAAAAAGTATAGCCTCTCTTCCAGTCTCCTGTGAAGGCAAATCCAATCGTGGGCGGGGGGGGGCGGGGGAGCCTCTCCAGATGGGCTCAAGAGCAAACCTCCACATCTTACTGATCCCCAAGAATTAGGTAAGAACTCTCCAAAATAGAAATTTTAGAATGTTTCTGTTTAATGTTCTATAAGGTGTGAAATCTATGAAATCAAAATAAGCATACATTAAGTAAAAGACAGAAAAGATAGTTCAGGGGGAAGATTAAAAGATGCATTATTTGCTTGATCTTTGCATTAAGGACCCATGGAAAAGTGGTAAATAATAGATTTTATGATAAAAAATAACCTATATTGGAAGAGACAAAAGGGAAAAGGGACTTTGAAATTCAGATGGAAACAAACAGTAAGGAGCCTAGTGCAGTATAGGGTATATATGAAATCTATGGTGAGTGTGTGTGTGAGAGAGAGAGAGATGTGAATATAAATAAACTATGCATAGAAGACCCATCAGAAGTAATATTTAAAGGAATATTAGAAGACATTCTTGAGGGGCGCCTGGGTGGCTCAGTCGGTTGAGCGTCCGACTTCAGCTCAGGTCACGATCTCACGGTCCGTGAGTTCGAGCCCCGCGTCGGGCTCTGGGCTGATGGCTCGGAGCCTGGAGGCTGTTTCCGATTCTGTGTCTCCCTCTCTCTCTGCCCCTCCCCCGTTCATGCTCTGTCTCTGTCTGTCCCATAAATAAATAAAAACGTTGAAAAAAAAATAAAAAAAAAAAAAAGACATTCTTGAGTAAAAGAAGGCTGCTGACTACAATAATTCATTAATCCTTGTAAAAAAATTAACAACAGAGTAAAGCTCAGGTAACTTACTGGTAATTCAAATATAAAGCATACATCCTACGTGGAAATGGGAATAAAAGGTAGCTTGATTTAAATAGACCCCAAGTCATGGTAGCTTCATAGTTGGATACCCGCCACACAAGTGTCTGAATAAACCAACTGCAGAGTTTTGAGGGGAAAAGATAATGGCCCCAATATCCCATACCCAGTTACTCCGTGAGAGCAGATGAAAAACATTCTCAGACAGGCATGGGCTCAGAACAGAGGCAATCCGTGTTCTCTTGCAGAGAAAATTACTCTAAGTCACTCTACCTGAGCAAAAGATAAATCAATATAAACAACTCAAGAATGAGGAAGTTGTGGTAATAAGGGATTGATGGTGTCCCTTTGGGCATTGTACTTCTTAGCCCTTATTGAGTTCTTTCCACGGCTTGACTAATGGTGGGGCAGATAGCATGTGGCAATCTCTTCCTTTTAAGAGGGAAAGGCATTGCAGTTGTAAAACAGGACAAATGGATGTGCCTCCTCCCACCGGCCCCAGAGGGGAACAGAGAACTCCATCAGAACACGCCGGTCCTTTCCATCTGCTTCAGCTGTGGTCAGCAAGGGCACAACTCAGTCAGCCCCCAGAGTGAGCCCCGGACACCTCTTGCTGGCTTTGGCAACACTCCTCACAGGTCTGGCTGCAGCCCACTAAAATGGAAAATGAACGAGCAGGGATGAATTCTACGTCTGCAATTCTCTTTCTCTAGCTTTTTTTTTTTTTTTTTTTTTTAATCAAAAATAACTCCTCTGGATTAAACTGATGCAGTCAGGACCTGATTTTTCTCTCCCATTACTCCTTTCTCCTTTACGTGTCATGAACAAATAAATGATTTGGACAGTTAAACTTTGTATGAGAATTGCATTTATACGTATAACGAAAAGCTCGTTTTCACACTGTCCCAAGTTTTCTTATGCAGAAAACCCTATCTAATCATTGGGAAAAGTTCTTGGTAGTGGAAACGTGCGTATTTTTTTTAAATCCCAAACATTAATACCATTGTACCAAAGTTAACTGATCTTCAGTGTGAAACTTCCCTGCTATTTTCAGTGCAACTGGGATATACTGCATTTTAAATGGTGACAATGCATTTACGAGTGTTTCTTCATAAAGACACAGGTCGCAGCCAGTCAGGATCTGTATGATGATCCGGAGATAAATAGTCCACACAGCAGGAATGTGAAGAAAACCCATATGTAGGAAGTCTCCTGCAAATAAGAGAAAGCATCAAGCCTGCCTTTAACCAGTTGGAAAGGCATGCAGACTTCTTTGCACTTTGTGATTCTTCCCTCAGCACTTAATTCTGTAATCATCACACAATCATGAAAATTAGGCATTGCAATTTCATCCCTGGGGGAAATATGTGGACGCTGGCACCCTGACAAGTGTAACAGTATAAAAGGAAAATTACCTTAGGCTTACACTCCCTTTCCCCCCGCGTTTCCAAGAAAGAACTAAATTTTTGAGGTTCATAGCAGAGAATTCTGCTGTGACTTCATCGGCATGGTCTCCCACCCTGTTGAGCGCTTACAAAACTCTACGTGTTCCAAACTCGGTTTCCTGTCCTGGAAGGTTAACCATCCACCCTTCATTTCCAAACATTCCACAGATGTATTCCGAGCCCCCCTCTATACCAAGCCTGTATGTAGTAACCTTTGGGAAGCATTACAGCCTAGCGGGGAAGAGTGGGCACTCCAGCCACATGTAGTCTGGGCTCCAACCCAGCTGTCACTTACCGTCTTGGATGGCCTTTCCTGTGTTCCTTAACTTCTCTTATTTCTTCACTCGTGAGGGAAATACGAAAGCCAGCCTAACAGGTTATCGTGAGGACTACAGGAGAGTATGCGTGTAGGGTGCTTCACTTCTTATTATTAGCCACAGTAGCAATGTGAGTAGAAGTAGCAGTCTGCTCAGGCTGGCATTAAAAAACACCTCGGGTGGGTGGCTTCAACACCAGAAATTTCTTTTCTCCCGGTTTTGGAGGCTGGAAAGTCCAAGATGAAAGCCTGCAAGATCAAGTACGGTTTCTGGCATGTTCTCTTCCTGGCTTCCGGATAGCCACCTTCTGTAGCTGGAGAGAGAGTAGTGGAGAGAGATTGAGCAAGCTGTCTGGTGTCTCTCCTTATCAGGGCACTAATCCCACCAGATCATGGCTCCACCCTCGAGACCACATCTAACCCTGATTACCTCCCAAATGGCCCGCCTTCAAATACCATCATATTGGTGGTAAGATTTCAACATATAGTTTTGAAGGGACACAATGCAATCCATATTTTTTATTGTGATGATGATTATTATGATTATTTCCACTTTTAAGCAGCATGATGGATCATTTATATCCTTAAGAGGAAGAACACACATTTTTTAAAAGATGTCAGAACCTCCATGGAAGCGTAACTCAAAAGAAATCACCGTTAGACCTTCAAGAAATGATTCAGCTCCTCATTTTAATGACGGTCTATCTCCAAGTATCCTGTATATTTGGGGGACCGGTTGTCTGCCCAACCAGGCTCTTCAGTGACCAACAGCAGATAAACATCATAACATAAGGATTGTAGACATTTCTGAGGCAATATTTAGAACGGCCCCAAGCCATCCCTCTAATTTGGCTGAAATGTGTCCACAGCGTCAGGATTTTCCAGTTGGCTTATACCACGTGCACACAGGAGACTCCAACAACAGGGCTCCCAGCTGGCCTAAGGAGAAACTTTCTTAACTCATCCTTGAAAAGAAAAAGCCAGCCTCTCACTCACCTCTGGATGGGTGTATCAGGGTTTCTGGAACACCCATCTCACTTTATGGAAGGAGGCCGAAGATTCCTGATATCTGGGAAGAATGACACACTGAGTGGGGATGGGCTGATGTCATGAGTAGGGCCGTGTCCTCCTTATACCCTTCAGGGGAAGGTAAGGAACCATACAACAGTATGCTGGACCTGGGCCAGACAGTCGTTAAATACTTGGGCCTTTTGCAACCTGATTGTCGAATCTCAGCTTGAAATTGGTCATGATGAGAATATTTACACCATGAGAATCAGCAAATACTACAAGTCAGGACCTTTTTCTTCCCTAGAAGTGTTGGTGTATTAGCATACCACTGGACTTCAGTGCCTCCCATTTCAAAAAGTCCTACACTGGGATATATCAATACAGATTCTTGCTTTCCACACACAATTTAATGCATTATACTCTCACTCCTGACTTGGCATGTGTATTTTGGAAGGAAAAAAAAAAGAGTTGCCACAAACCTGGAAAACACATTCTGGAGGAATTTCTAAAATCCAACTATATACGTGAATGATCTGAGAATGACAGTGAGGAATGGGAATAAAACCAAATAATAAAGAAAGTGAGGGATCTTGACCAGATGACAAAAACATGCCAAGATCCCTGATATTTAAATTATCTTACCATCTGCACCTGAGGTATAAAGAGTTTGGGTCTGAAGTGAATCGAAGATATTTCAGTGCTAAGTGTGGTCCATGCACACGTCCCTGTAACCCTGCAAGCCAGTGATGGAAGGAGTCACGTCTTACTAGTTTTGGCGCTCATCGTATTTACCACAATGCCTAGCACGGAGAAAGCATTCAGAACATGGTTCTAGAATATAGGAGCATGTGAGTGAAAGAGTGAATGGTGATAATAATAACAATAGCCCCAATAGTAATAAAACTCTAATGTTTGAGCAATATTTCTTCCAAATACGCATTAGATGCCACCACTGACTTGTTTAGGAGCTACTAACGGCTTCCCATGTCACCCACACTCACCAGCCCTGGCCCCAAGCCCCTTCCTGCCCAGTTGCCTACCTGATTCTCATAGTCTTGTCCTCCGCATCTCATTCGCTTGACTCTGGCTATGCGTAACCTTCTCGCTTCTCCTTCAATGTCCCTGGTTCAGATCTTTTAGACCTTGACTTGGCTCGCTCCTTGACTCATGCAGGTCTTTGCTCAAATGTCATCTCCTCACAGGAAATTTCCCTGGCCAATCTACCTAAAATGGAATTTCCATCACCTCGACAACGTTTGATCTCCTTAACCTGTTTTCCGAAGAGCCCTTATACTTTCTGGCATTTGCTGATTTAGTGGTTTGTTATTTGTCTTCATCTCTCTGAAGACTGAGTCTTTAGGGGCCTAAGGACTTTGTCCACCTTGTCTTGGTGCTGGAATGGTGCCCATTATAGCAGGTTCTCGTTAAAAACTTGATAACCGATAAATAAATGAGTGACTTACTTTATTAACAAAATGCAAAAGAGTGACTGGCCAATGCAGCATGGGCTCGAGGTGAGTCCTGATTTGCAGAGGTGAAAAACAACCCTGCTACCTGCTCCCCGAGGCAAGCTCCTGTTTCCACATTGTTCAGTGCAACAGCTTTTCCGTCTGAATCTCCTTGTAATCTAGCTCCCGAGCCACAGAAACAGGACATACCCACGTGTGCAATGCAGACATGCCTAAAAGCTAACTAAATGCATTCCTCACCCCCAATTTCATTCTTATTCCAATTCATGACATTAGCAAAGCCAGAAAATGGGATATCATACGGCATTTTCTGATTTTCCACACTGCCACTCTCAGAGATAATATTCAGAAATGAGAGTGATCATACTATGCCCTTGGTAAAAACATGTCGGTGCTTATAGGTTAAAACCCAGATCCCCGAGGAAGGCATCAAGACTACTACTGCTCTGACTCAGACCTACCTTTCCATTTTCGTCTCCAGATTTGTATCCTCTTTTCTTGCCATTAGCTAGATTCTTTACTCCAAGCGTGCTGAATCTGGGTTTTGGTTTCTTGGGTCCACCATGCTCATCCATGCCGCCATCTTTATACTTTCTGTAACCTCTGACTAGATTGCCCTGTCTCTCCCCAGCCTGACACGTGGACCGTCCCTCCCCCATCCCAAAGCTGCCTCCGGTAAGAAGCCCTTCCTAACAACCACCAAGCTCACTTAGTTGACTTCTCCTGCTATGTTCTTTGGAAATACCAAATGGGCTCTGGTTCTAACACACTTTCCCTCTTGAAATAGCTCCAATAAGAGTGTTAATCTCTCGGGTACACATATTTAACCCTCATCAACGAACCAGCTAAGTATACAAAGAAATTCTCTACAAATGCTGAGAAGAGAGAGCCAAAGGCCTAATTAATTTTTCAACACTGAAGTCTGAGTTTTACAATTTGTCTCTTTTTTATGGTAATAAATTTTTCTAAAACAAGCAGGGCCTAGTGATTGGGCAGGGGGCCAGCAATTCCCATTTGGCAAGGAGTTTTCTTGACTCAGACTGTGTATACTGGGAGAACAATGCCACAGGTCAAGTGTCAATGCTAGCCCAGTTCCCTTCTAATGAGAATGGAGGCCTTTCGTGTGTGCTATCTGCCAAAAGATAGCTGTGGACGTCCCGCCGTCTCTCACTCCAGTCTCTACAAGCACTCAGGGCCCTAGCGTATGCCAGTATTTTCAAATTCACTTCACAGACTTGAGGAATAGGTGATCTGGAAGTGGACTTAAGAGTTAGTTAGTTATTCAGTTAATCGTTTATTTAGTTATTCTAATATGCAAGATGTACGCATGCTTCCAACACTAGCCTTTGATTCATTCTTGCCATTTACCCAATCCTAGCTGTTCATAAAGATCATCTAAATGTCCACCATCCTCTCTCTCTCTCTCTCTCTATTCCTGGGTCGAGTCCCAATATTTCAAGAGGTCAGATTTCTAACTGCAAGTTGCAACCAGGGTAGAAATAATCCCTGCCCTTTTCCTAAGGCCGTAGGTGATGTGTGCCCACTCAGTGCTGTAGGTGATTATCTGCATTAAAAAAACTTCACAGAGAGGCATTGGTAAATGATCAGGAAAATACCCACTTGAGTCCAATATAGCCAGGACTTTTGAAAGTTGAATTTCCTTTTTGCATCAACCATTAGTTTCATAGTCCTGGGTGGCAGCTTAAAATGACGTAAATGTATGAGCTCATAGTTTCCGTGGGTCACAAGTCTGCTGTAGCACGACTGGATTCTTAGTTCAGGGTTTCACTGAACTGATGTCAAAGAGTCAGCGAGGCTGCTCTTCTCATTCGATGCTCTGGGTCCTCTTCCAAGCTTACCAGTGGTTGGTAGAATTCATTTCCTTGTGGTTGTTGGAATGAAATCCCTGTTTCCTTGCTGGCTGTGAGCCAGGGGCCACTCTTGGCTGCCCACATTCCCCGCTGCACGGAACCCCTCCACCTTAAGCCAGCAGTGTCGCATCGAATACTTCTTATGCAAATCTCTGACTTCCTCTTCTGTGATGCTGGCGGAAACATTCTATTTTCAAAGGGCTCCTTGTGGCTAGGTGAGGCTCATTGGATAATTTCTCGATCAGTTGATATGGGACCTCGATTTTTACCATCTGCAAAATCTCTTCGCAGCAGCACCTAAATTAGTGTTTGACTGAATAACTTGGAGTAGATATGTGTAAAGCAGGGGCCACGGATCTTGAAGGGCCATCACAGAATTCTGTCTACTGGTCCTTCTCAGAGCATTCAAAATGTGGCTTTCAGAGAGAACATGTACACTGTTCTCCTACACCCACCTTGAGTTTTCTCTTATACACATCTTTGCCAAGGTGTTGTGCAGGCATCCTGACGTCGGCGTGTTGTCATTTCAGATGGCTTGATAGAATAGAGTGGGATGAATTTGGAGAGATAAGGCAGATACAGCAGAACCATGCCGGTCATATCAAAGAATCTTGACTGCACCTATAGTGTGGTGGGATGTTATTAAAGGGGGCAGGTAGGCATGTAATATGGGATGCAATCATACCATAAATCAGCTGTGCCGGAAAGAAGAATGAGTGCACGTGAAGAGACCAGGGTGGAACTGTCACAGTGCCCGGGCAAGAAATGACGATGGCCTAAACTAGATAGGACGGGGCAGGACGGAGTCCTTTCCCACTGGTACAGCCTGACTAGGCATTCACTTAGCATCCTCTACACTTCCCTTTCACGTTACTCATTCCATTATGTGGAACTGTTGCTTAGCTTGTCTCTCTCCCTCTCCTGACTGCACTGCATCCCTGACATGGCACCAGGCACATGTAGGCCATCGGGTAAACGATCACGAATCACCTAATGGGTTCTCTACACCGCAGCAAACCCCAGCACAAAGTCCAGCTGCCTCCTTTTGCAAACCTCTGCTGGCCTTGCTCCTGCTTTCTGTGCCTCAGTTGCACGGGTGTGCTTCACGGGACACAGTGGCAGCTGGGTCCCTGTTGTCTTCCCTCTGTGCCCATTCAACCCAAATTGGTGTCCCTTCCTCCCGGCTCCCCTTGGCTCTTGTTTACAAGCCAGGACTGCACCGTCTCCATCACGATTCTGGCAAACCTGAATATTTTATTGCCTCCCCCTACCCTAGAGGCTATAACAGAGACCACTTTTGTTCCACCAGTGAACAGGGACAGGAGTTTCCATAGCCCCAGAATCACCAGGATAGAACAGTTCCATTGAATAGACAATTGCTATCCTATCCCAAAACGCCCTTGTGAGTTCTGATGAGTCCAGTTGCAAATGCTTCTGGTTTCCCCTGTTCGATCTTCGATATGACCGCTCCTCCCTGCTGGGTAAGTCCTGTGAAAATTACTTTGCTCGTAGATTTAATTGACTTCACTTGAATTTTGCTTTCAGTCCTATTAGAAGACAAGCCATTTGCTCCCACACCCAACCCTCCCCCTTCAAATGAGTGTCAAGGGAACTGTTTGTGTTTTGTTACTAAGACTGTTGTTGGACTTGAGGCTCCGGTAAGAGCAGGACCCTCTTGAGTCTTGGCAACCAAATCCCACACGGCCTCACTCTGTTGGTTTTGTCCTCTCAGCCCTGTTCCCTTGTGGACAATTTGTAAAATTAGGAAATTAAGAAAACAGAGACTGGAAAAAAACCTGAGAAATGCTTAGTAAGGAAAATCCCTTCCTAGAGATGAGAAACCTCAACAGCAGATTTGCCAACGGAATTTGCACCGTCGATTCTCATCTAGGATGCCGTAAATAATGAACATTCTCTCTCTCTCTCTCTCTCTATCCCTCTCTCCCCCCACCCTCTTCCTGCAAAACACAGTAGATGCTAATTGGATATTAATTTATTTTCTCTAGATGGCTGGGAAAGAAAGACTTCCTTTGGATTCAAAATGGTGCATTTTGATGCATGAACATCTTCCATAAACACTGGGACTCAGTTGGAGACTCACTCCAAGCTCTTTCTTGCTGTAATTTTTCTTAGAACCCTGCATTGCACTCCATCCTTCCCTTTCCTGAGTTCATGGAATCCATGTTCCCAATCACAGAAGTATGAGGGCTATTGCTTGAATGAGCTGACAGGTACCTCTTTTCATGCCATTAATGTGGCCCTCTTCTCCACGTGTGAAATATCACACTTGTAAACATTTTACCCACAGGTTTATTTGAAAGGAGAAGCTGTTTTCAGGAGAAGAGACAGGCCCTGGTTCTGATTTTCCCCATGAATGTTCTGAGTCAGCCAAAAGGATACCTACACCCAATGGGCGTCAAGAATGGGAAAGAAAGGAATTCCATATAAACTTCTGTAAGGCAAAAAACAAAGACGGGTTTTATCTTCAGTGTGACCACAACTTTCACTTTAAATAAGTTTTACTTAAATCACAGCGTTTGAAATTTACATCCAGGGTCTGCCAGGCATTATGCTCTCTGCTTTTATAGGAAGATAGTTCCCTCTTAACTGGTTCACGGGGTACAAAGGGAGGCATCTGGGTACCATGTGAGGCATAGCTTTAATGTCACCTCTCCCAGGCTGAGAAGTCAGCTCTGCACTCTGGCACGGGTCTTGATTCCACCTCCTTGGCTGCAAGCTAAAGAAACAGTGATCACAAACTGCTCTCGGTCTGTGTCCTCAAAGAGACTGTGAGCTTTTTGAGGCAGAAGGTTGTATCTTATTCAGTTGTAGTCGTTGGTCTTGTCCCCCTTGTCTGCTACAACTGGGGCACAAAGACCAAAAATGAAAGAGAGAGAGAGAGAGGGACAGAGAGAGAGAAAGAGAGAGAGAGAGAGAGAGAGAGGGAGGAAGGGGGCAGCAGGAAGGAGCAGGAAGAGAGAAGAGGAGGAGGAGGATAAGATAAGGAAGAACAGAGACAGAGACAATCCCTACAGAACATGCTGCTATAGGGGCTCCTGGGCGGCTCAGTCGGTTAAGCGTCTGACTTCAGCTCAGGTCGTGATCTCATGGTTCGTGGGTTCGAGCTTCATGACAAGCTCTGTGCTGACAGCTCAGAGCCTGGAGCCTGCCTTGGATTCTGTGTCTCCCTCTCTCTCTCTGCCCCTCCCTGCTCTCTCTCTCCCCAAAATAAATAATCAAAAAAAAAAAAAAAAAAAAAAAGGAAGAATATGCTGCTATACAGGATCGGAAGTCAGAAAGGCATAAAAACAACTCTACTACAAAATTCCCCAAACCGCCAGCAATGTGCTGTTTCCCTTCTTCAAGCAAATCTGCTACAGAGGGACAGTAACTGGTGAAGCCATGAGACCACCCTGCCGTCCTTGTCACTACACATATCCTGAGGTCAGAGAGGGCTCAAAGATCATCATACCTTCTCCACCCCAGGAACAGGGGCAATAGGAGCTGTGAGCCTGTTACTTCAGGGAGAGAGTGGCAGGGAGAAGTGATAATGATGTATGAAGTGTAACTGTTCATTTATGCTCATTTAGTGAACAAGTTAGACACTTCACATAGCTTGTTAATTTTTGCAACTTATTCTGAGAGTTGAGATTGAGATATTTTGTTGACATTTTACATAGCATGACCGTAAACAACTCCCATCATACCGAGAAACATTATTCTGAATTACGGAGGGCCCTTAACGTTCCCAGAAAGACCTCAGGTACCTATTCTCAGTTCCCATGAAGGGTCTTTGTGAAGGAAGGGTGGATCTGAACTATCAGAAATAGAAGAACTATTTTCAGAGTACATTCTATGGGCTGGGCACTATGCCAAAGGCACTTTTTTTTTTTCCTACTATAGAGCATTTGACTTGCCCCCAAACCCAATTTTCACACCCGAGTACCCGGGTCCCAATTAGAGATGAGCAAGTGGAGACTAAGTTATTGTCCAAGATCATGCATTCTGGTGAAGCTGATATTTGAAATGAGATCTATCTGCTTTCAAAGCTCATTCTCTTTCCATCACGTCATGCAACTAAAAATAAAGAACCAACTGGAATTTAGTTGACATGTGCTTCTACATGACCCAGTAGACTGTTCTGGGGACAGGGACTTAGAAATTCTGAAAGTCCCCACAATGTTGATCATCCTAGATGATGGAACTTTACATGCCCATGACTTCACCATTGACATAGCCAATACGTACTGTGAGAACCAGCATTCTCCCATGTAACATGATGGAAACTCTACATGGGAACCTGGATTAGAACGGATCTTGACACAAAGTGATCCTAAGATAAAAATAGCTATCTCCCCACCCTCTCCATTTTCCTTTTCCTTCCTCCCCTTTTCTCTTTTGCCTTTCCCTCTCCCCCTCCTTTTCGTTCGTCCCCTCCTTCTTCTGTCTGTATCCTTTGCTTTTCCCTATGTTGGTTGCATTCCTTCCTACAGCTGACTTCCTCCGTTTATTTGGACAAATGAGAAACAGAAATGTCTACAGAATGCTCCACGCTTACGTCATGCCAGCCTTGCAATGGCAAAAGTTGGAGACATTTTCATTCTTCTGTTATCAATACATGAAATCCTCTGGAATTCACTTGATGGATCCTTTGGGATCATAGGCTCACCCTCTGTACTAATCTCCGTGAACAAGGCCTATTACTGGCAGCCCACGCTGTGGTCTAGTGCAGTGGGAAAATGTGACTTGTCATCCCCATCAGAGCCATATGGAATAGAAGAATGGTTATTTCTCGGGAGGGAGGGTAGGCTATTACCACAAAAAGGGATGAACAGATTACAAGCAGAAAGTGATTGACAAATGTCCACAAAGATTCATTTTGACCTAACCTCACTCAAATTCCCAGAAGCATGGTCTTTCTCTCCTTCCTTGATGTCCAAAATTTGTAGCTCTCTTCCAGGTTTGGAGTTAGTCCTTATAATTTATTTTAATATCATCATCTTATAGCTGGCACTAAAATATTGACGTGTACCCTGTCTAGCAAGGCATAGAGGCCCCTCACGGTTTGGCTAGCCATCATGATGATGACGAGGACAGTGATCACCACCACTGTTACCAAGTGCCTACGATATGGTTATAAATCTGGACTCTGAAGGCCTAGATAGATAGAGGTGGTTTCAAACCAGCTGGTCACTTGCAGCTCGTGGGATCTTGTTCCTGACTTCCAGTTTCCTCGTTGGCAATACAGTGCCAGGGTGATGGTAGCATAAGCCCCCGAGCGCTTCAGTGAAGTTTAACTAGAAATGTCCTTATAAGAGTGTCGGGCACATTGCTTGGCACATGTGAAATATATCAATAAACTGTAGCTACTCTTTGTAGGTCCCAGTCCCAGCTCTGGACATGTTATTTGATCCTAAACAGCTGAGTAAAGGGGGAAAGTGTTTCCTAATTTGTTTCGCAGGGGAGAAAACAGAAGCTCAGGAAGAGCCGGATCAATTTGCTCCGACACATGTGGCTCATGAGTGGCAGCCTGGGATTTGAAGGCACCTCTTAGACTTCAGAGCCCTAGCCGTTTGACCGCCAATGGATCTCTGTCACTTTGGGATAAAAATGTAGGTCAGAGCCTGGTAAGGGACAAAATCCTGAAAGCCGGTTCTGTACCTGAGTATGCAGAGTGCCCAGGGGCCAGGAGAGACGGCAGGCATCCCCGTGGTTCTGTGCGTGGCTCTACCACTGCTGTCTCAACATCCCTCTTCCTTTAATGTTCCATTTATCATCTTGCAGACAGTCTACGGGGTGGTTTTGGAACTGCTGCCTGGGGCGTTGCTACCCAGAGACTCCTGGGAGGCGATGGGGTTGCTGCCTGGTGTTGTTATTTCTTGAACATGCTGGGAGCGTTTTGCGGGATGGGTGGGTTGAGACGAGGGCCCGTGCCAGCGGCCTGCGCCTTCCTGTCAGAGAGTAGCTTCTTGGGGCTACCCAGCTGCGGGTGATGATGCTGTTGAAAACAATTTCTGTCGAGCAGAATCCTGAGCGGGGGCCAGGCTGTGTCTGTCCTCCTTCTCCTGCCGCTCCAGTTTACGTCCGATCCCGGGGTAAGTGTTCCCATCTGTGTTATTCTGTTAACTGAAAAGGAAGGAATTAGCGCATGAACTTGTCACATCTTGTGACCTGTTGCACACTGAGATGGGAGGTGGTGGCAGAACGAATACCATTCTTTCTCTCAGCGCCTCGCAGGCTTGCGCAGGGGAGTCAGAAGAGCCCTTCTGGCTCCGTGAAACACGCCGGCACCAGCCCTCAAGTCAGACAAGGCCCCTCCGAGCTGCACCTTATGGAGAGCCGAAGGGAGAGGGTGGCACAACCTCAAAGGAAATCTCCCCTCTCTGCCAAGCTCCAGATGGAAGGCCTTCCCACGGAAATGCTTGCTGGAGACGCTTTGCTGACACAGAGCGTTGCCAAGGGAAAGGGCCTCTGGTGGGGCTGCTCTTGTCCTTTCTCACGGGGGGGCACAAGGCTGGGGAGGGGGCACAGCTCCTCCTTGGCGGAAGGACCCTACGGGAGGGCCCCGTGTGAAGGGTGTCGGGGAGGTTCTGACCTCGAGCTGCTGGTGGCCACTGGCCCCTCACGCAGAGATTTTCAATGCGACATGACAACACTTTGAAGGTGTCTTTGATCCGTGTTTTCCTTTCACAAGGCTTTTATAGGAATCCATGCTTGGCTAAGTGTTGGATGCAGATTCAGGGAACGAACACACTCGGGTATGAAGTGTTCGGGAGAACTGGGCTCCATCTCGAGATTTCCTAATGGGGTCGGTTTGTACCCGTTTGCCTTGGCAGAAACTCAGTTAGGAAAGGAGAGGAAGAGGGAAAAAACATAGAAAAGAGAAATCCTTTTTGAATTCAACGAAATCGTGCCCCCGTAAATGGCAGAGACCAAGGGTCAGAGCAATCGTAGGCTCTCTCGTCAGAGATAGCAAGAGACGGGACCTCTCTCGTGGGTGAGTTGGCCGAGGCTGAGAGAAGGCTCTGTAGGCCCCAGAGAAGTTTTGCCCAGAAGAAGGGGCTCCCTGCCAACTCGGATTGCCACCAAGAGGCATTGTCTGTTTCCCACTTCCCATGTCCTCTCAGAAAAGAAACACTCAGCTCCACGAAGACAAACATTGATTCCAGGATCTCACAGACCCAGCCTATGTCATGACCTCTAGAAATAATTTCCATCAGCAAGAATATAAATACGCTTTTTTTTTTTCCTCTCTCTCTCTTTGATTTCCTCTGTTTTTAGAATTTTACGGCACACGCTGGGAGCCACTGTTGAGGTAGTTCCAGGCAAGCTATTCTCTGCCTTACCCGTCACCAATAAGCTGCGAACCGGTGAGTCAGGGCTGAGGTCAAGGAGCTTCAATAAGCATCTGACCCACAGGACTGTGATGCCGATGGTGCGTCGGCCTGCTTGGAAACACTTTGCATGGGGGACTCCATGTGTCTGTAAACCCACGGATAATACCTGATTCAGCCAAATGCTCCAAACCTCAACCTGAACCCTCCTGTTGGAAGGGTGTATTGGATCCCAACGGCACTAATATGCTGGAACAAGACAGAATAACATACCATCCACACTTTCACGCTCTTTTGGTACATAATGTCCTGAATAATTGAGGGCTCTCCTAGATTATAGATAAGCAGTGATTAATCCAGCAAGATTAATCCAAAGAACATTTTATCAGGCACATTTTTTTTTTAATACTGTGGTTGCCTTTGGTAACCTACAGATGATCACAACAAATGATGGTCTAGAAGGAGTCGCAGCCTTGTAATAAATATTTTCAATTGGACATAATATAGATATTGGGTAGTATCTAATTAAGCCTTTAATATCACTCAAGGGCTGTAAATATATTAAAGCATTTCATCAACTGTATGGAATAGGTGCCTGTGGTTATCCACATTTTACTGATGAGGAAACTGAAGCTCCAAGAATTTGGGTAATTTGCTCACGAATATTCTACTGGTGATGCCACTCTGGTGCCCAACCCGGCATGCAACTCCAGAGCACATAGTCTTTAAATTAAGCTGTGATAGTTCTCTGGGGAAACTGGGAAGGTGTAGTGTATCGTACTGGGACAGAGAGGGCAAATTACGGCGATTATTTCGCACCCTGCATTTTCCTCTACGTATTATTTGGTAACCACAAAGCCATGACCCCATCTCCACCTCTCGTGAGCTCCACTTACCGTGTCCAACGTCCACTGCTCATCTGCACCCACGGGGCCAAAGGCTCCGAGAAGCCAACACATCCCAACATCAACTAATTACCCTTTCCTCTAAATCTCTCTTTTCTCTCCCACTTTCTGGAAAAGTGGAAGACTTGGCTTTCTCCTTAAAAAGGAAAAAAAGAGACGACTAGCTATGGCTGTCTCCAGCCTGAAAATAAAGAGATCATAGGCTAGAGCATCAAGAAAAGACATTCCCTTTCTTCCAATAAAGATAAATTTCCAATTTCCAATTGAAGTCAAATGACCACACATGTGTTTATTCATTTCAGGTCTGTTTGGCCTTGAGGGTAGAACTAAGTCTCTCTCTCTCTCTCTCTCTCTCTTTTTTTTTTTATATCCATGTACCTAGTACAGTACCTTTAAATACTTAACAAATATTGTGGGACCCGTAAATGAATCCCTACATTGGATTCTGTACATTGTACAACAATCCCTACATTGTTGATTCTTCATAAAGCTGATGTAACACCTACCGTGTGCCAAGGGTTCTCTCGGTCTTGTGAATGCAGAGCCACACAAGACAACAACTTATGCTTAAGAAGCTGATAGTTTTAGAAAGCTGTAGGGGTCTTTTAAAATCACAGATCAAGCTTCTTGTGTGGCAGCAACTCTCCAGTGGCTCCCCATGTTCAGGAAGGGGAACATCGGAACTGGAGCATGGTCTGCAAGGTGCTCCCAGCCCGTGGTCGGTGCTTCCTACCTCATGGCACCTTCCTTGTTGTTGAAAATGTACAAGCTCCATTGGCCTCTTGATCTTTGTCTGCCTTGAACCTGCTAAGCTCATTTCCCTCTTTGAGCCTTTGCATCAGCCGCTTCCCTGAATTCCCCTTTCCTGATCTTCCCCTGCCTCCATCCTTTGGCCGTTCATTTACCAGCCTTAATGACCGCGGCTTGGAGAAGCCTTCCTAGATGATCCAACTAAAGTGGATGATGCTGTCTCATACCATCCCGTGTTGATTCCTCATGTAGTGCTCCCGGATATCTAATACGTCGTTTGTTTATAAGTTTATAATCTATCTCCCCTGTTAGCTTCTGTGCTGTAATAAAAGTGACATTCTCTGACTTGTTCTCTATTGCATCCCATTATCAGAGGAGGACGAGACGCATTGTGGATGCCCAATAAATACGAGATTAAGAATTGAATTACTGACTAACATCAACCTCCAAGCCAAGGTGCTGGGCATGGCGTTCCCTTCTCATTCTGTAGCAGCCTGAAGTCTGTTTGTTTTAATTTTCAAGAATCTATGATGTTTCCCGATCTCTCCAGTACTTGATGGTTTTGTTGCATCGGGTTCAAACTGTTTGTGGAAGTGCTGTTTGTAATGTTCAGAAATTAGAAGGGCTTTATCATCAGTAAGGACTGGGTAAATGAACTGCCTCACCCCCATAAAATGGAAAACTCTGCCATCATTAAAATGCTCATGGATGCCTTTATTTATTGACATGAAAAGCTAGTCACATAGATTATTGACCAAAACATGTATAAAATATTAGTTCATTGAAATTGTGTGCTTTCAGAAAGTTCTTCAGTGAAATGTCAGTGGTCGTTTTCTCAAGGTTGTGGGACGTTAGGTAATTTAGAAATATTATTTATAGGAGCCCCTGGGTGGCTCAGTCAGTTAAGCGTCCGACTTTGGCTCAGGTCATGATCTCATGGCTTGTGGGTTCAAGCCGTGCATCGGGCTCTGTGCTGACAGCTCTGAGCCTGGAGCCTGCTTTGGATTCTGTGTCTCCCTCTCTGCGCCTCCCCTGCTTAGCTCGCTCGCTCTCTCTTGCTCTCTCTCTCTGAAACATAAATAAAAAATAATCATTTATAATTTTTCTGCAGATTAGTATGCTTATAATAATTATACAATATTTCCCTTGATGGAAAGACATTTTTAAAAGTTTTTTTCCATTTAAAAAATAAAGAAAGCAATATTTGGAACAAAAAAAACCCAGAGACAAACAAGAATATGATTTATTGTTCTTGGAGCTTTCTCACGGATCCCTATTTCCCACAGAGTGAAGTCTGAACAACTCAGTGTGGCCTCAAGATCCTTCTCCGTGGTACCATCTTCTCCAGGCTGGCTTTCCAACAAGGCGCCGCTAAGATTCTAAACCCAGGCACACCTCTCCTTTTGCAGTTTCCTAAGACGGCCTTGCTTGGCCATGACCTCATTTCTGTAGCTGCTCCCTTTGACGACAGTGCCCTTCTCCACCTTGCTATCAGGAACACATCTGTGTATCTTTGCACCTGTGGACTCAGTGCCACACTCCCTCCCCTCTGAGACCTTCTTTTCTTTCTTTTTTTTTTTTTAAATGCTTATTATTATTTATTTTTGAGAGAGAGCAAGAGGGATAGAGTGGGGGAGAGTGGGGGAGGGGCAGAGAAAGAGGAGACCCAGAATCCGAAGCAGGCTCCAGGCTCCGAGCTGTCAGCACGGAGCCCGACGCGGGGCTCGAACCCGCAAACTGTGAGATCATGACCTGAGCTGAAGTTGGACGCTCCACCAACTGAGCCACCCAGGAGCCAGGAGACCTCTCTTTAAACCTTGCGCGTGGCTGTGTCAAAGCCCTCCTTCTCTCTTCCGCCTACATCCTGGTATCTGCTTGTTCACATTCATGTCCTGTCTAATCGCTGGCTCTGTGTCCTGGTAATTAACACATGCCTAATAATTGTGGGAAACAGTCTTGTTCTTAATTCATCACCACCCTGCAAATACTAGCATTGCCTGCAATTGACAGTATGGGACATTGAAGAGAGTTTCCCAATTTCACACAGTCAGTCATTCGGTGGGAGTGCCAGGATTCCAATCCAGCCAGTTCTGTTCCAGATTATATGAGCTTAACCATGACATGCGGCTGCCACCCACCTGCCGTAGCACAAGACACGTCATGGGCCTTTATTTAGACTTAAGGAATGGCCAATGCCACAGAGGTATCCATTTTCTCACTGGGATGAATCTCCATCCTAAATACAAGAAATAAACCTCAACACTTACATGTCCTTGCCTTTTTGTGGTTTAAGATACTCATCTTATACTACTATTCTTTTTTTTTTTTTTTTAATGTTTATTTTTGACAGAGAGACAGAACACGAGGCGGGAAGGCAGAGAGAGAGAGGGAGAGACAGAATCTGAAGTAGGCTCTGACACAGGGCTCGAACTCATGAACCACAAGGTCATGACCTGAGTCAAAGTCAGATGCTCAATCGACTGAGCCACCCAGGCGCCCCATAATTCTTAAAGTTTTCTCTGAAGTAAAACCTTTTGAAGATGCGCCTTCAAGAATATGTCTCACGGTAGAAGGCCTCAATCCTGATGCCTTGTTTCTATTTGACATTTTAGTTAGTCCCTTAGAAGTACACAGAGGTACAGTATAGTCTGTTACTAGAAATTTAAAAATAAAATTTGGTAACTGATAGTACAGAATGGTGTTTCTCTGATGAATGCAGTACTTAAGAGCATAGAGCTCTGGACTCCAGATTCTCCTTTCACCTCTTGCTGTGGGCCCTTGAGTAAGTTCCTTTTCTTTTCTATTCTCCTCTGCCCCATGAAAAAAACCATGCTATACTACCTTCCCCACAGGGTTATTTTTAGGATGCAATGTAATAATGCAGGGGAAATGATTAGGATGGTCTGGAGCATAAGTGCTCACTCAAGCATCAAATCCAAAAATTAGCTATGGCTGTCACTATTTTCTACTCCAGGGACCATATCACACTGGGAAGAGTAGAGGCCAGGTAAGACACTCAAAGCTTGAGGTCCTGAAGGAAACGTACCTTCCTTACTAATCTGCAGACATATCATACAAGACCAACAAATCCGGTAACTGCTAACATTTACCTCTTCCCAGACCATATTCCCCTGTATTTTTTTCCTAAAGGTTTGCTGCCTCCCTTTTGCCTATTTTTTTTTTCCAGTAACACTTTTCTCTAATGCTAGCTTGCATCGACCCTAGCCCTAACAGGTGAGGGGCGGACAGGTAAGTACTCTGTCCCAGGGCAAGGGGAAGGGGTAGGGATCCACATCTATAACTTTCTCTTCCACCACCCTCCCTCTTGGACCACAACCAAGTGGATCCTGGTACTGTTCCCAGTCTAGCAGGGTCCCAGAGTGGGAGCCTAAAGTGTGTACATCCTGAATATGCAGACTTGTCTGGAAATGCCTGGAGGGTTAGCCTGACAAGCAGGATGTTTGCCAAGGAGTCTCGTGGGTGGGATTCCAACCTATGATTATTTTTCTACCTGGCCATCGCCCTGTTAGAGCAACTGTTCTGTTGCAGCTCTTAGCTTGCCTATTGGTTCTTCCCTAAATACTCAATTCACTGAGGCCTTCCAGGATGCCTGCCTTATTAATATTCATCCAGCACCGCAACAGAGAGCCTGGCCCACAGAACACATGCACTAATCATGTGTGGAAAAATGAGTGAGTGAATGAGTGAATGAATGAATGACAAAGAGCTCAAAAGCTCATGAGTTTGACCCAAGGAAAATAGTTTTCTATATATAGGAGAGGCCATTTTGAATCGAACATAGCATGGTGAGTTGTTCAAGTGGAATTTGGCTACCCCTGCCCCTAGGAAGTGGTAACGATACACTGTAAGAAAACAACTTTAAGTGAGACAAATCCCCACCAATCTCCGTAAGCGAGGATAACACCGAATGTCCTAGCTTTAGGTCTGTTTCCCAGGAGCATATACTGAGAGGGCCTGGATAATTTCTTTCACTAGTGCCTGAACACTTGAGGATATTGGAGAACAGAAATAAGGAAAAGCTACAAGCGTTCTGGAAGCTGTCAAAGAGGGAGACATCCCTGAAATGACCTGGGAATCCCCGCGACTAGAGATTGAATAAGAATCCACAGGAAGGGTCACTGGAGAAGGGAGATGTTTCTGTGTTAAAAAGGAGTGTTAACAGTACCAGCTCTGCCCTGCACTTATTCTGTGGCTTTGGGCATGAAAAACTCCATTTTTTCATCACTAACGTGGAAGTTTTAATGGCATCCACGTTGGACATTATGTATTTAAGTTATATAATATATGCACAGTGTTCTGCATGGTTGATAATTCCAGTTGTGATAGTTTAGGAAGCACGATGAAGATGAGGGTGATGAGGAGGAGGAGAATAACAGATGATGAAGTCACCTTGCAAAGCTTATCAGAAATACTGCATTCTGATCAGGGTAGGGAAGTCTTCGTGAGTTTTCCCAATTCTGGCATATGGCTAAAGAGCCAGAGAATGTTTTATAACCAGTCTGACAATCCAAAGGTATTTAAGATGATTGTGGTCAGGACAAAAAATCAAGGATTGCAATTTTGAGGACTTACCCAGATGTATTTAGCAAGTGCCCATCTGGACCATCAGCCAGTTTCTACTCCTGCTATTAGAGCCAATTCATCCTTTGTGAGCAATGTACCAGATAGTTCGCTGGTGTGAGACAACTGTGCATCCTCACATATTTTTGTTTTTTTTTTTTCTCTAGCATGGGTGATACGAATGAGTTCCTCTAAAAGTCTGCGCAAGAGTTAAGTCTTGGAAAGTTATTCAATACAGCAAGACATTAAAAGGCAGTTTTCTGGGGCGCCTGGGTGGCGCAGTCGGTTGAGCGTCCGACTTCAGCCAGGTCACGATCTCGCGATCCGTGAGTTCGAGCCCCGCGTCGGGCTCTGGGCTGATGGCTCAGAGCCTGGAGCCTGTTTCCGATTCTGTGTCTCCCTCTCTGCTCCTCCCCCGTTCATGCTCTGTCTCTCTCTGTCCCAAAAATAAATAAAACGTTGAAAAAAAAAAATTTAAAAAAAAAAAAAAGGCAGTTTTCTGTGAAGGTACAGCTTTCTGTGAAGGTAGATTCAGTGAATATTCCCAAGAGTTTACTTGTATAATGGGAACCTAGAGAGTCCATGAGTCTCCGAAGAGCTGGTCCTTATTTATAGAAAAAGAGTTTCAAATCTTTCTAGAAAAGACTGGGTGCTTGCATGTATGGGAACACATGTATAGTGCTGACCCCAGAATGTCAGCAGAGAAGTGTGACCATACGGGCGGACAAAATAGAGACATAATCCACATTCTTATGAAAACCATGCCCTAAGGAAAATTAAACCAGTCCGGGGAAGACTTCTCTGAAATTCAGCAGGAGAAAACTCTTGAAACATAGCTGGCTAGATGACTATTCATTCTTTAGGTGTATCAGGTGTAGGGTACAAGTTTGTGTGTTCGTATCACGTTAATAAAGCCTTCTCCCTCCTTATTTATTTTGTCTATATGATGTGTCTACTTGAGAGTAACGTATCTATTCCAAACAAAACATTTCCTTTGAATTTCTAAAAGATTAATTTACATATTTATTTAATACTCAGTCATTGAGACTAGCAAAGAATATTAGTTATTTGTTCATAACGGGATCTAACTCCAAGTAAGTTCACTCTTGTCCTCTTTGTATATTTTTTTCCGCCCGGGAGTCTACTCTGTCCGATATTAATACTGACACATCTATGTTGTTCTTATTTGCACTTTCCTGATACACATTTTCCAAATACTGGGTTTAAATCTTATGAGACATTTGAAAAAAAAAATTGTTTTTTCCAGGAGGTGTGCTTTTGTTTCTCACCTGAACCGGTGGTTTCTAAATATTGTGGTTTTACGATCATTTACAGTTATCATCATAAAAGATAAATTCCCACTTCCTTCTGCGATCTTATGTTTTCTGTATCTCATGCTTTCCTACCATTTTCCTCTATTTCCTGTCTTTTGCTAGTTGAACTCTGCTTTGATTTCTTTAATCTCCTACAGTAATTTGGGAGGAATCATCCTGTTTTTTTGTTTCTACAAAATTTTGCAAAATAACATACTTGATCTGATATTCCCTTAATTATCAAGGTCAAGAAGAAACAATAGCCTTTGACTCCATCCTATTTTAGTCAAGAAATTTAGCACATTTTATTTTTTCGTCCCTTCTCCCGTTTCCCGGCATTTCACAGTGTAATATGTGATTTTAGACAACTGTTATTATTTCTAAAATATTTTATATTTTGAGTTAGAAAATTCCCCTTCTTCAAATTAAAAAAAAAAAGTGGGGCAAAGGAAATATCCTTTTAAAACTCAAGCATACTGTGTGTTTGCCTTGTATCCTGTCAGAGGAAACAAATTGAAAAAGAAAAGAAAAAAAAAGAAAATCCCCCTTCTTGTTTCTTTTAGAAACATTCTTCACACTGTCTCTCTCTCTCTCAAAAATAAATAAAGATTAAAAAATTGAAAATAAATAAATGAATGAATAAATACATAAATAAAAAGGGGCACCTGGGTGGCTCAGTTGGCTAGGCATCCGACTTTGGCTCAGGTCGTGATCTCACGTTCTTGGCCTTGTTCTCATTAGTTTCCACTTTAAATGTTCTCATTCAGTTTGCTTTTCCATGGTCTTGCAGGGTGTTCTGATGTGGCAGTTCCTTAAATGCGATGGCCCCGGGTCCCTCTGTTCTGTGCCTTTTCCCTCCCAATCTCTGTAGCCTCTTAGGTGATCTCCTACATACTCGGGCATCTGGTCATCACCTCTGTGCTTTTGACTGCCTGCATCTCTGTCCATCTATTTCTCTGGTCATCTGGGCATCTGGTCATCACCTCTGTCCTTTTGACTGCCCGCATCTCTGTCTATCTGTTTCTCTCCTGACATCGAGATGCGTGCACCCAACCAGGTTGCTGGATGTCTCCACCCAGTCTTCAAGGGGTGGCCTCATGTAGGAAAGGAAACGTATGGCTCGACCTTGCCCTAACTCTTGGTTGTCTCTTGAAACTCAGTGATTGCCCGACCAGCTGACTTTACTTTTAACAGCTCGCAATTGCCGGTCGTGCACCAAGACCTGTCAGTGTCAGTACTTAGATCCAGGCTGATTGGAAGCCAGAGCCTCAGACAGCAGCTTTTAAAGTATGCAAATATATACAGGCTGTCTACCAAGAAGACGACGAGGCTGTAAAGCAACCAAAAGCGTTTATTTGGGGTTTTGGGGATTGCAATCCAGGAGACACAGAGTCGACTGAAATCGAAAGTGTGCTCCGAATTCCAAGTGGGGAGTGCAGGCGTATGAAAGGCAGAAACCACAGGGTTACATAACTTGTTGGCAAGGCATTGTGGTTGGGGCTGACGGAGTTAAACTGACCATCTAACGCATGATTGGCGATTTAGCTACCAGGTGTCACATTATCTCTGTTTCGGTCCAAAGTTGAAGGATGTGTTCCAGAAGGCGGTCCAGGTGCAATTGACAAATTACAGTTGACAAAAGTCAAAAGTCCACGGTGTTCCAAAAGTGGAAACAGGATTGAAATAGGGGACTTGCATAGGCCTGCTTCCTCAGTATCCTCTAGAACCTACTTTTTGTGATGCTTATTTATTTGAGAGAGAGAGAGAGAGAGAGAGAGAGGGAGAGGGAACACGCATGCACATGGGGGAGGGGCATAGAGGGTGGGAGAGGGAGAATGGGTTGTCAGTGACGAGTTCAACCCGGGGTTTATCCCATGCACCATGAGATCATGACCTGAGCCGAAATCAAGAGTCAGACGCTTCCCTGAGCCACCCAGGAGCACCCAGACCCTAATTTTAAGGACTCTCTTAGCACTGCTTCCTTCACTTTGGAATCTTCTCTCACAGGTGTACCTCATTTTATTATGCTTTGCAGATAATTGCGTGTTTTGGTTTGCTTTGCTTTGCTTTTTACAAACTGAAGGTTTGCGGCAACCCTGTCTCCAGCAAGTCTGTTGGTGCCATTTTTCCAAGAGGGCTTGCTTACTTCATACCCCTGGGTCACATCTTGGTAGCTCTCACAGTGTTTCAAACTTATTCAGCGTTGTTAAATTTGTTATGGTGACCTGTGATTACAATTCACTGAAAGCTCAGAAGGTAGCATCTTTTAGTGATAATGTATTTTTTAATGAAGCGATCGATGGACATTGTTTTGGTTTTTAGACGTAATACTATTGCACGCTTAGTAGACTACGGTATAGTGTAAACATGACTCCTATATACACTGGGAAACCAAAAAATTCGTTTGACTCACTTTATGGTGAGATACGCTCGATCACAGCGGCCTGGAACTGAACACTCCATATCTCCGAGGTGAGCCTGTACCGTGCCGTGGGACCGCAAGCCCAAGCCCTGCTGGCCACCAGACCATCAATGCCGTCCTTCCCAGAGACGCTCCCAACAGCCACCCCCCCTCACTCCCCGCCCTGCCACCAGACAGCTTTAGGTCAGAAAATAATTCACATTCAAGACTGGGTGTTTTTCAAGTGGCTGCCCCTGCATCGGGCCCTGGAGTGAGTGAGCCCATGTGAGCCTTTTAGAGGTACTTCACAGTTTGCCTGGGCCGTTTGGATCTCGGGGAGGCGGGCCCCACTGGTTTTCAAGGCCAGATGTTTCAGGAGCTCAGGTGCAAGTCTTAAAAGTTGGGGTGCCTGATGGAGGGTATGAACCCTTCACTCCTGAGGGAGAAGCTCCAGGGTTTTGAGTTCTCTCCCAGTTGTGGGTCTCCTCAGGGTTGAGGGGTATGGCAGGACTGAGTCACAGCCTCTCCTGCCTACCTCAGATGTGTCCCTTTTCACATTTTCCCGGTGGGAAGGAACCGCTCCACAGCTGTCAGGTGTTTCGCAGAGGTGGTTGTTCCATACGTAGCCGTATATTTCATGTGTCCTGGGAGGAGGTGAGTTCATGGTCTTCCTATGTCGCCATCTCGGACTGCCTTTCCTGGATATCTTCTTTAATATCTCAGAGACACACAAAGCTTTTCAATAGGAAAAAGGAATGATCACAGAAATAGAGACTTCTCTCATTATTCTACTGTTCTCTTAAGTCAAGGGAATGTGCAGAGAGCTAGCTAATAATGAAGACCTATTATATGCCTGTCACTGCAGGAGGCATTTTTTATACTCAATCCCTACTTTAACACGCTGGTCTGAGGACTCACGTGTCTAATTCTAAAAGTGGGAAAACTGAGTCTCGGGAAGGTGAAGAAACTTACCCAAGACTCAGTTTTTTGTTTTTAAATGCTTGCATTTTCTATTTCATCCACATCAAAACTTCGCTCTATTGTTTCTTTGGATCCCCTTTATCTTCACGGCTCAACTTCCTTTCTTTAAGGAGACAAATCTTGGGGCGCCTGGGTGGCTCAGTCGGTTAAGCGTCCAACTTTGGCTCAGGTCATGATCTCACCATTCCTGGGTTCAAGCCCTGCGTCTGGCTCTGTGCTGACAGCTCAGAGCCTGGAACCTGCTTTCAGATTTTGTGTCTTCCTCTCTCTCTGTCCCTCCCTTGCTCATGCTCTCTCCCTCTCTCTCAAATAAACATTTAAAAAATTTTTTAAAATAAATAGACAAATCTTACTCTTTCCATTTGGACTCATCCTTATAGGCTGCCCATTCCTTTCTGAGGTTGTTTCCAGGTTTGGGTTAACCTAAAGAGACCCTGACAGTGGAATGACTTCATCCTACGGTTAGCCAGGAGACCAGCTCCACTCCGTAGTGGGGGGAAGGGGATGTCCTAGATCCCAAACCCTGTGACTCTAGTGGAGCAATCAGTCAGTTGCCAGGACCCAGACCTTGAGGTGAAAGGAACGGTGGGGATTATATCCTATGGGATTCTGCCTAAGAGATTCATTGGCCTTCAGCACTATTTTCCTTCTAGTCCTTCCCGTTTCACTTAAGAAGATGGGTGGGACTAGAACAGCATACAGGTTTTTGTTTTTTTTGTTTTTTTTGTGTTTTTTTTTGAGAATGGACTACTGTGTTTGAAGTGCCATGTGGAAGGTTCTGGTTTAGTGTTAATCCTGGAGGATTCTTCCACTGGCCCTGTTTGTCCGCAGCCAGGTTTCTTGTCTCTGGCACTCCAGGTCAACCTAAAACATGGCAGAGTATTTACAGTGATCAAGCTAAAGGAGCTCTCAAATTTCCATGTAAATGGAACGGAAGACTGGAACTTTCCTACCTATACTTTGGGTGGTACAAAATGCCCACATTCCTGTAGTCCCGCTTCTGCAGACCAAGGCAAACAGATTGTCCTTTGAATGTCTCAAAAGCTCTTTATTTTTTTTCTTGTAATGCCAAATGCAATATTTGTTTGAAAAGACTACACCAGAAGTTTCCCAGCTGAGAAAACAGGCTTGTGAAAAATGGTTTCAGAAAATGAAATAAACCATGCAAAAGTTGTTCAGGGTGTGTTTGAAATGAACATCTGGATATGAACTACTAAATTACCTCCTTCCTCCTCCTCCTCTTTCTCACAGCTGTTTGAAAGAGTCCTGAGGGCAGGGAAACAGGTCAGTGGACCAAATTGCACCTTTCCCCCACTTCTGATCCCTTTTGCACCTATGCAAGGAATCTAATGCACATGTGTGTTTAATAAGTGGGCACAAATACAAGACAAAAATTATCTCAATTCCTGTTGACTCTCTACAGCAATACCAAAGGAAAATAAACTCTGGATTTTAAAATTTCTCAAACAAAACTTATGGTTCCAATAAAATATCACTTTTCAGTTGACTTTTTTATATCAAGAGCTGAACAGACCACTCCTTTCTCTTCATTTCTTCAGAAAGAAGGAATGATTATTACGTCACACTTTCCCCAAAGTCAAGAAAGTCCAGTTCCCAAAGCCCTGCCTTTCAACTCATGATGGAGGCACATGAGAAGTTCTGCATGTCCGTGCCGTCACGCAGCCCCCTCCATAGCCACCTCTTCGACACACGCATCTAAAGAAGTACGTTGGGAAAGAACAAGTTGACGTTTGTCGATCTTCACGAGACTATCAGTGGCCACAACTAACGCAGAAAATATGAAACAATTGCCTCATGTTAGAAGAACGTGTAGGCGAGTCTTTGGGGAGACATGATAGATGTTTTCACATAGGAGGAGGCTGGCTGGTGAACTCTGTACTGTCAGAGGCCAAAACGGGCCTGATGAGAAAAGGAGACGCCATACGGAAGCAGGTTTTAGCCTCTGTTTCAGGTGTCTGTTTCCGCTACAGCCTCTCCTCCTTTCTAGGATAGGAAAGGAGCCTCACTCACCCTTGGATCCTGGTGCTGTGCGGTCAACTGTATACAGTGCATTACAGGTGCTCCTGTGATGGACGAACGCCTAACCGACGGAATGCAATTCCTAGTTTAGGTTTTCCAGAAGAAACAGGAGAAAACTCCCTTACGAATACACGGATGAATATTTGCAGGGAAAGTTGGAGAAGGCGTTGGGAGCACACTTCTGAGATCAGATGGACTCCAAGGCTCTCCCATGGTTTGGAGTCTGAAATTCTATGTGCTCCTTCTGTATTGTTTAGAAGGAGATGTCCATCCACATGCCAGGGCTCAATCTCAGCCATCCTCCTTTCTTATATCCCCTAGGCTCTACTCGACACTGAGCTGGTTCTTGGCTAAGACCACTGTAGAAGGAGTCTTTGAACTTGACTCAAAGCTGCATGCCTCTAATCTAGGCATCTCTTTCCAGCTGATTTTATTTTGTTTCGACCTCTTGTTCTGTACCAAGAAAACTGTGCATAGTAGTGGATACCTACTGGGAAGCTGTTAAATTGCATGGCAAAGAGAAATTACCCAGCCCAGGAGATCAGAGAAGGCTTCCCTGAAGAAGCAGTGTTTGAGGCAAACAAAAGCAATGTAGATGAAGAAAGCATCCAGGAAAAGGGGCTTGGAGTACAAAAGATCATGAATGATACCGCACTGAGCAGGGGTACTATAAGCAGCTGTGGCTGGAGAATAGAACACCAGGGAGAGAATGTGTGATGGGAAGTGGGGAGCGGAGGCCATGGTGGGGAGTCTGTGTAAGTTCCCCTAACTCGCACTTGACAATAATCCAGCCCAAATGGATGGCATTTACTTCTCAGGTCAATGCCATTCATCAGGCTGTTCCGTCTGCATAGTACCCTTCTAATTTCTACCTGTTTAACATTTTCTCTCTCCTCGAAAGCAACCCTAATGCTCCCTTCTCCGGGAGCCTTTGATGATTTCCTCCAGTGGACACACTTCCCCCCATGGGTGTTTGTACCTCTCAGAGCACTTCCACATTCTGCCTCTCTGCTGGCTGGACTTGTGACATTCCATCCCAGACACCTTGAGCTTCATGACAGCAGGGGGTAACTCCTACCGCTCTTCCTGCCCCGGTCGACTCAGTAAATATTTGTTGATGAGCTGCGGACAACATTCTGCTCAAAATAGAGTGTTAGTCAGGAGGCGCGCGGGCCAGGCTTCTTAGGTTAGAATCTGGACACCGTGACCTGTTCGATGTGGAATCTTGGGCAAGTTGCTTCATTTCTTCCAGTGTCATTTTCTTCAACTGCAAAGTAGGGGTGGTGACAACACCTATCCCCTAGGAATTGCAGGAGCATTAAAAATAACATTTGCGAATAACTTGGCCAAATGCTCAGATATGTTAGTCATGATAAAATCCCGAGGAAAGATTACAGAGACTGAATTGTCAAGCCTGATTCACGCTCATTTTTTTTTCCAGTTAAGTCAACATCTTCAGAGGATTTTGTATGTCTTATGTCCCATTCTAGTGTCTGTGTCCTCAGCCAGCCTACAAGAATGCAAATTGGGAACTGACATCAAACATTACATTAGTTGCAGGTGTACAATATAAAGGCTTGATATTTGTATATACTGCAAAATGATCACCAATAGTTACAGATTTTTTTTCCTTGTGACGAGGACATTTAAGATCTACTTTTTTAGCCACCTGCAAATATGCAATATAGTATTACTAACGGAAGTCACCATGCTGTACATTATATCCCCGGGACTTACACATTTTCTAACTGGAAGTTTATACCCTTTGATGATCTCACTTGTATGTGGAATCCTAAAAAGAAAAATCTGAGCTCATACAGAGACCAGACAGATACACAGAGCCTAGGTTGTGATTCCTCACGTGCATGTACAAACAAAAGTTGAGCTAAAGGAACAAGCTGAGTGAAATCCCGGGCACACGAGGGTAAGGGATGCTTGAGAAATGGTGAAAAGCACTTCTTACTTGAGCCCCCGTTCTGCCTCCTGGTCTGTATTCCCTGTCGCCATCTGAAACTGGGTCTTCCGCAAGTGACTGGTTTGCCCCCAATGGATTGTATCCCATCCAGTCTCTCATTGTAGTGTACCTAGGTGTATAAATTACACAGTGACTATGTAATGTGTAACTAGGACACTTTTGCGGGGGTGGGGGGGATAGGCGGAGGGTGCTCTGTTGAACTTTACACTGGGACCGCAGATGTGAATTGGGACAGTCACGGGCAGTTCAAGCTGTGCAATCGTCTAAGTTAGAACCAGCAATCATGCTGACTTGGGTCACACAGCCTTCTGCGTCTTTCAAGTTCAAACCTCTAGCTCCCAACCAAAAAAGAGTAAAGGTTTTTTTTGATCCACTTTATTTTTAATTGTATCAGAACATTTTCAACTCAGTGTTGCACATAGGTTTCCTGGAAGGCTATGTCAATATATTGTGAAACATCTGGATCTTTGCATATTCGGATGTTGGACTATAATGAGCAGTTTTCATCCCAAATCTTTAGAGTCATGTAGATAAACCGATTGGTTTCGATTCAGGGAACTTAACTGCCAGCTTCAATTAGCCTGGGTACTTTAATATATTCTTTTTTCTAACATAGTAGGCAACTTCAATAAATTATTATTTATAGAGTACTTATTAAAATGCTACAGGGAAATCGTTCCTGGAAACATCTCGCTGTGTAACTGTAAATGATCAAGCCCTTACTTGCTGATTGAGTGTTTGAGGACTGAAGTCAGATCATAGGATCACAGCTACTCATGCCTGAAGACCTCAGACAGCACCCACGCCAACTCTGCATCCAATCCCTGAACCCCTTCGACAACATCACTGCTAGATAGGTGCCCAGGAAATATTTGATGTCTTGTTGATGGAGGGATGCATTTCTGCTCAAAGTAGCCCTTTCCATTGCTGGGTGGCTTTGCCAGATACAAAATCTTGCCTAGTTTTAAGTGGAAATCAGCTTCCCAAATTTCCATGCACTGAGCCCCATTCTCTAATAGGAACTCCATTCTCTGACAAAACGAATCTCCTTCAGCCCCTTTCTGTTCTCCCATCATGAGAGGTAGTGCAGACCTGCATCATCTGAGCCAGTAAGAAACAAGCACAGCCCATGAAGTGAAAGACAGTACAGCAAAGTGGTTTATCCCATCCACTAGGGCCAACATGCTTGAGTTTGAATCCTGGCTCCACCTGTAACAAGGCGAGGCATTTAACCTCAAGGAATCTTAGTTTTCCCATATGTCCAATGGGAGATGTTCCTGGCTATCTTCTTGAGGCATTCTTGAAAGATTATAGGAGGTGGTGTAGGTAAAGTCCTTAGAATAGTGTCTCCTGGCACATAGTAAACACTTCATAGACTATTATCACATAGAATCCCAGCAAATAGAGTCTGGAAACCATCCTTCAGTTGTAAAATCACTGCTCGGTGGGTCAGAAGTTATTACTGGACACTTTGTGACCTAAGATGCAGCCTCCTCAGCAAACTCCACCAAGCATTCCTAGTTCTTTGGATTGAATGATACATTACTTTTTGGAGGGGATAAATCCTGGCAATTAAGAGTCAGGGCCTGGGAAATTGTATTCGGCACTGGATATACATTCAATTGATGGGACAGGTTTGTTTATTTTTTAATAGCCGTGAAATGAGAAATACTGAGGGTTCAGAAATGGATATTTTCCCAAAGCTCCTCATGAAATGTGAATGTGCACTCAGATTAAGAACAACAGACTTAACGTGAGTCTCCGTGGGTCAGGATCTGGGTTCCTTCAGTAACCAGCTGCACAACTGTGGGGAAGTTTCTTCATTTCTTCAGGCCTCTGTTTCCACATCTGTAAAATGGAGATAAAAATAAAAGTTCCTTCCTCATAAAGCTGTAATGACCCTTAAAGGAACTAGCACATATGGAGAGAAGAGTGCTCATTGGGTATTTATTCTATTTGTTTCACTGTAATAAGTATCTTCCATTCTTAATTCTTACCCCATCTCCATCTACCACCTTTGCCTCAACCTTTTGGCAGGTGTCAAAGAGTACTGAGCACCCTCTTGGCTATAGGTACAACCCAAGGTCCAAGACTAGGATCTATCAAGAAACCCTTTCCTAGCCAGGGTGCACTTCAGGCTGATGGTGGCCCAGTTTTCTTTGAGTAATTAAGAATGATTTGCATTTATACAGCACTGGAATAGACCTGGGTCCCTACTGGCAAAGCAATTAGGAGAGATGACAGCATGATTATTGTCTTAGGCTATGGCTTACATCAGCATTAGAATCATCTGGGTGGTATCTGTCACTTAAGGATCTGCTTCAAGATTGGCAGAAGGGCTCCACATACCTGCTGCTCACACTGTGGGACCCAAACCAGCAGCATGGGCATCACCCGTGAACTTGTTAGGTCTACAGACTCACTGGTCTCACCTTAGACCCACCAAATCAGAAAGGGTCTAGTTCACGGAATCTCCAGGTGGTCAATGTGCCCATTAAGGTTCAGAAGCATGATTCTTCATCAGCATTGAGAGGAATTCATACCCAAAGTTTGTGAAATGTTCCAGAAACCTTCATTCTACCACCCACTAAAAATGAGGCCCAGATAAAGCTCTTCACAGCCCTTGAATCACAGCCCCTCTAAGTTAGCAGCTCTCTCCATCTCCCCACCATCCTGTACCACTGGTTTAGCACTTATATAAATGCCTTCTTTGAGTTATTTTCTGGTTTGGATTTTCTACCTGATCCTTGGTCCTTGTTGAGAAACGGCAATATTTGTCATAATGGAGGCCCCCCTAAGACCTGTTCACTATTCTAGACATAGAAAGAAGGTGTGCTGTTAGTTATTCCAGCTTCTATCACTGATTGGTATCCCTTTCCTATGATGTTCCACTCTGGGGTATGCCATCTTCAGGAAGGGTTTGGAGCCGGAATTCATACAGAAACAGAGAAGTCTGGCCTCAGGTAATATGTGCTAAAGGCTTTCACTAAACAAACAGACAAATAAACAGAAAACCCAGAGTAAAGTCAGAAAAGAGTTTGCCCCAATTATCATTTGGCTTTATGTTGACATCAATACATAATGAGATCCCTGATTTCACTGGATTTCAAATAGCTGGAGAAAAGATGGAAGGGGGTTAGTGAATAAAATTCTGGGATAAGTCTTGGGGTGTAAGAGGCACACACACACACACACACACACACACACACACACACACAAACACACATACACATATTGAACATCTGTCATTATGCCGGACAATGTGGATCCAAAGATGAGCAAAACCAAGTCCTGTCTTCATCTCTCACCCTTGGCCCTTGTGGAACCTTGAGAGAAAATAGACATGGTCAAATAACCACCAAAGTATGTGTTACATCCTAACAGCGATCACCGCCCATAAAATTGAGGCACAAGTGCCTTGAGAACGTAAAAAAAAGGAGACGGATCTATTCAGGACGTTTCCTCTGAAGAAGCAACAAAACTGTAGGGTGGGGAGGGTTCAGAAGGACAAGGCGGGTGTGACAGGGAGGGGTGGCCCAGCTGGTGCTAATGTCGTGTGACCAGGGGAATCTGTGCCCCTTGAGGAACTGAAACAAGCTGGAGTGCTTGGAGCCCGGAGGAGAGAAGGAAGGGGAAGGAGGATTGAGAAAGCTGAGGCTGGAATGATGGTGGACGCGCTTTGGTCCTCGACCTGAGAGCACTGGGAAGAAATGAAGGGGGCAACAGGGCCATATTTGTGTTCCCCAAATAGTGATTTTTTTCTGCCAACATGGAGAACAGATTGGAGAGGGACAAGAAAGGATGTGAGGAGCAGACCGATTAGGATTGCATCACGGCCCCCGGGGTAGGGACATGGCACCTGGATTGTGAAGGTGGTGGGGGCGGTGAAGAGAAGTGGGATATTCCAAGAAATAGGTGGGAAAATGGAAAGGATTCAGTTTCGTTTGGCGGGCAGGAGCAGGGGAGAGGGAGGTGTTAAGGATCACAGTTTGCTGAAGTTCCTAGATGCTGTTCTTTTGGCTAAGGCGGGGAGTCTGGGCGGATATCGGATGGGGAGGTTGGGTGGGTCATGAGTTACATTTTGAACATTTTGAGTTGGAAGCCTTCCCTGACCTCCCAGACAAAGCTATGCAGGACTGGAGTGTGGATGAGAGTCCTAGGCTGGAGGGGGGACTATTTTATAATAATAATTTAAAAAGTAGAAATAACAAACGTTACCATTCATTGAATACTTACTCAGTGCCAAGGCTAACCATCCATTATCTAATTTAATCTCGCAGGACTCCATGAAATGACTGATCATCCCCATGTTACAGATGAGGAAGTGGAGGCCCAGAGACGGCGTCCTGTCCAAGCTGTTAAGCACTGTGTCACACTGCCCCCTGCTGAGCACCTACTAAGTGCCAGGCTCTTAGAAAACGATGGTGTTTAAGACCTCTCCAAGGAGGAGCTTCTATTCTGGTAAGGTAAGTTCACGGATGTGTGTGTCTTCCCTAGCAAACTAAAGGAGGAGAAGCCCCGAGGTAGGAATTTCTGCCTTTTGTCAAAAATACGGTCACTCGCCTACAAGCCACATCCCTCTGGCATTCACGTGCACAGATTCGGGGCATGCCCCTGCCTTCTCTCTAAACTTTTTGTTCAGAAACTGAAAGAACAATTTTGGGTTGTTTCTGCTCCCTGGTTTTAGGTTGCCTAAGGGCAGGTAAGTTAAGTAAGAAGAGTTTCACCATGCATCCACCGGGCAACCCACCCACGTTAGCCTTTGATTTCAGGGTCTCAGACACACAGGAGGGGAGGGCAGCCCCACACTGCTCTCCTTTTTGTAAGGCTCTTTATTTGCCGCAAGCGGCTTCTTGTGTTTACCTGTCTGGGCATTGTGCTGAGGACTGTGAGAATGACACTCCTCAAGCCAGCTCTGAGATGGAAACAGACTCACCACAGCAGCTAAAGAAAGAACGTGTATGCAAAATGATCTCTTCCAGCACGTTCTGCTTTTGCCCAGGCGTTGCACATAAGCATGGAAGAATTTTACTGCTCCTGTTACCCAGAAGAGCTTGAGATTTGAAACTGGGAACCTTTCCAGAGCTTACATGGAACGGAGCATACAGATCAGTACTGAAAACATAAATCACTCTTCAACCCTTGATTCTTATTATTTTAGTAACAATAGTCTAGTTGAAATTTAACACTCTGCGCCTCCGTGTGTGTGCGTGTGTGTGTGCGTGTGTGTGTGCATGCGCGTGTGTGTGCGTGCGTGTGTGTGTGTGTGTGTGTGTGTGTGTGTGTGTACAGGAAAATAAATACATTTTCAATAATCTGCTTTGGATTTAACTAAACCTCAACTTTATCTATTGTCAGGTGTGCTTCTGCTGTTCAAATAATATCAATCTCCTAAAAAACAAAAAAACAAAACAAAACAAAACAAAACAAAAAAAACCTGGGGCCCCTGGGTGGCTCAGTCCATTAAGTGTCCGACTTTGGCTTAGGTCATGATCTTGTGGTTTGTGGGTTCAAGCCCCGCCTTGGGCTCTGTGCTGACAGCTTGGAGCCTGGAGCCCCCTTTGGATACTGTGCTTCCATCTCTCTCTGCTCTCTCTCTCTCTCTCTCTCTCAAAAAAATGATTTAAGGGGCGCCTGGGTGGCTCAGTCGGTTAAGCGTCCGACTTCAGCCAGGTCACGATCTCGCGGTCCGGGAGTTCGAGCCCCGCGTCAGGCTCTGGGCTGATGGCTCAGAGCCTGGAGCCTGTTTCCGATTCTGTGTCTCCCTCTCTCTCTGCTCCTCCCCCATTCATGCTCTGTCTCTCTCTGTCCCAAAAATAAATAAACGTTGAAAAAAAAATTAAAAAAAATAAATAAATGATTTAAAAAATTTTTAAAAAAAGCCTATTTAGGTTTGGTACAAGTGATGATAATTAGTGCCAATTCGGGAAGTGAGAAGTCCCAAGCAAGTGTGCCCCTTACTGTGTTTCACTTTTACACACACGATAAAACTTTTCTTTCTTGTATAGAGTCATGCTTTTCATATTTTGTGATTTTCCTTAAACGTATATCCCAGATCATAAGAGAAATGGTATTTGGATTATCCAGTGTGAGGCAATTCAGAACAATGCCGTATTTGAGCAGATAATCAATGCTACCCTCAAGGACTGTCTGAGGTTATGGGCCTTTTGCAAACAACAGAGAATATGTAAACCCGAGCCCAGAGGGGAGCATTTCATTTTAAGCATATTTTTCCAGAAATATTATTATGATTTATTTTTACTCAGAGAGTAAAATATATTCATCAGAAGTCTTTTGACTATTAGGGGGAAATAGAAAACAGTCCTGTTGGGAGGGTGGGGAAATAACTGTTAGCAGTTCTCTCCATGGCACCTCAAAGCAGAGTTTAGGATAACTCATCCCCCCCCATCATATAATTGTCCACACATTCGTGTGCAATAATGTTAATGACATCAAACCCAGATTAAAAGCAATTCTAGGAATTTCTGTATTTCTACCGGAGGCAGTTCCTTCTCCTGTGCCCTGGATGACATTAATTTCTGCTTTTTCAATAACTTTGCACTCTCTAGACTATGGATCTTTCCAGAATATCATTTGCTCAACAAATGATTCTGAAAATCAAAAAAAAAAAAAAAAATTCTTAAAAAAAAAATCTTCCCTGATTTTACTTCCCCATTAACTCTTGTGCCGCGTGCCCTCTGCGAACAGCAACATTTCTCAAAAAGTTGCCGACACAACTAACACCCGTTTCCGAAGACTACTCACTTCTCCAAACTTACCGAATTTGGCTTTCATTCTTATCAGTCTAGGAAACAGTCTCTTTTCACCACCACGAGGGGGTCTGTACCACCAAATAAAATGGACACCTTCGATCTCTTTTTCATGTGTTTACTTATCCACGTGTTTACGGAGTGCCTACTATGTGCCCAAGTTCTGTTCCAGGTATTGGGGACACGGCAGTGAAGAAAACTGACAGGAATACCGTTCTTTTGGACTTCACCGTTGTAGTGGAGATTACGGATAATAAACTTAAGAAGTAAACTTGCATCTTCTGTATCAGTGAGGGATCACTCACCAGACTTCAAGAAACTTGGCGATTTCCTGCTGGGGACACTCTTGGCTTCTGTGATCCAAACTCCTGTGTCTCCTCTTCCCAATCTGGTTGATTTTTTTTTTCTTCAGTCTTTGTCAACTCTTTTTTTCCTTTTTTTGTCGGTTACACCATCCTGGACTCCCTCAGGATTTTGCTTTAATTTACTTCTTTGTATTCTTTCATTCATTTCTTTGGCCCTCACTTGTGTATGTTCTATTTTATTCCTAGGTGATTAAAAAAAATACTCCCCATCGTTTTAGCCACCACCAGACCCCAGTGATGCTAAAACTGATGAATCAAAACCCAGAAATGGTTGTAACGGGTTTATTGCAAAGCTAAGGAGGCTGTACTTCTGTCAAGCCATTCTCTTCAGGGGCCTCTGTGAGTGTTGCAAGTTCCCAGGGATTATATAACATCTCAGGTGTGAAGGGAAATAGAAGTTACAACCAGGGAGCATTTCCTTGGAAGCATTCCTGGAAAATTGCCTAAAGAAATCTCAGAAGGAAAGAAACTGAATCTTCAGGATTATAATCGTTTGTTGTGACTTCTTTTCCCACTCCAAATAAATACTACCTTTTATACCTAAATTTGTGCTTGTAATTCGGTTCGTTTTTTTTTTTCTGAAAGATGGTCCCCCAAATTGCATAAACTTTAGGCCCCATAAAAACTGGATCCTTCCCTGTCCAGAACTGGCCTCTCTTCTGAGGTCTAGTTAGTGCCAAAGTCTTTTTAAGTTTCTAGTCATTCCATCATTAGCCTCTAATCCACTCCAGAATTCCTTTCTTGCTTCCTAGATTATTATAATATCTGTCTACTTGGTCTTTTCAATCACAGGGAAGCTCCCAACTATTTTCTCAATACTTTGTCAGCTAAATACAATCTTCAAAGTGTAATTTATTTATTTATTTTTTAAAAACAATTTAAATGTTTTTATTTAGCTGTGAGAGAGAGAGAGAGAGATAGAGCGTGAGCAGGGGAGGGGCAGAGAGGGGGAAGACACAGAATCTGAAGCAGGCTCCGGGCCCCAAGCTGTCAGCACAGAGCCCGATGCGAGGCTCGAACTCTTGAGCCGTGAGATCATGACCTGAGCCCAGGTTGGACACTTAACCAACTGAGCCGCCCAGGCGCCCCAGTTTATTTATTTATCTTTAAAGATTTTATTTTTTAAAGTAATCTCCACACCCAACACAAGGCTCGGACTCACAGCCCCAAGATCAAAAGTCACACGCTCCACCAGCCGGGCCAGCCAGGCGCCCCACCAATGTAAACCTTTATAAACAGAAATCTTCAGTGCTACTTGCATCTCAGAGCTCCTCAGCAGTCATCCATTGTTCTTAGAACCCAAGGACTTACATTAAATCCAATATTTTTAACACTGCACCCATGTGCTGTGGGGTCTCGCCCTTGCTTCCATCCCCATTCTCATTCCTGTCTCCCCCTCGATGAACTGGTAGGTCTTTCCTCGTTTCCTCCCAAAGATAGCATTCAGTCCTCCGCTGGGATTGTGCTCCATGATCTTTCCACTTGTTGGGACTCTTTTCTGCAAGATTTTCACCTGGCTAGCTCTTAAGATCTTGCCTTAAACATCTTCTCTTTAGAGAATCCCTCAGCCCCTAGAGGCAGGGATAGAATGTGCTTCACTAAAAATATATGGGATAAGGAGGAGGTGAGTGGCATACAAAGCAGGAGCAGGTTGCCACTGCCACAAGAAGGTAGATGAACCCAAGGGAGAAAGGCTGGAATAAACTGGTGTAGACGGCTGCGTTTATCATGCCCGGTTTCTTCTTCATCTAGGGTACATAGCCCTGTGACTGAGGTCTCACTGGTGGAATGAGAGCGGTTCAGATCTGGCCCCATGCAATCCTCCAAGCCCGTTCTCTCTTCCCTTATCTTCTGGCAGGATGCAGGCGATCTACTGTTAAGACTCGGGGGCCCTAGAACTGCATGGAAGACCACCTTCCAAATACCCAACTGAACTTTTGATGGTCAAGAAACAGACTTCAGGGGTACCTGGGTGGCTCAGTCAGTTGAGCGTCCAGATCTTGGTTTTGGCTCAGGTAATGAATGGTCTCACGGTTCCTGGGTTTGAGCCCCACATCAGGCTCTGTGCTTATGGTGTGGACCCTGCTTGGGATTCGTTCTCTCTCCCTTTCTCTCTCTGCCCCTCCCCCACCTGTGGACGCTCTCTCTCTCTCTCTCTCTCTCTCTCTCTCTCTCTCAAAATAAATAAATAAACTTAAAAAAAAAAAGAGGGCACCTGGGTGGCTCAGTCAGTTGAGCATCTGACTGGTTCACGTCACAATCTTGTGGTTTGCGAGTTTGAGCCCCTATCGGGCTCACTGCTGTCGGCACAGAGCCAGCTTTCCAATCCTCTGTTTCCCTCTCTCTGCCCCTGCCCTTCTTGTGCACAGTCTCTCTCTCAAAAATAAATAAATAAAAACATTAAAAAAAAAAAAAAAAACCTTCACTAGATGAAGCCTCTGGAATGTGGGGCTTGTTTGTACTTTAGTTAGTATCACTTGTAATAACCTCAAACAAATTAAGAAAGAATCACCCACTGTATGCCCTCATCCCATTTCACTTTCTGTTCAAGTGGAAATGTTTGGTTTAACCTCCCATAACCCTACATGGATATGAACTGGCTCAAAGAATTCATCTGAAAGGCCCACTGGACTATACCCTTGCAGAAATCCCAAGACTCAAAGGATTGTTCGTTTTGATGGGCAATAGACGTAGTGGTTAAAAGCTAGGACTTTGGAATCTTTCACAAGCGGACTAATGCATTGTGGCCTGACTGCATGCATGATCGCTGTCCTTTACTTTGTAGTCCCTTCCCTTGTTGGCTTGGGTTCAACCATGTGACTTCCTTGGTTACTGAGTTATTTGCAAACCTGATGCAAGCGACATCTTGAAAAGCACATTCATATTCCTCCTTTCTCCTTTCTTTTGCCCAAGTGGGCTGCTTCATTCTCATACTTGTTTCTTTCCAGAAGCAGGTGCTGTTCTAAGCTCCTGGAAGAATGTGAGGGATACATGGAGAAAAGCCAAGGTCATCTTAGACAACTTGATAGCTAGATGACTCCCCCACTCCCCCGAAAAGTGAGAAATCCCAGCCGAGATTAGCAGAGTCACCTACCTAGCTCCCAGTTGACTTCGGAGACATGAGTGAACCAGGCAAGACCAGAAGAGTGTAGCCTCCTCGAACCTCATTAACAATACATGGCTATTGGTTTGAGCCAGTAAGTTTGGGGTGGCTTGTTGCAGGGTATTATGGAAGTGATATATCAGGGTGAAATAGGTCCAAGTGAAAATCCCAGGGCTGACCTTTATTAGCTCTAGGACCTTTGACAAGTTACTTAATCTCTCTGCCTCAAGTTTTGCGTCCAATAAATGGGATCTGGCAGTGTTTATTTCAAAACACTGTTGTGAAAAGTGATCAAGTTGGTGGGTGAAAAACACAGCGCTTAGTTATCGGTGTGTTGAAGAAATCAGTAAATCTTAGATGTGATGTATAGGAGACGTGAAGGCAGAGGAGAAGGAAAAATAGAAGGGCAGTGAGATCTTCTATGGGTCAAAAGTTTGGGTTGCTCAGCATTCTGGGTATCTAAGAGGAAAAAAAAAAAACATTGAGAAATATAAACCATTAGGCAGCCCATCCATTCATTACTGAATAAACTAAGCTCTGTGTTTTATAAGATGTGTCACTGGGAGGTTGGTATGCTTAGTCGTTGTGAGCTTACTCCCTTGGAAGACATTCTTCACCAAATCTTGCTTCCAGATTTTACCTTTGGTATGTATCAAAGCTGTTTCCTCAAATAACCGCCTAAAAACCACTTTTGTCTTGGTTCCAATGTTGCCATAAGGGTGTTTTCCATTTTACCTCTCAATACCCCCGTTAGAAGTTGTCACATAACATACTTCTTTGCAATATAGCAAAATACAGAGAAAGAAATGGGGCTTATTATATCTCCCTAGGAATCAACTTATGCCCTCCTTTTTGATAGACTTTCCTCTTAACCCTGACCACCAGGAAGCTCAAATATATTACTCATCATAACAACTACATTACTCCTAAGTTTAGCATTCTGTCTAATTCTCCAAAGATTCTGGTTTCTTACGAATACAGAGTTTCTCTAATGCTCTTTCTTATATGTCATATGTTTTAGCCACCTCAAGTTGTGCATAAGCAAATGGCCTTTTCTAGTGTGTGACAACAGTCTAGAACCAAATGTTCACAAACATTTGTAAAATCTAGATGAGAAGCTGTTTCCTAAGGGCCTCAGCTCAATCTCTGAAACCTGTTTTATGGTCGCTCAGCCTTGGTTTTGGAAAAGTCATCAGGTTGCTAACTGCTTTGGCGATCATAAAACAAAGTTTTCTCCTAAACAGAGGAAAAGGCTCCACGAAGGAAAAACTTGTTCACAGAACACAGAGTGAGAAAAGGCCCCTCAGAAGCCTTGCTGGCATCAGTCCCAAGCTCATGTTACCAGGAATATTTACATTAAAAATATATCTCCAGCTTGACCAGCAGCTCTGAGGTCAAGCTCAAAATCCTGCCTGGGAGTTCTTTGGTTTTATTACCATTTGTCAGCTCAAGCTTTGGCTATGATTTCCCTGCCTTCTGAGGCATGAAGGCAAACAGAGCAGAGCGAAGGCTGGGAATAGCAGCCCCGATAGTGTGAGGTGGGGATGAGGGGCTTCTGAGGTTTTTCAGCAGGAAGTATCTGGTTGAAGTCCTCTTGGCCAAGAACTTTCCTTTTACATACCCGTCTTTTTATATGCAAGGAAATGCCCACAAGGGAGGTTAGTAGGACTAAGTAGGCAAAAAGATTGCCTTCTTTTTTGAGACCTTCTCCTAGAGATAAACTTACTTGGTCCCCTTTCCCCACCCATCCGGAACCCCCCCCCCCCCGCCCCGAGAGGCCTCACCAGCTGGAGGAGTGAGAAGGAGAGATTTATGAAGTTTCCTTTGTAATTAGAGCTATAATTGTATTTTGATTTTCACTAGGTTGCTACCCAGCCTGACATTAACAAACACCTGCTGGAGAAACGTGTAAAATATAATTTTATTATTCACATTGTTTTGTTTTAAAATAGTTCAAGGATCTATGATTAAAGAAAAATTAAGTGAATAAATAAACCATTCTAATTTCAGTCCCTCTCAATAACAATACCAGCCAAGGTAATTCTGTGAGAGACATAGTACAGGAAAAAAAAAAAAAAAAAAAGATTATTGTCACACAGAATTGAGGTCAAATAATTCCATCACGTTGCAGTAACATATAAATAGATTTCCAGCTCTTACCCACATTCCAGTCCTGGTTCTGAACATCTTGTCCCAAGTCATGCCTCACCTTTTACTCAGTGAAGCTTCCAGGCTTCTTAGTGGATTGCTTTTTCACCAGTGTTAGTTACCTTTCGTAGTTTGGATTTGACCTTAGGGCAGTAATTACCTTTTGATCTCTCACTGCTGCATTCAAATCTATTTTCCAGTTCATGGATTCTCTCTTCAGCTGTGTCTATTCTGGTATTTAATTTGTTCATTAAGGCATTTTAAAAAATTTGTTTTCTCTATTTTTTCCTAGAAGTACTATTTGGCTCTTTTACAAATATGCTATTTTTTATAGCATGTTCCCATCGTGTTTCTTATTATGTCATTTCATCTTTAATCACATTTAAAATTATCTGATAGAATATTGCAGATTATCATCGTCCACTCAAATCTTAGAGTTACCTGTGTATGTTGCAGACTCATTGACTCTCCCTTATGAACTTTTAGGCTGACTCTTGGTTCCGCCCCTGCTTTGGGCAGCCCCATAGGAAGAACACATTCCCTCTGGGTCGTGATAAGGAGACAGAAAGTTTTTCATTTTACAACACCACAATCCTTCTGGTTTTTCATTTTACAACACCACAATCACATTGATGAGTTGAACACAGAATAGAATGTGGATGTGCAGCTTCCTGATTAATAGCTACATCCTCTTAAGATGGCAGGAGAAGCAATAAATAAACAGCACCTAGAAGCTCTTTAGAGCATATAGCCTCAGGTTAATTCTTATAACAGAAAGTATGACCTCCTCCCTTGATGTGCACCAGAGACTTCCCCAGTACATCCTCCATGGAGTGCTCACCAGACTACAAATGCCTCTTCCTACCACTGTTCCCATGAATGGATGATAGGAAACCTTCTCCCCTGTTTCCAAATATAAGGAAACTAAGGGTCAGAACAATGAAATAATTTTTCAAGGTCATATAAGTAAGTAGAAGCGTTAGAATTTGAACATTCTTTCCGATTCCAGGGCCTATGTTTATTTTCCCAGCAGTAGAAATCAGAGGGGAGTGGGCACATAAGCCCACTGAATCAGAGGCCCTCCCAAAAATGCATAGTAAAGGCAAGTTTGCTTTGTGTCTTTTGTTCTATGTTAAAAATTAATATGAGTCTTATATATTAACTCATAAAATTTTGTGTCCGTTTTTTTTTTTTTAATTTTTTTTAATGTTTATTTATTTTTGAGAGAGAGAGACAGAGCACGAGCAGGGGAGGAGCAGAGAGAAAGGGAGACCCAGAATCCAAAACAGGCTCCAGGCTCCGAGCCGTCAGCACAGAGCCTGATGTGGCGCTCGAACTCATGAACCGTGAGTTCATGACCTGAGCCAACCCGGACGCTCAACCGACTGAGCCACCCAGGCGCCCCTGTGTCCGTTTTAAAGTGAAGAGGAGAAGATATTCTGAGTTAAATTGCCTAGTTTTCATCTTAATCCCTTTGCCTTTGTAGATATTTTTCTCCTTTTTGTTGAGGCCTGGGCTAGCTGCCCTCTAAGGATCCATGCTCCCTCACCATGATAGTGCTGTTATGGGACTGTGGCTACCTGATCAGGAACGGAACTTCCTGACCCTTTTTGGGTAATATGACTAAGTTCCTTACATCCAAAGGGATATGGGTAGAAGTGACGTTCCATTTATAATCATGACTTGTAAAAATGCCCCAACTGCAATTTTCCTCTCTCTCCATCTGACACCCCCACGTAGATGTACATGACACCCCCATGTAGATAGATTTCCCAGGCAACCTCGGAAATTATTCTGTAAAGATGGCCAAGCCTGCATCAGCTCAGTCCTTCTCAGGGAACAGAGAAGGACTCGCCTCTTCCTTGCCTCTTCCAGTTTCCCCTGGCTTCTAGCCTTGCTTGGCTTAGAACTCACATCTCTACTGCCCTCTTATAATAACAGGTGATTCGATTTAGGACCCACTTGGATAATACAATATACACCCCCCCACCACCACCACCAAGTCAAGACCCTTAACTTAATCACATCTGCGAAGACCGTTTTTCCTTATAGGGTAACATTTATAGGTCCCAGGGATTAGGACCTGATCTCTTTGGGGGCTCTTCAGCCTAGCACACCACCAAAAAACGGCTTGAGTTGACCCAGAACCAAAGACCACGAGGGAGGAAGGGGCTCTTAAAATGGGGAGAATGTTGAATTGGGGGCGACTAAGATCTTCCAGTGACTTCTTCAGTAAGGATCAGAAAATCCAATTTGCACACGCACAAACATGCACACTGGGTGAGGAGAGGGGTTCACAAGCTCTCAGCAGTGGCTCAGGCCGTGCAGAGAGCCTCACGGTTACCCGGTGTGCGCACTGAAGCCCCGAGGACGTCACCGTGGGGGGCTGCAGGCTTACCTCCATCCCCCCCTGTTACTTACTCGGTCAACAAACGTTATTCAGAACTGTGTTCTGTGTGCTGGGGATACATCAAGGGAGCAGATGAAATCAAGAGTCCCCATCCTTGTGGCGGGTTTGGCAGCGAATAGGACCCTTGGTTGATGGCGAAGTTAATTGTAAATAAAAACATGCCAGTTTCCAGTCTTCTGGCATCCCTCCTTGTTTCCTTGACTCCCCAAAGATGTAAAGTAGAAACCAGTAAGTCATCGCTGGGCGCGTTCTCATCACTCAGGTTGTGTTTGGTCCTTCTCTCAGAAGTGTTTTCGATTCCTTTTTATTTGGGGTTGATTTTTTTTTTTTCTCAGCACATAGTAGGTTGCTGCATAATGTCCTATTGATTTGTAGGTTAGAATTACTCTCCAAGGACTGGAGCGCCTGGGTGGCTCAGTCCGGTAAGGGTCGGACTTTGGCTCAGGTCATGATCTCACAATTCGTGAGTTCTAGCCCCGTGTCAGGCTCTGTGCTGACAGCTCGGAGCCTGGAGCCTGCTTCGGATTGTGTGTGTGTGTGTGTGTGTGTGTGTGTGTGTGTGTGTGTGTGTGTCTGTTCCTCCCCCACTTGCGCTCTCTTGCTCTCTCTCTCAAAACTAAACAAACATTTTAAAAAATGAAAAAAAAAAAAAAAAAGAATTACTTTCCAAGGACAAAAATGTACTCTGCGTCTGAAACTTCAGCTGCACAACCTTGTGCCTTAGTGTTTATATAGTGTTTATATATATATATATATATATATATATATATATATATACACACACATATATATATATATACACTTTTTATTTTTTTAATGTTTTATTTTTGAGAGAAAGAGACAGAGCATGAGCAGGGGAAGGGCAGAGAGAGAGGGAGACACCGAATCTGAAACAGGCTCCAGGCTCTGAGCTGTCAGCACAGAGCCCCACGTGGGGCTCGAACCCATGAACCGTGAGATCACGACCTGAGCCAAAGTCGGATGCCTAACCAACTGAGCCCCCCGCACGCCCCTAGTGTTTATATTTTTGTCCATCTTTCCTTGCGGTCAGTGCATTGCCTCTGCCCTCCCCCCACCCCACCCCACCCTCCGCCCCAGTTCTCCCATTTAAGCTCACACGGGGCTGTACAGGCAGCCAAGAGACAGACAGGCAGCTTGTCACAGCCCCACCGACACCCCAGCCTCTCCCGTCTGGCCCCGCTCTCAGTACAACCTGATGAAAAGATGTCACACCGCAGACGAGCGGTTCACCTCCTCACCTCTCCCCTTTGCCCTCTGCCTTGTCTAAGCAGCAGTGGGGGGAGCTGGGGGGGAGCAAAGAGATTAAATCAGGTAGTTGAAAGCTAACACCATCTCTAAGCAACCCTCAAAGCGAACCCAGGAATTTCAACTGTAATATTATCCCCCAGGAAAAGGAGCAAGAAAATGAGAAAGTCAGTGCCTTGCTGGGCTCAGCATTGGGGGTGCCCAGGCCCAGCTGGCGACAGGGAAGGGACAGCAACCTGGCCTTAGCTGGAGAGCATCTGGGGGCAGAAAGAAAAGTGGGGCTCACACAGACATCCATGTGGGAGCAATCAGGAACATGCCTGCCAAGGCTCCAGGGCTCTGGGACACATTCACAAACTCCAAACAAGTGCATGGGAAAGATATACTTTGTTTCCTTCCCCCCAATCCCACCCCTTGCTGCCCCGCTGAGAAATGCTGGGTGTTGTGTTTCCAGGGGAGGCTTTTGTGGCTAATTTTGAAAAATGAAGCGAGCAGGTAAACTAGAGCTAATGGCCCCAGGCCGGGGGCAGACATCTGGGGCAATGTTGACTTTGCTGTGGGAGAGCCAGCTGGCCTTTCCACCGCTCTCCCTCCAACCCCTTCCCTGCCCGCCTCCAGGGGGCCTTCGGCTCCTAAGCAGCCAACAGCCCAGCCCCTTGCTTACAGCACCAAAAATGTTTGTTTTTTATGCATGACCTTGGCCGGAGCACACCTGGACATTGCCCTCTCCCTCATCCTGAGGGGCAATGGCTTCCCACCATCCCTGCCCATGCCAGGGGACGAGATTCTCAGACCCGGGGAGAGCCAGACTTGGTAGAACTTGTGATATGAGCTCATCTTAACGACCAAGAGGGCGGGGAGAAAAGTGACCTCGATGCCAAACACTGTGCCAGCTGGGTGCTTGGCACACTTTGTCCCTGCAACTTAGGACATATGATTTTTTTTTCTCATTTTATACATGAGAAAACTGGCGTGTAATGCATGTAACAGAACTAAAGCCACAAAGTAACCAGTGCTCAGGTTAGATACAAACATAGGTCAAATTTAGTGCAAGGCTGAATGAAGCGTGTTGTTCAGGAGGTCCTGCTGGCCCGGATGCTGCCTGGGCTCTGCCGGCTTACTTGCTGGGAACCTCAGGGTAGGTAAACTTTCCTCCCTGAGCCTTGTTGCCCTATGTGTTAAAGAACAGGTAATAGCTTCTGCTTCTCGGATTGTCCTGATGGCTGAGTGAGATGATGAACGGAGAAGCTTTAAAAGGTAAGTGACCCGTGCAAATAAATGCTCAAAAGGTATTTGCTATTGATGTTAGAACATTAGCGATCTTTCCACTGTACTGTACGTAGTTGGTTTCTAGAGAGTAGAAAAGTGCTTAGCTTTTCAGCACATATAGTAGGAGAGCCATAAGGTACGTGCGGATATCCCAGCTGTGCTGGGGCTTCAGAGAAGGACATGTCATCCCAGGGCTGAGAAGCGAGGTCTGGTTTCCCCTCGTCACTGCGCCAGCAACAGAAGGTCACCTTCCCAGAAGTGACTGGAGTCAACCCTGTCAACAACCAGGAATCCACGAGACTCCTAGAATGGAGTTCTCCAGTGCCTCTTCCCCATCCTTTCTTTGCCTCGATCCAGGATCACGGGCATAGAAGAGAAAACGGGGGTTAGGAAGCCCCTTCTCCCTGCTAAATGGTCTCATTCTTTGTCCGTCCATCCATCATCCATCCATCCATCCACATTTTCTTAGCATGGTTCTAAGTGCTGCACAGGAAAAGAGAGGAGAAGAGACATCTACGGTGATACCCGGATGTAAGTTTATTGCAGGAACAGTGCCCCGCCCCTTCCCAGCCTTCACTGTAAGTCGGAGGTCTGGGCGTGTGCAAGGAAGGTGTAGGCACCCGCAGCCAGAACAGCACAGGCACAGAGTAAGGACATTCTGTGGATGTGATCTGACTAACCATTTCGTGTTAGCCGAACACAGACTCTTGTGTCTGTTTTTACTCTTCCACTCCTGCCCTGGAGCCCCGGGGTCTCTCCCCCCCCAGCCAACGCTCCACTGCTCTGCCTCCCCCATCCAGTTGTATCCTTCTGACTTCATGTCTGAGTTTACAGGGAGGGACTGTCCAGCAGAGCTTCAGACTGAGCTCCCATACTTTCACAAAGAGCAATTCCGTGTTTCCTTCATCCAGAACATCAAACAGAATATCTCCCGCGGGGCCCCTGAAATCTATGTTGCCACCTCGTTAATGACTATCTGGGGGAAGGTTTTATGAGGTATCGGGGCAGATGTGAACAGATATGGGAGAACGGATGTCTTCTAGCCTGAATCATCATGGGGTAAAAGCAATGCTGACCTTTTTGTGTATCTTCCCAAGTCATTAGCATGCATTTACTGGGTTTTTGCCCTGTGCCCGCCCTGTGCTCATGACCCTGGGGAGACACAACAAAGCAGGGTTACTTTGATGGAGGAGTGTGATGGCTTAGCCTCAAAGTCTGCAAAAAGAGCATGTGAGGGCAGGGTTCCGATCCTTCCTGCTGTCCTGGTGGCTGCGGTGGAAAGTCACAGTGTCGGGGCATCCAGAAAAAGATGTGGATACTTCAGTTTCTGGGAGGGTTATCTGCTGGCTGTAGAGACAGTACCTAGCATAAAGTGAATGCTCCGTAAATATTAACTGAATGGATGATTCCATGAACAAGTGAATGAGTGGGTGGTGGGAGAGATGTGGCAGCTGATATCCCGAGATGGTGATGATATGCGCAGTGCTGTCAGAGAGAAGAGGTAGGGTGGGGAAGACCTTGACCTAGGAGATGCCCAGCACAAGTTAAACTATGTACTTTAGATTCTGCAAAGGAAACAGGACTTCAGGGCAGCTTTTTAATCACTGTAGGGAAACTGAGGCGTAAGCCCAGTCAACAGTACTGGTTACTATTGGCTGGTATGATAAAAGAAATAATAAAGGCCAAATAGGTTGAGCTTTTATTCTATGTCAAGAACTTTCTAAATGCTTTAACATTTACTCTTCAGAGCCAAGCACTATCACATACGCGCTACGTTTATTCCAGATTTGCAGAAAAACGGAAAGGAAGGTAGAGGCTAAAAAGCCTTCCACATTCTGAGTGCTAAGGTTCAATTCCAAGTGGTCTGATCCCAGAGACTGCATTCTTAAAATGATCATAGAGGCAGGGGAAAAGTTCAGTTCCGCGAGCAAGTGGATGTCTGGGGCTCCTCCCACACAAAAAGGGCAAGATCGTGTCCGGACTCCACCCGTCGTCCGGGAGGCTAAATCAGTCCTGCAGGGTGGACACAGGGACTGGACAGAGATGTGACTGGGAGCAGCACAGTCACATGAGCGGGCAGGGACCAGGCTGTCAGGCTGCTGCCGTGGACATGCTGTTCTTGGTGCACATGGCTTACACCTTCTCTTCCTTTCTCTTTCTGTCTAGTCCTGGCGCCCACACTCCCGCGTCTGTCTCTGAGCTGCAGCACCCAGCTCCGTGCAGGCGGGTTCCATCTACATCTCCTCCTCTAATTTATCTTCAGGTTTGCACTGCGCTTTCCCGAATGACTTCTGGTGTGTGCTCTCCATGCCTTGTCAGCAGCTACGACCTCCAGCAAGGCCAAAAGGGAGCCATCTTTGTCCCCAACTCAATCTGCACCACCTCCCCCCCCTTCTCTCTCTCTCTCTCTCTCTCTCTCTCTCTCTTTAAATATTTTTTACGTTTATTTATTTTTGATAGAGACAGAGCACACGTGGGGGAGGGGCAGAGAGAGAAGGAGACACAGAATCCGAAGCAGGCTCCAGGCTCCAAGTTGTCAGCACAGAGCCCAACGTGGGGCTCGAACTCACAAACCGTGAGATCATGACCTGAGCTTAACCGACTGAGCCGCCCAGGCGCCCCTCCCACTTCCTCTCTTCTGCCCACACCGCCGACATTCTGTCTCCCAGGGCTAAGCCTCAGAGGCTCCAGATCACTCTCTCTCTTTACATAACATGAAATCACTTAGGAGTCCTTGTCAATTTTCCTCTTATAACTGAAAATTTTTTTTCATTAAATTTCTATGCCTGCAGCTGTTCTTTCCTTGCCATTCCTACTGCCCATCCCTGAGCGCAGTCGCTTTGTGTTTGAAATAGCGCATGGACTCTCGGTAGATTCTTGCCTCCAGTTTCTCTCTCTTTGGTTCCATCCCCCACGCGCTGCCAAACCAATCTCCCTAAAGTGCACTTCTGAACATGTCAGTCCCCTGAGCCACAAGCTTCAACGGCTCCCCATTGTCTGCCAAATAACGTCCAGATTCCTTATCATGGCTTTTCACATCCACTTAGATCTGGTCTCAACTCAGTGCACATTTATTGAGTCCTGTGTAGTCCCAGACCCTGTGCAAGGCGTTGTAAATGTAAAACTGAGCCCAGGATGCTTCCTGCCCTTGGGGGAAGAAAAAGAAGAGAAGCTGGTCCTCAGATCTCCAGCCCGTACTTCTTCCCACTCATGCCTACTGCCTAAGGAATGAGTGTGGATTTTTGCTCTTCTCCGGAACTTCCTTGGCACTTTCTTGACTCTGTGTCCAGGAATTTCCTCATTTCCATCAACAACCAACCCTCTCCTGGTTTACTATCCCCTCCTTATATAGACAACCATGAGCGGCCCTTTTGAAGATGAATGCTTCTGACCACTCTCCTTTGCACGATTCTCATGATGGATCACGGTCCGCTGTACGTTACAGATTTGCATCTACCTTTACCTCCGTACCTTTATTCCCCAGACCGGTGTGCAACAGCCAGTCGGTCCGCTGAGGATTCATTTATGTATGTTCTTAGAAAAAATCAGCAACCTTAGGTACTGTTTTCATTCAACAAAATGTGGCAGTTTTTTTCTGCTGCATGCCTCCTCAGAGAGTTCACCAATTGTGTTTTATGGATCCAGAATCCATAAGAGAACGGTGGAGTGTCTTAATGTTTTCAAAACATAGGAATATGGGATATTTTCCTCACATCTATTTTATTTTCATACGATTCGATCACATCTCCTGGAAATAGGGTTCCACGGAACACAATTGAGGAGACCCTGTCCTAGAAAATGAGACCATGGAGTAATAGTGAGAATAATGACGCTAAGAAAAACTTGTTATTTGAACATTTGCTCGGTGGTAGTCACGACACCAAGGGCTTTTCCATGCAGGTTTTTATTTAATTTTCATGAAAATCCAATGCACAGGTGGTAATTTTGACCCATTTTGCAGATAAGGAAACAGAGGCTCAGAGCTCTTAAGTGATGTTCCCAAGGTCATTACTGTCATCGAGAAAGTAGTTAAACTACAACATGAAACCAACCTAGCCAACCCCAGAGCCTGTGCTCCTTGAGGGAGGGGGGCCTGTTTTTAAAATCTCTGTGATCCCTCTCGCCCCCAAATTCATAACGGTCTGTGACTCTCGAACACACTTACGCCTCTGCTTTTGCAGTCTGATTTTTGCATCCGTGCTTTGATGCTTTACAACAGAGAGTAGAAAGAACACTGCTACACTGCTCCTTGGCTCAGGAGACCTGAGTTTATGACCCCAAATCTGCCTTTAATTAACCATGTGTCATTAGGCAAAGAATTTCTTCCCTCTGGGGCTCAGTTTCCTCAGCTGTAAAATAACAGTGAGGTTGGACTCGTTGATATCTGAGGTCCTTTAACCTCTTTTCACCACGCTCTTCTTTTTGCCAAGTTTCTGTGATTAATAGAATTAGATGAGCCCTTTGTTGCCTATTGTATCTGCCACTGAGAGAGCTGGAACCGTCTCTCAAAGGAATCCAGGCCATGGCCAATTCAATGTGTTGACTTTGAGGCCACCTCGATGACCCACACAGTCGCTGGCAGCATGAGGAGCAGAAGCATTGCCTTTTACCAAATATGTTCTTCCGTTAGAGTATTTTTTTAATGTGAAACATCAAATGAATTTCGAAATGTTATCTGGATGATATAAGTATAAATGAGTAAAAAAAAAAAAAAAAAAACCAGATGGGATACATTTCCCTTGCAATATATATGTGATTAAAAAATTGAGGGGAAAAATGTTTGTAGCAAATATGTTTTGGATTTTCTGAACCAAAAGCTCTTGCAGAATAGTTTGAGGCCTCCAGAGTACCAGTGTGCAGCTGCTTTGGCCGGCCTTCAATGACCCATCAAACCCCAGTCGTCTTGGAAACCCGCCTGCATCCTGGGAAGTGTTCTCCATTGAGCAGCTAAAATGGCTTCCAGTCTTCCAGGGTAACATAGTTTGACTATAGTTCACCTCTTGGGAACCTTCGTACAAACAAGATGTCTATCTCCTGACCCCAGAGCCGTAAGTGGCATAGCTTGAAGAAACACAACAACCATAGAGGCTAATGTTCGTTTGGGGGTTTTCCTGACACAAAGCACAGAATTTCAAGGATGGGGAATTTCACCGGTAAAAATGTCCCCCATTGAATTATTCTTACCCGTTGAGTGAGGAATTCGGGGTTAGCCTGAGCAGCCATAACGGTTGGAAGGAAGAAGAACAACGAAAGGGAACGGGGATGATTCTCTCGTTAATTAAAATGCTCTCAGGCTTGGACTGACAAGACTTGGATTTCAATGTGAATTCTGCAGTCGTTAGGGTAATGCTAATGCTATAATTTTAATGATGGCAGTTAGCATTTATTGAGCACTTCCCATGTGCTAAAGCCTTAAACTGATCATTTTACTTATCTTTTTAACACTGGTAGCAGAGTCTGTTCGTGCCTGGCCCGGTCACCTCTGCTTATCTCCGAGGCCACCACTGATGCTGAAGAGAACTGTGCCTCTCTGCCTCAGAGCGTCCTCTGGCCACAGGAGGGGTTTGGCCCACTGTCCTGGACAAGGAAGAAAGGCCAAGGTGTTACAAGAACCATCACTAACCCCCAAGCCACGAGGGGCGTCAATTGGCGAATAAATTCCTACTTTCCTTGCCCTCAGCAGGACAGTTCTGAGACGTGATCTACATGGGTTCGCAGACAGTCCCAGTGGGATCACTGGAGGAGTTAGTGAGACAGGGATCCAGTGAGACAGACACCGGTGACATATTGCGTGGGGAGAAGCCCAGGAGGGTTTGAAGCATAGTGACCCGAATACCAGCGAAACTGGAGGGTCACCGAGCTGGGAGCGGCCACTGTCATACTATACCTTTGTTGACTCCCCCATACAGGCCTATGTGCCACAAAGATATCTTGAGGCTTTGCAAAAGGATCAGTAGGGTTGGGGTTTGGTACATCTCACTCTGAAGAGGCACACTTCTGGTTTCCTCAACAGGAATAAAACCGAATGTTTTCATTGTTCTTAAAATACCATGCCTTTATTTTCTAATTATAAAAGTAAAATATACCCATCTCATCAACCATGAAAATTAATGAAAATATCAGGAAACATATATCCATAATCTCTCTAACGCAAAGACAAGTACTAGCAGCGAATGCTCTCTGAATGGATTTCTTTATCCATAAAATGGGGATAATGAGAGAACATACCTCACTGAGTTGTTATGAGAAAGAAATGACTTAATGCTACTATTTTCCTTAGAAAAGTGCCTGATAATTATTAGCTAGTGTTGTAATTTTCAAGACATTCCGGACATTTTCCTGGGCACTTTGCATGGCATCTCCTTATGTCTTCTCACACACTCACACACGCTCACGCACACACTCACACACGTGCATACTAACACAAATAATCCACGTGAGCATTTACCAGATGACCCACGTTACAGCTGAACCGAATGACCAATCTAGAAATGAATTGTTTTCTTCTTTCGTGGCAAAGCAAAGATTGAAGCTCGTGTTTGCTTTACTATGTTTTTTTTTTTCCCCTGGAACACACCGTGTGTGTGAACAACATGAAAAGATTCTTGAACCTTCGTTACTTCCATATGTTTGTCACCCAGTGCCTTTCTCAACATTTCTCTCTAGTAAATAATTAGTAGTAAAACCGCTAAAACAAAAATGACCAGTATTCTTCTCAGCCTTGACAGCAAAACCCGGGAGAACAGAGGATCCTGTTCTGGGTCACTTCCTCCCGTGCCGCAGGGAGCTTGCTTTAACAATTATCCACTCTTTCATTTGGTTTCTCAATTTGTTTTTCATGGCACCACCCCCTCAGCCTCCAAACAGAGTCAGAGGTTTCCCATTCTAAGAAGGGTCTCTTCCCTTAACTTTTACACCTTATGTATTAGTTAGAATAGGTCACCTGCAAAAAACTGCAAAATCTCAGTGACTTATACAGTCCTAGTTTACTTTTTGCTAATAGCAGGGGGCAGGACAGGCCAATGGTGCGGGTCCCCATGCTATGCAGTCATTCAGGGATCCAGGGTCACTTTATCTGCCATTTCTGCTTGGAGTCCTTGTCTTCCTCTTCCTTCTGTGGCCGTTGGCGGGGGGGGGGGGGGGGGGGAGACAAAATGGAAGCTCTCCAGTGGCCAGTTTTATGGCCCAAGATTGTAAATGATGTACATCACTTCTGCACATCACGTGAGATTGGTCAGAAATAATGACTTTGCCCCGCTTATGCTAGAATAGTGCCAGGAGGTAGAGAAGACCCCGGATATAATAAAAATCGTCAGTCTTAGTCATGCCGTTGTAAGCAACCCCTCATCTCTTCCTATTGTTTCCCCTTCTGTCCTCTTTGAAAGAAAAAGAAAAGTTGCTAACCTCTGAATAGGGTGTTACATTTAACACAGCATTGACCCACCTCGGCGCTCACTCTCCCTAATGTTTTACAGCCTTGGATTAGCACCACCACCCGCCCCCGCCCTGATTCACTGTTCTCAAGGCACTGAAAACCGGCTCCATGTCAAAATCTAGCACCTAGAACAGAGCCTGACACAGAGTAGATAGATGTTCAGCTTCCATTGGGTGGATGAATAAAATATGTAATTTTGGCGGTATCAGCTTCTTTCTTTGTGCAAAAAAAGCCATTGCTCTCCTTTGATGTGTCAGATTCTGTTCTAGACGCTGGGTAGTCACTGGCTGAGGCCGTCACAAGCAGATGCTGAGACAGAGTTTGACATACAGTGTTTTATCAGGGGTTAACACTTTTGGAAGGGGGAGGCGAGGAGTAAGATAAGGCAGATGAAGAAGGCAACTTGTGGTGGAGGCCTGACAAAGACTTAGGCTACCATACAGGAAGTTCTGCGGAGTCATTCTGGCCACGGGTTATGGGCCGCCATGGGGAAGGTGTGCCCTTGGGTGAAGTGGACCTCTGCGGCTGAGGCAAACCCTGTAGGAGTTGACAGCTGAGATGCCTCCTTCTGTGAAGGGACATGTGAGTGGCATAGTTCTCTGTCCACAAGTGGGACTATAATAGTAAATGCAATATGGCTTTTGCTCCAAGATCTAGTAAGAGACGTGATTATACACACTGCACATTTCAAAATAACCTAGTAAATGTGATGATAAAGATTTGCAGAAGGTGCTTTGAGTGTTCTGAAGGGGCATTTGGACAAACTTAGGTGATAAAGTTGTTCAGTTTCCTAGATGAGTTTTAAACGTGAGGTTTCCTAGACCATATGGCCCTGCTCTGGCAGTTGAAACATGCACAGGAGTCAACAGGAGAAGAAGTGGACAGAAGGTTTTCCAGACAGTGAATACAGCCTCAACAACCGTATGGAGGCTATTTCTTCTCTGACTTCTCCGGGCCACTCCTTGCCTTACTGATATATAGAGCAGTTTCTTTATTTTCCCCTCTTGCTTCCTAAATATTAGATCTACCTAATCTCTTTACTTACGTTCTCTTTTGCATGAGCTATACAAATTTCCCTAATGCCCTCACTAGCCCCCAGCTGTAGCAGCCATTACCTCTAAAGTAGCCTCTCTCAAATGGGATCATTTGATGATTAGAGTGGATCCTCTCCATTCTCTCAAGGATGGTACATAGCTAATACCATTTCCACGCACAGGAGGAAGGTCAATTCGTTATACTCAGTGGATGCCTTAGGACATCTGGTTTAATTCTTTTGGAAACCCGATTGAGAAGGGCCATTCTAAACCGAAGACCCCAAATTTGTATCTGTGTCCTCAGCCTCCATACTGAACTTCAGTGCTATTGAGCTGATTTCCAGCTGCCCCCCGTAAATCTACAGTATTGCACACTCCACGTGTCCTAAGCTTCCCCTCTTTCCCTCCTCACACTTGCTCCTAATTTTGATCTTTCTCTTTGAGTCTGTGGTATCACCAGCCATGTAGCCATCAGGATCCTCAGCATCCCTTAGTGGCCAGCATACCTCGGGGACTGTCGGGTCCTCTAAAACGTCCTTCCGTTTTTTTCTCACTCTACTCCCAAATCCATGCTTTAAAACCATTTGTTATTTGCTTTTACCCAAGCTCTCCTAACTATCCCCTCGACAGATACACACACACACACACACACACACACACACACACACACACATTCCCACACGGGTTTTCTCTAGAACCTTCCAATTCCAGTGTCTCCTTGCTACAACCACAAGTACCAACTTGCTAAAGGGAAGCCCTTAACATGTCCTTCCCCTGGTCAAAAAGCTTCAAAGCTTCCTAGATTCCTTCACATGACCGTCTTTTCATCAAAAGCCACAGGTAAGATAGGGGCTACCTCCTTGTCACCATGGCAATATTCTATAAAGGCCCCAAATAAGAAGGATGGTTCAGCACCATCTGAATGCCTAGCCTTAGGTCCACACAATTCCTCATCCGTGAAGTTCTCTACCACACTGTGGTAACTTCCCTTTTCTGCCCAGCCCCCATGATATCATGATTCATCATCTCCAATCCAGCCACGCTCCGTGGCTGTTCAGGCTCTGGAATCTCCTTGTTCCAGGCATTTATCACTACCATCCCGTCCCCTCTCCAAGTCCTGGTTTCCTTTCACTTGTCAAAATCCAACTCACCCTATCATGTCATATTTTTCATGATATTTTTTTTTTCTGATTTATCACCAGATGTTAATTCTCCATTCCTAGAAATACTACAGCACAAAAACGTGTGCCCTTATCATTTTCTCGCTGGTAATACGCTTGTCACTACACAGGTAATGAGGCCCCATCTGCATTTCTACCAGGAGAATTCCAGCGTGAGATCTCCGCTGAGCTTGTCTAAGTTTCTGCCTGAGCGCAAAACTCGTGAGCCTTGTAGCAAAAGATGCTTCTGCTGAGAGAGCGCTCCCTTTCCTATTTTCCAGTATTCTTAAAGTCAGATATGTCTGTGCCTTACCTGCAGTTTGGTTTTTCATCTCTGATTACATGCTGCAGTCCTACATTTGAAAGATACATGTGGCTTTTGCCTGAGCTAACATGATCTGGATGTCTTTCATGGGAACAAAAAATGTTCTGCCCAATACACAGGCCAGGACAATGCAACTCCTTAGAGTGGCTTTTGAACAAGCCTTGAACTAACTAACTCCCTCCCTCCCTTCCCTCCTCCCTTTCCCTTCTGTTCTTCCTCTCCATCTCTCTCTCTCTCCCCCACCCTTTTTCCCTGCCTCTCTTCCTTCTTTTCTTCCTGCTTCTAACATTTCCTGACTCTTCTCTGCAAGAAGAGAGACGGAGCTTTTGGGCAAACACTCTGCTATTAGATCCTAGAACCGCTCTGTCACAAGCTCCCTTTAAGAGGGCGGTGATGGGTGCTTGGGTGGCTTAGTTGGTTAAGCGGTTAAGTGGTTAAGCGTCCGACTTCAGCTCAGGTCATGATCTCATGGTTTGTGAGTTCGAGCCCCGCGTCGGGCTCTGTGCTGACAGCTCAGAGCCTGGAGCCTGCTTCAGCTTCTGTGTCTCCCCCTCTCTCTGCCCCTCCCCTGCTCATGCTCTGTCTCTCTCTGTCTCTCAATAATAAATAAACATTAAAAATTAAAAAAAGAGGGTGGTGAAACCCAAGGAAGTGTGGCTCAGTAAAAGAGTACAGGATTTGGCTGACAGGTCTGGGTTCAAATTCTAATTCTATCACCTGCTATCTGTATGACCCCCAAAAACGGACTCCTACCCTCTAAGTTCCAGTTTATTCGTTTATAAAAGGTTCACATAGTTATGAGTTCTCCAACCCCACAACACTCCTAGGGCACGATCGGGACTCAGGTAAGGCATGCGGGGCACCTAGGGTGCCCTGTTTAAGGGGGCGCTCCCTCCTCACAGCCCCGACAGTGAACACCTCCTTGCATTTTGCCTCTGGGAGCCTCCCTCGCCCCACCTCAGTCCAGGCCTGGAGAGCTGTGGGGGGGATTGAGCGAGTTGTTACACGGAAAGCGTTCATAGCGGGAACCAGTCCGTAGTCCGTGTTCACAAGCACGAGGCATTGCTGTTTGCTGTAACTACGATAACCGTCATTCTTCTTTTTTAAACAACGATTACCGTGACCGCAACCACCGCACCGTTTTCGCCATCACCGTCACCACTAATATCGGAATACACTGTGCGCATTTGACTTGAGGATAAAATTAATTTATGGACGTTTTTTGCAAGGCGGTGCTTCTCCATCTTCGTACCTCTTGAGCAAAGTGGCAGCCAGACGCACAGCCTGGCATCACGTCGCTTTAGAAGGGAAAGCACAGTTGTGGCAAAGCCGCGAAGAGTCTGATTGGGGCCACAGCAGCTCAGGGCTGCTTGGTCCATGTGGCTTTGGGGAAACTGAGAGACTGGTGACTCCCCAGAGGCAGAGAGATGTGATGGTTATGCGCTCAGGTTGGGGTACACCTGATTTAAGAATGGGATTCTCCGTTTCCCGACCGTGTGAGCCTGGGCGGGTCATTCTTTCCCCAAGAGTGATTTGTTCATCAGGTGGCTGTGTGACGACGGCATACGTCAAGGCCTGTGAGTAACTTAGCACCACCGTCACGTACCACGTGTACATGTATAGGACTTATTTTATCTTTCCCATCTATAGGCTATTGCTACGGTGGAGGTACTGGGATGCTGCCGTCCCCCGTCCCTTTACTTCCAAACCCAGTGTAAGATCACCCCCTCTAGGCTTGTGTGGCCTGGGAAACCATGAAACCCCAGCCGCCTGGCTTGAATGGGCCACTGTACCCTGCAAGGCAAGGCTGCGGGTGGGGGAGACCTCACTGTGATCTTCTGCCATGCTTGACACATGGTCAGCACCTGTCACGTGATGGGAAGTGGATTTTATGGTTCAAGTTCTTCCATCAAGGGAGAGCATAGTGGCTCGAACGTTTCCTTTTCTAAGCCTGCCCCGCGTTCTTCTCTCTTTGTTTTCTGGGTATCTGTTGGCTCTGTCTAGTGAAGTAGCTGACATCTTAATGATACCTTTCTGTGGCTTCCTTCTACCCACCCCCACCCCACCCCGATTCAGGATGAGGAGCCTTCCATGGGCTGGCCATGAAGACCATGTGTCTACACTGGATCCCTGGGGGGAAGATACCTTCACTCTGAGCCATAGCTAACATGTTCATATATTTTCATATTCCAAATGGGTGGAAGGGAGGGATGTTGGAGGGGATGTTGACAGGACTGGATGGGATGCTAGGTGGGACTGTCTCTAGCGAACAAGGACATACGGTCCCCTGGCCATTACCTATTACCGCTTCCACGGCCACTTTAGGGAACACCTATTACAGTGTGTGTAATAGATCTATAATTGGGCTCCTGTCATGTAAGCCTGTGTCATCAAGACAAGCAGTCATGGGACTGTACTTGATGGAAGGGGGGAAATATCAAAAGTGGTCTCAGGAACACAATCTGCACTTTCCGTCTGGAATACAGTCTTGCTCCCTGAGATCCACGGGGGCGGCTGGTCATGAGCAGAGGCAGTGCAGCACCAGGCCTCTTGGCTGAAATTCCATGAGCACAAGGGTGTTCCTTCCCTCCCACATCGCTTAGGGAACCCACACAGAGGAACATCTGGCCAGATGCAATCTACAAAACATGCTGTGAAACATACTAGCTCCCTCAGGCCAGTGGGACCCCACCTAGTCAATGAACAGGAAAGGGCCCCACAGTGAATTCTGGAGGCTGAGATCTGTCTCACACGGGACCTGTCTCTCTGTAAAGAATGAAGTCCAAGCCAACCATTCATAGTGAAGTCTGACAAAATCTGGGAGGCTGTCTTAGGAGTCAGGGATGTTAACATAAGGGATCAGTCAGGACCTGGGGCCACTGTCTGCCAGTTTGTCACAACACAGAGGAGAAAGGAGAAGGGGGGGAGAGGCCCTGGGTTGTCAAGGGCAAAGCATCCACAAAGAGCTAGCCTTAATCCAGCAATCGCGGGCCCCCAAGTCCTCTGCTAAGTGCTTCAGCTGCAAAGCTTCATTCGATCCGCGCAACAACCCCAACTAAGGTCTGTACCCATTTTGCGGATCACGCAGGCGAGGCCAGAGGCTACAAAATGTTCTCAAGGGCACACAGCTAGTGGGGGTGGAGCCAAGGAGAAAACCCAAGTCAATCTGCCTTTTCAGAATTTGTTTGCAGGGAGTAAAGCACAGATTTCTCTGCCTGCAGACGCATCCAGCCTCCTGCCACAGCCTGGGTCCTTGAGATTAGGGAGGTATTGTGTCTATGTCACAGCCTCTGAATCCCCATCTCCCAGGACACTGAGAACAGGTATGAATATTTTGTTGGCTGCCTGTAGTGGTGGATAAGCCCTGCCAACTTCTCAGGTGAAAGGTGGGAGCCTGCATGCAATGAAGAGTGCTTTTCCCGCTGGACGTTGCTCAGGTGTGAAGGCAAATAAAAAGGGAGGACAAGGGAGGCGTTGCGTAATTAACCGAATGACTTCACAGGTTCCAAACTTCTGATTCCAGTTGCCCTCTGAACTTAGTGCCCTCTCAGTCTGCTGACTCCCAGCGTGATGGACCCAACCCCCCAAAGTGGGGAGAGATATGTTTCTAGTAGCTTCCACGGGATCCTGATGAGGAAAGGGCCAATTGGATCCATAAACAGGCCTGCCAGGCAGAAAACCAGGCCAGTGATTACGAGGGAAAGAGCTCAGACTCGGAAGCTGACCCGGGGCCAGCACCTCGACTGCTTTTGAGTGCAGAACTTCGGGGGACAAACAGATGACTCAGCGCAGCAAGCCCGAGATCCGAATCGGGAGCACCGGCAAATAACCACCTGTCCATGTGGACCTGTCCACTGTTTCCTGCTTAACCGCTGCATCGTCAACATGCCACTTTGCGTAGCGCCTCTATTACCTCTCATTTACGAGGCTCAGGGGAAGTGAGTGCCCCTCGGAGTGACTCCACTGGATGGCCCTTCTCTCCCTGAGCTTCTCCCGAACCGCAAGGTGAATCAGGCCCCAGGATTTGGCCTGGTTCAAATCCTTGTGGTGCTTCTTCCCACTTTGCAAATGATCCTTACATTCTCTAGGCTCCAAGACTCCATTTCCTTATCCGTGTAACGGAAATAATAACTTCACCCGCCTCACAAGAGTATTTGGGAGGGGAAAATTAAATAATGCACATAAAAGGCCGTAGCCCATGGCTGGTGCATAATTAATGTTCAATACAGTTTTGTTAGTATTATTACTGTTACTAAGGATGTAATTACAAGTGTATAAGTTTGTTAAAGCTGCCCCAACAAAGTCCTGCAAAATTGGTTGCTTAAACAACAGAAGTTCTAAAGCCTCTAAATCCCAAATCAAGGTGTCCTCAGGCTTGCCTCCTTCTGAAGGCTGTCAGAAGAATCCATTCCAGGCATCCTCCGCGGCTTCCGGTGCTTTGCTGGCGATCCTTGTCATTCCTTGGCCTATAGATGCATCGCCCCCAATCTCTGCGTCCACCTTCACATGGCGTCCCCCCACGCACGTGCCTGTGTCCACATTTCCTCTTCTTATAAGGACATCAGGGTTCTGAAAGATTCAGGGTTTCTCCTACTCCGGTATGTCCTCGTCTCAACTAATTCTGTCTTTCATGATCTTGTTTCCAAAGCACGGGGGCTTAGGGCTTCAACATAAGAAATTGTGAAAGAACACAATATAACAAGTATAATTTTTACTAAACATAACATTAGACCCATGTCATTACGACCGTGTATTTTTGTTTTTTTTTTGAAGTAGAATCATATTCCATTTCCTTCCCGCCACCTGCTCACCCTTCAGGAGAGCGCGTGTTGCCGTGTTGGGATCTGAGGAGCAAGGGTGGGTGAAGAGGGGAAAAGCCAGCATCACAGGTTAGTAGAACCCATGCGGGTAGACCTGGTGGACGAGCAAAGGCCGCTTGTCCAATAGGAGGTACTCAAAATGATGTTACAAAATTGAGTTAGATTCTGATGACTGTAGTTACCCCAGGCATTCCAGTGTAGTGGGCTGGGCCTGGAAAAAGACTGTGACGAGTGACGACATCTACCATTCTAGATGAGCGGTTCCAAGTCTAGCCCCAGCTAGTGAAGAGAAACAGGTCAAAGATATTCTGGTTGCGGGTGAAAAGAAGAGAGCTCTGAAGAGCTTTGCACCACCACGCAGACCCAAACGTGAGGGGAAAGCACTCATTTCACTGCTTCCTCACGTTGGCACAATACCTGAGACGCTGCAGCTTTACAACGGACACACTTTAAAGCATGCTCTCGCGTCTGGAAGCTAAATACATCATTTCGAAATTACGATCATTTCTTATTTTTGACTCTTCCCCTTCTTGAGATTTTGTGCTCGTGCGCACACGCACACAGACCTGAGACTGTCTCAAAGAATTTTCCAGAATTCTTTACTCGATTTACTCTTCATGATAACCTTTTTATAAGCTTCTATTGCTGATACCATTTTAAAGATTCGGACACTGAGCTACAGAGATGTTAAGAAGCTATGTCACCCAGCTATTAAGAAGAAGAAGAAGAAAGAGGAGAAGAAGGGAAACTAGGAAAAAATGATATTTCACCACAGGTAGGACCCTGAACTCTTGGACCACTAAGAATGTCTAAGCCAGGGATGAGCAAACTACGCCTCCATGGGTCAGATCTGGTACAGTGTTTGTGTAGGTAAAGATTTATTGTAGCACAGCCATGAACATTCATTTACATGTTATCTATGACTGCTTTTAAAAATGATGTCAGGATTGAGTAGTTACTGCAGAGACCATATGAGCCAAAAATATTTACTATCTTGCCCTTTACCAAAAATGTTGACTGAACTTGACTTAAATCAGCTCACAATGTCTATCTTTCAGACCCGTTCTGTGTGGGTGCACTGTGAACTCTATTTGAGCGTTAGAACCGAATTTGCTCTGAACCATCCATATTTTTATCATCATAGTCCTTGAAGTTAAAATACCCCATTGGTAAAATAGTGCAGCTAATGGAGAAGAAAAATACCAGCCAGTCCATGGACCTCACCTTCCAGCCAGTGAACTGGACCTAACCCTTAGGGATCCAGCCACACTATGGTAAAAATCACTGTCTGAGTAACTGACCCTTTTGCCACATCTTCTGTGGTCAATAACTCCTACCTAACTTTCCTTCTCTAAAGATTGCATAAATTATCACCTATATGCAAATATGATTATGACTTAATTACTAGGGCTGATTGGTGATTCATTTTTTGATTATGATCAATCACTTCTCACGAATCATAATAAAACATTCAGGGCAACTGGCAGGATGCTGATAACGCAGTTTTCCTTCAAATTTTGTAACCGCCCCCAAACCAGTCAGAATAAGCTCTTAGCTGAAGTCTTCATTTTGTAAAGAAATGTTCTGAGGGCAGTTCATAGTGGGGATAAGTCAATAAAACTATGAAAAGTGCTTAATATTACTCATAAATAAAGAAATGCAATATAAAGGGAGTTATGATTTTAACCCATCAAAATGACATTTAAACATTAATAATAATACCCAAATATGGAAGCTGATTTCAAGGAGTAGACAAATTGTCAAATTTGTCCAGATTCAAAATGGCCTTACACTTTGACCTAACTAAACCACTTCTAGGAATTTCTCCTAGAGAATTTTCATAAAGTTTAAATCATCTATCCATCCATCCATCCATCCATCCATCCATCCATCCATTCATCTATCTATTCATCCGTCTATCCATCCATCCATACATACACTTATCCATCCATCCACCCATCCATCTTTTCATCAATATTTCCATCTGTTCATCCATCCATCTGTCCATCCATCTGTATCACATAAATATAACACAAGTCTTTTTATTATAACTTTGCTTATGATACTAAGAAACTTGGATACAGACAAAGATGTGGGATTTGTTTAATGAAGTGTGATGTATACACATGACAAAGTCCTGGGTGTCAGAAATACACACACACACACACACACACACACAAATATATATTCATATATGTATATACGTATGTATGTATACATATATACACGTATGTATATATGTATACTTGTATATAGGTTTATATATGTACATACATATGTATATATATATACATACACACATATGTATATGTGTGTATGTATATATTTATGTGTGTATATATGGCTGTAAAGCTTTCCAAGATCTCCAAAAGTGAAAGAAGTGAGCTACAGAATGGTATGTAGGATCGAAATTTATCATGCATCCGCACCGTCTGAAGATTTTGTTAAAACACAGATTGCTGGATGCACTTTGGAATTTCTGATTCAATAGGTGTGTGTGTGTGTGTGTCAAAACCTGAAATTTTGCGTTTCTGACAAGCTCCCAGGTAATGCCGTTGCTGTGCTGGTCCTGGGACCATACTCGGAAATCTGTTGATCAGTGAATGATACTATTGTATGTCTACTTACATATGAAGAGATACATTCTGGGAGAAAATAATATTATTGGTTTTGGGGCATAGGACTGGGGCATGAGAGAGTCTACATTTTACTTTATAGTACTTATACTCTCTGAATTTATACTACTAACATTTGTAGTATAAACCTATTAGCGATACTTCTTGCTTTTAAAAAGAACCTTCCAGTCACTTGATTCGTTTTCATCTCCCCTTTTAGGCTAAATACAAGTTTCTTAAATAACTTATAAATTCCATGTATCTTCTTCTTGTCTGAGAGTAGAGAACGCATCGTTGATACGGTCTGCATTCGTTAGCTATTGCTGTGTAACAAATTGCTGCAAACCTAGCAGTTTAACCTTAGCAAAAAGATTTACTATTGCACACAGTTTCTGAGGTTTAGAAGTCCACAGGCAACTTAGCTGCGTGATTGTGGCTCCCCTGGGGTCTCGATTATGCAGTCTGCTGGGATTACCATCTTCTCAGGCTTTGAAGCAGGGCTGGAGAATTTAGCTCCAAGTTTACTTACGTGGCTGTTAGGCAGAGTATTTTTATTCCTTACCTAGTAAGTTAAGCAATTTTTCATTATGACCTGAACTCCCAAACATCTTCAAATTGGTCACACGATGGCTTGTCACTAAGATCGAAATATTTTTTGTTTAGATTACAAGTCTGTTTTTTCATTGTAAATTAATCAATTATTCTAATAAATAAGAAGCAAAGGAAAGACTATAGGATGGAAAAGAGGAAGAAAAAGAAGGGAGGAAGGGAGAGAGGGAGAAAGGAAAAAAGGGAATGAAGAATGAGAGTAAGGAATACAGAATAAGGAATGAGAGGCAGGGCCCCCGTGTTTGAGGCTAGGACTCTGAGCACATTTCAGATTGCATAAGCAGGTGACATGTTAATGTTTAACTCAGGATTAGAATTAATCCATGGACTTCAACATTCGTTGAACAGTTGTTAAGTACTTGGCCTTACCTTGGGAGCTCAAGGAGCTGTAAAAGACAGGGGCTGTGCCCCCAAAAGCTCCCAGGGAAGACTGACCTACAGACCAAAAGAACACCAAACAAACAAACATAAAAAACAGCCAGTCCTTATTTAGTACTAGTATGCTATACTACATATTATTTTTGCATGATTTCATTTAATTCTTACGATAACTCTGGAAAAGAGTACTTTTATGCCCATTTTATTTTATTTTTTTATTATTTTTTTTTATAAAATTTTTTTTCAACGTTTTTATTTATTTATGGGACAGACAGAGACAGAGCATGAACGGGGGAGGGGCAGAGAGAGAGGGAGACACAGAATCGGAAACAGGCTCCAGGTTCCGAGCCATCAGCCCAGAGCCTGACGCGGGGCTCGAACTCACGGACCGTGAGATCGTGACCTGGCTGAAGTCGGACGCTTAACCGACTGCGCCACCCAGGCGCCCCTATTATTTTTTTTAATGCCCATTTTATACAGGAGGAATTGGAGGCACCGCTAGGTTAGGACTTGAGTTAAACCCAGGAATGTGTGCTCTCAGAGCCTGAGCTCTTAATCACATCAGCCTGAACCTCAGGCACTTACAATATAGCTTTGAGATAAGTCCTTAAGTAAGTCCTTTGAGGTAAGTCCCTACTTTGATATAAATGAGGGGAAATATGGGAACACAGAGGAGACTGGTTCCAACAACCTAAGGGCATCAAAGAGGAGGCTGTCACATTGGGGCTGGGTCTTTAAAGACGACCTGAGGCTCACCGTGGAAAAAAGAAGGCGATCGATGTCTTGGCCAGAAGAAAAAAAATATTGTGGAGAGAATCACAGGAAAGCATCTCTATAGTCATGGAATTCTGGTTGGTGCCTACGATACAGAGGAAAGCAGTGGGGGTGGGCACTCTCTCCTGGAGGAGAGATGTGGGACAAGGCATGAAGGATTTTGTGTACTGAGTAAATGATTGGAATTTAGTGTCATGGGAGATAGAAACCAGTAGGTTCTTTAAGCAGAATGAGTTATTAAGATTGATCTCTTGAAAGACTCCCTCTGGACCAAAGTTGGGGAATGATCACAGGAAGGGAAATTACTGGCGGGGAGGCAAGCTGGGGGCGATGCCAGTCGTGAAAGTAGAAGTGATGAAAGCCAAGTTGGTATTCGTCTTCCAGAATACGAGAAGAATGAGCTCAGTCAGGGAGACAGTTGAATGGTGGCTGTGAGCTGGGGGAGAAGAAAGAAGGGAGAGGAAGAAGACACCCCCCCCTTATGCCTCGGCCACTTGGGGTATGATAGTGCCTTTCACTGACACTGAGGACAAGGAGAGCCATGTGTGGGAAAGGGATTTATCATTCATAAAAATAATAACAGTAATAATGACAGACTATTTCCTAAGTGTTTACTATAAAGCACACACCGGGCTAAATTTAATATTTTATGAGTACTATCTCATATTTTACCCTGAGAAACAAGATAGGCACCAATGTTACCAGGATTTGGCAGAATGAGGAAATTGAGGCACAGAGGTTCATTCATTTGTTTGTCTGCAGACCATTCACAAACACTAAAGCCAAGATGCCACCGAAAGCATTCAACTCTGGAGGCTGTATCTTAACCACTATGTAACATAGATATATTATTTCCTCTTGCTTTGAACACAGATGCCCTTGGAGGAAAGCAGTGGAGGTGGGACTCTTTGTTGGGGTAGCAGACAGTCTTCAGCGCCAAGGAGACGTCTAGTCCCATCACATATCTTCAGAGTGAAAGATGATGACGCTCTTCAGAGGTGACAGAGCCAGTATGGCCTGCTCTGAGTCGAGAGTTGTCTTTCCTCCCCCTTCCACACCAGTAGCGAAGTTGCATTTGCTCTGAACCATTAGCTCTCTCTGGCCGGGTTGCCCTGGTGATCAATGGTATTTGCAAGGCAGCTGGCTAAGGTCACAGGTCAGGCTCTAGCTATGGAAAACACACCCTGGGTCTTTGTCTCTTCAATAACCAAGCTGGTCTCACCAACTGAGAGAGCTAATTGGCCCCATCCCTTTGAAATGAGGACCCAGCATAGCGGGAAGTTAATAAAATGTATCTAAGAAGACCACAGGATCACATCAAAATCACCAGGGGAAACTTGGAGGAGACCTGGAGATTCCTGAGTCCCAGCCCAGACCTCCTGAATCAGGATCTCTTTAAGGGAATCCCACGGATCTACATGTTTTCTTAAGTTTCCCAGGTTATTTTTATGCACGGCTAGGTTTGGGTACTACTGAAAATAGCCTTCTCTCTCATGTAAGTCCAAAGAGAATCAGGTGGAATGGGGACTCCAGGTGCTGAGCTGGGGGGAGAAAATGGAAGGAGAATTGGTGTATATCGTATCTCAAGCTTGTTCCTCTGGAGTGCTTATGACTAGTGGAACGGATGACAATAATAGGGGCAGGGGCCCAGGTGTGAAGAGGTGACAATATCCGTGCTTTAGTAGAAAGGAAGGAGCTACTGCTCCTGGATTCCCCCAAGACGCCAATAGTAAGTGGTGAGAATATAGTGATGTTTATATCTGCAGAAGAGACCAACAAGGCAGGAGGGCATGGCTTGACTCTGTTGGGTGGGAGTGCTATCCTCGACTATGGATTACTTTATTTTCCAAGCGGCAAAGGGTTGGTTATCTGTGGGGGAAACTGGCAACAGAGACCGCCATTGATTTACGATCTTTGCTCGGCATTCGTGTGGTAGGCAGCAAAGGGGAAACTCAGGTCTCAGGACCTCCATCTCCTTGGAGACCTAGGGTTCCCTTAATCTCTTCGGATGTTGCAAGTCATACTCCTGTGATTGCCCCTTCCTAAGCTTGACTTAGGAAGGGACTGGGAGGCTGGTCCCATTCCATCTACTCCTTTAGCCAAGTCTGTCAGAAAGCACCCAGCGTCTCTTCCAGGCCTTTCTGTGTGTGTTGCTGGTGCCTTCTCCTGTAAACACTGGACTGGAAACCCAACTCCTGCTCCCAAAGTATACTCCTTCTCTTGGGATCTAGGAAGACTATGGTGGCTGTGACCGACAGGATGTGGCAGAGGCTGAAAGAAGTCAGGAGCTTTCACTTCCTGTCTTCAGAAATGCTCACTCCTAGATCCCTGAACAGTCACGTAAGGACTCCAGTACCCTCCTGGAGAGACCGCTGGAGAGTCCCTGAGAAAACACGGAGGGGGGAGGAGCCCAGGAAAGCCTGGACAGCCTGCCAAGAGAACTCGTTTTCCACCAGACGTGTGAGGGAAGCCATCTTGGATCTTCAGACCAAGCAAGTCATGGCCGAATACCACCTCGAGGTGCCAAGCGGCTACGAGGGACGGAACAGCCCGACCAAACCCTGCTTGAATACCTGACCCACAAAATCATGAGGTATAATAAGACGGGTTTTGTTCAAAGCCACTAACTTGAGGGATATTTTGCTAGATAGCAATAGACAACCGGAATAGGATCCCAGTCTGAGCAAAGCCCCCTGAAATGGTGGGTGATTAGTATCCCATGTAGCATGAATCTCAAGAGCTCTAGTGTTGGCCACTTTCCACCAGAGAGAGAAAGTCAACACCTTCTGGGAGCAAAGAACCCATCAGTTCCCATATTATCAAAATAATAGCCTATACATGCAAGGGAATAAATGGATCAACCCATTTTAGGACTTCCCCTTCAACACACGCTCACCTTCCCCTTGCTCCCCCAGCAGGGGCTGGACCTCTAAGGAGAAGCTGTCATACACCCCACTTAACAGAGCTCTCCCTATTTCAAAGGTTTTTGTTGAAACGGGGTCAAAATAAAGGAAAGTCCCTGGGAATCCAGAAGGAATGACTCGGAGAAGTATAATCCAGTGACCTCTGTTACAATGACTCAGCTGGCCTGGCCTGGCCTGCCCTCAGGAGTAGGCCGGGCCCGGGGAGAGAAATGAACCCTGGGGCCCCACAGCTGCAGGTAAAGGTTTTCAGTTAGAACCGTTACTAAACCCAGCTTCCAGCACCCGTAGTCCCGGGGAGAGAATGCTAGTGGTTTTTCAGCAAACACACACACACACACACACACACACACACACACACACACACACACACTCTGTCTCTGTCTCTCGGTGTTCTGTACCCTCCTTGTTAGCTGAAACCAGGAGCGCCTGGATCCCCTAAAAACTCAGTCCTGGAAAGACAAAGACAAACCCCCAGTCGTCTGTCCAGGGAAAACCAGATCTGTACACGCAAAGAGGGAATGCCAAGGCGAGGGCCCTGCTAAGATTACGGGCTGTTAATAAGGAAAGACAGAAGCCAGGAGGTTTGATGTACAACTCGACAAGCAGAGGTTAAGGGGAGAGCCGGGGCAGGCTCATTTGCAAACTTGGTCCTGTTTCATTAAGTGAGAGCAGAGACAGCCTGTCTCAGTCCAGCAGAGAAGGACCTCATTATCCACGTAGGGAGCAAGAGATAAGAATCTTTTAATAATTGTTGGGAATTTTTTTATTATGATGTGGAATGCCAATTTAGGCCTCTCCTCACAGACTGGATACAAACAGCCTCCTTGGAGTTAAAGCTGCCCACCCCCCCCTCCCCCCCAGCTGTGGTCATTAAGGACAAAGAGGAGAGAGACGGATGTTTGCTCGAAGAAAGGCCGCTGCTCAGGGGGGGCTCCCGTGGCTGCCAGGGACCAGCAGCCTCTGGGCTGGTTGTCCTGTCTCCAGAACTTTCCCAGAGTCCTCAGACGCTTGCCATCCTGGGCCCTGTCTCTCTCCCCTACCTTCGGTTGGCAATGAATTTCCCCAAGATATTCCAAGGATCTGCAAAGGGTTGGGCTATTTTTCCGTTCACTTTTAAGAACTTCTCAGGTACAGGGATTTGAACATAACTTTGTGTCGTTAACTTGAGAGACAACGAATCCTTCCCGCACTAAGCAGCCATTAGGCACGGAAGTGCAATGAAAACCAGACAGTTTTATCGTGTTGTACCTAGACACCCTTGCCTACCAGAGACTGGGCTCTTTCTTTGTTGGAAGGGACGGTGGGGAAGGAGGTAGGTGTTGCTCCTAGACACTCTAGAACTGACCGGATGCATTGCCCTTGGTGTCACCCAGGGATTGAAGAAGAATTGAAGAGAGGATTCCTTTTTCTTTTTCTTTTCCTTTTCTTGATACGATTTTTACTTCATGATGTGTGGAACAGTCCAGAGGTCGGACACTCCCACTGGGGGGGCTCTTGTCAGAGGCTGTTCAGGCCCCCGTTGGAGACCCGCGTCCTGAAGTAGGATTTCCATGGGCAGTGGCTGGACTGCCCTCAGAGGCTGAGGAGAAGGGAGATCAAGGCCTAAGGAGGCCTACGTGGTGCTGATCCTCTGGCCCTGGCTGCGTTGGGGGCTCCCCTTTGATCCCATCCAGCTGGGCCTTTAGCCCCGCACCCCCAAGGACCCCCACAAGTGGGTCCGTCCTTCTTCCAACCAGCCTCTGCCCCCCTCCCTCCCTGGCTCCGCAGGTCCCTTCTATTTTTCTCTCCCTCTCTCCCCACATCATGCCCCGCGGGGTAGATGCTGACTGACAGTGATGGTGGGTTTTAAGCCCGACGTGTCAGGAGCGATGAAGCGTCTTCCAGGGAGACGGGCCTGGCCGTTGCCATGTTCCCAGGCGAGGGCTCGGTGCCCAGGCCTGGAGGCTCCGGGAGCCGTCTGAGCACTCGCGCAGCGCCTGCTCCTTGGCCGGGTTTCAGAGAGGCCGGAGGAAGTGAGGGGTGTTGCCGGCTCCCTGGTGGGATCTGTGCTGACAGATCTAAGGCTTCCGAGGGTCCCCGGTGCGACGGCAGCTCCAGGCAGCTGCGGCCCAGCGAGCTGCCCCGGGCGCCCCGCTCGCCGACTCTCCGCTTGCTTCTGCCGTTGCCCCGGAACCATGATCCCATCACCCTCGGTGGCAGTTACCCAACAGTCACAACCACTGCTATGGAGAGTGATGTCCAGAGCAGGAACCCGCCCTCCCTTCGTCAGGGTCCCAGAAATGAAGGCATTTGCTGCGTCCTCGCCGTTGCCGGGGCGGGGGGGGGGGGGGGGGGGGGGAGGGGGGGGTGGTCTGACGTGTCTGAGCCCCACTTGGCTTGTGGAAATGGGACCCTCGTGCTACAGATCTTTCAGTTGCGACAGAAAGACACAGGGCAGCAAAGTTTGGCTGTGACCTAAAGGCACACGAGGACGCAGGGCAGGGAGGGATGGAGCGCGGGGGCAGCGGGGGGGGGGGGGGGGCACGTGTGCATGAGTCCAAGTCCCATTGCAGCCACGTCTCGGTTATCCCAGGGGGTCGGGAGAAGTGAGGCACCGGCTGCCGAATCGCCCGCGGAGGGAGTGGGGAGCAAGCCTTGTTCACGCCAAAGAAGAGGGAGGGAGGGAGGGAGGTGCAGGATCAAAGTGCTCAGACCTGGCTTTCAGGGACCCCGTTCAAGGGGTCCTTGCTTCATATTTGTGACCTTGCCTTCTCGCCAGCACAGACGTGCTCCAACCCGGCGTGTCTCCACCCGCACACGGACCGGGTGGTAACCCACCTCCAAAACTAGGCAGCCTGTTTCTTCCGTCTGGAATGTGCCTCTTTCTCCTTTCCTCCAACTGGCGTTGTGTACGTCCTGAAGTCACCTCCTCCAGGAGCCTTCCCTGACTGCCTTCCAACCATACGGTGCCATTCAGAGAGACGAGATCATGATTTCCATGTGAAGCAGCTCGCGTCTCTCACTGACGTTTGAAAAGCAGGTGGCCCGTGTGCCCGAGATGCTTGTGCGGGGCTCCTGTTCAGGGCAGGCCTGACGCAGAAACCCCGTGGACAGCGGGTCGGCTTCAGAGGTAGCCTCGCGGTCGTTCTGTTCCTCTGGTGACCTTGGGCCAAAGAGATTCTCCAGAGTGTGTGGTCAACTTCCACCAACACCACGGAGGAAACAGGATGTTGTGGTAGGAGAAGACGCTTCTTGTAGTTAGAGATCCAAGTGAAGAGAAAAGAAGCAGTTTTCCTGGCTCACTGGGTGCACGGGCATGGAGGTATTCCAAATCGCATTCCGAGACCACGCTGGTGCCGTCCTGATGTTGTGACCCTCACGGATGCACCTGTGGCTGCCAGGGCAGTCTTCTGACTCCCTGTGCCTGGAATTCTCTTTTCCGCTACCCTCACATGCCTGGCTTCTTCTCCTTCTGCAGGCTTCTGCTTAAATGACACCTCCTCCAGGAAGCCTCCCCTGATTACACTACCGGAAGTAAAACAACCCGCATTATTTTCTCTCCCTGCCTCCTGAGTTCCTTTGATACTAGTTAACTGCAACGTAAAATGATTTTATTTTTGTGATTAGTTATGTGGTTACTTTTTGCCCCCGAGTTTCATGGTTTTTAAGACCCTTCTCGTTGGTCACCATAGCTCATCACCTAGAACAGAGTCTGGTATCTTAGGTGTTGGTGAGAGCGTGTGTTGACTGAATGAACGACGGTGCATAAGCACTCTGAGCAGATTATGGGATAGGGCTTTTGACTAGAAGGGCCTGCTGAGTAAAAGTAGCCTGTGAACTGCCAACATGTCATTGGTGACATCACCCCCTCTGTTCCCTTTGTCCTCCTGCACTGCTTTCAGCCACAAAGAATTGCCCCCAAATCAAGGCCAGGGAAACATGGGGGTGCTACCCAAGCAATTAGATAAGATCCCTTTTGTGTCTGAAAACTCTGCTCCGGGGACGACAGGGCTCCACTTGGATGGGGAGGTGGATAAGAATGATCCGGAATTCTCAGTGAAGTGTTGGGCCAAGCCACACAAGTCTTGCTCGCTCGTTCTGTTTTCACATTAAGTGCTTTGAACTGTCGACATCCCTGTTGGAGGCAGACCCCCTGAAGAGGGCGCTACAAATGCCTCTCTCACGGAATTCTGCGATTCACTGTAAGTCCAGCCTCCGAGCTGGTCAAGTACAGGCACCCGATCGACAGCCCCCACGTGGAAAGGAGGTTTCTACCTTCTCCCTCTCTGTTTCTACCGTGGCTAAGAGCTCATGTGTTAATTGGAGACAGAGTGGGGGCTTTAAAGCCAGCCTTCCATACCAAAAGCTACCGTCAGACGCGGGACAGTTCCATTAACCTCTCTGCGTAAGCCTCAATCTGGCATCTGCAGAATTGGAATAAAAATACCCCCCTCATGGGTTCCATGTGAAGAGTAGATGTGTGAATGATTGAGAAGGACACTTGCTGAAATTATTGCAACGTGTTCTGGGATTTTCTCCACCATAGTTGTGACTCACTTGGTCATTATACCCTCTGCTCTTTCGATTTGCCTAGATCTACTTAGCAGGACACCGGCAAACCACAGTAACAAGTGCCCCGTGCCTGATGACAAAAAACCATCAGTGACCTCCGACAGTCACTTGCACAGTGCAAGAGAATGCCAGATAACTCGAGAACCATTTGGGAAATCTGAAATCAAGGTAAGAAGATGTGTGGGCTGAGCATTCTCATTTCCTGGGCTTATCATGGGAAGCTTCGTGGAGAAAGTGCTTTTGCGGTAGATGTTGGGTCATGAAAATGACAGGGGACAGGGCATATGTGAAGGCCCGGAAGTAGACGAGGGCACACGGCATCCTGCCGGGGAGCCAAGGACTCAGGCTGCACTGGAGAACTCCAGGTGGCCTGGTGGCAGCTGCAATATATGAGTCACCCAGGCTTGGTTGTGCTTTCTTCTGGGGCCCTGGGAGAATCAAAGATGTCAGGGGGCGGGGGTGGGGCACTGGAGGAGGCGGAGATAAGCCCATCCTACTGCATGGGGCCAGCTTGTGACCCGCAGTTCCTCTGGGCACCTCAGACAGTTTCCTGCTTTTATCTCCGATTTCCCGCGTTGCTTTCCAGTTGTCTGTGCACGTGGCATTCTCTTGCCCTCGTACGTCCACCGTCTGAAGGCAGCGGCCGTTTTCTGTCGCCGCACACGGGGCACCTGGTACTTTGCTTGCAGGGCGTCCTACTGAGCAGATGTAGGCAGGTCAGATGGGCAGAGGGAATAAGGACCAAGTGAGTCACAACCGTCGTGGATCGTTCAGGATCGTTCAGTGGGTCGTTCAGGGGCAGGAGGCCTTCATTTATCTTCTGTTCCTTCTAGAGGTTTTGCATACATCGCCTCACCTAGGGGACCAGAGAGTCGGGTCCAACACCGAACCCCGGCTCTCCCGCCCACTAACTAGCACTGCCACCCTGGCCGAGTTACCCGCCCTCAAAAAACGCCCATGTCCTCATTTGTGAGATCAGAGGACCAGTGGAATGTGCCTCGTCCAGTTGATAGAAGGGTGAGAGTCACGTGAAGGCATTTCACGTGGCCCCTGACAATGTCCCCACTGTTCCCTTCAGCAAGTATCTGTGGGACACCCTCTAGAAGCCAGCCACTTGATCGGCCCCGAGAATACAGTGAGGGGGGTGACCAGCTGGCTTCCGTGGAACTCGCGTTCTAGGTGGGGAGACAGATCGGCGACAGAGAACTCAGGGCGTGTTGGATGATAACGTGTTCCAAAGGAAGGATAAAATAGAGCAGGTTCCAGAGCAGAACTGGGGGTGCCGTTTTAGCTAACACAGCCGGAGAAGGCCTTTCCGAGGAGGAGACATTTGAGCAGACATGGGTGAAGTGAGAGAGTAAGCTTCGCAAAGTTGCGCAGGAAGAGGATTCCACGCCGCGGAACCGGAGGCGCAAAGGTCCTGAGGCTTGCGGTGCATGGAGCTGCGGGACGGCTAGAGCGGTGGGAGCAGGGTGAGCGAGGAGGAAGGGGAAGAGCAGAGCAGGTAGCCTTGGCGGCCCTGGTGAAGGCCTCCGTGTTTATTCTGAAGGAGACAGGGTCATCAAAGGAGTCTGGAAAGGGTGGCTCCATCATGTGATTGACAGATGTGGAGGGTAGCTGTGCCCACCGTGTGGAGGCGAAAATGTGGTGGAGGTGGTTGGGGGGTAACCTCCGGAGGGGTCCTTGCAGTTATCCAGGGGAAAGGGGGTAGGGATGCCCTTTCCTCATGCAGCCGTCGCTGGTACATTGTGACCCTGTGAATGTCATTTCTCCTTATACAGGCTTATTGTAATGCCTCTCCCTGTCATTTTGCCCTTGTGGCCTATGCAGGACCCTGCCCGGTCTTACCGGTCCTTGAATCTGAGAGCCCCCAATCGCTCTCCTCCTGTGGAACCAGGGCTGCTGGGTCCTCAGAGAATCAGTCCAGCGGTAGGCAGCATCCTGAGGCCCTGTTTCCCGCTGCTGATCACTGGGGACACACTTTCCTTAGCTCAAGGCTTGGGCCCAAAGGCAAACGTGGTTTGCTTATCCACAGGGCGTCTTTCTGCCCAGTCTCCTGCTACATGACTCACTAGGTGGCCAGGCTGACCTACAGGTGGCCTGGGGTTGCAGGGAGAGGTCATTTCCAATGGATATCCGTTCCTGAAACTGCTGGGTTCTGAGGCCTCACGCCCCCCTCCCCCCCTCCTCAAAGGAGATTCCACAGCCCGGTTAGCACCCAAGGGAACAGTGGGGATGGGCGTAATCCAGAGACAATATCCTCTGGGAAGCTGGTCTGGCAGGCAGACTTTAGTCCGGGCTGCCAAAATCCTTGGGATCGTTTCATACCCAGGTATTCGCAATCCGGGCTGTGTACAGATGAATCCCTTAGGGGGAAATCATGAAGCGGGGCTGCCCCCGAACCCAGGGAATGCAGGGCTGCAGAAACTGCTGCTGGAGAGGAGGGACTGTACCTTCCCTGTGTCACCCTCAGTCCTGCATCCCTGACGCCCCCGCGAGGTGAGCCTGCCTCAGCCTCCAAGCAAACCGCTGCTCCATGATTTCACAGCGGCACGGAGTCTGGACTGTTACTGACACTGCTTGCATTTTGCAGCTGTGCGTCGCATCCCCATGGCAAGACCCTCACTCTGTGCCTAGCTCAGAATGCATGACTTTCCAGAACAAGCCCAGCCCAGCCCCGGTGAGGCACTTCCAGGCACCGTTTTGTGGGTCCTGGCAACTTCTGCCTGCCTGTGGATTTCTCGTGACCTGCTCGCCAGCCACTCTTTTTTCCTCTGGGCCACTACTGGTACCTTCGAGATGCCCTGTGGTCTTCTTCCCTGGGCCCCCAGCTTCTTCAGGTTTTGCCCATTTCCGTCTCTGGATTCCAACCAACACATACACCCTGGGGCCACCTCCGTTCCGGTTTTGATGTCCTAATAGAAAGTCAAGGACCAACACTCCGATATTAAAAATTTGGTCCATTAACAGAAATGGCAGAGCCCAGGACTGTGGGGAGGGGTCCTAAGGAGGAGCTAATTTAAAATTTAAATTATGTGCACACTTTGAGCCAGCACATATATCTTGGTATTGATCGAAGCTCTTTGGAAGCTATTTATGTTTTCAGCCCACCTATAAGGCTGAGATTTATACTGCATTTGGTGTTTAACTAGCCTCTTAATGCATCCTGTTGAGCCCTGGTATTGGTGGGTGTGTTGTAAATTTTAGCCTGGGTGCTAAATTGATTTGCTTAGTGGAGTTGAATTTAGGCCATTAAAATAAATAAATAAAACGAATAAGAGGAACTTCCAGGCCTTCATGTCATATTAAAATCAACCAAAGCCAGAGAAGCACAGCCTCTGGAGTCGTGATTGGGTTTCGTGTGCCAGACTTAGGGCGTGAAGGGTTCCTTTTGGTATGGCCTCCCGTAGGGAACACTTGCAGTATGGAATTGAGGGAGAGACCATGGAGAAGCACGTGTACATGCTGATTGGAAAATAAGAAGGACCACGGGGCGCCTGGGTGGCTCAGTCACTTAAGCGTCTGACTCTCGATTTCAGCTCAGGTCACGATCACGCGGTCCGTGAGATGGAGCCTGGAGTCGGGCTCTGTGCTGACAGCATGGAGCCTGCTTGGGATTCTCTCTCCCTCTCTCTTGCCCCTCCTCTGCTCATGCTCTCTCTCTGTCTCTCTCTAAATGAATAAATAAACTTATTTTCTAGAAGAAGAAGAAAAAGTCCTGAATTCACACCCTGACTCTCCCTGTACACCCATAGTGGGATCCTCTTTTTCCTAGTTTCCACTGGCCTGGCCCAGTGGTCCGATAAAGTTGTGGTCTCCTTCCACGGGTCTCATCTCATTGTATTTAGCCCGCCTGTGTTTAGCTGAACTCTGACATATGTCCAGCCTCTGGGTTGGAACAAGAGGGCAGCAGCTCTCAGCCATCCAGGGCCGACTTTGGAGGCATCTGAGAATCATGGAGGGTCTCCACCATTTCCACATTCCACGGAATCAACAGCTTCCACGAGACGTGGGCTGCCAGGACCTAAGCTAATTGGAACACAGGCCAGATATTTTCCCGAAGATTCACTCCAGATAAAAGGCTTATGTTGTCTCCTAGAGAGAGGTTAAAAAAAAAAAAAAGTTCTGAAATCAGTAGACCATTTAGGGCCTGTTGCTGTCCCTCCTGGTTCTCTGACACAAGAGCATTTTCCTTTGCAGTCAGTACAGAGATGGTGGTCATTTGAGCTGGCTTTTTACCGTGGTGGCTTAAGGCATACTGGTCACAAGCCACCGTCAATGGCAGGCTGCGAGAGCATGGGCAGAGGAGGGGCGAGAGAGAGGGAGAGAGAAAATCCCAAGCAGGCTCCATCCCGTGACCAGGATTCTGGTGGCTCCTGGAGCAGATCTGTGGGGATGAAAGTGCCAGCAACACTTTCTCTCTCCTCACGTGGGTCGGGCGAGGTCTCAGTCACTCTCGTTCAGCCTGGGTCTCTTGATCAGCGATTTCCGGATTTCCCAAAGATGGCATAGTCCTCTCTTCAGGAGGCACGGGCCATTGTCTCTGACAGTGCTCGACCCTGAAATGGGAAGTAAGCTTGGCTCATCCACTTTTTATCCACACTTATCTAGCCTTTCAGTGGCCCTAGCTCGAACTTTACCATCGGCGCTCACGGATCCCATCGGAGAACTGGCACATTCTTGGAAGTGTTGGGATCGTGGGAGAGCAAAGGGCAAAAAGGAGACAACGTAAGCAGATGTTTCCGTTTGTGGACATCTTTTTTCTCGTCCCTTTGGTTTTTCAATAGAGAAATATCTGCTTGGCCTCCTCTCAACGGGATGATTAGGTCTTTGGCAGATGGATATGTTAGCAGTGAAGACAAATGACACAGCAGGCCCTGGTGATTCCCTGTGGCCGAAATGTAGGACGCTGTGGGTGCAGGCTGGCAGGTAGACAGCAGCTGCTCACGTGGAACTTATAAATGCCGGGTTAGGGAGTGTAGGACGTTAATCTCTAGGACATTGGCTTATACCGAAGGGCGTTTGGGCAAGAGAGTGAATTACATAATTTGTATACTACAGAGAATTTTCTGATGCAATCTTCGAGGAGATTGGACTGGGTGAGCTTTGAAGCACAGGGATTGATTAAGGCACAGTGCTCTGAGTGAGCGGTGGGAGGTGGAGAAGCCCTAAAATCATGAGTAAATTGTAATGCGGTTTATTAATAATTAATCATAAATGAAATGACCACCTCCCTAAGCGGTTATTTCCCCAAGTTTATAATCCGTCCATTTCTACACACACACACACACACACACATACACACACACACCCCTACCTCACACCATGCCTCCACACCACAGTGACGATGCTCACTCATTTCTGAAATATCACTTTTAAAAAATTGCATTTCAAAAACAGCAGAAGTTACCATAACTCTCTTTAGTTTCTCTGAGAATATGATCTGTGCAAAACCCTGGGCATGGGTGAGGAACTGGAGAAAGAATCGATATCGCTGACTCCGCAGAGTCCTTCGGCTGCCCTCATTTCAGTCCAGTGGGAACACTCGGCTTCCTCTTTCCTCCAAGTACGTCTACAGAGCAGGGGAGAAGTTGCCACAAACTTCTTCAACGCGGCTTGGGCCCTCTTCAAAGCAGCGATACTATTTCAGCAAAAAGTCCATGCAAGAGCTCAGCCGGTGGTAAAAACCCATTTAAGCAGGCTCTGGTTTATTTACTGTAACCAGAGCAGAGTGGAATTGGAGCTGGGATAATTAAGCCCTAATTCATCAACACTTTGGAAACAGCACATTTGGACCGGAGAATTCCAAAACGGGATGGCCGGACTGGGGCCGACTGGCCTTGACTGAATTCTGGGAAGGGGCAGACACTCTCTTGAGTTGCCCACTGATTCTGACCTACCCAGACATAATGCCTTCCTCTGGGTTCAGGGGACTGTGGAGCCAGCTGGGGCCAGTCGACTAGTCCATCCCCTTGGAGGTTTCTAGGTACCCCTCATGGTCCGATGTGGGAGAGATCAGATGCTGGCAAAGTGTGAACATCATTTGTGTGCCTGGCACTGTGCTATTTTTTTTTTTTTAATTTTTAAGTTTATTTATTTATTTTGAGAAAGAGAGAGCACAAGCTGGGGAGGGGCAGAGAGAAGGAGAGACAGAATCCCAAGCAGGCTCCGTGCCGTCGGCGCAAAGCCCGACGCTGGGGCTTGAACTCACAAACCATGAGATCATGACCCGAGCTGAGATCGAGAGTCAGAAGCTTAACTGACTAGGCCACCCAGACTCCCCTGTGCTGTTCTTTTAAAACTAAAATTAGGTTCTAGGTTTCATGCCAAGTCCAATGTTCCTGACAGGGTGTGCTGAGAAAACAGCCATTCTGAGCTCCTTCCCAGGCATTTCACAGCATGACAACCTGCTCAGACCCAGGGCCTGGGCATTTAGATAAGGACCCTAAAATGAGAGCTTAGGATTCCTACCACAGGTTCCCACCTGGCTTTTCCTGGGGTGCCTTTGAACATAGCCAATCAGAGTTGAGTCTGAGAAAACGTAGTGAGCACTTCCCCGGCCATCTTTCTAAGTCACAAGTGCTTGCTGCCCGGCTCTCGGGCTCTTGCCCGCCTGTGACCTGGGCTGGAGGACTGGCCTCCCCCAGCTCCCCCCGCCCCCATCCTGGGACTTGTAAGCAACAAACCTTGTGACTCTACTCCCTTTGAGTGTATTGACGCTGTGCCTTCAATCAAAATGACCCTGGAGTTTCACTTCCCCAAAATGGGAGCCCCAGTGCTGAGGAAGCGACCTGCCGACCCTCTCGTGGCTGGCTTGTGCCTCCTCATTCAGCAGGTCATAATCTGCATAGTCTTAAGTCAGCACACAGGCTCCAGGTTGTCCAGAACAGAAGGATCCAATGAGACTTGTTTCCAGCCTCCTGTCCACACACATTTGTAGCCAGTGCCTCTGGTCCTGTCTGCAGCTCCCTAGTTACTCAAAATTACCACCAGTCTGGGGCCAAGACATTTTGCTAGCCTTTGCACATGCTATTCCCCTAAGCCCCCTGGCATCATGCAAATGGCTCTACCCCTCCTTCAGCTTCCCTCAAGCGTTCCTGTCTGTGACTCCCCTGGGGAGATTTATGCCTTTTACTCGCTGTTCACTCCAATTCTCATTCATTCATTCATTCTCATTCATTCCATTGAGAACTGTTGATTGGTGTGTGTAATTACATTACAGGCATCGCCCTAGGTCTGGAGTAAACAAAATACCATCTCTGCCTTCATGGAGATTACATTCTAGAGAGGGTAAGGGAAGGACGGGGAAAAAAAAGTGTATTTCAGACTAGGAAGAGAATGAAGGACAAAGGAAATGGAGTGTGAGAGAGTAGGTGTTATTTTATACAGGGTGGTGAGGGGAGATGTCTCCTACAAAATGATATTTGAGCAGAGACCTGAAGAATGTTAAGGAATATGCTGGTGGGAGGAGTTTAAGGCTAGAAGGGAGAAAGCAAGTGCAAAGGCCTTGGAGTCGGTTCATGAATGGCATATTCTAGGAAGACTTCTCTCTTCTCTCTTACTTCTATTTTATATACATGATGTATAACCTTGCTGTAATATCTCATTTGCCTTTTCCCTAGAATGGAGATCAGGGACCTTGGTATGTACCTATACATATCTGTGTACACACACACACACACACACACACACACACACACACACACACCCAGGGACTACCACTGCTCTCGGAATATAGTTGATGCTTAATAAGTGCTTGTTGAAAGAAAGAATAATCATCTCATTAATACTCCTAACCATCATATAAAGAATATACCATTATATCTTGCTAGATAAGGAAAGAGAGACATTAAATAATGCTCATATTTGCACAGCTTGTACATGAGCAGCATTGTCTAGATTCTGACCCACATCTCTAAGGCTCAGAGCAAGAATATTTTCACAATAGTCTTACTCGTGGAGTCAGGGCAGATCCTCTTACAAGCCTAGGGTCACGGGCCTGCAAGGTGCAATTCGTGTCCTATCAGCAGGCATCCTGAACGGGCGTGACTGCCTACCCGCTTGCCTACCTTTCTGGCTGCCTCTCATCATGTCCTTGGGACTAACGAATGCTGCATTTGTGACATTTGGCTTGCCGTGCAACCCATCAGGGAGTGTTATTTGAGCAGAGCAGATCTTGGGTGGAAGGCATCTCCACAGCTGGGCGATGGAAGGGAGAAAGGACCACCGTGGAATACTGGTGAGAGCTGGAACAGGGTACAGGGTGCAAAGAATAGAGCAAGGCGAAGGGCCTCCGGATGAGGATGGAGAGATTTCTGTCTATATACCTAGCTCCAACCAGCAGGGCTTTCACTGGGGCCCAGGGAAGTGAGAAAGAAGGAACAAGGGCACCACTCCTGGCGGGGCTGGGCAGGTGACAGGGTCACAGGGACTGCTGGGAGCAGGGGCGGTTGGGCCCTGCCTGCCGTGTCTACCGTGGGCAGGTGTGAGCACTGACAGGCGCAGGGTCCCATGCAGTCTGGTGGGAGGCCCCGGGTCCCTGGCTCTGGTGGGTTCACTCCAGGCCTGGATGTTTGCCTTGGCAGCCCTGGAGCATTAGCCTTGGCCTTGGCCATTCCCCAGTGGCCAGACAGCCGGGCCAGCACACCTGAAAGTCATTAGATTGGGGGTCCTATTTTGTTCTCACATTTCCAAGCAGTGACCTGCAGCCATGTGTGACGGCACAGGCACTTTATCGACCCCTTCTCCGGCCCACCCCGCCCATTTACCTTTCCCTCTTCATCCGTCCCTCCCCAAGACCTACCGATCCCCCAAAACCCAGGGCTAACAAGGACCCTTTTCTTTCCTCTTCCATAAATATTTGTAAGGGTTTTCACAAGCTATTTAAGCCAGTCAGTCTTCTTCATTTTTCCATTAATGAACACTCTGAGGCTCAGAGTAGCGAAGCGACTAGCTCGGAATCACACAGCTGATAAGGTGTAGAGCCTGGGTAGGCACCGAGGCCTAGAAGATACCAAGAGGCTGTTGAAATGTGGGCGCCATACCACCAACCACCCCAAATACTCTGGCCGCTCTGCCTTGGCGCTTCCCATCTGTGATGTCCAAACCCACCTTTTTCTCCTCGCGTGGACCCGGTGCTCGATTTATCTTGTTCTCGTTCCTGTGTATTTACAGCCACGCGGGCACCTCGTATAATTTACCTTCCTTTAAAAATATGTCTTCTAGAAATATCGTTTTCTAGCCTGTGTTTGTATTTTGCTAGAGCCATGGTTCTCAACCAGGGACCTTTTGCCCTCCAGAGGGCAAACATCTGGACACACTCTGTGGTTCTCACAAGTGGAACAGGAGGGTGGTTGCGGTGCCTCATGGGTAGAGGTCTGCAGTTGTGTGCGACGTCCCACAATGCACAAAGACAATCCTCCACAATAAAGAATTATCCAACGCTAAAGGTCAGCACTGACAAGGTTGAGAAACTGCGCTAAAGGCATAAATAAATGCATGTAATACTTTGTGTGCATTATTATATGTTGAAAAATAAATACTTAACCATTGACCTATGGGAGCATGAATCACTCCTATCCTGTCACGGGCAGTTTCTGCCGGCTCGTTACGGCTTCCCGTGCGCCTCCCTTCCCAGCTCCGGCTTCAGCGACAGTGTTGGGGTAGCTTGACATCGACCACAGTGGGAATATTTACACCATGGAAATTGGCAAATACTATACATCAGGTCTTTTGTTTGTCTGTTTTTGTTTTTGCTTTGGAGAGTCAGTTTATCATCACACCGTTAAGAACTTTCTATGTGACAAAGATTGCACATCGTCTTATTTAACTCTCGCAATGCTATGAGGCAGCTAACATCACTACTCCAATTTAATGTTAGGACATGAGGCACAGGAAACTAAAGCAACTTGTCATATATAATATCGTTGTTAAATGGCGGGGACAGGACTTGAAACCAGGCAGTCACATTCCAGAGCCTTTGCTTTAAGCACTACCTGCCTGGCCACACGTTAATTAGAAAATTAATTAGTGTTAATGATACACTGTGTATTCCTGAGTTGGTCCACTTGAGATGGAGAAATGGATATTTACACAAAGGGCATTACGTTCCGATATCATGTTACAAATTTGATCCCTTGATAAATGATAGCATCTGTATGAAGTACTTCCTTTTGGGTAAATGTATATATTTTACAGTAAATGAAGATTAAACCAACTTGCCCTAGAGTTCTTAAAACCCGAAAAGGAGCGCTCCTTCAAGATGTTGCCTAAGCATCACATGCTCAGTGAGATCTTCTCTAGTCCATAGTTTAAAATTACAACTTCATGTTCTCCCCAGAAGCACACCCTATCCCTCTTCCTTCCTTATTCTCTCCATAAGCACACATTCTTTAAGGTATTGTTTTTCACGTCAACATCCCCAACACCTAGAACAGCACGTGGTACATAATATACTCTGAAGAAAAGATTTGCTGAGTGAATAAATGCATGACAAACAGAGACTTCTCCAAAATAGAAAATAACCCTATCACTCATGAAAAGGCTCCATGTTTGATACGTATTTATGAGAAATGCAAAGAAAGGTGGGATCTGCCTTTAGACAAATTTATTAGACATCGTTCCGATAACCCAAATTGGAAAAGATAAATTGGACGCCTGAAACCGTGAAGCTGGTTTGGCTGAACAGATGCTACGCTTTTGAAATAGATGGAGCTTTCTCCCCAAGTCCTCCAGAGCACTGAACATTTGCCACCATGGTCTTTGGGATGGACTTGGGGCCCATAGAACAGCCAGCCATAAGCACTAAATAAACGCGTGAAAAATGGAATCTACCAATGCTAGGCCTTGCAGAAGGCCATGTTTACTAAAGAGGGACCTCCTTACCATCGCCGGCTCCATGAGCAGCTCACAGGAACGGAAGTTCAGAAAGCTCAAAAAGTATTTGTTGTTCATTGTTCATCTGAAATTCAAATTTAACTGGAATTCTATATTTAATCTGGCAGTCCTAGCAGGGAGCTCAGGTCGGACGCCACTGTTGCTTGGTTACTGTCAGGGACTCTGCCCCACGGAGTGCTGAGGACGCAAGGATGGAGACCAGGGGCAGGAAGCGGTCCCAGGACACGATCAGTCAACAGTTCTGGGCACAGGCTGTCCCTCCTTTCTGCCTCAGAGAATCACAATATTTGAGAATCAGATAGCCCCATTCCTGGTGTTCACCTAAAACTCTTGGGCTTTGTTTTCATTTCTACCTGCATTCAGTGGTTTCCTTCTCACTTCTGTTATTGTGGCAACATTGAGAATTGTGCTAAAGCCTGGCTGATTCAAAGAACACAAGGGACATTCCTAAAACTGCAGATTCCCAGATCCCACCTAACAAGTAGGTCTGGGATCGGACCTGAGACTCTGTTTTCTAAAATCTCTTCAGGAGATCCCAATAGTTAGCCATCTGGGGGAGCCACCTGAACACTTCAGTTCCACCACTCTATGCTGTTGAAGACTCTTGGAATTCAGTGCCATGGGAACAGGGATCAAGGCTGGAATGAAATTTGGCCCACCCATGGAATGGGACCAATATTGGGAAATAGGGCCCAGGATGCTATGGAAGGATGGACCAAAACCCTGGTACATGAAAGGTACATACGATGGCAGTCTATGGGGAATGCAGACACATACTTGGCAGGGAAATCAGGATAATGTGAGTGGGAGGTCTAAGACCAAGGAAGGTGGTTGCTACCATGAGGAATATGGGTCACAATTCTAAGTCCATAGAAAAAAGCAGTTGGCATAAGGAAGGCAGTGCCCTGGGCTGGTTGGCAGCACAAAATCAAGGGATCTGAAAAATTAATTCATCTGAGTTCGAATGTCTTTATATGGAAAATGAAGAATCATTAATTTCTGCATTTATTCATTGAACACGAGTGTCTACGTGCCAGACATCTACTGGAATATTAGAAAATCACTAATGAATAAAATACGTGAGATGCCTGCCTGCACAAAGCTTATAGGCTATCAGGGAACAGAGGCAATAAACAAGAAAAATGAAACCCCTTTTGATGATTTGATAGTTGGCTGATAACAAAGAAGTTGGTTCGTGCTCTAGATGTCCAGCCGGAATCTTGAACCATATGTCATCGATCAATTTTACCTGAAAATCTTCCATGTTGGGGCTTAGGATTAATGTTTGGGTAGTCTAACTCTCCAAAGTTAGAGACTCTCCAAAATGATACGGCGGAGTCAGCCCGTACCAGGTCACGAGAGTGACTGTTAGGTTTTCCGAATTATTTTGTGCCGGTTGTTATCATAGCCACTATTAAAAATTAAATTAATACACTCGCAAATAATTTGCATTAAAAGCAAAGGTCACACATACTCAAAACTCACTGCTTTCTAATGGCTTACCTCATTTTATCATTATGTGTGTTTGTGAGATTATTTGTACCTACTGTATTCGTGTGGCAGAAACGTTATTGAATGGAGTGTTACTGTCCGCCTATTGTCAGCATCCACATTCAGTGACTTTGCATTGATAGTTTGAAATTGGCCATAATGGGAATATTTACGTCATGGGAATTTGCATACGCTACAAATCAAAGTTGGTTGGATTCTTTGTTTGTTTGTTTGTTTTCCAAGAGAGCAGGTTGTTGACATTTACCAACAGAACACTGGAGTCTCCCCTCCCCATTGAAACTGGACCAGACTTGGAACAATGAAGAATAAAAAATAATGACGTCACAACTCCTTAAATGCCTTTACCTCTTTGATGAGAAAAGTCATTCAAGGGAAAGGCAGATGCTAGTTTTTGAAACTTTGGCTTTCTTTCCTCTTGCCTGAGGATTTAAATAAACAAAAAAATTTTTTTGTCTTTTTCCATGCGAAGACTTCAAGTAGTTAGAGAAGGCTTGAGTCTGAACTAAGAGGGTACATTGGAGAGATGCAAAGGAGTGGGAAGTGATGAGAACCAGGGATTAGGCGGTGCCTGGGGTTTTGTTACACAACTCTGGTGTGTGTGCTTGTGTGTATATATGTTACATGTATAAATTATATATACCTACATATACATGCAAAAGATCCTTATGTATCCATATTTCCCCTTTATCAGAAGGTTATGCTGGAAGAGGGTGAGCTTAGAAGTGAGCCAGACCTGGACTTGACTTTCTCAGCAATGTGACGATACTGGGGAAAGTCTCTTCTTGTTTCCTTGTCTGCAAGTTCGAAATAATAGCATATAGCTCATAAATTGGCCGGAGAATATAGATAGAGTATCTGACAGAAACTGACACCATTCATTCATTGACTGATTCACTTAGCAAATATACTTCACTGAACGAATACAGTAAAGAAAGTGAATGCAGTCGGCCCTGTGGAGGTCATGGTTTTGCAGGAGAGACATACGTTAAACACTGTGCTTAAAATAATTTTGCTATTCTGATGATGAACCCAGCGAAAGAGGGCATGTGTCCATGAAGCAAAACTGAAGAGCCAAGGAGGGTGTGGGCACTCAAGAATATTTATGTTTTCTTTCTCTATTCTGTCTTTCCCTCTTGTGGCAGCCAATATCAACCCTTGCCCACATTTCTTGGGCCACATCCCTTCAATTTGCTGGTGTAGAATATGCACCAGGTTCTGTAAGTCTTTGCTTATAGCTTTTCTCCAAAGCAGCTGAAGGCTGCTGTGCCCTGCTGCAGGCAGACAGAAAGTGCTAGAAGTAATGCCCCTGGGAACAGTCTTCCCCAACACAAGGAATGCTTCTGTGACGTTCGTTGTCTGCCAGAGTTTCCTCAGTAGAATTCGACTCCAGTTGCCCACGGTACAGTTTGCTAGCACATCTTTTTTGGCTGTTGTCCCTTTTTCTCACTTCCCCATTCCCTACAGGTGTTTGTGCCATCCGAATACACTATTTGCATCAATTCTTTGAGTCAGGCCTGCTTTTCTGGGAACCTAAGCCAAGAGAACTCTTCTCTCAAACGTGTCTGTGTCCCTAAGCCGCCACATCCCTCCCCCTAAGCTGGGCAAGAAGTGTGGCCCCCAAATCATGCGCAGACTTCTAGGAATAGATTGGTTATATAACATATGGTCTAAACCAGGGCAACTTGGAGAGTGAAGGGGGCCGAGTATGCCCCCTTCGCTTGAAAATATGCCAAGAGGACAATAGACATAAACAGAACTGTGCTGGCAGACACGGTCAGCCTGTCTCAGAGAAGCTTTAGTCCTTCCAGTAGGATGTCCAGGCCAGGGTTCTGGGCGCTGACAGGGGGTCTCTGAGTACCTCTCAGGAGAAGGCAGCATGGGTGCCTAGGTCATCTGTCAGACCCTCGGGGCCTGTCATTCCCAGAAGAGTGGCTGACTGCAGCCGGAGGCCGGGTGGGGGGGAGCTCATCTCTACTTAGAGCGCTCACATCAACTCACCATTTTGCGGAGAAAAACAACACAGATTTGTCAATGTCTGTCACCTCCTTTGGGCAACTGCACCTTTTTAAGAGCCACGGGGTCCCCGGTGAACGTGGATCACACAGTGCATGGGAAAGGAGTCACTGGGGGAGCTTTGCTGAAATGCTCACTGATGTTGGCAACATACTGAGCTGGATGTATTTCCTGTGCACCGGGGCTGCTGTGGGTGCACTGGGGACAGGGAGGAGGGATTCCCAATGAAGGAAGTTTCTATGCAAACCCTGCAGCCCATAAGAGATCAGGTTTCAGCTTTGATTTGCTCATTCCCCTTGCGTTTTTCTTTCCCCCAAACATTTAAACTCAGATAGCTATATAAGTTCAAATGTTCTTTTATAGAGTGAAATAAACAGCTTTTATAGCCTGAAAACAGCAAGCTTGGAGATCAACCATTCACCACTGAAGCAGGCGTGTTTAAGTCGAAGAAATAGATGGCATTCTCTTCCTTATTGTTAGCTATATTTTTTCCCCCAAACTAAAAGGAGGTAGCTTGTAAATTAGCTGCCTTCCAAGTTGCCAGGGAAAGAAGTTAATGCAGCCTCTGGGCATTTTGCTACAAGGCTGCCCCCCTCTGGTTCCCACCATTATGTGATTTGTTTTTCAGAAATTTGAGAAAGAACGGTTCAGAATTCAGGCAGGTCAAGGTCAGGGTCCCAGGAGCTAGTCACTCTTTCCCCACATTCTAGTTACCACCCCTGGCTTCTCAACACATCCTACGCTTTTCTCTAGATGCCAAAATATATAACTGCGTTTAGGGTGAACTTTGGCCACCCATGGTTCCAAAGTACACATGATGAATGGGTTAGGTTGAAAGGCAGAGAGCATGGTGAAGACAGAAGAGGGACGGGACCCCACACCCTCCATTGCCAGCACTGGCCTTTCCACTCCAGGTATCATTATAGCCTTTAGGGCTATTTCTTCACTTGGGGATAAGAAAGCAACTGGAACATTCATGCAGGAGGCTAGCAGGTAGAGACTGATGCTGGAGATACTCGGGGTCCCAAATCTTGCTTATTTGCATTGAAGGAGCCAATTCTGGTCTATTCATATAACAGATAGCTTTCGAATGATGGTTAATACCAGGCATCCGTGGGCACATCACAGGGTGGCCCTCAAGCTGTTCCCATGCCTTGAGCCCTCTCTTTGGCCAGTAGTTGTAATTAGACGTTGCAGCCTCAGAAAGCATCTCTTTACAATTGCCCTGACTTTCTCTCCAGCCACACTTCCTGATCAGTCTCAAGCATGCACTCCAGAAACACGCGTTATCTCACAGTGTTCCCCAAATTTCATTTTTGTCAAGCAACTGAGTCTCTATTTCCACCCCTTCAGCCCGGAGGACCTTCCTTTCTTTTCATCCTTCATCTAATCTCTTAAACTCTCATCAAAACTGCTTATATCAATTTGTTAGGGCTGTAGTAACAATTTACCACAGATTGGGTGGCTTAACCACAGAAATTCATTCTCTCACAGTTCTGGAGGCTAGAAATCTAAAATCAAGATGTCTATCGGTAGGGGTTGGGTCCTCCAGAAGGTTAAAGAATCTGACCCATGCCTCTTCCCCTTGTTTCCAGTGGTTTGCTGAAATCTTTGGAATTCCTTGGCTTTTAGAAGCATCGCCCCAATCTCTGCCTTTATCTTCATATGACATTCTGCCCCTATATATGTCACTGTGTCCAAATTTCCCCCTTTATATAAGGATATGAGTCACATTGGCCCACCCTAATGACCTCACCTTAGCTAATTATATCTTCAGTGACCTTATTTCTAAATAGGTCACATTTTGAGCCAGTGAGGGCTAACACTTCAACATATAACTTTGAGGGAGGCGCATTTTAATGTCTTTAACAACGCTTATACCATGAGTCAATACAACAGAGTTGAGAGCTCCCCCTACCTCCCTGGGCACAGATTTAATTTTTTAAAAGTTCAGTGATCTCGCTGAACTTCAGTTGTTTGTTCAACTAGGTCCTACACTTGTTTGCCAATTGGATGAGATCATGACCCCGTCTATTCCCTTCAGCCTGTGCATACTCAGTGCATGTTTCTGGAATACATAATAACCCATTCAGAATCGCCTCCTTTTTGCCAAGGGCCAGAGGAGAAGCATGAAGAACAAAGCCATAAGGGTACCAGCAGCCAGCATGCCTTACGGAGCTATCATAAGGGAGAAAAGGTGTTCCCTCGGCTCCCTGGTTCACTTCTTCTTCTGGCTTTTTCCCCCTTAAAGTCATTATTTATCCACCCATTTCTCCTACTTTGCTTTTCTTTCTCTTTATTTCCAACCCTGCTTACTCCCTGCTGCGTCCCACATATGCAGCCGATGTGTGCTGAATCTGAACAGCTATCACCATGAGGTTGAGGGAAGTATGGAAAACTGGGAGTTTATCAAAATATTCTTTTTTTTTAAATTTTTCTTTTTTTTCAACGTTTATTTATTTTTGGGACAGAGAGAGACAGAGCATGAACGGGGGAGGGGTAGAGAGAGAGGGAGACATAGAATCGGAAACAGGCTCCAGGCTCTGAGCCATCAGCCCAGAGCCCGACGCGGGGCTCGAACTCACGGACCGCGAGATCGTGACCTGGCTGAAGCCGGACGCTTAACCGACTGCGCCACCCAGGCGCCCCTCAAAATATTCTTAATACCACTTCTAGGCTGTCAGCAGTTGTTTATGCCTTCATGTTAATCCAGGGATTTATATTTACTTTATTCTGATGATATAATATGATGCATAATTGCTTTTGAGAGTTTGGAATTGCTTTTGTAGAAATACGGGACTTGAGTCACGAATCCTAATGCTTTGCTGCTAACAGGCTTTTGTCATGCGGAGGAGGGTGCTTCCTGTCTCTTCCTATTCAGAAGAGAACTTCTCACACCCCAGTGAGTTAATAAAAATGGAGAGAGTGTGTGACGGTGATCTTGAGCAGGCCCTCTGGGAAGCTCTTACATTTGCCAGACACATTTGAAGTACTTGCCAGCTCCGTGGCCCCTGATCTGGAAATGCTCCTCCCACTCTACCCTAAGGGAGAGGCCAGGGCAGCCATGTTGACCCTGGGTGGCCCTGCTTTTTGGTCCTACCTGAAAAGCTCATGGGAAGGTACCCTACTCAGGTGGAGCCGATCAGCTTTAGTCTTGAGGATCTGAGCTAAGCCTCGCAAAATGAGCTGTAAGATTGGGACGGGCTCTGGATCCATAAAGTCATAGAAGAGCAAGAAACCAGTGTTGCTGACAGGAACCGTATGCCGGTCAAGGTTACGGGGAAGTGGAAGCTTCTAGCCCCACGGGGGGGGGGGGGGGTACGCAAAAGAGAATGTAGTCTGTGGGCAGGGAAAGCAAAGCTCTGGAGCCACCTTGACAAACGTCTAACCCGAGGTCTTCTATTTATTACCGCAACGCTGTCCATAATGAAGATCCTGTTGTGTGGGAGCTCTAACCAACAAGACAGAGCGTAGGACTGTTCTGATTTAGGGTTCAAAGAAGAGATGATTCTGGTATCTTAGTATATCAGTAACCTCTGCTGCATAGCAGATTATCCCCGAACAGAGCATCGTCAAACAATAAACGCTTATTGTTTCACCCAGTTTCCATGAGTCCAGAATCCAGGAGGAGCTCAGTTGGGCGATCCTGCCTCGCGAAGTAGCAATGTGGCGATTGGTCAGGTCTGCCTTTGCCTGAAGACCTGACTGAGCTGGAAAATTCACTTCCAGCGTATCTCACTTTTCCTGCCTCGCAAGTTCGTGCTGGTTTTAGCGGGAGGCCTCAGTTCCTCACTAGATAGGCCTATCCATAGGTCTGTTGTCTTTTGGCAACAATGACAATGGCATTGGCAAAAAGCCAATGGCAGTTGGCTTTTCTACAGCTGGTGAGACAAGACAGAGCAAAGCAGAAACTATTTTATGACATAGCCATGGAAGGGCCACCTGAATTTTGACCACATCCTATTGGTTACATAGGTCAGCCCTATTCAGTGGGAGAGACAACTGCACTGGATAAGAAAACCAGTTGAGAGCCCTCTTGGAGCCTGGATACCAGAGTCTGACCAAGAAAGACACCAATCTAATGTGTAAGAGAGAGAAAATTGAGGCAGCTTCCTTCTCCAGGACTATTCCCAGATGTCACTTAGGTACACAGACTCTCTACCTGCCAGACACGCCAGTCTCTATACAAGTGTTCAAACTGCCCCGTGTTCTTAACACCCTCCCTTCCCTCTTCCTGACACTCCCTACTCACACTCATCCTTCAAGGCCCTATTCACATGATCTCCCAGCACCCAGGAAAATAGTTATGCCCCTTGCCTTGTTTCATGTGCTTCTTGCATTGCTGTCTTGTCACATTTATTCCATTCTCTAGCTAAATCTTGAGAAAGAAACTATGCTAAGTATCATAGACAGGAAATAATGCAGAGATTGATTATACAGTTGTTGGAAGAACTGATAAGCTAACAGACATGGTCTCAACACTGGCTAAGGCCTCAACTGGGATGCAAATCCCTGGAGTTGAGTCTCAGCCCCTGGGTTGATTTCGAGAGTTTCTTAGAATCGCCAGCCCCAGCTCAGGGCAGCACAATCCACTGGATGCTGAAATGAGCAATGCTCAGTAATTCCACAGCAGCACTGGGAACATCTTAGAATACGTGTTCTGTCCCCAGGCCTTCAAATTACTAAGTTGTTTTCATCTGTCACTTTGTGGTAAATAAATCCAGAGTGATCCCCCGGTAGGACTGAAATGGAGCTTATGTGTTGTTGGGCCAATGACCACAGGTTTCCCCTCTCCTTCTCCATTCAGCCTTCTAGTAGAGAAAATGGATCAGGACATTGCCTTCTGGGGAGCAGGGGCAACATGCTCTGAGAAGGGGTGTGTGTGTGTGTGTGTGTGTGTGTGTGTGTGTGTGTGTCCATTGAAAAGGAGAAGCATCTCCCAGGCCCTGGGGATGGATGGCACAGTACTGTTGGAGGTTTGTTTCACACAGTCTTGATGCAACTTTGTATTGCCCTCCCTCCATTCCTGAGAATTAACACCATCAACTAAGATTTATTGCTGTATATTATGCACCAGGCACCGTTATAATACGGAAGCTCAGAGTAAGCAGGACGGGAATCAAGGAGTCTCCAAATCTAGGCCCACACGCTACGCGGAATGCGAAATTGCTTCAGTGCCGAGGCCCCAGGATGTTCCTGACTCTTCTGTCCTGCTCCTTGCTTATATTTTAAAGGGTAAGATAAGAGTACAATGTATAACCCCCATTACACATTCAGTCAGTCAGCGATCACCTTCCTAAGGGTAGGGAAGGTTAACACCAGTGGTCTCAGTTACTCCAGTGGGTTCAGAATGTTTCCCTCTCTCTAGTATCCTCAAAGTTGCAGTTTACATGACAAATAACTCAATCACTCAATATAGAGGCACCATTTGCCCCTGTGCTTAGAACATAATAGCTTCGCCCTAAATATTGCTTTACTTGAAAGATGCTTAGTTCTCTGGGGAGCAGTATCATGCCCAGGCTGAGTGGTCTGTGCCTTCTAAAGGAGGTAAGGGGGGGCCTGACAACCAGAAATGCCCCCAGATCAATATCTTTTACCCCGGTATCCTGACATTTTTCCCTTTCAGAAATAGCAGTGGGGCCAGAAGTTTAAGTGCCTGTGGTTTAACCCGATGCTTCCCAGCCTGAAAGCTGTGCACCCTTGGCCCTGGGTCCCTAGCACCATGATGTGGCCTGTCCTCCTACTTCCCCTCCTTCCTCTCACTCTCTGCACACGTGTCCTCTTCCCTCCCCTGAGTCTGGTCACTAATAATGCTCACTCCTGATGAAAAGCTCCAGCCCCGTGGGACCACCTAGTAAAGAGATGTCAGCATCCGCCGGGCCTGGGTCAGGCCGGTGTCAGTGGCCTCAGCCTTGTCTGTGGTCGCTGCTGGCCCACGTTTAAAGGCATTAGTCGATCCCAGCCACACCCCCATCCCTGGGGGCCCACACCTTTGATCCTCCTCGGGACTCTCTCCATAACCACATCCCGGCTCTTGCAAGTTGTAAATTGCCACGTCTGCCCTCTTTGGATGCCTATGATGTTTGTGCTTCCCTTCTTCCATTTTACAGTTGAAGGCTTTATACATGTTGGCTCAGAGGCCAGGATCTCCTTCCTCAACACGACTGCCTGTCTGGCCCTTTCTCACACTTTGTGTCTCAACTGCCACGCCATCCATTCTAAGACTTCCCATGACCACTCGCCACCAGAGTATCCCTCAGCACACAGTTTAGTACAGGTTAAATTACTATATTTAGCTTTGTCATATGGTTTCTCCACTGGACCTTAAAGCCCACCAGGCCAGTCACGATGCCCGACTTTCCCCATTATCTGTCCCTCCGAGTCCGGCTGGTGAGGTATGGATAGGTTTCCCCTGCACTGTGCTCTATCTCCCAGGGCTGTGCCTGCTTGTATTTTTCCGAAAGGAATCCCTCAGTGTTTCACTCTCCCATTCCGCTGGGGAATGATTCAACCTTCTATCTTTGTCCTTCTGACACCTCATTAGACTTCACGAATCCTCCGATGCTGAGGACAACAGCTCGTGCTCGCATGTGGTTATTATTCTAAGCTGACATTATTGATTACTGGGGAACGCTCTGTGCCACGAACTGGCCAAGAATATTTACATACTCCAGAGCCATACACGGTCTTAGACTATTCGGGCTGCTGAAACAAAATGCCACAAACTATGTTGCTTTTAAACAGCAATCTGTTTCTCACAGTTCTGGAGGCTGGAAGTCCAAGATCAGGGTACCTGCTCAGTCAGTTTCTGGTGAGGAACTTTCTCTGGGCCGCAGACTGCCAACTTCTCATTCTGTCCTCGTGTGGTGGAGAGAGAGCTGGCCAGCTCTCTGGCTTCTCCCTAGAAGGGCACTGATGGCATTCGTGAGGGCTCCTCCCTTGTGACCAAATCACCTGCAAAGGCCCCACCACCAGTTACCATCGCCTTGGGGGTTAGGTTTCAACATACGCACTTTGGGGGAGACACAAACATTTAATCTGTAGAAGAAACTAATAAAAGGCATGGGACGCTGCCTTGCTAATAGTGATTTGGCATCTAGAAGGCTGTCTAGAAATGTTAGTTTCCATGGTTTGGTCATAGTTACCATTAGTCCTTGCAACATTAACTTACTATTTCTCACTTACTATTTCTCACTTTTTTATGGTTACAATGAAGAGAAACCTCAACTCAACTGTCTTAAATGATAACAGGAATTCAATGGCCCACGTAACTAAACGGTTCAAGTGTTCAAGTGTATCTACTTTGTGGAGTATGATCCAGGATTTAAATGTTGTATTAAGGAATTGGTTTCTATCTAGGTATTTCTTGGATGTGCTTGTTCATCGTGGGCAACATTTTCTGAAAAGCTCTTCTCACGTCTGGTGGGAACCACCCACAGCTTCTGAGGGTCACACCCTTCCTCATTCACATCCAGTGTATGCGGGGGGGTTGGGGCAAGTGGGGGCTTCTAGTTTCACCCTCTGAAGAAATAGGCTGTCCTCTCCACACAACTTCAGAAAATGTCCCCTCAGGAGGATTCTGGCTGGGTCACAGGCTGGGTCCTGAGGTCATCACGGTGGTCAGGATGGAAGGAGCTGGTTGTCCTCAGCCAGAGACTCTGGGCTAACGGTCAGCCCCATCACAAATGCATGATGGGAGAAAGGGAGGAGGGTGAGGGTGAATTCCCAGTTGGAAATCAGCAAACTGTTGGAAGAGAAGCCAGGGATGAGCCCTGGAAGGAGAGCCAAGGAATATTCTTGAGATAGCTACCCGTAGAGTCATGATGGTTTGCTTAGAGACCATCATTAAATTGTTCATTGAAGGAGGGAGGGATGAGAGTAGTGGGAAGGGAGGAAGGACACAAGGAGGGCCATGCCATTTTGGCCGGATACACCACTGTGCAAGGAACTGGTGGTGCTATGGGTGGAACTTAACCACAGGTCGGAAAGAACTGGCTAAACAATTAGGAGGAAAGTAGTTGCTTCCTAACTTTTGCTGTCAAAGAAATATAAACAGTATATGGCTTGAAAAGTTAAATTAAAAAGATGGAAAACATAAGAAATAACTTCGTGCCTAGGAAAGATAGTACTGAGTATTTCACAAAAACTAAAAAACAATAACTAAAACTGAGGCATAAATGTCTGAACTCTCTTTCTTTCCTTCTTTCTTTCCCTCTTCCTTTCTTCTTTCCTTTCTTTTCTTCCCTCCTTCCTTTTCTTTCTTTCTTTCTTTTCTTTCTTTCTTTCTTTCTTTCTTTCTTTCTTTCTTTCTTTCTTTCTTCCTCTCTTTCTTTCCTTCATTCTTTCTTTTATTCCTTCTCTCTCTTTCTTTCTCTCTTTCTTTCTTTTTCTTTCTTCCTCTCTTTCTTTCTTTCCTTCATTCTTTCTTTTATTCCTTCTCTTTCTTTCTTTCTTTCTTTTATTCTTTCTGTTTCTTTCTTTCTTTCTTTTCTTTTATTGTTTCTCTTTCTTTCTTTCTTTCTTTCTCTTTCCTTCATTCTTTCTTTTATTCCTTCTTTCTTTCTTTCTTTCCTTTATTCTTTCTTTCTTTCTTTCTTTCTTTCTTTCTTTCTCTTTCCTTCATTCTTTCTTTTATTCCTTCTCTTTCTTTCTTTCTTTCTCTCTTTCTTTCTTTCCTTCATTCTTTCTTTTATTCCTTCTCTTTCTTTCTTTCTTTCTCTCTTTCTTTCTTTCTCTTTCCTTCATTCTTTCTTTTATTCCTTCTCTTCCTCTCTTTCTTTCTTTCCTTCATTCTTTCTTTTATTCCTTCTTTCTTTCTTTCTTTCCTTTATTCTTTCTTTCTTTCTTTCTTTCTTTCTTTCTTTCTTTCTCTTTCCTTCATTCTTTCTTTTATTCCTTCTCTTTCTTTCTTTCTTTCTCTCTTTCTTTCTTTCCTTCATTCTTTCTTTTATTCCTTCTCTTCCTTTCTTTCTCTCTTTCTTTCTCTCTTTCTTTCTTTCCTTCATTCTTTCTTTTATTCCTTCTCTTCCTCTCTTTCTTTCTTTCCTTCATTCTTTCTTTTATTCCTTCTTTCTTTCTTTCTTTCCTTTATTCTTTCTTTCTTTCTTTCTTTCTTTCTTTCTTTCTTTCTCTTTCCTTCATTCTTTCTTTTATTCCTTCTCTTTCTTTCTTTCTTTCTCTCTTTCTTTCTTTCCTTCATTCTTTCTTTTATTCCTTCTCTTCCTTTCTTTCTCTCTTTCTTTCTCTCTTTCTTTCCTTCATTCTTTCTTTTATTCCTTCTCTTCCTTTCTTTCTCTCTTTCTTTCTCTCTTTCTTTCTTTCCTTCATTCTTTCTTTTATTCCTTCTCTTCCTCTCTTTCTTTCTTTCCTTCATTCTTTCTTTTATTCCTTTTCTTTCTTTCTTTCTTTCTTTCTTTCTTTCTTTCTTTTATTCTTTCTCTTTCTTTCTTTCCTTCCTTCATTCTTTCTTTTATTCCTTTTCTTTCTTTCTTTCTTTCTTTCTTTCTTTCTTTCTTTCTTTCTTTCAATTGAAGCATAGTTGACAGACAATATTATATTAGTCTCAGGTGTGCAACACACTGGATCCACAATTATATACATTACAAAATGCTCACCAAGTAAGTGCAGCTACCATCTGTCACCATACAATGTGATTACAATATTATTTAGTATATTCCCTATGCTGTAATTTTCATCCCTGTGACTTATTTATTTATTCACTCATTCATTTTTGTATCTTTTTTTTCATCATGATAAGTGTACTCTTTAATACCCATCACCTATTTCACCCCTTCCCCCACCCCCCTCCCCTCTATAGTTTGTATTCTATAGTTAAGAGTCTGTTTCTCAGTTTGCCTATCTCTTTTTTTCCCTTTGCTTGTTTGTTTCGTTTTTTAAACTCCACCTATGAGTGAAATCATATGACATTTGTCTTTCTCTGACTGACATATTTTGCTTAGGATTATGCTCCCTAGCTCTAACCACGTTGTTGCAAATGACAAGATTTCATTCCTTTTTGTGGCTGAATAATATTCCATTATGTGTATATATACCACATCTGCTTTATCCATTCATCAGTCAGTAAACACTTGGGCTGCTTCCATAATTTGGCTATTGTAAATAATGCTTAAATAAACATGGGTGCAGATACATCTTGGAATTAGTGATTTTGTATTTTGGGGGGTAAACGCCCAAGTAGTGTGGTTACTGGATTGTAGGCTAGTTCTCTTTCTGATGTTTTGAGGAAACGCTACACCATTTTCCAGAGTGGCTGCACCAGCTTGCATTCCCACTGACGGTGCACAAGTTTCCTTTTTCTCCACATCATCATCAATCCTTGTTGTTTCTTGTGCTGTTGATTTTAGCCATTCTGACAGGTATGAGGTGATACTGCATTGTGGTTTTGATTTGCATTTCTCTGGCGGTGCATGATGTTGAGCATCTTTTCATGTGTCTGTTGGCCATCGGTATGTCTTCTTTGGAGGAATGCCTGTTCATGGCATCTGTCAATTTTTAATTGGATTATTTTGTTTTGGGGCATTGAGTTGTACCAGTTCTTCATATATTTTGGATGCTAACCCTTTATCAGATATGTCATTTGCAACTATCTTCTCCCATTCAGTAGATTGTCTTCTAGTTTTATTGATTATTTCCTTCGCTGTGTAGAAACTTTTTATTTTGAGGTAGTCCAGGAGTTTGTTTTTGCTTTTATTTCCCTTGCCTAGGGAGACGTATCTAGAAAAATGTTGCTATGGTCGATATCAGAGAGATTACTGCTTGTGCTCTCTTCAAGGATTTTTATGGTTTCAGATCTCACATTTAGGTCTTTGATCCATGAGTTTATTTTTGTGTACAGTGAAAGAAAGTGGTCCAGCTTCATTCTTTTGTCCATAGCTATTCAGTTTTCCCAACACCATTTGTTGAAGAGACTTTTTCCCATTGTATATTCCTAGCTCCTTTGTCATAGCTTAATTGGCCATATAGTTGTGGGTTTATTTCTTGGTTTTCTGTTCTATTCCATTGATTGATGTGTCTATTTTCATGCCATTAACATACTGTTTTAATTACTACTGCTTTGTAATATAACTTGAAATCAGAATTGTGATATCTCCAGTTTTGTTTTTCTTTTTCAAGAGTGCTTTCACTGTCTTTTGTGATTCCATACATATTTTAGGATCATCTGTTCTAGTTCTGTGAAAAATGCTGTTGGCATTTTGGTAGGGATTGCATGAACTCTGTAGATGGTTTTGGGAAGTATGATATTTTGACGCTAGTTGTTCTTACAATCCGTGCGCATGGAATGCCTTTCCATTTCTTTGTGTTGTCTTGAATTTCTTTCATCAGTTTTTTATAGTTTTCAGACTACAGGACTTTCACCTCTTTGGTTAAGTTTATTCCTAGATATTGCACTGTTTTGGGTACAATTGTAAACAGGATTGTTCTCTTAATTTCACTTTCTGCTGCTTCGTTATCAGTGTATAGGAATGCCACAGATTCCTGTACATTGATTTTGTATCCTATGACTTTACTAAGTTCATTTACCACTTCTAGTGGTATTTTGGTGAAGTCTTTGGGGTGTTCAATACATAGTCTCATGTCATCTGCAAAGAGTGAAGAGTTTTACTTATTTCTTATCAATCTGGATGCCTTTTATTTCTTTATGTTGTTCGATTGCCGTGGCTCGGATTTCCAGTACGATGTTGAATAAGAGTGGTGAGAGTAAACATTCTTGCCTTGTTCTGATATTAGACGAAAGGCTCTCAGTTTTTCACCATTAAATGTTGAGATATGTTCCCCCTAGACCCACTTTGCAGAGGTCTTAAAATGAACAACTCTCTTAAAATTAACGACAAACAACTAAACATCTAAAATATTAAAAAAGAAAATGGAGAAAATATTAACCACATATGTGGAAGCAAACATTTGATATCTTCAGTATTCAAAAGGACCTGACGTGTCAATTTACAAAAAGTTATAAAGAAATGGTCAAAACTAAAACCTGAGAAATAATAGACGATAAGATTATGAATGTATTTTTAACTTTCTGATAGAAATGAATGCAAACTAGATGACAAGTTTTCTAGCACCATGACAGAGAATTTTTGTTATTTTTATTTTGTTTGTTTTACATGATACTTACCATTGCTGGCACATGGTGGGGACCCTCATCTTAGTACAGTCTTTCTTAAGGACAGTGTTGCAGTGGGTGCCACAGTTTTAAAAATAGGTCTGCAATGTCACCAGTTGAATTTACCTGAAGTACATAATTAAGGGTATGATCAGAAATGTACATGCAGTGATGTTTATCTCGGTATTGTATATAATAGAAAAACATTCCTTTTTTGTTATGGTGGTTTATTTATCTAAGCAATGTCTATACCCGGCATGGGGCTCGAACTCACAACCCTGGTAACAAGGTTATTCTGACCGAGCCAGCCAGGCACCCCAGAAAACATTTCTATAAAAGGAAATAATCTCATAGTCAATAGCAGGTCAAATTAAACAAGGGATACCTATACGGTATGAGACTGTTCAGTTAATTAAAATTGATGTTGTTGGGGTACCTAGGTGGCTCAGTCGGTTGAGCGTCCAACTCTTGATTTCGGCTCAGGTCATGATCCCAGGGTCATGGGCTCAAGCCCCAAGTCAGTCTCTGCACTCGGCATGGAGTCTGCTTGGGATTCTCTCTCTCCCATCCTCTGCCCCTCCTCTGCTTGCTTGCTCTCTCTCTTTCTCAAATAAAGAAAACTGATGTTGTTGATATTTATTGAGATGGAAAGATAGATATTGTACACTTTAAAAGCATATAAGCAGGTTTCAATATATTGTATATATTACAACACCAACTTTGTTAAAATTTAAATATATATGTATTTGATCTTTTATACTTATAAATTTAACTTTATAAACTTAAATATGTCACATATTCTCAAGATTAAAAAAACCTGGGGCTAATATATGCAAATATGAGGGTATTTATAGGCTTTTTCTTAGTTACCTCTGAGTGGTAAAATTACAGACCTTCTTTTTCATTATCCTGTGTATCTGTATTCTCTGTCATTCATTCCCTTCCTTTTTACTTTCTTTCGTTCTTTTAAATCTATAACCTGTCGCATATAGTGAAAATACCTAATTCTGATTTCAGTGATTGAGTCATTTAATTTAAATGTAATGGATGTGACAGTCAGGTGAGAGAACTTTGGGTGAGGAGAAAGTAAGAAGCCGAGGTAGAGAAATGAGGTTTGGACTGAGAGCCCAGCATGAAAGGAGGGGTCTGGCAATGGGACCAGCACTGAATGGTAACCAGAGGAGGGTTCTAACCTGCTCTGCGGGAACACATGATGAAACCTACAGGGGCGGAGCTCAATACAATCTGCAGAAACATTTCCTGGTGGATGGATAGCTGTTGACACGGATGGATGAGAGAAAGCCTCAGCCCTGTTAGCTTCTTTTTTCTGCAAAATGGGGATCATAATCCTTTCCCTTTCCCCAGGGTTTTCACAAGGATCCAAATGTGTTCTGAATATGATGTGCTTACACACCCTAATACAATCAGACGTGAGCACTCACCAGCCCTAAATACCAAAACTGTCACGGGAGTGATAAAGGAGTGGTAATTTCAAGTCGAAGCCGTCTCTGAAGAGAAGGAATCCTGGCAGAACAGAGGCTGTCTCCCCAACCCATCCATCCCAACTGCTCACATGTTTACAGGGCTTGGCCTGGCTTGGTCCTCCGCACTTCTGTGTGTATTAACTTCTTTATTCACATGAGGAAACTGAGGCACACTGCAGGCACGTGTTGAAGATCCGTTCCTATTCAGGAGCAGGACAGGGTTTGGAACAGGGGCATTTTGGTCCCTGAATTCATTCCGTATCGTGTGTCTAGTCCCAAATAAGATGGGACAAGCGGATGGAGGAAAAGACACAAGGGCTCGGGAGGAGGAGAAAGCAGGATGATCATGACGCTTTGTGTGGTGTATTGAGGAGACACGTAAAAGGAGGCACAGTCACTTCCGTTTAACTCATGGATTTGTCCGATCCCGTCTATAGCAAAGAACAGGGCCATAGGGGGTTAAGCAGAGCGAGAAATTCTTGCCTCTGTCACCAAGGAGCTAATGGGGAGAAGCAGCTTCTAGCAGCTAAGTTTGCTCCAATAACCAGGGAAGATTCTGTTTAAAGAATATTTTCTCTGTCATAAATTCACAAACGGTTCTGTCTGCCTGGCTCAGAAATGTGGGACTTGACCTTGCCGGGAGGGAGAGATGCACCCTCATGGCCTGAGGCATCCCTGAAGGCAGGGTTCTGCCTGAAGAAGCCTTCCTCCATAGTAACTGTAGACAAGAAGCCGAGGGTCTGAGGGTCTCCTAACCCAGGTGTCTATTCTTGGGCCACCTCCCCCTGCTGGTGCAGGGCTCCCCTGGGTGCTTAAGAATTCCTCGCTCGGTGAATTCACCCACAGTACAGTCCATCCTGCCACGATGTTGCTGGAAGGCTAGCCTCCAATCTGGGATAAGAATGGTGGGACTCAGCTGTATGTGCTGAACCTTGCCTATGGCCCCACAATTCCACTCCTATTAATATACCCAAGAAAGATGAGTGTGATGTTCGCCAAAAGAATGCTCAAAAAAATGTATAATTCAAACAGCCGAAAACTGTTAACAATCGAAAAGTCCATCAACAAAATAGGTTGTTATTACAGTATATCCATACCATGGAATGCTCTCACACACACGCGCGCGCACACGCACACACACACACACGCACACACACACACACAAGCTTCCCAGATCTGCAGAGGGAAAATAGCCAGACACAGAGACAGCATACTGAATGACTTCATGTAGATGAAGTTTAAGAACAGGAAAAGCTAATAATTATAGGGCTAGAAGTCAGAGAGTGCCCGATATGGGAAGGAGAAGGTGGGAGTCTTGTGGGCTGCTAGAAATGTTCTCTGTTGTGATCTGAGTGGTGGTTTCACAGATGTCTGCATGTGTAAAAGTTCATCAGCCTGTGTAGTTGGTTGGTGGGCTATACTCTTTGTCGATTGTGTCTAATAAATGACTTCAGATACTTGGGCTTCTACTGTCTTACTGAGTGTGTACCTGAAAATGGACACGTATTCCAAATATTTAGAAGTTGAATTACTGATTTCCAAATCGTAGAGTAATTCAGTTTCCCCAAAGCCAAAGCGTATTCTAAACCTCCAAATAATTCTCTCATGCCTCCAGTATTTCATGCATATTTACATTTGAACACAGTGTTAAGCCCAGTGAGGAGCGTCTGATTAAAAGTAATGCTAATAGTTAATATCTATGTAACACTTGCAGTGCACTGGGCATGGTCTAAGCCCTTTGGGCATTTGATGTAATTACACAACAGAGCTAGGAGTTATCCCTCTGACCATGATAATTTCTGTGTTGTATATTTGGGAATGGGCACAGAAAGGGTAAGTGATTGCCCAAGTTCCCATAGGTAGTAATTAGGGTCCAAACCCAGGCATTCTGGCTCTAAAAGTTATGTGCTGACCCTGCTTCTTCTGTTTAGCTAGTCACCCCTTTGCAAGCATAACAATTGTCATCTTTACTTCTGTTATATTACATTTAGGAAAGTCTCATTTCTCAGCCCTAGCATTAGCCATTGAATTTGTCTGTTTTCTATTTATTTTGAAATAATATTATGTGCAATCTGCAATAAAAAAACTATTTTCCAAATGTGTTTTAGTAGCAGAATTCAATCTTTCCAATAAAATTTTACCCTGAATCCCGGGATAAATAAAAAGTTGAGCTCTTTCAACCAAAGCGAGGTGAGCAGGCTGGGGGTTCGGGAAGGAGGAGGAGTCGGGGTGGGGGGGGGAGGGGAGGATGTGAGCTGCATCCTTGCTCTGGAGTGCACTGAGATTTCCTCCCAGGGAAACTTGGGGCCATAGAATTCCAATAATAGTCTCTTTTAAAAAGTAAATAAAAACAGAGGTGGCATTTTTTGTGTGTGTGAAAGATGGAAACTTGCTGAAACAAGAACTATTGACCATATTATGCCAGTGCGAAATTGGCTTTCACCAGCTGATGGAAACTATTTAGAAGTAGTTTTGTAGAGCTTCAGTCTATAATGTCAGGAGAGGTGAATTGACAAAGCGTTGAATCCACTCAACCCAAGGACCACCACGCACTCACTGTAGGATATAAAGAACAATTCTGCAGTAAAATTTCCAGGCCTTCAGTCTTCCAATCAAACTCATCTAGTTCTTCAAGGGAATATTCCTCGGACTGGGATGCTATTTGCTTTCCAGCGTGTGGGCGTTTCTCGACCTTTCTGTGCTCCAGTGTTGAAAAGTCTCTGCTGTCATACTTCACGTATCGACAGCCCTTCCTGAACTACTTTTCTGTGTCGCTGTTGCCTTCAGCTTTTGATTTATTTTAATCAAAAAAATTAATGCATGCACATGGTAAAAAGGAAGACAGAAAGACAAAGAAGTCAAATACAATGAAAACTTCAAATGGCCAAAAGGGTACCATGAAAGTAAACTTTCTTCCCATACCGGAATTCCAGATGTGCCCGTGGTCATTGTCTGTTTCATCTTTCCAACGTTTTCTGCACAAGACTGACACATATATGAGTGCACCCTTTGGGTTTTGTTCTACACACTCCTCTGGATCATGTCATTGGTGTTTTCGTTTGTTTGTTCGTTCTTTTGTTCGTGTTTTTTTTTTTTCTTTTTTAACTTGAAAATATGTAGCTGGTGAAGCTCATCCTCTGTAAAGACTGAGCACTTTTCTGCATGCTGATGAAGTGAATTATTTAAGCAGTTTCCAGGGATGGGTGGTTAGGTGCTTACTGATACTTTGTCGTTGTTAAGTGAAGCTACAGGAGGCCTCCTCAGATGTTCTGTGACGCTCAGATTGAGGATAAATTCCTGAAAGTCTAATTAGCGGAGCAACGTTTAAATGCACTGAAAAAATTGAGAGACGGTGGCCAACTGGCCTCTAATTCATGTTCCCAATAGATCAGGAGGGGCCCACGTCCCTCCCCGCCCCCAGCGGTGTGCATGGTCAATTCCAAATGATTACCCTTGAGCTAAAGACAAAGGATTGCAGTGTCTGGAATGGGGGTGCTCTTTGCCAGCCGGGAGTGCAAGTTCTGAAGAGCCACCACCCTCGTGGGCGGAACAGTGATTATTTGGCAACCAGTCCTAGTTAGAGGACGACTGAGGAGCTCTCTGAGGAAGGCTGAACCCAGGTCAGTTGTGTCGCTCTTTTGGTTGGCCCATGATGCCTTGCGGATATTGGGGGCCGATGTCTACTGTCAACACCAATAAAGTATGTGTGGCAAGAGATCTTCTGCACATCGGAGGGAGAATCTGAATCAGCCACAGTGATGATGTGCCTCTGAAGCAAAATCCCAAGGGGGTAAGCAAAAATCAGTGAGCAAAAATCAGTGCTCTCGAGTCTTGACCCTTCACACGGTGCGTGAGAGTCAAGGGGCCAGGCTGGAATGACCTTAAGCCCTTGTGGATAGGCCCTCTCCTCAGGCAGGTACACAAGCCACACCTGTAAGACCAAGGCGGACAGACTGCTACGTCTTGGGTTTATACGGCCACGGTCTTTATAAAGTGCCTGCCTTCGAGGCCGTTTTAAAGAAAGGCCTTAGCACAAAAGCCGTTTGTCAATGGACCAAACTCAATGTGTGTACATTATCAAGGAGAGACCTTCTTGTTATTTTTTATTAAGTTTTTAATTTAAATTTCAGTATAGTCAACATAGAGTGTTCTGTTAGTGATCAGGTGCACAACATAGCAATTCAACAAGTCTATACCCTGCTCAGTGCTCACCGTGAGTAACTGTACTCTTTAATCCCCATCACCTGTTTTGCCCCTTCCCCCGCCCCCGATAAGCATTAGTTTGTTCTTGTAGTTAAGAGTCTGTTTCTTGGTTTCTCTTTCTCTCTTTTTTTCCTTTGCTCACTTGTTTTATTTCTTAAATTCCACACATGAGTGAAATCATTTGGTATTTGTCTTTCTCTAGCTAACTTATTGCACTTAGCATAATACTCTCTGGCTCTATCCATGTCATTGCAAATGGCAAGATTCCGTTCTTTGTGGCTGGATAATATTCTGTTGTGTATACACACCACATCTTCTTTATCCATTCACCAATCAGTGGACATTGGGCCGCTTCCATATCTTGGCTGTTGTAACTAATGCTGCTATGAACATCGCGGTGCATGTATCTGTTCGAATTAGTATTTTCGTATTTGGGTCAACACCTCGTAGCGCAATTGCTGTATCATTGGATGGTTCTTTTTGTGCCCTTTTGAGGAACCTCCATGCTGGTTTCTACAGTGGCTGCACCAGCTCCCATGCCCACCAACACCGCACGAGGGTTGCTGTTTCGAGGGGAGAACTTCTTTCAGGTTCCTACCTCACATTCGACATTCAGGAAGGCAGAATTAATGAGATTTTACTATGCAGAACCCTGAACTCGCAGAATAGATAAATCAGGAGGGGTTTCGGGTGAGGGGCGGAATTTACCCCCGGGGTTGATTTAAGAAGCTCTCCGTAGACTTACATTAAAAATAAGATTTAATTTGCCAGGGCAGCTGTGGTACAGGGAACAGGCCAGGACTTGACTTCCTGGTGGAGCTGCCATTTATGGGCTGTGAGACCTGGGAATAATAATACCTACCTCACAGATGTTAATGTGAGCTCTGAAACAGATGATGTATGGGAGGGCTTCGGGAGACCGGAGTGTTGTAACAAATGTGCAAGCTCGGCTTTCCCGGCCACGGCAGTCCTGGGAGGAGAAGCAGGTCACAACGCACAGACCCTCGTCGGCCTCAGCCGGGAGGGCGGGAGCGCCAGCCCTCATTACACGTTTTCTTAGCTATTTGGGGTGTCCCCGCAGGGCGCCTTTGGATCCCTGCATATGTGGGCTTCTCTGCCATTCCACGGTGTTCTTTATGGCCTTCATTCCTGCTTCCGTTACTGCTGTGGCTCCAGCTGCCCGTAGTTCATGGGGAAAGTTCGGGTGCATCTTCCCGTCCATGGGAAGCTGTGAGGCCCTCCTCCTCCTCCAGCCCTTGGCAAGTGATTTTATTCTAGTCCGGCCCTGGGGCTGGCTAGTCCACCCAACTGTGTCTCTCCCCATGCCAATATTATCCCTCAAAAAGAAAGTGCCTCATTCTGGTTATTTGTGTATAAAAAAACACCCGCAAACCTAGTGATTTCAGCAGCGGCAACATTTCTGTCACTCACGAATCTGCAGTTTGAGCAGAACTCTGTGGACAGGTCTTCTCTGTTCCACTCAGCTTCAAGGACAGGGGACTGGAATCATCTGGAAGCTTCTTCACATCTGTCTCTGATAATTCATTATACCATAACCAGTCATTCTATTTATTTATTTATATCGTAAATAACCATGATATCTGTCTCTGATAATTGATTAACCAACCAGCTAATGGTTAGCGGGGCCTTAGCTAGAACTGGGACTGGTCTGCTTTTGTGGGCATTTACATGTAGCTGGTTGGCTTCCTTGTGGCGTGGTGTCTGGGTTCCAAGGGCAAGGATGCATGCACAAGAAATGGAGAGAGAGAGAAAGAGAGAGAGAGAGAGGGAGAGAGAGATCATCTTTTATGACCGAGACTCAGAAGCCGCACAATGTCACTGCAATAATATTTATTAGAAGCAAGTCACTTCTTGCCCCAAAGACTGGTGCGTAGTCAAGGAGAAGGGAATCAGACTTCACGTTTTGTCGTTAAGAGCGTCAAGAATTTACAGACATACTTTGAAACCACCACACACATCTTGACACCCAAACCCTTAAGTGTTTACGCTGTGCAACGTGGGCTAAAACACTGGCATTAGCAGGCCCTCAGTCTTTATTATGATTTATTAATGAAACACCTCTTGCCATTGTATTTGTTGGCAGTGTTTGTTTGCAGTCCCCTTGCCCTGGGACTCAGACACAAGTTGCCTGGTGCTACCCCGGGAAAATGACACTCTCCTGGACTCAGCATCCCACTTCGATTTCGTGACTCTCACTCCCTACGGTTTTTGTTCGTGGACGGCACTGTTAACTACTGCAAGCCATCCCTAGACTCACAGGTCTGCATGGTGGCTGGAGTTCAGCTGGTCCAGGTTGGGCTTGGCTAGCGGAGCTGATCTGGGGCAGCTCTGTCCCGTCCTTCAACCACCACCTGAGACCAGAGCGCTCGTCAGGGCAAGTTTCACCCCCAGTGGTGGCAGAGATGTGATTAATATGGCCGGTAGAAACAGGGGAGGCCTCTTAAGTCCTAGTCTCTGAATCTGCCCACTGTCACTTCCACCCACACGCCATGGATCAAAGCAAATCACGTGGTCCAGTCCAAAGTCAAGGGTCTGGGAAATGCACTGCGCCTATGATGAGGCCAGGGCATGTGTGTGGATTCAGGGAACGGTGGAGAATAACGCAGTGTAACTGATGATTTGGTCTTTGTATATTGACCTTCTCCTGTCTTTAAGGCAGAGATTACAAGTGTCGCTTTCCCTGTTCCTACTCCTTGTCAGTTACGGTGGATAGATTCCAGCATGATCTGGGACCCACTTAGGACTTTTCTCAGTACGGCGTTCCACAGTAAACTGATTGGGTCTGGAAAATGAAACATATATAAGATATATTCTGTCCCAAGAGGCTCCGAGGCCCCTAATCCAAAGTCCTGACCCCAAACGTGCTAAGCTCTCCAGGCTTGCAAACACCATATCAAGGTGCTAAGATGAGAAGAGCAGAGGCCACTGACAGAGGTGTGTGAGCATCACCACTAAAAATATACACTTAAGTTTTCTTTCTTTTTCCTCTATAATGAGGGAGGCCAAACTGGTATAACCTTACACAGAACCATGAACCTGGAACACATCATCCTCAGCTCTATGATAAGTCTGTTCTCAAAGAGGAGGTCTTTTTAAATGTTTCCTTGTGGAGGGGAGAAGTCGGGTGCTGGTTAGAATGCAATGGGTGACACGCCAGAAGTAATACTGGGGTCTGTGTCACACACACACACGCACGCGCGCGCGCGTGCACAGGGAAACATCTGGAGTCAGACATTCAGAGGTGATTCCTGTTAATCACACAATCCTAGAAAAGATGCTACTGGTAAGGATTCTAGAACACAGTGCCTTGTTCTTTTTCTCCAGTTGTTATTGCCCCTGAGAAGTTGTGACATACTAAGAAAATAACATACCTGTTACCTTATTACAAAGCGATGAGAAATGTATTTCCTGACTACGTGTTGTTACCGTTGAGAGGTAAACAATTTTCGCAAATGCATAAGTAGCATCTTAAGATGTAAGAGAGCAATTAATTAAGCAGAAGTTTCCCCTCGGGGGGGGGGGTCTCTCTCCTCCTCTCGGGGCTCCTGTCCTTGCTGCCCTCAGCCACAAGGCCAGCAGAAGTCAATGGGGGCAAGATCGGTGTAGGGGACCCACATGAATGAAGGCAAGAGGCAGAGCTCCCCAGGGAAGAGAGCAGCAAGGTTAGGGGCCTGCGATCTGTAGGAGGTGAGGGCAAGGATGCTTCAGAAATAAAATAAATCCAATTCTGGAATCTATATCAGAAGTGACAATAACTCCTATGGATTAACGTGTCGGCCGGGGAGCCGCTTAACTTCCCATCTCCCAGGCAAGTTTGCTTTGTTGCGCTTCTCTTCACCATAGAGGGCATGGCCGACTCCACCTGCCCCCGATCGTGACGGTAACCTCTCAGGGGAGAATGGTTACCTTCTAAAGACAGACTGACATCTAAGGATGGAAACCTCCCTTGGAAAATTAACAGTGTCCCTATGGCTAGAGCAGCACACCCCCACCCCATCATTTCCAGGATACACTGGTTGACCCATCTGGATGGTAGAAAGAGGGCACCAGGTCAGATCTTATCACAAAATACTCCATGAAGAAGTCTCGAAGACACATCAGCCAATCCAGCCCAAGTGCTAATTGGTTTGCAATTCCCCTAATTAGTGTGTCATCTACCTGGGCAGCTCAGCAGCTGGCAGGAAGCCCAGACCCTGCCCAGCCAAATTCACAGCTCCCGGAATTTGGAAGTGTAGCAGTGATGATAATTCCGCACCTCGTCCACACGTGGGCATGCCCACCCGCACGTCCACACCTTCCCGCTAAATGTTAACAATGATCACAGATTCTCACAGTGCAGCTAACAACCTCATTAGGCTGTTTGGTGTGAGGAGGAAGCAGGAGCCCTTCTAACTTTGCTCTAACACTTGGCGAACCAACTACAGAGCTGCTCGGGCCGGTGTCATCGGGAAGAAAAGGCTTCGGTGATGGTCAAAGGCGTCTGGAAGGCTCAGGCTCCCAAATCCGTCTTCCATCAAAGGTGAGCTGTTAGTCTGTTTGGGGTGACTACCACCTGTGCTCTCCTTCCCAGATAGTCTCTATCTCTGCTTAGAGTCCCAGGATTTTCAGTGTGGGTAACACAGCGACCCTGTCTGGAGGGAAACAATTACACGCATGCTCAGCATTGTCATAATGTGCATCACCATATTACTCCAATGCATACAAACGTAAAGCTCCGTATCAACAGCGTCCTCATGGCTCGTAGACAGCGGGTATAAAACACATCCGCGAGCTGAACAGAGGCAAAACAATACCCATTACATGTGAGTTGAAATATTAATTTAATGTGGCATCTTGTGTTGTGTTGCTGACACTAAATCGCTGTTTGAGATCTGAACATGACACCGATTGCTGTGTTTCTACAGTATCTTTTCTGTCTGGAAAGTCGATACTACAATGCGCTGAATCCACCCCATTCCGTCGTCTCACTTGCCTGTTTAAACTATTCCTAAAGCTGGGTTCATATAAACGGGTCGGGGATTTTAACTGACCTTCACTTGGAACGGTCACTTCATTTACGTGTAGTTAGACCTCCTCTCATTTTTTTTCTTTTTTCTTTTTTTTTTCTTTTTGGTAACTACGAATGGAAGAACAGGGAAATAGAGGTATCTGGCAGTATCTAGTTTTAGGGGAGTCATCTCTATGACCCAGAATATATTTGCATTTAGACTTTTTTTCTATTATTATCAAAACGATAAAGATGCTGGTGGTCAAATAATTAACACTTCCTCCTTGTGGAAAATTGTCCACCTGCCTTTTCTCTTTCCCAGGAGGCTCCTTTATTCTGCATGTAAACTGGCCCTCAGCAGCCTTCCGTTAGGATGAGTGTGTCTCAGGCTAAGGTTACGGGTCCTCCTGTCCTAGTACAAGTCTGGTTTTTGCAAGACTTTTTTTTTTTTTTTCAAACCAAAGCTTTGCAAAGCCTTGTGTTTTGCAGTTACCAAGACAATTAGACACTTTGACACTTTTGAAATATTAAAATCTGCCAGTACATGTCTGGAGAATAAGGCAGCTAAATTAGGACTCTCCGTAATGGACAGAAAATTCTATAAAGATGTTTCTCTAGAAGCTGGGTTGCCCTGAGCAAGGGCCAGGACTACGGTGAGGAAAGTAAGGCATTCAGTTCAGGTGTAAAATCGAAGAGGGAGCCAAGAAACTCGGGAGTCAAAATAAGTAATAATTAAATGCAATATGTTTCCTAGAAGTCAAAATTAATGCAAAACAATCCATGATGAACAAAATATGAAAATCTTAAATAGAGACCATTGCTCTGTTGAACCATATTGAACCTGAGGCAAAAGGAAAAATATGGGCCCCTATACACATATTTTTGTGTATTTTATTAGTGTTTTATATGTTGTGTTTTTTTTTTCAAAAGACTGTAGTTGGGGAAATACGGAAAACATTTAAAACCGACACCGTTTCCAATTTAAGTACCTTATTTATACCGATATACAGTTTATGATCATTATACTTCAGCTTAAGTTAATTAAGAATTACTTAAGACTGTCACTTGGTGAAGAGAAATTGTCAACATGACACTCTCTCAATTGAACGTGAGATAAGCAATAAAGCAAATTTTGAGAGTATTGTTGATGTGTTTGCTTCCATTAAATCCAGAGCAGACATGTTTCCTTCTGTCTCAGGTTCCGATGTGATTTGATACAACATTCCCCGGGAAAGGCAGAGGGTAGGCTTGAAGATTAATTAATGCCTGGAACAGCATAAATATTTATTGAATATTAGTTGGTGTCACTATTACCGTGATCCCTTCCGGCGAGTTCCAGAACAGAAGCAGGACTTCTGGCTGACTGTGCCGAACACAGTTCTAAGGAATTGAGAGGTAAATGGGAAAAGCAAGCTGGACCGTATTCAAAGTTCTCAGAAGTCTCCATGGGCTGCTCCCACCTCACGATGTTGGCTTCTACTTTGCGCTGTCTTCGTGGCAACCTCAGAAGTAATGTTTCTCATTCCTCCCCTGCCCGAAGATTCTGCTATTCCACTCAACCATGTCTGTAGAGGAAACTCCAAGTCTGGTATGAAAGAGGGGGGAAATGGAGATGACCCAAAGTTAGAGAAAGATGTGGGCTATAGACCAGTTTCCAAAATTCTAAAACCTTATGCCCATGCTTACGGACGTGGGGATAGTAAAACTTACTTCATATCAGTGTTTTGTGAATTAAATGCCCTGATTTTTATAGGGTGTCTGAAGCAGTACCCAGAACATGCTAGGCCAAGAATACATGTTTATGAATGCAAGAAGAAGGAAGGAAGGGATGGATATCGGTCTTAAATTGCTGCCTGACAGATTATCACAAAATTGAATGCCTTAGCCTAAGACTCATTTTATGTTGCAGTTCTGTAAGTTTGAAAGTCCTGGTGGGTTCGACTGCTTTCTCTGCTGAGACTCTCACAAGGCTGAAGTCAATGTATCAGCTGGGCTGGGTTCTTATCTGGAGACTCTGGGAGTAAAACCACTTCCCAAGTCATTTCAGGATGGTCCTATGCAAGGTCCTTTATTTTCTACTTAATCCTCATAATAACATTATAGGCTGAGTCATGCCCCCATCTTATGGATGAAGAAACTTCAGTCATTGGACAATTTTATCAAGGTCCCAGTATTAATAAGTCTAATTGAGGACTCCAAATTTTTGTTTGAAAATAAGAGAAGACACACACTGAATGTAGATAGAAGACAGTAATGAAAGGCTTTTGGAGGCACCTGGGTGCCTCAGTCAGTTAAGCATCTGACTCTGGATTTCCGATCAGGTCACGATCTCACAGCTCGTGAGTTCAAGCCCCACGTCAGGCTCTGTGCTGACAGGGTGGAACATGCTTGGGATTCTCTCTCTCTCCTCTTCTCTCTCTGCCCCTCCCCGCTCCCAAAATAAATAAATAAACTTAAAAAAAAAGAATTTTCTTTCATGGAAAATTATGTGGTCATTGACAAGCCTCTCAGAGACAGCTATCCACCATAATAACCCTGTTTCCATATTTCCACTTGTTTTCTCTGAATATTTTGGTGATCTCAGGTCTTAGGACTGTATGTGCTAAGCTGGTAAGTACCCTGAGTCCTTCCAAAAATGTAAAGGAACATACTGGGTAGAGACTAGGCTGTTTACCCTGCCTCGTGTGGATTGCTATGAGAAGCATAAGTTTCTAATGCCAACTGAAAATTTCCCATTTGCATATAACTTTATCTTCTAGTCTTCTAGTTTGAAAGCTATAGTTCTGGTGCTTAAGTATTGGAACTTCGGGGATATGCCGAAGTTTTGAGGAGGGTGTTCTGAGAAAATTCAAGTGAATGTTCATTCGGTCACCTACTCCATTCCAGATTTGGAGGAGTCCCAGGTGATTTGTCTGTGAGCACCATGGTTATATCCTTGGCCCTCATTGAGTTAGGCATCCTGTGAGATGATGGGACTATACTTCGATCGCTCTCTTATAAGGTAGGACCAGGAAACACTCAATAATTCAAAAAGATGTCCTCACCAAGGGATTTCCCTAAAAGTCAAAAATGCTGGATGGTGTACTCATCTATATTGTGGTTCCCTGTATTCTACCTTAGACAATTTAATATGGCCTATGCTCCAAATGAAATTTTGTGTGACACTTGGGATTTCTTTAAACTATTGGTTAACCTTCTGATCTCTGTTTTATTCTTATTTTTCAGTGGAAATTCTTTTTGAGAAAGTCTGACCTCTTTTGGAGAACAAAAAGGGAAATGGATTTTCCCCCTATTAAGTCAGGATAGACAGGGAAGCAATGTGACCCTAGATCATTAACACAGGAGTTCTGGCTGTCCTTGGGAGAGGGCCAGTGGCCCAGAAGGAAAGCCAGATGGGGTCAGCGACCTCAAACTGACAGATGTGGCAGTGGAGGATTCCAGGAAGGAAGATCAGAGGCTGGCCAGGAATGAGAGCCACTTGCCCAGATGCTAAACCCCAGAGGGGTGAAGGTAAAGACTTGGGCAGTATTTGGGCTGAGTCATGGGATAAACTGGTCAGCAGCCAGGGTCAAGTTCAGGACAGCAAAACACTGTCCAGGGAACGTGAGAAAAGAAAGAGAGGGCAGGGAAGAAAGTTCTTGTGGGACCCTGGGGAGTTAGTTGTGTCATCTATATAATAGCTTTATTTAACCCTTCTTGTGGCTCTGCCATGCATGTCTAAATGTGATAATATGTCCACCTCCCAAGAGTCAAGGGTGATGGGCCAGCATAAAGATCAGTTCTATTGTGTGTGGATCACAGAGAAACAAAAAAGCAGGAAGTTCAAGAGCAGAGAGAATCAGTAGGAACTGTCTGTGAAGATATGGTGCCTGGCGTATCTCAGTCCTCTAGCTCTGAGACAGCCAACACTCTCCCACTTGAGAGAGGAAGGGCTGGAAGCCTTCACTCTGAAGCCTTTTCTCAGCTTACAAAAGGGGTCTTGGGGCACTTTTATCTTCTCTGACAACTTTTACAAAAGGCCTTTATCCATGCTAATTTTTTAAAGACCCACTTGAACTGTAACCCATTTAAAGTTTATTGAATGACACATCCTATTACGTAGGCATAATTTCTTCTCTAAAACCATGTTCTTGCTTCAAATGTTTCAATGATAACACCAAGTAAATAACTAACTAAAACAACTCGCACAAATAATGCCTTCTTTGGACCAGACCGAACAAGACAAACAGGACACAGATGGAAAAGACAGGCCAGAATGCCAATTAATAAACTTAGAAGGAAAGATGGAATTAGGAAATCACCTCTTGGCAATCACCACAGTAATAATTGTTTCAGGCAAGGATCATTAGTGGATGCTAAAATTAGTGAAAGTACTATGAGAAACAAAATATTTACAGAGTCTCAAAGTATTGCCCCATGAGATACTCATTAATTACAAAAAGAATAATAGTAACTTTGCAGCAGAGAAGCCTGGTAGATATAACTTACACGAAGCAATTAAAGTAAACATCACACACACACAAAATGGGACAGTCACATCATGTGCCTCATGATATGATGCAATGAGAAGGACATAAGATCGGTTTTATGGTTCTTCTGCCAAAATGCATAGCCTGAATCTAATTATGAGGAAACCTCAAACAAACCCAAATTAAAGGACGTTCTACTAAATAACTAATCTGTACTATTCCAAAATACTAAGATTATGAAAGACAAAGAAAAGCTTAGGACCTGTTCCAAATTAAAGGAAAATAAAGGTACATTACCGATTAAAGGGATGTGACAACTAAATGTGACGATGTGATCCCAGATTAGATCCTGGACCAATACCTGGATTTAGTGGGACAACTAGTAAATTTGAATAAGGCCTGCAGATTAGATACTAGTAATGAATCAATGATAATTTCCTGATTTTGATTATTGAATTATGGTTGTAGGAGAAAATTTTGATTTTAGGAAACTCACACTGATGTACTTAGGGGTGAATGAAGGTATCATGTGTTAAACCTCCATTCAAATTTCAGAACAAAGTGTGTGTGTGTGTGTGTGTGTGTGTGTGTGTGTGTGTGTGTATAGGCAGATAGAATTATAAAGCAAATGTAAATTTTTTAGCACTTGTGGAGAATCTGGATGAAGGCTATAGAGAAATTATTTGTATGTTTTTGTTGTTTTTTATTTTTATTTTAGAGAGGGTGAGAGCATATGTGGGGGAGAGAGAGAGAGAGAGAGAAAGAGAGAGAATCTTAAGCAGACTCCATGCTCCGCATAGAGCCCGACATGGGGCTCAATCCCACGACTCCGGGATCATGACCTGAGCTGAAATCGAGAGTCAGATGCTTAGCCAGCTCAGCCACCTAACCACCCCTATACATCTTTGAAACATTGGGCTAAGTCTGAAATTATTTCACAATATAAAGTGAAAAATAATAAAACCAGAAAGTTTTTAAAAAAGAAGACATGATCTCTACCATCCAGTTCCTCACAGCCTCATGGGGACAGATGGGCAAGTCACCATGAAGAGATGAACATAGTTCAGTCGACTGCAAGGTGTTGTAAGGGCACAGGCAATGGAATATAATTTCTAGAAGCAAAGGACAATCAATAGACACTTTGCAGAAGAGACACTAAGTGTGAGTTAGGATTTAGCCTCCTCATCCTGAGAAGTTAAGTCTGTTGCTCCATGTAGATGTGAGAAAGGAGCTTGTAGATTACTCAGTCCGATGGTCCATTCATTCATCCACTTAGTAACAGCCGCGTATCCATCCCTGGCTTCCCCAGATGGCGAACGCCAGTTAAGCCATTCTACTATCTGTACCCAAGTTACAACAACACCGACTGTCTCTTTCTTCACTAACAAAGATCCAGCTCTTTTTAATTTATTTATTTATTTTCATGATTTTATTTATTTATTTATTTATTTATTTATTTATTTATTTTAATATGAAATTTATTGTCAAATTGGTTTCCATACAACACCCAGTGCTCATCCCAACAGGTGCCCTCCTCAATACCCATCACCCACCCTTCCCTCCCTCCCACCCCCCATCAACCCTCAGTTTATTCTCAATTTTTAAGAGTCTCTTATGGTTTGGCTCCCTCCCTCTCTTTTTTTTTCCTTCCCCTCCCCCATGGTCTTCTGTTAAGTTTCTCAGGATCCACATAAAAGTGAAAACATATGGTATCTGTCTTTCTCTGTATGACTTATTTCACTTGGCACAACACTCTCCAGTTCCATCCACGTTGCTACAAAAGGCCAGATTTCATTCTTTCTCATTGCCAGGTAGTATTCCATTGTGTATATAAACCACAATTTCTTTATCCATTCATCAGTTGATGGACATTTAGGCTCTTTCCGTAATTTGGCTATTGTTGAAAGTGCTGCTATAAACATTGGGGTACAAGTGCCCCTATGCATCAGCACTCCTGTATCCCTTGGGCAAATTCCTAGCAGTACTATTTCTGGGCCATAGGGTAGACCTATTTTTAATTTTTTGAGGGACCTCCACACTTTTTTCCAGAGCGGCTGCACCAGTTTGCATTCCCACCAACAGTGCAAGAGGGTTCCCGTTTCTCCACATCCACAGCAGCATCTATAGTCTCCTGATTTGTTCATTTTAGCCACTCTGACTGGCATGAGGTGATATCTGAGTGTGGTGTTGATTTGTATTTCCCTGATGAGAAGCAACATTGAGTATCATTTCGTGTGCCTGTTGACCATCTGGATGTCTTCTTTAGAGAAGTGTCTATTCACGTTTTCTGCCCATTTCTTCACTGGATTATTTGTTTTTTGGGTGTGGAGTTTGGTGAGTTCTTTATAGATTTTGGATACTAGCCCTTTGTCTGATATGTCATTTGAAAATATCTTTTCCCATTCCATTGGTTTCCTCTTTTAAAGAGTTCCCCTCTGTTAATAGTTTTTAGGTGCACCATTGGATCAGATTTCTATGCAAAGTTCTCAACATCACTTAACTACATTCTAGCAAATGCAGAAATGTGCCCACTGTTCCCTAGGAAAAGAAAGATAGATACCTGCTAGGTATTGAGACAGGTAGCTATGCAAATAAAGGGCTTTCCAAGCCCTTCTACTGAATGCTCTGAGGTAGGGGAACATTAGTATCCCTGTCTATTGGATGAGTGATGGATGTTCAGAAGCCAAAAGAGGAGAGACACTCTGGGAACTGACAAAGAGGGCTTCCCAAGATGATGGTGCTTGGGCAGGAATAGGAAGGCCCTGGCAAACTTGAGCCACTAAGGGCAGGAGAATTTGGGATATATCTTCTTATCTTCATTCCAATATGTTATTTTGCTTTTTCCAGAATCACTGGCTTTGACTGAGTTTGTAAATTAATGGACTTCTAATTTCACAACCTAGACAACTTGGCAAATAAGATTTGGAATCAAAACAGCATCAGATGCTTTCTGATTTTCACTGACCTAGCTCTAGTGAGTTCCAGGATGACACTCTCTTTTTCATCACCGAGATTTTCCACAAACATCCATACATGACCAAGGGCTGGTGATCATGAGTTCTGCCATGTGACATGGCACAAATGTTTTGTTTAAAACAAAATTCCTAAGGAAATATTCTTATTTTCTCATTCAGTATCAATTCAGTCACTCAATACAAATTTATTGATTGCCTGTTATATTCTTCTAGAAAAAGGGGTCAAATGCAGACTTGTTGATATGTTATAATTGAGGAAGAGCTGGGCTGAGAGTTGGGAGATCTAGTTTGGACTCCAGTTATGCCATTATGTACCTACACGTTCTTTAATAAGTGATATCTCCTCTCTGGAGTTTGGGGTGAGGATGTGTTAACAGTCTCCTTGGTATTTTAGAGGCCTGTGGTGTCAATGGTCAGCATTAATTGTCCACTCAAAGCCCCCCAAAATGTGACCTTAGACTGAAGAACTTATTCATGAAGAAATATACTAAGGGGAGAAAGAATGAACACTGTTGCAAGATTACTCAGTACAGGTAGGAGTGTGGTTCTCCCAAAGGTGAGGAAAGCTTCTCACAGAGGAGGTTATAACACAAGCTTTGGGAGAAGCGGGAACCTAATGATGTCAGAAAGAAGGGAAGATCTTCTTAGATGAGACAGTGATTGCCTCTTCAGGCACCTGAAGAGAGATACAAGTAGAAGTTAGAGCTGGAAATGAAACACAGATTAGACTTTGCTTCTAATGGATGCAATTAGCCTTTAAAATTTTTACGAGGAAAACTTTACCCCTTCTTCATAAAGGCAACCTTTGTTGACTTGGGAAAAAGACTGAGGGGTGGCTTGTAAAGGGTTCCCCAGGTCTAAGATGCTATAACTCACCAAGCAGCCGTGTTAATAGTGGATCTGCTGCTGGAGAGGGGGGAGTGTTTTTCCTTGAAGATGCTTAGGATGTTTACATAGCTGATCTGTCTCCTTTTCCTAATGTGACAAGATTTGAGTTGCTCCATGAAGGAAGTGGAAAACACACGGAGATGCTGTTTATTTCTTAACTGCTTTGCTGTAAGCTGCTGTTTTAAATTCTAAACAGCTTAATAAAACTTTCCAACCATTTCAGCATTTTCTAAATTTGAGAGGCCATCTTTATGGCTTTTGGGGAAAAAAAAAGTCCAGGAGTATTCTCACTAAACCATTTCAAGCAAAATCCTAATTTTAACAGACGAAACAACAACAATCAGAGTGATGTAGTTTAAAATCCCCTGGCTACTCAGAGTGCATGTGACCAACACCCATTACCTCACCCAGCTGATTCAGAAAGATGACTGTGTGCTACACAGGAAGGTTCATCGAAATGCCTACCTCAGCTACTTTGCCTTTGGTCAATGGAGAAACTCACTAAGTCAGCTGATGCATTGAAGCAAAGACTGTGTGTGTCTAAGGCCCATATGGTTTTGGTCAGGAGAGTGGAGGGATGAAGAAGGACCTAGAGGCAAACTCTCCTATGCGCCCTTCCCTCCCTCGAAGTTAGGTGTTTGCCCAACAGGCCTGGAGTCAACGGAAGGGTTCCTCAACACCTGTGGCAGAACCACTTCACCCTCAGAGCCATCTAAGGTAGACACAGTTTCTACTTTTCGGAAGAAACTGAGGTTCAGAAGGATGAGGTGACTTGCCTTAAGGCTAACAACTTGCGAAGCTGGGACTTGAGTCCAAGTTAGACTCTAACCTTCTGCTTGCGACCCATGCCGGTGCCCCTTGGAGAGTGGCAGCTCTTTGCCTGGGCTCAAACCAACACCTTGCATCCATCAAGCAGGACTTGCAGTCTTCTTCCTCCTCCCCCTGTAGTCCCTCGTGCTTCTTCCCTTGGCTTTTGGCAACTGTCCCATCGCCTTCCTCTTCAGGCTATGGTTTCTGCCCCTATTCACTCTTTGTTGGCCCTGGGTTGTGTCATGTGCAGAAAGCAGAAATGCAAGTGAGCTTGAAATGGCTGGTCTTGGCAACGGACCCGTCATAGAATCAGCTCAGAAGCTGTTCCTGTGCAAATTAACAGCCGAAGCAGACAGCCCAGCAAGGACTGACCGGTGTGCTCACTGAGGAGGCTCTTGCTTCTCAGTAGACGTCTCCTTCCTGTTTCAAATGTCATTACTGGCACAGAAGGAAACAGGGGCTTAAAGGTTGGCGTTGTGATTAGGACTTGGCAGGGCTCGAATCCTTGAGTTGAATGTTCAGATGGCCCAGACTTTCCCTCCTGTTTCAGAGCTGATGGCTGTTTTCCTCTGAGTTAAAGGCCATATCAAGCACCCGGTAATAATAACGTATGCCATCATAGGGAGGCAAGTTCTACCCCCTGCTCATTCGTAGAGGACAGTGCAGGTGCATCACGAAACTTCTGAATCATCAGCCAGAGTTTCTGCTGTTCCCAGTGTATGAGACAAGCCCCAAATCCAGGGGTCAGTCCTCCACACCTCTGTTGGCCTCATCTTCCTCCATCAGAGACCATCCACTGTATATAAAGCCCTGGAGATTTTACCTTCCTTTCTCAACTTCACCTACTCTCCTCCATTTCCACTGCTACCTCCGCACACCCAGTCGTCAGCATCTCTGTCCTGGCTGGTGCAGCCGCCTCCCAGCTGGTCTCTTTGCCGTCACTCTGCTCTGGCCATCATCCACTCCCCACCCAGTGGCCAGACCAGCCTTCGCAAAATGCACACTGGGCACTTTGTGCTATTAATTTTGACGTTTGTGACACTCCACGCTGACGGCAGGGTGAAAACATAAACTGAGTAACACGGCCTGTCTGGACCCAGAAAGTGCAGCTACTGCCTTTCTTCCGACTCCATCGGACACCCTTAGCTCCAGGGACACTGCCCACCGAGACTCTCCCTGGCTCTAGGCCTTCACACCGGCTCTCGTCAGCCGCGAGTAACCACTGCCCACTTTGATGAGTTCCCAGGTCCCATGTCGCTTCCGCAGACAAGCCCTCCAAGGCCGCCAGGACGAGGCCATGCTCCCGACTGTTTACTCCTTATGCTCTGGGTCTCTCTGTCGTCACAGTTATGACAGCTGTAGTGTTATTCTTGGTGTGATTATTCCTTGGATTTTTGTCTCCCTTGTCAGTTCGACACTTAGCTCCCGAGGTTAGGAGCCACGTCTAGTTTCTTCTAACCACCGAACTCCCAGTGCTATGGAAATTCACAAGATGTTTTACAAAATGACTCTCTTTGAGGTACGTTGGCATTTTTGCTTGTACAGATTCAGGCAAGGGGGAAGGCCTTCGAAAATGTTACCAGTTTGACGTCACTCCTCTTCACAAACTCAGTGAAGTCTTCGTCACCGGGTTCACAGAGACAAGATCGGTGAACACGCTTCAACTCTTACGACAAATAGTAACCAAGTTGTAAGTACATAAATATAATTCTCCACAACAAATATAATTTCCCATAACCAACATGTAAGTCTGAAGGTTACAAGTCGATATTATTTTGCGGATACAATTAAAACAAACCCCTCAATGTTTTAGGAAAGCTCTTTGTACTTTTTAGGAAATGCCCTTAGACAGAAAAACCTAACGTTATAGCGACAAGATCTGGCAAGAGTAAGGCTTGTAAGTAAGGACAGTAAGGGCTGGCCCGTGTATCATAGGATGGGTTAGCAGCTTCTCTGGCTGGTACTCACTCCGTGGGGGTAACACCTGCAGTTCAGTGGTGGCAATCAAAACTGTCTCCAGGCATCTCCAAATTAAGAGCCACTGATCTAGAATTACAAAGTGAAAATCAACTCTCTCCATGAGCCAGGGCTCAGCCACCTGAGACTTATAGCGGTTACAAGGACAATACCCACAAAATTCTCAACACTGGGAAGAATAAGAGAACAGAACGTGTCCCTGATTTGGCTTCCCGGCACAGCGGAAAATCCAGAGCTTCGGAGTCAGACAGGCTCGTGTCTGCATCCCAGGAAAACCTGTAAACTGCTGTGTGCTGCTAGACAACTTACTCAGGCCCCCATAGCCACGGCTTTCTTGTCTACCAAATGCAGTGGACAGCAGAGTGGTTCTAAAGAGAACATAAGTCAATTCACATGAAGCACTTCCGGTGTCTGATGCAAAGTAGGGACTTAATCGACTACTGGTCGCAGTCAGCGTGATTGTTGATATCACCGTCTGCTACCGTCGCCTTCCCTCCCTTGCCTCAGTGCCGTTCTGCCCCTTCCAGGACTCACTTCCCCACCTCACCAGAATATCAGGCGCCCTACCCCTTTCCAATCTCTGCCTCTGACCCCTTGGGCTATAGTATTTCTGCTGTCTGGACTATTTCGTGTTACTTTCCTGAGCATTTAAACATAAGGGTATGCAATCGCGTCCCATCTTTGGGGCTCTAGAACACTCCCCTCTACCACCACAGTTTTCTTGCCTCTGGTAACAGTTTCTGAAAAGGAGCTACGTCTTTGGCATGCCTTCTCTGGTTAAGAGGTCTCACCATAACAGGTATCCTCAACCTTGGCCCACAGCACTGCAATTTAGCCATTGGCAGCAGGCTGCAGATGTCGTTGAGCCCAGTGCCTCCCTCCACAGACACCATGCAGCCAGGTTTCTTGGCCGCTGCGACCTGTGTGGGGGCGTAGGCGTGAAGGTAACCCACAGAATAAGCTCAGGATGCCACGGGAGGGGCGAAGAAGTCTCCTCCAACAGAGGTTCCCAGTGGACTGGGGAGATGGGGAGGAGGGAGGCACCTTCATCAGGCTTGACCCATGGAATCGTGTCACCTGGATACAGTGTCTGTGCTCCTGCAGCCAGAAGTGAAGAGAGCTCTGCCAGCCCCTCCCCAGCGAAGCATCTCATGGAGATGAAGGAAGTATTGAAGACGGAGAAGCCATAACAGTTAGATAGATGCACTTTCAGGTGCCAGAAGGGGACCAGGGGCCACATTGCCATCAACTTCTGAGGCCCCTCTGAGTGATCTGTTCAATCTGCTCAGGTTGTTTAGTTTCTTTCTGCCTTGTCTATATAGAGAGTGGGGCTGCCGTGCTAATCACGGGTTTTCTAAATCAAACTTAGGCTCACAGATGAGTCACATTAATTCCGTTGTCTCTCCTGTGCTTTGTGTGGTGAGCCTGCTTTCATTTAGAATCCACAAATTTATAATTTGTGCACGTGTAATGGGGGCAAGGCTTAGATTTATCTCAGGGGCTACTGAGAAAAGCTTTTGGGGGAAATTGATATTTTCGTAGGCCTATGTAAATAAATAATATATAAACGTTTTTACTTTGCTAGAGATGCTATTTACATCCAAGAAATAGGAAACTATCCTTATCTGTTCGTGGAAGAAAGCTGTTGAGCAGTGCTGTCCAATAGAAATACAACATAAGCCACACATGTCATTTCAAACACTATAGGAGCCGTGTTTGAAAACTGAAAGTTAACAGGTGAAAAGAATTTTAATAGTGTAGTTTATTTAACACAATGTAGGGGCGCCTGGGTGGCTCAGTCGGTGGAGCGTCCGACTTCAGCTCAGATCATGATCTCACAGTCTGTGAGTTCGAGCCCCGCGTCAGGCTCTGTGCTGACAGCTCGGAGCCTGGAGCCTGCTTCCGATTCTGTGTCTCCCTCTCTCTCTGTCCCTCCCCTGCCCATGCTCTGTCTCTCCCTGTCTCAAAAATAAATAAAAACATTAAAAAAACCCCATAATGTATGCAAAGTAGCATGTCAACATGAAGTCATTATAAGAATTATTAGTGACATCTTTGACATTCCTTTTCTCACACTAAGTCTCCGAACTCTGGTAGGCATTGTATACTCACAGCATCCTGAATTTCAGACTAGCCACATTTCAAGTGCTTACTGGCCACGTGTGACTAGTGGCTGCCATATTGGATGGCACAGTGCTTTAGAAGTTTCCATTCCCTTTCCTGTCTTCTTCCTTTTGTTCGTCTCCTCCTTACTGCTTCGTGAGACATCAGGGTTATAGATCCTTTGGTTGCCATTGTTCATCTGTTTACAAAGTAACATATATTCCCTTTGGTGCATGCCTTCTCCTTTTTCTCTGGAATCCTCAGTGAGAATTAGTCCTAACGAGTACTAAGCCATCTTTTCCAACTCCCACCTTTGAGGTCAGGGTCCGTCCAGTTCAAGGGAAAATAAAACTGAATTTTTTTAACTTAAGCAAATCTTGAAAAACCCTGAACAAGTAGTCCATTGCTATTTGGGGTCTACAAGAGCAGAAGGTTAAGCACTGCCACACTGAGTTCCCACAAAGCTTTGAATTTGGACTGCCTGAAATTTAGGGACTACACCAAAGTTCATTCCCAAACCCAGCAGACTTGTCCACTGTGGCCCAGTAGACCAAAACATTGAGCCCATGGGAAGGAGAAGATGCATGAGACCGAGAACCCAAGCAATACAATGCAGCTTAATTTTCTCCACTTAGTAAGGCTGAGGAATGTACTTAATTCAAGAAATCGATTTTTTGAGGCTGATCCCAATGGCAACTTTCTTTTGACTGCTGTATAAATGTAATTAAACCACAGAAGATAAAAATTGCCAGGTGAAAGCCCAGATTGCTAAGACTCGTGTTACTAATCGTTAGCAACAATGAGGAAGGTTTGTGTACCCTGATAGGTTAAGATGTACATGATGTTACCAGATAAGGAAATTATAGGTCATCATGTATTGCATGATCCCTGGCAAAGTACGTTTGGAACAGATGAGATATTTAGATACAGACACAGATATGGATGAGACATGGGTATATCTGTAAAGTCAGGAAGATGAGGTCCAACAGATTGTCGTGGTGCTGTGGAGTGGTGAAATGGGGCAGGCGGGAGGGCACATTTACTTCTAACTTGGTATAAGTTGTAATAGTACAGCCAGCTGGTTGTTCCTTTTCTGTGTAATTTTTAGAATGATTACCGATCACCATCAATAGTATGGTAATAGAGTAATATTACTAGGAGAGTAAGTCAGTTCTGTTCAGAAAAGCTCAAGTGACAGGATCTCTAATATTGGAAATGTCTCCCATTTGCCCAGACATTGTCTTGACCTTGACCCATCTTATGCTGATTTCAGCCCCTGTGAAATAATCAGCTTCTATGAACTGCTGATAATTAACATTTACTGATTATTCAGTAAGAACTTCACTTGCCTTCATTGAACCACCTCAACATTCTCATGGGGTAGGCATTACAATTCCATTTTACAGATGGAAAAACCAAGACAGAGAAAGATTGAGTCATGTAACCAAGGTCACACAGCTACAGCATTAGCACCAGATTGTGGTTTGGCATTTCAGTGATGGCAATCCTCCTGACTCTGACACGTCCACACCATCGAAGGGCTTGTGGGCGGCAGGTTCCCTGAACGTCACAAGTTTCACACAAAAGTCACTTGAATTAGGTAAGATGGGTTTCATTTGGGGAGGAACAACTCTCCTTGAGTTCACCTAAGGATGGGTGGTCCCCAGAATCAACGGTCTGCTAAAATTACCCGTGAAACCAAGGTGTCAACTTGCTGAAATGTAAGCAAGCCAGTAAGGACAGAGCGCCAAGGGAGGGTGCTTGTGGGTGTTCTCAGCACATTGTCACCCTTCTAAGGAGTGCAAGTTTTGTTTTAAGGGGGATTTGAGCTGCAAAATGTGTCACCGCCAAACAGGCTGCAGTTTTAATGATCTAGCTTTAGTTGTGAAAGTAAATTCCATGCTCGTGAGAAGCATAGCATCCACAGACAGATTGGGTGCATTATCTTGAATGCTGCGTGTCCAGCAATTGGTGTGGTTTGTTTTGCGCACTATTTAACATTGACTTTGGATACATTTTTAAGATTATTATTATTATTATTATTTATTATTATTATCATCATCCCCAAAGGGCTTCAAGTCCACAAACAACCATAAACATCACCAAAGGCAATGACTGGCAACGACAAATTACCAATATCATATCATAATATCATAATGTTATCTTCATAAGCATCACCAGCCATCATGCATCCACCCTGAATGAGCTTTGATGTAATGTGTTTTGCTCAGGCTCTGACTCAGATGTTTTGAAAATTTTAAAGTAAAAACCTATCTGGCAGTGGGAGATAGAGATGAATCGGCAGAGCACAAGGACTTTTAGGACAGTGGAAATACTCTGTTTGATGTTATTATAATAATGGGTATACATCGTTATACATTTGTACAAACCCATAGAATGTTCAGCACCAAGAATGAACCCTAAAGTAAACTATGAACTCTGTAAGATCATCATGCGTCAAAGTAGGTTCATCCTTAGTAAAACATATACATTCTGATGACTGATGCTGATAACACGGGAGCCAGTTCATGTGAAGGGGCGGGAGTATATCGGAAACCTCTGTATCGTCCTCTCAATTTTATGGTAAAACTTAAAGTGCTCGTTAAAAAAAAAGTCTCTAAAAAAAACCTATGTAGCAGGCACCTGGGTGGCTCAGTGGGTTAAGCGTTTGACTTCAGCTCAGGTCATGATCTCACGGCTTGTGAGTTCGAGCCCCACGTCGGGCTCTAAGCTGATGGATCAGAGCCTGGACCCTATCTCAGATTATGTGTCTCCCTATCCCTCTGCCCCTCCCCTGCTCATGCTCTGTCTCTCTCTGTCTCTCAAAAATAAACATTAAAAAAAAAAAAAAAACCTATGTAGCTAACAATTTTAAATTGTAATAAATTATTAATTTTAAAATTAATACATTTTAATTTAAATTTTTTAAATGGTTACCTCCAAACATTTTCTCTTAAACTGTACGATTCAGATGTTTAGGAAGAATAAAGCCAAACTGGCAATGTGACAGTATTACCTGCCTCCCCAGCACGGCACCCTCCCTGCTCCAGATTAATTATTGGCCAAATCCAACCCTCAGGCTTGGAAAACTCTCCGTTGAAGCACTTTTTTAGGGATAATGGATGGTTTGTCAGTACGTTTCTCATATAAGTCACTTGAGTTTAAGCACTACGGCCTGCCAACAAGCACTCCATAACCCCTACCTTTCTTCTTGATCCCCCCCAAGATATTTCTATTTGACTATAAGCGTGACGCTTCCTTGATGTCTTTGAACAGAACATCTGGTTGCATCTGAAGTGTACCAGTTCTGTAATTGCGGTTAAGCATGTCACTTTCCTCTCCATGCCTTTCTTTTTTTTTTTTTCTGTAAAATGGGAATAATAATCAATATTCTGTAGAATTGCTGATATGATTACAAGCGATGATGGGTTACTATGTGTTTAGCAAAGATCGTATGTGATTTCTTTCTTCTACCAGGATGTGATTCAGAAAAATAGAAATTGATTCAAGGAGGAAGAAGTGGAATACAGGAAGCAATGGTAAGAAAAAAAGTGGCAGACATAACAGTAAATCTTTTATAAATTCCTTAGAATGTAACAATTCATAATAATACTGTCTTATTTAGGGGATAGCTGAGAAAGGGAGAAATTAAAATAAAGGAAACCAGTAACATAGAAGATGGGGGGTAGAAAGACCCAAGTCAAAGAATTTCAAAGGTTTTTTTGACTCTAAGAAAGGAGACAGACAGGTAGCCTAACCTGAGACTTTGTTAAGGTAATTATGCATGCTAACAACTTTAAGGGCCACTACTAAAATAATGGGCAATATGTAACTTCCCCAAAAAAAGGTAGGGGAAAAAGGGGGGGAACCCCCATAAAACATGAAACTGCCTAGAACATTCTGAGCAAAAACAGGAAATGACATGGGGCGGGGACACACCAAGAAAACGCATGGTAAATAGAAAACACAGTAGAAACAGGTTCAAATCCATTTGACTATTCGATAGAAATTTAAAACTCATATGCTACACACAAATAAGCAACGTACGTAGAAAATCATAGACATACCATTAAATGGTCAGGAAGGATAAATAATTGTGGAATGCTAGTTGCCTTTGATTTTGAGAGGAGGTTGATCAAGGAAAACAAAAACGTAGAGGAATCAGACAATTCGAAAGAATTCTATCAGCCAAATACGTCGATGTGGAGTGAGAAGACCTTCACGTTCTTTGGTACTTTCAAGCTGGTGAACATGGGACCCAGCACTCCCAATGGCACAGAATGTTCGCGCTGCCTATGAGTAAAGCTCGGACCCATGCAGACAAGTCTGGGATTGCTTGGAACTGACTGTTAGCTGACTATAGGCATTCTACCTGAAGGTAATAATTGCAAATGGAGAAAACCCTTTAAAGAGCATTGCTGGTTTTCCTATGGGCCTCCAAGGAACCAAAATCCTTGAGAAGTCCCAGGGATCAGGTTCCAACACCCAAGAGTATGAGGCTTCATACTCGGCGGGATCTTCCCCCAAGGCTCCATTGTTGATCAGGCCCAGAGGGTTACACTTTTCTCTCTTTTATGCTGAAAATGTTCGTTTCATTTGCCTCCACTATTGCTCCCTGAAATCCGTTTCCCAATGTTTCACCCGCCATTCCTACCTTGTGCTTTTCGACTCTCTCGTGTGGACCATGCTACATCGCTGGTGACTGCCAATTACAGGTTTGTCTGTACTCCTCTTCCTCCGACTTTTATCATTAGGGAGTATGGCACAAAATAAACCAGGGTACGGCTGGAGGGCATAGGGCACACCGGAGATCAAGACGATTGAGACTTCCCAAGAGACTACACCTAGCCGACGCCTTTCAGCTCTCTTAGGTACATTCCTAGGAGTAGAATTGCTGAGTTTGGGGGGAAGTCCACATTTGCCATTTTTGTAGAACCTCCAGACTGTTTTCCAAAGCAGCTGTGCCATTTTTACGTCCCCACCAGCAGTGTACGAGGGTTCCAATTTCCCTACATTCTCACCAACACTTGTTATTGTCTGTCTTTTTGATTATAGTGGGTGTGAGGTGGTATCTCATTGTGGCTTTGGTAGGCATTTCCCTGATGACTAATGAGGCTGAGCATTTTTTCATGTGCCTAATGGCTAATGTCAGTTTTTCAGATTGGATATGGATATTTCCTCCAAAAGGGACAGTTCTCTCTTCAGGGGGCCCCACGTGTCTACCCACTGGTATGACACTCATCCAGGCTTTGAAACTCACTAGTTACTCATTTCCACACTTCTGGGCTGGAGAGAACAGATTCCCAAGAAAGAGGCAGAAGGCCAAAGATTTATGCCTCTGTCTCTCTTTTCTTCATTTCCTGTCAGATGCAGCTGGGTCTCTCCTGGAACAAATTCCCACAGACAAACTCTCCACCAGACCATCAACTCAGGAGGACAAACGAGGAGCTTATTGTGAAGAGTTTGGGCCAAACCACCCGGAGTTCCCTGTGCCAGGTGAGCATGACTAGGGGCTGAAGTCACCCATTACTAACCCCTCACCCTTGACTGCCTGAGAGGTATTTCTCAGGCTTTAACCATGAAACCTGTTTCCTCTCTCCCCTCCGAAGCTCAACCCAGAGAGGCTTGATAAAATCACTCAGCAAATGGAAAATATTTATTTTGTGCTTATTCTAAGAAATGTGATCCATCAAAAATGAGCTGTCAAGTCCTTTCATTTCCAAGGACAGTGTCCACACATTCCAGGCTGCCTCTGGACCTGGAAGCAGACAAGTCCAAGTCAGAGGCAAGTGAGGGCCATACAGATGTCTTCAAGGGTGATGCCGTAGCACGGACTCAAGGCACCATATGCAGAGTCAGACGGCCTGGGTTTCAGCCCAGCTCCCTCACTCACTAGCTGTGAAAATTGGGCAAGTTGCTCAACCATCCCTTACTGACATTTTCCCCACTATGAAACAGCAGTAATGATATTCATATGACTTTCTCAGACGACTGTTTTGGAAAATAAATAAGGCAATAACTGCTTGTTTTTTAACAAAGGGCCTGCGAAATGGCAACCAGTGAAGAAACAATTAGATATTTATGATCTGGCTGCCATGTCCGTTTCTCAAATATGGTAAGTTCTGTCAAACTCTTGATTTCTTATTAAAGCCACAATATAGACTCTTAAATGTAGTTCGTTTTTACTAAATCACACAACTTACGAGTTAACAAACTCCTGCTTGGTAATACAAGGAGATTGGTAGAACCTGTATTTAGTATAAAAAAAAAATCAACTGAACAATTGTGGGATCAGGGAGGTGGATCTAAATGGCACCAGAAATCAACCGTGGGAAGGATTTAGAGTCCGTGTAGGCCCCCAAATTCAGGGAGCTTCTTGAAGAGTCCATGTTGCTTTGGTGTCTACTCTAGCTACGGTGAATTCTTGCAGGAAGTTTCCTTTGTCAGGTCACAACAAGAATAAAAATGAAGCCAAAGTTCTAGGAATCCATTTATTAACAAACCGGATTCTGAGGTCGAATTTTTAAAGTATCGGGAAACCACGCTAACAGATGAAGCTAGGTGTAGCAAAAAAGCAATTGGTTTAGAACCAGAAAATGCAAAGAAATAATGGCCCCTAATCAGACTTTTTGGGTTTCCTGTTTCTGCTGTGACACGTCGCCACCCGTTTAGGGTGGCAGTACAAATTTGTATCGTAGAATTCTGGAGGTCACAAGTCTGCGGTGGGCCTTACGGGGCTGACCCCCAAGGGCTGGCAAGGATACGCTCCTTCTGGAGCTCTGGAGGAGGATCTGTCCCCTGTCTTTCCCAGCTTCTAGAGGCTGCCTCGGTTCCTCGGACCAAGTCTCCCTTCCAACCCTTGCATCCCTTCTCTCATCACATTCCCTGTTCTGACCCTTCGGCCTCTCTCTCATAAGGACACCTGTGACTGCATTAGGCCCCTTCAGATACTCGAAGGCACTCTTCCACCCCGAGAAGTCTCACATAATCACTTCTGCAAAAATCCCTTTTGTTGTATAAGGTAACAGATTCACAGGTTTCTGGGATGAGGATGGGGACATCTTTGCAGAGCCATTATTCTGCACTTCCCTGAAGGATTGTTATGTGAGAGAGGGATAAGGGACAAGATCCTCTCTCAAGGATCTAAGACAAATGGGTGAAATGTGGCAAGGAGGCAGCATTTGACTCCAAACAGAAGAATTCCAGTAGTGATAAGAGGTGAGATTGGGTAGTAGGAGCTTTTGTTGGGGGGATGTGGGCTTTTCTTCGCTGGGACCGGGTCCCTTGGTCTAGACATTCATCTGACTCAATCCACGTCAGAGTTTTGGGATTCCCTGTCCTCTGAGAGTCTTTCCGATTCTGTGTCTGGATCTTTGTAAGTGCCTGCATGTAAGTGTTGAACTTGGAAGGTGTGTCAGTCAGGTAGTCTAGGCTATGCTGGAGTAAGAAACAACAATGAAAATCTCAGTGGCTTTCATCTGCATCTCCGTTGTGGGACGTCAGGGGCTCCAATCACTGTAATCCCAACAAACTACCTTCTCAAATGCAGCTAGCCACCAAGCCAGCAGGAAAGAGAGCTCTGGCGGGTCTAGAAAGAACAATTAATACTCTGACCCAAAGATGGCACATAGGACTTACACAAACAACTCCTCAGCCAGAGCTAAGGTATCTGAGTACCTTAGCCCCATCCAACCGAAAGGAGAACAAGGATGTGCAATCAAGAAGACAAATGGTTGGTGAACAGAAAAGATGACTGTGGCAGTAAATAAGCCCTTTTTCCTTATCCATCAATTCATGGGTTCCATAAATTTAATCCCTTTTGCTCCTCTGAAGAGACTTACTGTCTTTCTGTTTATTTGGGGGTCCCGATGAAACAGGGTTGTCTTAAGCATGTTCCTCTTTAGTGATTTTAGCTCCATGGTTAGTATGTCACTTTCAAAAGATTAATAATGAAATGAGAATGATGGTGGTGGCGATGGTGCTGATGACGATGACGGTGACAGTGACAATGAGTACTTCTTGAAAATTCACAATGTGCTTGACATTGTACGAAGCAATTTCTACGTTAACTCCCTGTATCTTAGGCATGAGGGAGTGAGCAAATCACGTTTCCCATTTTGTAGCACGCCTCCATCATCAGGTCATGCAATGGCCCCCTCCTGGTGTTTTATCCATATGTTACCACTCCTCATTCCGGCCACCATAATGCCTTTGATGTGACACCTTGATCTTGGGCCTACCCTTGCAAAATGTACAGTGTTGTCATAATGATAACAAGTTATAAACATAAGTTCAAGTACTGTTAACGTGGTTCTGTTTCTTCCTTCCTTGCATTCAGCATCCTTTTGAGCCGATATTTCTGTGTTTGTACGTATACACCTCACACAGTTTATGGCTTGTAGGAGCCAAGTTGTGTTCCACAGTACATGTCCATTATATTTTACTTGACTTTGCCCTCAGCAGTAGGACTCCCGGGTCGCCTATAGGAGTTCTGATACTTTCAACTGGGGGTTAGCAAACTTTTTCTAGAAAGATCCAGATAGTAAATATTTTTGGCTCTGTGGGCCCTAAGGTCTTAGTTGCAAGGACTCAACCGTGCTGTTGTAGCATAAAAGCAGCCAGAGGCAGTGTGTAAATAAATGGGTGTGGCTAGACGTGGCCCATCGGCCACAGTTTGACAAGTCCGGCTTCAAACAAGGCGAATGATGGACATCTTCCTCTCAAGTATACTGTATACATAAGAGTGAAATTGCAGCATCATAGAGTAATCTCAAACATCACCAGACTAAGGATTTCTCCGGTTTCATTCTGAACGGAGCAGTTTAACAATAGTTCATACAAACATACCCACATCCCTCCCAACATTATCCAATGATCGTAGTTGTTGTCAATATGATGGGGTAAAGTAACATCTCATTGCTTTTTTCTATTCATATTTCTCTGCTGACTGCTGAGTTGCAGTGCCCTCCTGTATTTCTTGCGTATTAGCACCACTTCTGTGTCCAGCCTGTTCGTGCTTTTTGCCGTATTCTGTAATTCTTGATGGGTGGGAATTTGTTATATATTCTACATATTAGTCCTTTTCAGTTTTAAAACTTGTGCATAATTTTCAAATAATTTCTCCCCATCTGTTAACTGTCTATTAACCATGTCTGAGGCATTTTTTAATCAGGAATTCTTTTAAAATTTTTTTTTAAATATTTATTTTTGAGAGAGAGAGACAGAGAGACAGAGAGAGAGAAGGGCAGAGAGAGAGGGAGACACAGAATCCGAAGCAGGCTCCAGGCTCTGAGCTGTCAGCACAGAAGAACCCAACATGGCGCTCAAACTCACGAACTGTGAAGTCATGACCTGAGCCAAAGTCAGACACTTAACCGACTGAGCCACCCAGGTGCCCCTATAATCGGGAATTCTTAATCTTGGCCATGCACGATTTGTTCTTTAGGAGACTTTTTAAGGAAATCTCTCCACACTCCTAGATTACAAGAATAGTATTTTCTGTGATTCACCTTAGAGTTTTACCTTTTACCTTTTGCCCTTTCATCCATCTGAAGACGCTTTTATTTATAGTGAAGAGATTTCCACTGAAATTCAAGCAGTGAGTTGGGTTTTCCAGCACCGTAGGTCAAACCTGGTGGATAAAATTCCTGATTGTCTTGTCATCTTCATTATATATCAACCACTCCGATATACATATATCCACCCGACAGCTTTCTCTTCTGTTCCATTGATGGCATTTATCATTTGGGCAGCCACTACCATATTGTTTTTATTTCTGTGGCTTTGTAATATATTTTAATATTTGGTGCAGCATATGTCTCCTCTTTAGGCTTCTTTTCCAAAATGAATTTAGATATATGTGGACCTTTACATTTCCATATATGTGTGTGTGTGTGTGTGGGGGGGTGGGTGGGTGCGTGTGTGTGTGTGTTTCTAGTCTCTAGACCCTTAAAAACACCCAGCTGGAATTTTTTGTGTGTGACTGCATTGAAGTCATAGTTTAATTTGAAGATAACGGGTAGCTTTACAAAATTGTGACATTTCATTCATAAGTATATGGAATATCCTTCAAATCATCAGACTATCTTGTATATCCTTTAATCGAGTTTTAGCATTTTGTCCATAGGACTTTTATGTTTTTTGTTCAGGTAATTCCTAGACACGTGAGAATTCTCGTGAACTATTTGGAACAGACTCTTTTCTTTTCTTCCCCCCCCCTTTTTTTCCATTTACTTGATTTTTGCTGCTATGGAGAAATGCTATAGTTTGTGTGGGTTGATTTTGCTTTATCCTATTATAATCCTCACCAGCAGACTTATGAGATGAGCACTCTTGTCCCATTTTATAGGTGAAGAAGTTAAGTACCTGGCCCAAGGTCATTCAGCTAATCAGGGAAGAAGCTAGTGCATGATCCTAAGCAGTATTCCCATCACAGAGGGCTTTGGTTGTGCAGAAGGGTAAATAGTGACAGTACGTTTAAAACTCCCGGGCACAGCCAGAAGTGCTCAATTTACAAAATGGAAACGCCTCGTGCAAATGTTATGCTTTGGCTATCCCTCTACTGACGCCTGCTGACTCCCAGGAACATGGCTACTACAAGGCGTGAGGTCCATGGTCCGGCTAATAACAGTGCAGAGAGAAAAGACCAGCTTCCCTTCCCAATGGGCCAGTCTAACACATTCCTCCACCGAGTTAAAATCGGCCCTGTCAAGGCAGCAAGATCCTCTGAATAGGGCTTCCCCAGACTCCCCGGTCGGGCTGGCACGTCCTGTCATTTCCCTTGTCATTTTTGCTGAAACCCAGCCCCAGCCCCCACATTAGCTCCCGCTTGGAAGTCTCCTGTCTGGAGCCAGCGAGGTTTGTCTGCTTCCTTGGGTTTGGCTAATAAATTGGGATCGTGGGGTCAGGCAGCAGGGGACCTGGCACCCAGGGAGCCCCCGACACTGATTTTATTAGATTTCTCTTTGCAGGGCCCGGGATGCCATCCCAGCAGGGAGCCCGCAATCGCTCAGTAACCAAGATTTTGTCGTCTCTGGTTTGACAAGGTCATTTTTTACTAGAGGAGGAAAAATCCCACATTAATTATACAAGCAAACTGGGGCCAAGGCCGTTAGAGCTGGCCTCCGTCTTCTGTGGGGGGGGGGGGGGAGCAGGAGAGGAGGTGGGTTTCCTCCGTGAAAAGGGAGTGAAGCCTGAGACAGGAGGGAGCGTGTGTGCAGCCTGGACATCTCCGACCCTCTGTCTCTGACATGCGTGTGCGCTGTCTTCGGGGTAATCTTAAGAATGTTTGTTGATCTAAAACGGGCTGCAAGCGGACTGAGCCGAGGAACATGCACAATCATGCCCACTCATTCATTCATTCATTCATTCATTCAGTTTCCTTTCATAAAGCACCTGTGAGTTGCCAAACACACAGCCAGGCACTGAGAAAGGAAAAAAAATGAAAGAAGCATAGTTACTGCCCTCCTAGAGGCTCTCTCTGTCTCGCACGAGGGCTGCTTCTCAGTCCCCCAGGATCACAGCCCACCTCTCCAGACCTGGAAAGGCAAGGTGAGCGCCCCATCCACCCTTCCGCTCAAAGTTAGGGAGACCCTTGCACCCTTTCCGGTAGCCTCCCCGTGCCAGCTCTGCAGACTCAGATCCATTACAACACCGTATCTTTTTGCCTTGGGATATTGTTTGCTTTGGGCTAGCAGGGGTCACTACAAATGCAAAGGCCGAATTCTTCCTGGAAGCTTCGTATCAGCCACGTGGTGTGTAAAGATGTTTGCGCAGATGGAGGCTCTTCTTCCAGGGCGGGCGGTGTCTTGTCCAGACACTCTGGACACTTGCGTTTGGTTTGCGGTGGCGAAGAGGAGAGGCTTCCCATATTGCTTGCCTACATTCGTCATTCACCATTCGCCTTCTCACCCCGCCCTCTGCCTCATAACTGGGGACAGACCTCCATCTCTCGTCATTACCACTCTGTCTCCTGAGCTGTCTGTTTTGAAGTTCCTGGGAGGTCCATGGCCTCCCGTGTGCAGATGCTCTGGTGGCTACGACCTTCGCACATGGAGTGTCTCCCGCCTCCTGAGAGATTACCCTTGACTACACCAGTTCACTTCCTGTCCTTCCAACGAAAGAGCCTTCTTTTCTGCCTGCATCTCTCTCCCCCTCTTACCGTCCTCCTCTGAGGCTGAACCCACCATGCCTTCTCCAACAGTCTCCAAAGCACTCTTGTTACAGAGCAGCCAAACCACTCTGGCAGAGAGCACCCATTCCCCATGGCATCTGTCGAAAAAGCTTCCAGAACGTCAGTGTGACGCCGCGACCCCAGGACCTGGGTTCGTTTTCCAATTCTGCCACTTCTGAACTAGGTGACAGTGAGAAGATAACCTAATCTCTCTGAATACTTTAATGCTTACCTGTAAAACGTAGATAAAAATAAAACCTCCCATGAGGAGGTGGTGAATCCTTAGTGAGATGATCCATGTAAAGCTAGGATGACTTAGGATCATCAGTAGTATTGCCAGTCTGGAAGCCCTCCCATCCTGTCTCACTTTGAGCAGATAATCTCAGTGCTTGCTTTTGCAGAAACATCAAAGCCGTTTGGTATGAAAGCAGCACCTTCGCTTGCTCTCCTAAATGTTGACGGAGATACACTTCCCTCACTTTCTCATAATTCCCCTGCATCCTCCGCCATTTTCCCTTCTTGCTTTGCAAAATGGATGAAATCCTCTAGGGCCTTCCCTCATTAACTCCTAATCAGCCACTCTAGGTTTGTTTGGTGCTCTTTGATGAACCTTCCGCTAGAGCCATTTACCAGCCTGGAATGTCCCTCCTTACTCCCTCCTTTCCCTTCGTTGTACCTTTTAATCCTTGCAGCATGTCACTGTCTGCTGAACCTCCCTGCACTAATTATCTACGGCATAACAATTACCATAAACTCAGTGGCTTAAAACCACACACATTTATCATCTCGTGGTTTCTGTGGGTCAGGAATCTGGGCACAGCTTAGATGGGTTCTTGGCTTCGTGATGTCTCCAAGTGCCATCAAAAGTGTCAGCCAGGGTTGAGATCTCATCTGGAGGCTGGAGCAGGGAAGGATCCATTTCTAACATCATGTAATTGATGATAAAACTCAGTACAAGTGCTGGATACATTTGAGCTGATGAACCATCTGGGAAAAGCATTTAGAAAGCTAGACAACCGGTTGGTGGCGGGTGGGGGTGGGGATGGGGATATTGTAATTGTCCAGGTGAGAGGATCAGTGGGAAAACCTCAGGCTATCCATCACCAGCTAAAATCTCTTTAGGTCTCAGTTTCCTCTTCTGAATGTGGGAATAATAGTAAAGCCTACCACACAGGGATATTGGAAGGACCGAATGACATAGTACTTTATAAGTGCTTAAGATAAAGCCCGACACAAAGTAAGTTTTCTGTAGGTGTTAGCTAGTTTATTATGATCGTTTGTAATATACTTCACCTGGGTTTGCCTGTGCTGGCTCACATCCTGTGATTCTCTGCTCTTCTGTGACCTTTCCTGGCTCAGAAACACAGTGAGTATCTCTTTCTCGCTGACCCTGGGATCCCCCGCAAGGCCGCTCTGATGGGCCTGCCTTTCTGCCCAAGTCTCTTGCCTCTGATGTGGTTCCACAGGAAAAAACCAGAGCACCCTCTGCCTGGTCATCACCTCCAAGCTGAGCTCAGCGCTGGGCTTTGAGAGTCAGTCAGTGACTTACTCCCTGGTCGGCACTTTTATTGTGGTTTCATGATTGGTTCAGGATGGCTGGGCCTTTGCTGCCCACCCCCATCCTCAAGCGAATTCCCAGTCCTGCCAGAGGCTGAAAGGAGAGTGACTTAGTCATTAGCTCCTCTGGCAACAGCCCCTGGCGGCAGTTCAAGGCAGCTTAGAAAACAGGGCAACAAGTGGCTGCAATATGCATCTCAAAAGCCTAGCAGACAAGAAAAGGAAATGAAAACCAGAAAAAGCAGGGATAGTAATGTCTGAACCTGGAGGCACAACTAGACGGCCACTGGGCACCAAAGACCATGCTCCCAGGCCTTGGGGTAAGAGATATGGGAGGGCAGTGCTAGCAAAGCTGAATGGTGAAACTGAATGGTAAAGCCAAGGCCCGGGGCCTCTCTCGCCTCCTCCCGTAGGCAAGTCAGAAATGAGTGAGGACTTCCTGTGCATCCTGGAAGACCACGACCAGGCAGAACTGGCTTGGGGCCTGTGTTTAGAGTATGCAAAAGGTGTCCTGTCTTAGGCCTGCCCCTTGCAGAATTCTTTTGACTCAGGCCTATTAAGATCCAGAGCCTCACTGAGCTAGACCTCTAGAATCCAACCTTTCACAAGGAGAAGACACACGGGGAACAATGATAAACAGCGATAAAAAGGGCTGAGATCTTTTCCATCCCCTCCACCCTGGGTTACCTAACTCTTACAATACAAGGTGGGTGTTGTCACCACCTCCGTTTCACAGATGAGGGAAGAAACTAAGGCACAGAAACATTATATAACTGTTGGCTTAACATATTTGTTATTTGTCTTCTGCTTGTCTAACCGGAATGGAAGTTCCATGAGAGCTGGGACTGTCCATCCTAGTCATCATTTTATATCAAGTGTCGAAAATAGACCCTGGAGTGTAGTAGATGCTTAAAAACAGGGTATTTTTTTTCCCCAAAAAGTAAATTTGTCAAAGATCACAGAGCTTTTAAACAATGTGCCTCCTACTCTTAACGGCTGCACTAGGTTGTCTCTGATTTGGCATGCTCTAATGGAGGCTGTCGTGTTGGCAGGGTCTGGGGCCAGGCAGTGGGGAATGTGGCCTATGGTCACATTTCCCCAGTTGGGTGCTCCTGCAGAGACACCCATACAAAATGAGATGATGTTTATAGTTTGAATGTGGAAACGCTCCATTCTTACTGGAGGACTCCATGTCCCTACTTTGGGTCGACGTTAGACTCAAAGGGAGCTGGTCTCCTGTGTCTCTGCATCTGTGCTTTCACTCCAGGGAGGATTCTGATTGGTTCTGTGATTATGTGTGCATCCCCGGGACTCATAACAACTACAAGGGGGTGGGACACTGACAGCGGCAGTTCCATACACGAAGAACACTCAGAAAGGGGAAAGAATGGTTTTACACAGGGGATTCTAGAATAAAAAACATACAATCAAAAGAAAAATATGCCCAAGTATGATTTTCTCCCACCAAGGTCTTAGTTATGATATTTGAAAAAAAGGACCAAGTTGTTGGCATAATGGCCTTTATTTATATGCCCTCACCTCCCTTTGACCATGCTCAAAGCATATGCTGATAATGATTTAAGGAATTTTTTCTAAAAACTTTGAGCCCAGATGTGCCTTTAAAAAGTGCCTGTGCACCTCCTCTACATCTCTGATGATTTTTTTTTTCATAAGTTCTGGCACTCTCATCAGAGCCACACGTTGCCATTCCCATACTTTCTCCATCTCCTTTTCCCAGATCTGGTCATAACAGGTCCCTTTTCCATATTTTGTCCTGAGAATAAGTAGACGAAACAGCAGCCCACGTAATGTCGTTGGGGAACAGTGACAAACTCCTGTAAGGCCCCAAATATCCCATTAATTGTCTGTCATTTTGCTGCCATCTCCTATTTATTGGCAATTTTAAAAATGTTAACACCAGTCTAAATGTGATTCAAATCCTGGTTCTTGCATTTAAATCTGATGGACCTTAAACAGTCGCTTAACTTCATTGAATCTTACTTTCTTGAAAACATGGGTAATAATCGAAGACATCTTCCCTACTCTCCTAGTGGGAGTATCCCAACTTGTTGGGAAAATTTCAAGACATCCATTGTTCTCTGATGCTATATTCTTTGTCTTTTGTCACATTACTTTCTATAATATGAGTTACATATGATGACTATGTATCCTGTCACTCCCATCTCCCACCCATGGTAAACATATCTGATAATAGGGGTGACCGGGTGGCTCAGTCGGTTGAGCGTCTGACTTTGGTTCAGGTCATGATCTCACGGTCTGTGAGTTCGAACCCCGTGTCAGGCTCTGTGCTCAGAGCCTGGAGCCTCCTTCAGATTCTCTGTCTCCTTCTCTCTGCCCCCACATCCTCTCTCACTCTCTCTCTCAAAAATAAATAAACATTACAAAAATTAAAAAAAAAAAACATAGCTGATAATAACAACACGTGTTCTTGCTGAACTCAAAGAGATCTTGAGTTTCCTTCTCAACACAAGGTGTTGCCTCAGTAATGAGAGAAAATTAGTCCTAAAATAAGCCCTACTCTCATCTCACCCAAACAAATCTTAAAAGCAAGATTCAAAAGATCTGTCTATCCATCTATCTGTCTGAATATACATATATCAAACCCTTAATGTAGTATACTTCATGATGTCTGCAATTCAACTAGGAATTATCAGGCATGCAAATAAAAAATGAAAAAATGAGAAAAATCAGTCAATTGAAATTTTACACAATTGACACAGATGTTATAATTAGCATACAATTACCTTAAAAGTTATTATAACTCTAGTTCATCATGTTTAAAAAATCAGAGACAGGTAAGATATAAATATTAACCAAATCAAATTTCTAGTCTAGTCTGAAATGTTTCCAAGAAAAAGTTACAATATGTCTAGATTAGACATAAATGAAAACAATTAGTAAACTTACAGACATAGAAATAGAAATTTGTTCCAAAACTGGACATATTAAAAAGTCCTAAAAATGAAAAGAATGACATGAACAGACATTTCTACAAAGAAGACATCCAGATGGCCAACAGACACATGAAAAGATGCTCAGCATTACTCATCATCAGGGAAATGCAAATCAAACTGCCATGAGATATCAACTCACCCCTATAAGAATGGCTAAAATCAACAACTCAAGAAACAACAAGTGTTGGCGAGGATGTGGAGAAAAAAGCATCCTTGTGGACCATTGGGGGAAATGCAAACTGGTGCAGCTACTGAGGAAAACAGTATGGAGGTTTCTCAAAAAAAATTAGAAATAGAACTACTTGATGATCCAGGAATCACACTATTGGGTATGCAATACCCAAAGAATGCAAAAACATTAATTCTAAAATATCTATGCATCCCTATTTTTATTGCTCCATTATTTACAATAGCTGAGATATGGAAGTAGTCCATGTGTCCATCAACTGATGAATGGATAAAGAAGAGGTTATATATATATATATATATATATATATATATATATATATATGTATATATATATACTTTCTCTCTCTCTCTCTCTCTCTCTCTCTCTCTCTCTCTCTTTCTGTCTCTGTCGCTCCCTCCCCTACTCACTCTCTCTCTCTCTCTCTCTAAAATAAATTTAAAAAAATAAAGAGAATGGAATCTTGCCATTTGCGACAACATGGATGGATCTAACGGGTATAATGCTAAGTGAAATAAGTCAGCCAGAGAAAGACAAATACCATATGATATCACACATATGTGGAATTTAAGAAACAAAACAAACAAAGAGACAAAGCAAAAACAGACTCTTAACTGTAGAGAACAAACTGATGGTTGCCAGAGGGGTGGTGGGTAGGGGAATGGGTGAAACAGGTGAAGGGGATTAAGAGTACACTTATCATGATCAGCACTAAGTAACGTATAGAATTGTCGAATCACTGTATTATAAATCTGAAACATATATAATTGTATGTTAGCTATACTGGAATTAAAATTGAAAAATGAAAAGAGCATTTGTGATCTGTAGAACAATTTCAAGTGACCCAACGTACACTAAAGCAGAGTACTTAGCAGAGGAGAAAGGAGGATGCAGAAAAAAAATAATTGAAGAAACAATGGAAACTTTTATTAAATCTATCAATATACAGGTATGAGAAGCTCTAAAACGTAGACATGCAAAGAAAACCCTAGAACGTATACATGCAAAGAAAAGTATACCACAACACAGCCTAATCAAATTTCTCAAAGCTGACGACTAAGAGAAAATTGTAAACTACCCAAAGAAAAGGACATGTTAAACACAAAGGAGGAAACATAAAGATTACAGAAGATTTCATATCAGAAACACATATAAAAGACAATGGAACAACATTTTGAAGTACTGAAATGAAAATAACTGTTGATGTAGAATTCTATACCTAGCAAAAATAGCTTTTAAACATGAAGGCAAAACAAAGATTTTTCTCAGACATAAAAACACTGAATCACCTCAAGATGGTGAAGTTACACAACAATAAATGATAAAAGAAATACTTCAGGCAGAAGAAAAGCTATACCAGATGTAAATATGCATCTTGTTTCCCAACTGTTTTTTATTATCATCCCCCTAAGGAATCTTTTTAGACTTTTTCCCTAATTTCCACCTCATATAATTTTAATATCTCAGATACACTGTACATCTGCTTATGTATGGAGTATATTATCTCTGCTTTCTACATTAAAAATAATAGTTTTGCCTCCCAAGAACCAATTTCACCCATGTGGGGATGATATCTACACTGATAATACATGATGTATCATTTTTCTATTGCTGCTGTAAAAAATACATATTACAAACTTAGTGGCTTAAAGAAACACTAATTTATTAACTTATCGTAATATAGGGGCGCCTGGGTGGCTCAGTCAGTTGAGCGTCCGACTTCAGCTCAGGTCATGATCTCATAGCTTGTGAATTGGAGCCCCGTTTCGGGCTCTGTGCTGACAGCTCAGAGTCTGGAGTCTGCTTCTGCTTCTGTGTCTCCCTCTCTCTGCCCCTAACCCACTTGCATTCTGTCTCTGTCCCTCTCAAAAATAAATAAACATTTAAAAAAATTAAAAGAAAAAAACAGTAGTACAGGTCAAAAGTCCAAAATGGCTGTGTCCCTTTCTGGAACCTCAAGAGGAAAATCTGTTTCCTTGACTTTTCCAGCTTCTAGAGGTTACTCTTGACCTCACCAAGGACCTAGAAGGTCCTTGGCTCATGACCCTATCTTCCATTTTCAAGTCAATGATGTTATAACTCTCTGACCATTCTTTTAAAGAGATATCTCCCTTTAACCTCAGCCTTTGAATTTAGCCAGGAAAGATTCTTAACTTATAGAGAATCATGTGATTAGAATGGGTCCAGTTAGGATAATGTTCTCATCACAACATTCTTTTTTTTTTTTTTTAGTTTATTATTTTGAGAGAGAAAGACAGAGAGACTACAAATTGGGGAGAGGCATAGAGAGAGGGAGGGAGAGAATTCCAAGCAGGATACAGAGAATCCCAAGCAGTCTCCACACTGTCATCACAGAGCCTGACACAGGGCTCAATCTTATGAACCCTGAGATCATGACCTGAGCTGAAATCAATAGTCAGATGCTTAACCGACTAAGCCACCTAGGCACTCTTCATTACAACATTCTTAAGCTCAATAGCATCCACCATGTCCTTTTTGCCATGTAAGAAAACATATTCTTAGGTTTTGAGGGTTAGGACACAGCCATTTTTGAGGGGCTATGATTCTGCCTACCACATGTGATTTAAACAAGGAAATAAATAGCACAAGAAATAGCTATATGGGTAGACATATAAAATTTTGTTATTATTTAAATTCTTAAAATATATTTGACTGTTGAAATAATAAGCACGAAGTGCATGATTTATTACTTCCACAAAAGTAAAATGTATTATAACAATAGCACAAAAGCCCAAAGGATTGAAATGTAAGTATACTATTTTAAGGTTCTTATACATGAAATGTATAATATTACTTGAAGGTGGATTGTGATGAGTTTAGGATGTGTAAACCCTAAAGCAATGAGTAAAATAAAATAATAAAAAGGATTTATAGTTAATACTAAAGAAAACAGAATGAAATCAGAAAAAGTACTCAATTATCACAAAAGAAAGCAGAAGTAACAGAAACAGAACAACGAGATAAGACAGAAAACAAAGAGCAAGAGAGTAGATTTAAATTGAACCATATTAATGAACACCATGTAAATGATTTATATAACCCAGTTAGAATGTTCAGATTGTCGTACTGGGTATAAAAGTAAGTCATAATTGGGGCACCTGGGTGGCTCAGTTGGTTAAGTAGCCAACTCTTGATTTTGGCTCAGGTCATAATCTCATGGTTGGTGAGATCAAGCCCTGTGTCCAGCTCTATGCTGACAGCTCAAAGCCTGCTTGGGAGTCTCTCTTTCCCTCTCTCTCTCCCTCCCCAGCTCTCTCTCTCTCTCTTTCCACCCACCCCCAGTCTCTTTCAGAAATAAATAAATAAAATTTTTTTTCAGTAAGTCATAACAAAATTCAATGATCTGATTGACTAAAGCTCAGGTGACATCTTGCATCCTGAAGTCAGAGCTGGAGCCCCCAAATCATATGGGCTTAGAGTAAAAGATATGGTTCCCCAGAAGGCAATTATGTAGGATTTCTAAAAAAACGATTGAATGGACGATGGGAAGAGAAAGTCAACCTACATGTCCTATTCAATGGCTGTTGCTAACATAGAAAATAATATCCCCCCCCTTCCTATTTTTTTTTTTTTTTTTTTTTTTTTATGGAGGGCAGCTTTGGATTAACTCTTGATCATTTTAGGAGGCTTTCAAAGAAGTAATTCTCTTTCTCCCTTCCCCCCTTTCTTGGATCTTTCTCTCCATCTTACTTATTAAATTGTCATTTGTGGTTATAAGTCAGTCTGACTACTTAAGAATGAAAAAATTATCTCATTTGACCAAACATGTCCTATGAAATGTTTAAGAAGAGTAATATCTCCAGATATTAATTCTCCTCTAGACTGCCAACTGCACTAACTCTATTTGTCCATATTCCCATTCATTCTTTGAGTCATTCATGACCAAGCTCAAATGTCACCATCTCTGTGAAACCTGCAACCCCCATGTAGTGGTGGCCACAGCCTCCTCTGTTCCTGCAACATGTTTGAAATCCTATTTGAAAGATTCCTGTTCTCTCTCTCTCTCTCTCTCTCTCTCTCATAGTGGATCGTGTACAATAGAGATGAAACTTTATCTTCATGGTCCCTAGTGTCTAGCAGGAAGCTCAGTATATCATAGATCCTTAGCAAATGTTTTGTGAACTGATCAATACAGAGATGAGTGAATGAATTACCCCTGTTGCTTGGCAGTGTCCCATTGTCCCTCACTACCTCTTTCTCCAAGATGGCTAGCAGATTTCATCTTCAGGGCATCCAGTGAATAATATGGCTCTCTGGAACTCTGTCCTACTAAGGATCGTGAGGTTATACCTGAGCACAGTAGGAGGGCCATGATGGACTACTGAAGTCTAGCATGGTTTCTGGAATGATGGGGAATAACAAGTATCATGAATGTCTGTGATGCTGGTTTTTGCTATGCCTTCTGGCCAGTTTTGTCTGTTGGTCAAATTACTGGTTGTATTCTAGCGCTGAACCCACCAAGGCCCAGACTAGTCACAGAGATTTTAGTCAAAGGATGACCAGAAACCTCAAGAAACGAAAGCTATGTCAGGCCAATCTTCTTGTAAATTCCTGATCGAGAAGGGCACTGGGGTCACCAATCCTGGTATCACCAATCAACCAGCCCAATCCCCTGAACCCAGAGCCCAGCTTAATCCATATTGGCTCCTCCCAGGCTCACATGACCCAGCAGACAAAACCAGATACAGTTTGCCCCTCACATGTGCCTCCTAGCCAGTTTTTATTTTTCTTTTTCACACAAATTACAGGGCATAAACCACTTCCTGTGAACACCAGCCCCTGCTCAAATTTATCTTCCTAGGAGGGAAATATTTGTTGACGTCCAGCTGAACAGTCTCTCCTTCGTATCATCCCATCTCACAGAGCCAAGTAGAAAACTTCAAATGCACCTGAACTTTCCCAGTGTGGGCCCTGTTGGAACACCCTACTGAGCCCAACACAGACGGATGACAGATGCTCCCTCTATTCCCTCCCTCTCCTTTGCTCCAATCCTTCCTTCTGCCCTCCTTCCTTCAGGGCATACCTGACTTCCAGGTAAGGAAAAAATTCTCTCACCTTTAGCACCCTCCTCAACCAGCCTGCCTAGGAAGTGCCCATCTCTGGGCACAGTTCACGTGCCAGTGGAATTGTTGGTACATCTTTTGTTTCTGGAGGATAGAGAGGAGCAGTGTGGATAGCATGCTCCGCCTACTCCTCACCACTCTGGCTTTCTCAAGCGACTCTATTCCCTTCTTGACTGCTACAGTGGGTATTTCCCAAGAGAGCGTGTGTCCTTCCTGTTGATGGTCCTGTAGTTCAACCCTTTGAGCGCACGAACACTGTCCAGTTTAGTGGTGATGGTCCATGCATATCAGAGCACACCTGTTCTGTATCTTCCTGACAGTGTTCATCATGGGCCCGCCCGGAAGACACCAAGGGCATCCTCTCCAGACACCTCACCTTATCCTGATACTTAAATGTGCCTCTCTCGTTTTCATCCTGATTCCTGATGTACACAGGAAGGAAGAGAGAGAGGATACAGTACCAAAAATCTCAGATGGCCCCAGAGTCCCCGCATTTGCTCTACCCTGACGAGTTCTTGATCACCAAAGGACAGCAGGGCCATGTTTTTTTTTCTGCTACCAGGAATGGGACACCCTGCAAAGTGCTCTGAAATGAATTCTCTGATCCATTACATCCCTTAGAAACTAGCTTCTTCTTTCCCTTGACAAAAGTGAAAAGATGGTTGTTAATTTCCAAAAAGATGAGTTTCTTGAGCTGTACCCATGTAAGATTTAACTGAAGTCTTGAAACACAGACCGGGACCAGAAACCTGTGTTGGCACAGGGCCTGGCACATCAAACTTACATAATAAATGCTTGTTCTATGAATGGATGAGTGAATAAATGAATGAACTGATTTGCACCTAAGAGTGTCTAAAAATCTACAATTGTATCTGTCCTACCTCTGTCTCTTTGAAGTGGATTTACACATGGCTCCACACACACACCCTGTACCCCAAATTGATTAAATGAGTCTCCAGCCTGATTGCACAATCTCCCTGACCTTTCCTTGAATGCTCAGTGCGAGTCCCCTATGCTCAACTCAGATGTTCCACACCCTGATTCTGAGCTTCCCTTGGCTGACTGTGTGTTTCTACTCTTCCCAAAGGAACACCTACAGTACTGGGGGCGGGGGGGGGGGGGGGATGTGTGCATAGAATTCTGGGCATTCAGGAGATAAACTGTCAGGCTTTTTTTTTTTTTTTTTTTTTTTTTAAATTTTTTTTTTCAACGTTTATTTATTTTTGGGACACAGAGAGACAGAGCATGAACGGGGGAGGGGCAGAGAGAGAGGGAGACACAGAATCGGAAACAGGCTCCAGGCTCTGAGCCATCAGCCCAGAGCCTGACGCGGGACTCGAACTCTCGGACCGCGAGATCGTGACCTGGCTGAAGTCGGACGCTTAACCGACTGCGCCACCCAGGCGCCCCAGGCTTTTTTTTTAATAAGGGTGTATCTGTGGAGGGAGGGATATCATGCAGATAAGCTCTTACACCCACATTCTAGATCACTTCAGGATTTGCTAGCTATTTTAGATCCATCAGCTGGAGCCACCGACATTTTCCTCTTGAGGCTCTGAAGCATTTAATCCTGAGGGCCTTCTAACTAAGGGTACCATTCATCGGCCTTGTTAACCATTCCACTAGATATGCGGAAGAGAAACTAGGAATTCTAGGGCAGAGCTTCACAAGGCAGAGGTCTTAAGATGGAAACATTAGAGAGAGCAAATTTGTCTTTGAAATCCTGCTCCTACCATTTACTAAATGTTTTACTTTGGGCTAGTTTTAAACCTCCCTGGAACCCAGTCTCTTCATCTAGAAAATACTAATAATAATAGTACCAATTTCAAAGGGATGCTATGAAAATTGAATTAGATAATCTATGCAAACACTTAGCATGCTGGCCAGCACAAAATCAATGCATTCCATAGGCAAGGGAATTTATTAGTTAACCACCCAGGTGAGGATAAAAAGTCAAAACACTTTCTCATAAAGGCATCAAGTAGAATCTGAGCATCCTGACCATATCCTTTGGATATGACCAAGATGCAGGTGCTAGGGGTAGTCTGTTCTAGAAGGGAGGATGTTAAAGTCAGAGCTCAAACTCCAGACTTATTTTAGTAGACACAGAGATCTCTAGATCAAAAGAGATCTGGGGCGCCTGGGTGGCTCAGCCAGTTAAGTGTTTGACTTTCAATTTCAGCTCAGGTTTGTGAGATTGAGTCCCACATCAGGTTCTATGCTGGCAGCGTGGAGCCTGCTTGAGATTCTCTCTGTCCCTCTCTCTCTCTCTCTCTCTCTCTGCCTCTCTCTCTTGCTCTCAAAAATAAATAAATAAACTTAAAAGAAAGGTAAATACTGACACATTAAACATCAAATAGATTAAATGCAATGTGGAATCCTGGATTGGATCCTGGAACAAAAACAAATGACAATAATGGAAAAACGGGCAAAATCCAAAGGGAGTCTGGAGTTTAGTTAATAGTAATTAACCATAGTAAACCAACCACTGGCGGTTTCTTAGTTCTGACAAATGTGCCTTGGTTACATAAGATATTAATATTATAATAAGCTGGGTGAAAAGATACCCAGGAATTCTCTGCATTAACTTTGAGACGTTTTTGTAAATTTAAAGTTCTTCTAAAATTTAAAAAGTTTATTTAAAAAAATCAAATAGATCCCTTTCACCTTTGGAGAACTTTCCACAGTGGACTCACTTAGACTTAAAGTCATGTCTTTAATTTTTACTTCCTGGGTGATACCTAGTGGGGATGGAGGGACTGAGCCCTTTGTTCCTGGATGAAGCCAGCATGAGAGTCACTCCTGTGGCCTCATCCTGGCTGTTTTTCTAATTTCTCTAGATCTGGCTATGGCAGGGGAGGGGCCTGCTCCATGCCAGAGCCTGGTCACCAGCTTAGCTTAACTTGAGAGAAAGATGAGGTGTCAGAAGGGAAAAGTGGCCAACATTTGGTTTTCCTGAGCTCATTTTTCTCAGAAAAGTCAATGAATGTCTTATGACTCTGTATCCCCTCCCCCTGACACATTGTCCCCATTGGACAACATTCCTGGCTATAGTTGAGAGAATTCATAATGGCTTCTTGAAAACCCTAATACATGTCCCTGGATCTGCAGCCCTGGTGGATTAATAAAACAAGAGATAAAGAAGGGAAAACAGCATTTCAATGAGCAATTACATTTATTCAAGAATGGTTTTGAATGTTTTACATACTTACTGAAGTCTCATACCGTGAAATGAGGAAGCTGAGGGTCAGGGAGACTAGTGACTTGCCTATAGCCATGTAAATAGAAACAAGGAGTCACATAGAGGCGGGGCCATATAAAAATTCCAGTTTCTCCCTGCTTCTCTCAAATACATACACGCAGACACAGACCTCTTCCAGAGGTCAAAACATCTTTGATTTCACGACCTACGTGCTGGGCAATTGTGCTAAGTACTTGGCAGACATTTAATCCCAACAGCACTTACCCATTGTTGACCCCATTTTACAGAAGAGGTAAATAAAGCCTGAAGAAATCACTTTGGTGTCTTACTCAAGGTTGACAAAGTTTATAAAGTGTGGGGGGGGGGGCGGCTAGGACACACACTCAGCCAATCTGATTCCAGAGCCTGGATTTTTAATCATTTCATCGCTCAGTGAATATTTGTTGAATGAACGGATGGAAAACAGCTTTGGGGGAGGAGTGTAGAGTAGTCTCAAGAATACTGTGGCCTGGATCTAACATCCAGAAGGTGTGAGACCCTTTCTCCCAGAGTGGGCGGTTCTAGCAAGACCAGTGCTCCCCCACTTACCTTTGTCTTTCCTTCTTCTCTCACTTCTCTTGGGGACTATGACAGGTACTTAATGCATGGCAAAGAGAAAAATGGCACCCAAAATATTTTAATCGAGAGACAACACAAATGCGTGCACACGCACATAAACACACACGCACACACCCAAGAGAGAGAGGAAAAACAAAATATAAAGGAAATTTCAGTTCTGTTTCTTGCTAGCTGTAGGGCATGTGACTTTGGGGAAAATATCCAACCCTTTGGGCCTCTTTCCTTATCTAAGAAATGGACTAATGGTCCCTAACTTCTGTGGTTGTTGTAAGAGTCAGGCATCATTTCGCCAGAGTCCCCCACTCCATGGGTGGCAGAGGGGATGCCCTACACAACTAGTTTTCGTGTTTTTTTATCTTTATTGTCATCCTTGTCTATTTCATAAAACCTGTTTACTTCAGCAGAGGCTCACAGCCATATGCCACCCAAACACAAGCACTGAGGCCACATGTCCCCCAAATCCTGATACCACCCAGGCAGATGAAAGCTCGAGCCTTAACAAGGCTTATCATCAGAGCGGAGAGATGAGAGGGTTCGACTGGGCTGGAAAAAGAAAGCGTGTGTCCAAGTTGGCAGATGGAGGCCTTTCCGTAGCCTCTATGTCCGTTGCCTGATCCAGTCAGCTACAGGAGGACGCCATCTCAGACTCATTGCCCTGAAAAGATGGTCTTTGTTATCAATAGTCATATCGGCAATGACATTCAACCTGAGCTCTAGACATGGACAGACTGATTAGCAAGAACCGCCAGTACCAACAAGCACAAAACGAAATTAAACTGTATCTTTTGGAGATATTACTCTTGACTCCCCCCCCCCCCCCTTCTGTTTGGTCTACTGCTAATGGATTGGTTGAAAAGTAAGACAAAACAGTGCACTAAAACCCAAAAGCTGGTCCCAGGACTCCAGGAAAAGCCTGGAGAGAGGCTAGTCCCTCTTCATAGTGGGTCCCTCCCAGCAGGGATTAGGATTATAATCAGTGGGATAATGGCCAGTGCCCCGATCATCTCTGCCCATAGAGGGTGCAGACACAGGACACAGGGCGGGGCATGCAGGGGAGAATATTCTCCAGGGACCTTGCGAGAGGGAATTCAGGGCAGCGGTTTTCTGGGAAAAAAAAAAAAAAAAAGCAGAATGAAGAAAATTGCATAGCAGCAACACCACCAACAACGACATGGATAAAAAATAATAATACTATCACCACCATCACTGATGGCAATAGTGTCAGATACGGAAATGGAGCTTTACCACAAGACCCAAAGGGGAAGGAAGGAAAGAACATGGAAGAACAGAAAGGGATGGAGAGAGGGAAATGAATTTTCAAAGTCCTAATTTTATACTAGACCACACAAGCAAAGCTTCTTTATATCATCATTATTATTATTATCCCCAGAACTACCTCATGAGTTGTCTGCTCTATTGCATATAAAGAAACAAAGAAGTTGGACAACTCCTCCGGCCTCATAGCTAGTGAGTCCGGGTTGGAGGTGGAACGGATGGCCAGGCCTCCCAGTGCTCTCTCCCCGGCTGGTCCCGGGCTAAGTGTGGCCTGGGGTGCCAGGCCGGCCTGGGGTGCCAGGCCGGCCTGGGGGCTTGTCCCCACAAAGTCAGCATCCATCCCACCCTATGGAGAGATGGCCTGACTTTCCTGACACTTCACAGCGGTAAGGAAGACACTCACAATATTCTCTTGTGCGCCCCACTCTCCATCTGTGGTTTTTTAGTAGCAGAACACACACTCCAGCACCTACACCCACGATGGCCCGTTCCTGCATAAAAGGAAGAAAGGCCAGGCTACCCTGGACCTCTATTCCCTCAACCAATTTTCTGCAGGACTGTTCCCCTTCTTGCTTCTTTCTGGTTTTCCTTCCAGTGATTCTCATCTGGCTTGTTTTTGTGTCCTCTCATCTTCTTTATTCTTAAGCCGGAGTATTTTTTTCCCTCTTGAGGCAGTTGTTTCCAATAAATCCCTGCTTGTTTTCTTTAAGTTGTTCAGTTATTTTTAAGTTTCCTCTTCCACAACCCTCTGTCTGCATTTCTGCTTTCCATCTGGGCCACTTGGTTCAATCCGTTTCTGGAATGAAGACAAAGGGAGGTATTTGAAACTCAGAGAGCCCGGCCTGCCCCTGAGAGCAGAAAGGCCTAGCAAAGGGCTAAATCCACCTGCTGATCTTTCCAGAACTTTTATTATGTCTCAGATAGACTAGTAACACAGCTGAAGACATCTTGACTGGCCACTAGGACAATTAATGTTCCTGGTTTCCATAAAGGCAGTCTAGTTATGCACTGAGTGGGACCTTTGATCCAAGCATGTCTGTGTGTACCTATCAGTTGGGGCCATGGCAGAAAGCATTTGGCACACTCAAATTGGGAAACTTAAAAAGAGTTTAATAAAAATGATTTACCAAGGCTGCAGAGAAACCACAAAGGACAGAGCAGTGTCCTGGGGATAGCAACAATAGAGTTCTGTTATCACCATACTCCTGAAAGGATAAGGGCAGGGAGCAGCCCTCTGGAGAGAAAGAACCCTATGGAAGGAAGTGCCATCTTGGCCAGACTTGGTACTCATGGGAAGGGCAATGAGAAATTGCAAGCTTCCATCCCACTTCTTCCCCTCTGAACATTCCTGCTGGGACTCCCCATTGGCTGCCCTTAACCAAAAAACCAGAAGTCAAGAGAACCCACTGGGGTTGTCCATAATGATCAGACTTCTGAGTCGTAGACCAGGGTGGGAATGGGTGGAGAATGGATCTGGAGGGGCAAATGAAAGTTATTCAGCAAAATGAACATGTATGTACATGTACCTCTGTGCTCATATATACATGCATATATGTGCATGAGTGTGTGCTAGGCTGATGAAAGGAAATACCTGGTTTTCTCCAAGAGAGGAGTCATTCAGGGGCTACCCCTTGCTCTGTTTGGTCTGTATAGATTACTGAGAGTCTTGATTTCCTCCCATTCTGATCACTTAGTGTTTGAAGAGCAGGGCAGAGTACTGGAAGTGAGAGTCTCCTCTAGGATTATATGTGTAGAAACTATCTTTATATATCAAGGTGGCAAAAGGTTGCAAAGGATGAAATATGTCAAAGGGAAAGACCTGTTCCTGCTTCTGAAGAACTCACTCCAGGAGAAGGAAAAGTCAAATCAAGGGTGAATCCTTCCATTTGAAGAGGTACATCCCGACCACATCACCTGAATGGGGGTAATAGAGACTCACTTAAATGATGGGGCATTAAGGAAAGGGGCTTTTCCTGGGAACTTCAAGTGAAATTGAAATCAAGGACTGGGTTGAGTCAACAGCTCAGGAGAGATTTAAAGTGGAATTCAGACACTCTGAATCAGAGATCAAATTGATGTCACATACAGTAGGTCTCTAATAGTCAGTACATTACACAGTCTCCTTAGCACAGCACATTATTCAAGTCCACAATATGACACTATTAGTTTGGAGTGTGTTACTGGCATGTCTGTATCATGAGGTCACGAAAGTCTTGTTGACCACCATATCCCTAACATGTGGCCTAGCACCGAGGAAGTCCACAGCAGTAGTCTGCTGGACAAATGAACACTGCTATTTGCCCATTTATTTATATGGGACTAGGGTGTAGCTCTGAGTTCTACTGGGTTGGGCCAGGAAAGAGCTATCCATGCCATTCAGGCTTCACTTTAACCAACTCGTCCCCAAAATCCAGGCCATGAACTTACATTCATTCCCAAGGGGAGGCCCTCTCTCTGAGTTTTCAGGTGGACGAGACCCATCCCATTTGACCTGCATTTAGCCGCAGCTCCTGTATTCTTGGTCCAGTCTTTTCCAAGGCCCAGTTCATCAAGCTCTAATTGACTCTCCTGCTTTTGTTCCACCTATACCCTCTTTTGAATCTAGGCTTCCAATGGACAACTTCATGCATGCACCACTTTTTAAAGTCATGGTTTTCTTTCTTCTTCTTCTATTTCTTCTAAGAACTTATTTATTTAATTCCATTTTTCTAGGGAGTTGCAGATACCTGAGACAGGAAATGAGATGTAAATATCCATTTTGTACCTAATCCTTGCCCATCCACCCCCACAACCACTCTAATATTGCTATCCTCATCTTATTATTTTTTTTTAAGTAGGCTTCATGCCCAGCACAGAGCCCAACATGGGGCTTGAACTCACAATCCTGAGATTAAGACCTGAGCTGAGATCAAGAGTTAGACGCTTAACCAACTGAGCCAGCCAGATACACCTGCAATCCTTATCTTCTAATGGAGTAAGTTGATCATCACAGAAATGATCTGACTCATCCAAGGTCTCATTGTGAGCCAGTAGCACTTCCTCAGTTTGAACCCTGATCAACCTGTGACCCAGTCTGTGCTCTTTCCGTTCTACCCATAATAAAGGAGCCCAACTTCCTCCCAAGTACTTCTGTAACTGTGGCATTTTGAAAGAATGGAGAGCAAAGGAAAGGCACCACCATCTTTCCTTGGCAAACCCCATTTCCATTTTGATTTAATTTGGATTTAATAAAATGCTTAATGAATCTTAATTAAACCCAAATTGAAATTAAAAATGGTTTAACAAGGTTTAATAGTGATGTGAGAGATCACACAATTCCACCTCAATAAATATTTTCCTAATAACAAATAACCATTTCATTAGTGAGGGAAACGTTGCCATTAAGTCTAAATTAAATTAAATTATCCATAATTTACTGGCATAGTTAACAGTATACGTTAATGAAAAATATGGAGTTTGTGTGGGATTTTTGTGTTTGTTTTTTTTTATTGTTGTTTTTAACTGCCTATATGTTACAAATGACTCTAGTTTGGAGAATTTAAAGAGACACTGAGAAGAGTATAATGGGTAGATGGTCTGAAGCCAATGGAACCATCTCCAAGAGCCCATCTCATCTAATAACAGAGATAGGGAGGAGGGGGGAAGAGAAAACATGGAGCTTTCTACCAGTGTGGGATTTCTATCAATGTCACAACCATAAAATGGGGTATTGATACGGGTGGGTGAAGAGATTGTGAACCTAGGAGATCTCTGGCTCAAGACAAGAGTGGGGAGAAAAATCAGACTCCTATATAAAGTGGCTCATATCAGATGTAATGAGGAAAGATGGAGGATACAGAATACGAGAGAGGAGAAGAGGGCCAATCATGCTTCCTGGTGTGTGTAGACGGGGTGGGGGTGTACGTGTGCATATTTCTGTTTTCTACTTTTTTATTTCTTCATGGCCGAACTTGAAGCATGAATTAGGAAAGATAGGTTGGAGACTATTCTAGGGAGAGATATCTCTAGTTTTCTAGTATAGGGGACCAAGTTCCAGAGTGGGAGATGGCTTTCCAGCCAGGAAGATTGGGTTTTAGGGAAAGGGTAATGGGCCTCAGAATTGGGTCCTAGGTTGTGTTTCACCCCCGCTGTGCTGGTGTGGGAGGATAGGGAAGGTGCTGTAAGCTGAACTGTGTGAACTTTGCTGCAACTTGAAGAGTGTCAGTGATACATATTCCTAAGCAATGTTTTCCAAATCCAAGAGGTAGCCCCCACTTCCCAAGACTCCTGATCTCAAACTTTCCAATATAGAAAATAGAAAGTGTTTCATACTAGGCTGTACCACCCATAGGATATTATCAAGAGCTACACTAATAATGTAGCCATGAGCTTTATGGGGATACTGAGCTTTTGAAATATGGCTACTTCTAACTGAGATGTGCTGTGCATGGAAAATATACCCTGGATTTCAAAGACTAAGAGAATGTAAGTATATCACTAAGAATTATTTCCTGTAAGTTATATAAATAATTATTTTCTATCAATTATAGAAAAGTAATGATATTTTGGATATATTGGTTACTTTGAAAATATTTTAAAAATTAATTTATCCTATTTCTTTTTATTTTATTCAACGTGGCTACTAGAAAATTTAAAATTATGTGTGTGGCTTGCATAATATTTCTATTAGAGCTCATCTAGATGGATCTACCTTCAAGAGCAATGGCCATATTTCATTCTCTTTTGCATTAACATTAACACACATTAATTCATCCATTTGTTTATTCAACAAATATCTTTGAACATTCACTAACACAGACCCTGTGCTAGGTATTGGAGATATGGCGGTAAAAAAGTAGCCCGGTTCCGTGTATCTTAAGCATATCCATGCACACATTCACACACCTTCACAACACATGCTCGTGTGTATTCAAATGTGCATGCATAGACACAGATAGACCCACAACGCACAGACATGCACATATGCACAAATGGCGGGCAAACATGCATTAAAGGCCACAGTCAGGTTCTGAGAACCAAACGCTCCTTGAGTTAGAAGGTTTCACTCTTCAGACACGTTTAGCTAGCTACTCCAGCAGCCAGACAGGGAAAGTCACAACCTTGAATTGCCAGGACAATCAGCAAATAGAAGTGTGGGCAAGACTTACCTTTCCGATTTTGTCAAAACATATGGATCAGGGTTTTAAGTGAGAAGACCAAATATCGCAGATCCTAATCTCTCTGTTCATGCCTGAGCACACCAGGAAAGGTCAGCAGGGGTAGGCTCGTGGTAGGTTTGTTTCCATGGAAGCTCCTCGTCTTAGACCCTGATTTCCTGAGGGGTAAGAAGGGCTCACCCAGAGACACTGGCTGACCTGATGTTGGAACAGCGTGCTGCGGTCTCAGTCAAATAACTTCCTGGTTTACCCCTGGGGTTGGTGGCCTAGGAAGTGGGGGAGAGGAAGAAGATAATATTAGACAGGTCCGGTCCGGAGTTAGAAACCACACAGGTGATTTTCATAGAAAATTCAATATAACAAACTACATGGTGAGGAGCTGGAAAGACAAAGAGAACGCCCCGGGGTCTCCACAGGTAGCGACTATGGGAAGTAACCACCCCCTCTAGGCTGCAGGAACAAAGGACAGAGATTTGAGTAATGAAAACTTAGAAACTCAGAGGAGGGAAACCCAGAGGTGAAACAGGCAAGTGAGGAGGGGTTCCAGCCGGCCAGCGCTGACTGGGTAAAGGAGGTTTCCTCAGTCGCTCGGCTGCCATTACAGAACACCACAGACTGAGTGGCCTAGACAACAGAAATGTATTTTCTCTCATTTCTGGAGTCCGGAAGGTGGGAGACCAAGGTTCCAGCAAGATCTCATTCCTGGTGAGAGCTCTCTTCCTGCCTTGCAGACGGTTGCCTTCTCGCTGTGTCCTCGCAGAAGGGGAAGAGAGAGCGTTCTGGTCTCTACCTCTTCTTATAGAGCCTCCAGCCCTACTGGGTTATGACCCCACCCTTGAGACCTCCCGTAACTCTTCTCACCTCCTCACAGGCCCTATCCCCAAATACAGTCACACGGCGAGTTGGGGCCTCAAATGCGTGTATTTTGGGGGAGGTCACATTCAGTCCATAGAAGGTGTTATGACGCTCATTCTACAAGTGTCATTTTAAAAATGCTGCCAACTGGATTCAGTTGCCAAGATGGGGAAGAGCCGGTATCAGGGTGAAGAAGGATTGCTAAAGGCATTGCTGAGAGAAACAGGAAGCCGAGAAACAGAATCCTTTGTCAAATCCACTTAGGGAATCTTCGTGGTTTCGTGGTCTCCTCCTGCCGGTAATTCATAAAGATGCATTGAAAGAGCCAGTTGTGCAATAGACATGTGTTTATTTTCCCCCAAAGTTCCCCAAACACCTTCGACCACGGACGTGTTTTCAATCTGTTTCTTTTCAGCATTTCCAAAGCGATTTTCCAAACATTTTCTGTGCCGCTTCAGGAAACATTGCACCGGTGATGCCGCAGACCCTAAGATCATGAGGCATATGATTAACTCTGGACCGATCATAGTGTGACTCACATCTGAACGGGTGGCACTTCTCCCTAAATGCTTTAGTCTAGTGACTGCTGCAGTGAAGCGTGTGGCCGGGGTGATCACCGTAACGCCATTGGGCATTCCTATACAACAGAAGCTCTGTGAGGTCACAAGACTTTCTTTCTTTTCCCTTTTTTCTTCACAAACGTAGTCTTAGCATCCATCACAATGCATGGGGCCTGGTAAACATCCAGTAATACGTACTGTATGTTGCCAGGGGGGAAGGGGGGAGCAAATGACCAGCCGTAAGAGCTAATGATAACATTGCATGTGTGAATCAGTAAGGGGTATGGCATGGAAGAAGGGCCACGCTGTCCTGTAGAGATGCAATGAGGCTGCTATGTAATTTAAAGTTTTCTGATAGCTCCCTTCTAAAAAGTAAAACGAAAGAGGCAGAACTAATTTTAGTACTGTATTTTGTACAACACTGTCTATCCAACATGTAATCAGTATAAACAGGGTGATAACGATACTGTGCATTCTTTTTTATATTAAACCCTTGAAATCTGATGTGTACTTGATATCGACAGCTACCTCTTAGCTGGACTGGCCCCGTTTCAAGTATTCAATAGCCACATGTGGCCACTGTATTAGACATCATTGATAGGGACTTACCAAGTATAACACAAAATTTGGGGATATGGGGTGAACGCTCAGACTAGTAAATGGATAGGAGCCAGAAATCATTGTCTGGTTGTAATTGTTGACTATTGTGAGAACATCTTATTTAACTGACATTATACACACTTAAGTTCATGGTGAACATGAAACAGAGTTCAAATGACCAAAAAAAAAAAAAAAAGAGAGAGAGAGAGAAAGTTAATAGGGAGTCGTTTCACCACAGTGGGTCCTACTAGAAAGGCTAGTGATATTTTAACACTTGAAAACTGATAAGGGGGCGCTGGGTGGCTCAGTCAGTTGAGCTTTAAATTCTTGGTCATGAGTTCCAACAAAAAAGAGAGAGAGAGAGAGAGAAGAAAGAAAGAAAGAGAAAGGAAAGAAAGAAAGAAAGAAAGAAAGAAAGAAAGAAAGAAAGAAAGAAAGAAAGAAAAGAAAAGAAAAGAAAGAAAGAAAAGAAAAGGGATAGGAGAAAACTTTTAGAGAAAATAAAGACTAGGAAGTAGCATCATAATGAGAAATTCCTCTTTGTTTTCCCAAAGCCAATACTTGCCATTGCCATTAGAAGTCTAGGGTAGGACCATGTGGTTCCTCAGGACCATGGGGTTTTATAAGCTGGATGAGGGTGGATGCCTAATCAGTCCTAGGCATGGGTGAATTCCCAATGCCTGGTGAAGTGCCTGTACCTTAGTAGATGCTCAAAAAAATAGTTCTGAAATGAAAAAACTAAAAGAGAGAAAAAGCCCATGAAATTTTCCTGAGAGCTAGATATAGGGGTACAGAGCCAGAAAGGAAAATCCATGTGAGAGGAAGCCTTAATGCCCCCACTTCCCAGCTGTGCCTTGCCTTCACTCTCCTTCCAAGGGGCTGGGACATTGAAAGTGTTTGTAGGTTTCCTGCCCAGAGATGTTTCATCATCTCCCCTGGGTAGAAAAGGATAATGCAAAGATCTGGATCATTTCTCCAACCTTATGATGTCTAGTTATACTCTCCCTCCAGTCCACTCTCCAAACTGACCACAGAGTATAATTCTTGTCCACATAGGACTTCCTCTAGGGAAAGTTTTGTTCATCTCTGTGTTAAGTGCCTCAATGCCCAACATGGTGCCTTTTACCCAGCAAGCTCTCCAAAAATAGTGGTTGTATATACAGGAAGGAAGGAAGGAAGGAAGGAAGGAAGGAAGGAAGGAAGGGAGGGAGGGAGGAAGGGAGGAAATTAACAAAAGGTCATATTAGCATTTTTAATATAGCTTTGTACCTTAACAGCATTATTTTGGTAGAACATCAATTTGGTATTTTTAACCATACATTCAAATCTAAAGCTTTTGTCTTCCAGAGAGGGGAAATGCATTTTCCCTGGTTCATATAGGCAAACCCAACATGTCTCTAAAGGGTTTTTAACTCATTGGGGCAAAGTTCTTAGGTCCACACATCTCTAAGACATATTTTTAATATGATAGCCGTCCTGTTTATTCTGCCTCCCAGGAGTTAGAGACAACTTGATGTTTGCAGCATGAGGAACTCTCTTCTTCAGACTGAATGACTCTACAGGGTTCTCTGTTTTGGGACAAGACCATCTTTTGAATGGCCATCAGCTCTGTAGGAAGGGTTGGGCTACAAGCCTTTCAAATCCCTCTTGCCCTATACCAACAACATTGTGCATCTGAGTCATCCTGAAATAGAAGACAAAGTCATCTAAAAGGGCATTTTTGTAAAATGCCAATTTGCAGAAATATAGGTGTTTTCCCTGTATACAAAGCATACCGTTTATTGGGAGAAAAAAAGACCGAGGGCCCTCCTCTTTGGGCTTTGGTATCTATTATTAGTTTTTCTGTTGGAGAGAGGTGAGGATACAGTTTTCACATTAAAACAAAAAACTAATCAGTATTTCAGCTGTCTGAGTATTGTGAGCCGAAGACATCTGTATTTTTAATTAGCTCTTTCATAAATGTGATTATGGGATGTCACGTGATCACCCTTGAAACCTACACCTGGATCTTTGAAAGGACGGCCATTCAGTGTCCTCGGGCTCGGACAGTTCACACAGGGAAGTCCTGGCTATTGCATTAACAGTGTTATCAAGAGGACTCCAGATCCAAATGATTTTCCTGTCTGTAAATGAAATAATAATATGAAAACAAAATCCACTAGGTCCAACAGGAAAGCACAAATATAACAGTGAGAATTTCCTGTCACGGAGACATTTCAAATCCCTGTTATCCAAAAGCCTACCGAATGGAGCCTGATGAAGTCCTCAGCCTCAGAGAATAGCCAAAGGGCACCCTAAAGTTTCTCCTGGTTTTATCAGGATAAAAAAGGCAAGGGCCCATGGAAACCAGAACTAAACCTGAGGAGAGGGTGGAAAGGTACCTTGATTCTACAGACGGTCCTTTTTCAGCCTCTGGCTTCTAAATCCTCATGAGGAAAGCATCATACCCAGTGGCTAATATAGTTAAATTTCAATAGCTCTTGGTTTTTACCCAAGGGACTCATCATGAGAAAATATACAATAGAGTTTTGAGTCTATGAAGAGCACTGATTATAAAAATTCAAGTCCTCCCAGGGGCAGGGGTCTTCCTGGTCTCCCAGCCCTCTTCTTATAGGTCACAGAGGATCCGGGACCACTGACCAGCAGCACACATAGGCTGGTGATTGCTCATTCCAGTCCTTGAAGATCACACTATCCCGACGGGGAGAGAGAAGCACGTTCTAGATACAGCCTTTACGGGTCTCAAATCCTGGAGCTTCACTGTGACTTTGGTGGCAGATTCTTGGAAAGCTGATCGCCTTCAGTCTATTCTTTCTCTTAAATGAGGGCTTTTCTTCTTTACTTTCTTTTTTTTTTAAATTTTTTTTCAACATTTATTTATTTTTGGGACAGAGAGAGACAGAGCATGAACAGGGGAGGGGCAGAGAGAGAGGGAGACACAGAATCGGAAACAGGCTCCAGGCTCTGAGCCATCAGCCCAGAGCCTGACGCGGGGCTCGAACTCACGGACCGCGAGATCGTGACCTGGCTGAAGTCGGGCGCTTAACCGACTGTGCCACCCAGGCGCCCCTTCTTCTTTACTTTCTAATCATTGTCCCTTATCATTTCTAATTAGTGATGATTATGAGGGAAAAGTCTGTGCAAACTGACATTAATTAGATGAAGTTTCTTCTTCTGGTCATCTCCCCATGTCAGAGTGTGTAACTCATTATCAATGCCATTAAATCCCCCTTAAGAGTTAGGAAGTGTTGCTAAAGATGAACAAATCTAGGGGCATTTGGGTGGTTCAGTCGGTTAAGCGTCTGACTTTGGCTCAAGTCACGATCTGATGGTTTGTGAGTCGGAGCCCTGCACTGGGCTCTGCACAGATAGTGCGGAGCTTGAGTGGGACTCTCTCTCTCCCCCTCTCCCTGCCCTTCCCCCAGTTGCATGCGCACGCTCTCTCTTTCTCTCTGTCTCTCTCAAAATAAATAAACTTTTGGGGGAAAAAAGACGATCGAATATAATTAAGGACTGTGAATAAGTTCTCCAGTTCCCCACATGAATTGTGGGATGTGTTTAAGATTCACGTATTAAAAGCATGTAGAAAACTAGAAAATTAATGTTAAACATTAAAAGTAGAAAATATGTTTTTGAGAACGGGTATATTTATCCTCAACAGACATTTTTTAAGAAGACATTTTGGCTCTATGGTGGCCTAAGTGCACACTTATAAAAACCCTCATGAAGATAAAACCCAAAATTCTCACCGCAAACCGCAGTTCACCAAATTCTCTGACAAGTGCAACACATTTTGGCAAAATTGAAAGCTCTTTGGTGACTTTCAAACCGTCCTTTATTCAAAAACCTGGCAGTTCATTTCAGGAAAGAGGCATAAGAAATTCTGAGATTCCCCTAAGTGTTCCCAAGTTTAGAGGGATGTTACTGGAGACACGAGAATGGGTTAGAAAGTCAGAGGCCTTGCACCCCTTAGAGGCCTTTGCCTCTAAGTCTTCGTGACTTCACAGCCTCCATGGAAGGGCAGCTATTCCCACCCGAGGTAGGACAGCAGAATAGTGCTACAGGAGTGACACCAACTCACCGGGGCCAGACCGTCTTGAACAAAGGCTTCTGTTTTCTTCATACCCAGGCAAGAACGCAGTCACCACCCTTCTCCCACAGACACACAAAATGCAAGTTTCTCTGGTGGAATCTGAGTTTCATGAATGCCTGCAGCTTGTACTGAATGTCAAAATAAGGCTTTCTTCATCTTGGCTCCAAATCTAAATGTTACCTTAGTCAATCATCCCCCGAGGGCAATCCCTGCCTTGTTATGAAGAAGCTCCGAGGGCAGGGGCAGTCCTGAAAAAGAGACCCAGAAGATCAGTGCACCTGCTACGGTGGAACTTGTTACAGGGGAGCCAGAATGTGGAGAGAAAAAAAAAAAAAAATCAAACATTTCTGAGAGCCCTGACCTGGAACTCATAGTCGCTTTTCCCATTCATAAAACGTACTCCCACAAATCCAATTCTCAGATCTTCACTACTGACAGTAGAGCTTGTAAGGAAAGTATGGCCAGAGGTGTAGCCACAGGAATAGAAATGCCCCTCTGTCTTATCCTTCTAGGTCACAGGTAAGTGTCAGCTCCAGCTGTGGTGACAGCCCCGCCTTAGCACGCATCTTGGATTCCTCGTGTTCTGTCGTGCCGCCTGTCCCTTCACAGTCAGGGGTTCGCACCTTCATTCATTCATTCATTCATTCAGTAATTCACTCATTCCTCTTTCCATCTGGAATGAACATGCCTCCTTCAGAGGACCCACCGTCCCTGCAAGGCAGTGGATCTTTTACGTGACCTGTTCAGCTGAGGATTACCTGATCCCAAATGGCCATAACTGCAAAAGCAAACATGTGTCATGGTGGGGAGGGGGAAGGGTGCATATATTTTATAAGATGAAAACTTCATGCTACCAGCTAAAGTTTCTATCCAATCTTTACTTAAACTCAGCCTCTGGGGCGCCTGAGTGGCTCAGTAGGTTGAGCGTCTAACTCCCGGTTTTGGCTCAGGTCATGATCTCACAGTTCATGAGTTCAAGCCCCACATCGGGCTCTGTGCTGGCAGCATGAAGCCTGTTTGGGATTCTCTCTCTCTCCCCTCCCCTTTGCCCCTCCCCAATTCGTGCTCTCTTGCTGTCTCTTTCAAAATAAATAAATAAACTTAAAAAAACACCCTCAGCCTCTGATACCAGTATCCCTCTTTTTAAGTAACTGAAGAAATGTAACGTGACATAAAGATATTCCTCAAAATTGAGGGCTGAGTGTTACAACTTTCATGTTAGAAATAACAGGCCAATTTCATTTAAAATGCATGTTCTTTCAAGATGGATCATAAAAGAATGATTCATTCATGTATACTTTTTTTCACAATAACAAAAATAAGTAAATGCATGGTAGAACCAACATTCCTTACAGACAGTCATTCAGCATCCACTTTCAGAATAATACAGCGGTAGAATTAACCCTTGCCATCGTTATGGGCTGTGTCTTTTTTTTTTTTTTTTTCACTTTGCATTTGTGTGGCTGTACCTGCGTAAGGTCTTTTCTTGTGAAGCAATAAATGGTGGAGATTATCTGTCCAGTGCCTGCAGAAAATCAGCTCCCAACGTGAGGGCATAGCTACTGCTGAAATTATGAATTTTTATTAAGAAGCAGTTTTACAAAACGATGGGGAGAACCAGAATGGGAGAGTTGGCCAAGGCAAAGAGGAAGAAGGGAGACCAAATTAGAATAGATCCAGAACAAGAGTCGTTTTGACCAAATCAGCTAAAGAGGAAGCAGTATGGTCCTCTAACGAAAATACTTTGTGTGACATTAACACAGTCTTCTTTGTTACTGCATTTTTCTACTGCCGCCACTCTTTGAAATGAATTGAGGGAGTTACGTAAAGGATATGCTTAATGTATGGAAGTCTTCTGGCTGAAAGCTGCAAGAAGATGGCCACTCTTTCAGGATCCGAGGATGTCTGCACTGGAGAAGACCTGAAAGAGCATATAATTCAAGCATTTTAGGTTTGAACTCTGGTCAGTGCACAGTCCTCATTTATTACGGGTGTGCTGAGACTGTATTTTGGCTCAATCAGAAAGAGAAATGCTATTGACTCACGATGTCTGCTACAGGCATAGAAACCGTGAGTGCTAGCATACATGCTATATATTTGCCACCTCTGAGCTCGTCCAGACCTGTCCTTGTACAGATGTGGAAGCCGAGGCTCAAAGATTGCTAAATAACCCGTCCCCACTCTCGCAGGAGCAAAGTCCTGACAGGAGCCCTGTCTCCTAGTCATGGAGTGACCAGTATAGAACTGGATCCTGGACATCCTCATTCCCAATCCGGCACCTTTTCCAGTCTATATTTCTACTAAATACGCTGTTATTTTTTTTTTTCTTGTAAAAACACATTGCCGATTTTCTGTGAATCAGCAGGAAAAAAAAAATACAGCCAAACTTTGCTGTAAAGCAAACAACATTTGCAGGAGCGAATCTTAAAATGAAAAAAGCTGAAAATTGTATCCCACTCTAAACATCCCCCACTTTGAAAATGGGGAGTGGGGGGCAGAGAAAGGACAAAAGTCATCTCTGTAGTCTGCAATGGAAGGTATTGATTTGGCTAGGGCCAAGAGCATGTCAATGTTATATATGGCAGCCGACCGGATTGGTGCACGGCAGATAGTATTGTTCAATAGTAATAAATAATAATTATGTACAGGCATTGTCTCCCTACTGCTCCATTCCCCTGCCTTCCCGAATAATCAGAATCTGCTTCTTCCAGAGACCACCCTTCACTCTGATTCTAACAAGGCTGTAATTCATCCTCGGCCCGTGGAAAGTACATACATCTCTTCTAAATGTGCCTTCCGTAGTGGCATATAGGGTGATCATAAGTTTAATTAAAGGTCATGACAGCCTCCTGGCCTCTCAGGAGGAAGCCCTCATCCTTCCTATTGTTCCTAGCAAGCTGCCTCGAAGCTGATGCCTGGCGTGTCCAAGAATCAGAGCCCACGGGCCTTCCACGTCTGTGTTCTGCTTCCGTTATCTCACCAGGAGAAAAAGGCTCTTCGCGGGCTTTCTTCATGGACTTTGGGTCGAGGCTTAAATCACCATCCAGGTTTCCCGTTTTCATTGACGGACAGCTGTTCCACCTTCTCTCAAAAAACTTAACATAGTGTTGAGAGCCAAAGTAGAACTAAGAGGGGACATTTCAGTTAGAACTCCCCAGGATGGCCCAGCACTCAGGTGATGAACACCTAGGTCATTCCTACCCCCCCGAAAGATGAGGACTCCCGAGTTTCAAAAGTATTGTCAAATGTAGCACACCTGCTTGATCAGACACGTGCCTAAAATGTCAGGTGTTCTCAGAAATGCACCCTGTCACGTGGAAAAACGCGTTTTGGTGTCAGGTGGCCCAGCTTCGAGTCCCATCCATGTTGCTGCCAGAGTTATGAATTACCAGCCATTTCTTTTTCCTCACCTGAAAAGGGGCTAAGAACAGTTATCTCCCAAGATCGGTGAGAACGAAACAAGAATACTACATTTAAGGACCTCATCACTACGTCTTACGGAGAAATGCTGGGTGAGCTTGAATTCTTTGCATTACACATAAACTGTAGCAACATTAACAGGATTGTCCGAAACGAGGTGTCATCACGAGGTTGCAAAACGTGCAACGGTTGGCCAAAAGGCAACCTTGGAAATCAGACTTCCGTAGCGTGCGTGTTCCTAGTTGGAATACAAAAACTTGAAGCGACAGAAACTAAACTCCGGGCCGCGGGGTGGGCGGTCAGTGGAGACGCGGCCTTCGCCAGGCCACAACCGCTTTTCCCGAGGGGATCTCGGCTTTCACACGGGGCAGGTGCAGCCGTGCGGGCAACGTCCAAAGCACCGCTCACCCCGGAAGAAGAAGCCTGGCGTGTCCGTGAAGCCAGCTGCAGAGCGGTCAGGATCCCGGGCACGGGGTGCCGGGGGTGGGGGGAGGGAGCGAGGAGGAGAGCGAGAGCGGGAGGAGACGGAGAGTCAGCAGATCAATAGAACCACTTTAGGATAATGGCTGCAGCGCACAGGAGGAGCAGGGCCCGACTGCAGGCACCTCCATCACTGCCAGGAAAGGCCCATTTGCAGGAACAAAAGGCTTCATCCGTCCTGTCAGGCCCAGGACCTCGCTCAGCAGCCTCAAGGCAGGACGCCCCTCGGTGTGCCGGCTACCTGCCGCCTGTGCCCCGTGCCAGAGCTCTTTTCTAGAAGAACGTGGAACATGGAAAGGGGGAAGTGCCGAGTTCCAGGAGACAGACTGGGGCGGCGGGGGTCGGTCGGGGGCGTCCACCACCGGGGTCTGCCCTGGCAGAGAGCAGTAGCGGAGGGTACAGTTCATGGGTGTCCGTAGACAGGAAAGAGAGCCCCCCACTTTAGCCAATGGCCGCAAACCCCTCCCAGGGCAACCTTTTGATAGAGCTACTTGTAAAAAGCGGAAAAAGTGACTGGTTTGTTCTCCAGTCTCTGTTCCTTTCCCAAGTGCCTCTGTCGACTGTGTGCCAGAAAGGAAAACCAGCTCCATCCGGCCTGGGAAAAGGAGAAAGGGCAAAGCCAGGGGCCCGGCAGCGCCGCGTGCCGCAGGAAATGCCAACCGTGCAGCCAAGTGCCAACCTTTCAAGATAATCTCGGCTAAATAAACAGCTAACAGTTCTGGATCACGTGCCCTGAACCGGGCACGGGGGTCTGGTACTGTCGCGATCAGCACAATTTTACGAAACGAAGAAACAAAGCGTACAGGGTGATGAGGTTTGTCTGAGGTCCCGTTGATGTGTAAGTGGCAGAGCCGGGGCTCAAAACGAATCAAGTCTGTCCGACACGGTAGCTTGTGCTCCAAGCCATCCCCCTGGGCCAGTTATAGTGGGCTTGGGCGCTTGGCACATCCCACAGTCATCCCCAGTGTGTTTGCTCCCCCCTAAAACGTGACCAATGAGTATGTCTTCGTCTATTAGTCAGGGCTCTCCAGAAAGACAGAACCAATAGGATATACAGAGATATGTAAAAAGAGATTTACTCTGAGGGATTGGCTCACATTACAGAGGCTCAGAAGTCTGATGGTCGCCATCTGCAAGCTGGAAGGCCCAAGAGAGCCAATGGTGTAACTTCCGGTCCAAATCCACAGCCTGAGAACCAGAGGAGCCAATGGTGTAGGTTCTGGTCTGAATCCTCAGGCTCAAGAACCAGCTGTACCAACATCCAAGGGCAAGAGAAGATGGATGTCCAAGGTCAAGCAGAGAACAAATTTGCTTTTCCTCTGCCTTTTTGTTCTGTTCAGGCCCTTAAAAGATCAGATGAGACCCACCCACACTGAAGGCCGGCTTCTTTTCTCTGTCTACCAATTCGAAGGCTAATAGCTTCCAGAAACACCCTCCCAGACACACCCAGAAATGTTTTACCAGATATTGAGGCATCTCTCAGCCCAGTAAAGTTGACATGTAAAATCGAACCATTACACTTCCCAAAAGCTCCATTGGAGTGGATTTCATGGTTGTAATTTTGAAGGGTGTCATACTGCTTTCTGGAAAAGGTGTCATTGATCTAAAGGTAAATGACTGTACTGGTGGAACTCATGACCTGGGCCCACGCATGCAGGGGAGATGATGTGGAGTAGCACACACGAATACTAATATTGTGAGGTGTTGACGAAGCATCTGCCGTGTGCAGAGTACCTTACATCGAGATTCACAATTAACCTTCCCAACAGTCCCTCTGAAGTGGATACTCTTATACAGATGAGAAAACAGTTTTTGACCCTTAAGTTGCAGAAAATCTTCCAGCTGAGGAGTACTATTGCCAAGATTTGAATACCAACGCATCCTGACTTCAAGAGACTGTGCTCTTAGCCACTGTGTCTTATCACCTATTATGACTCAATGCATTTCTCCTCTTGGTCATGAGGGTACCTGGCAGGTATATATGGTAAGAAAAAAGAAACAACTGGGGGCACCTGGGTGGCTCCGTTGGTTGAGCATCCGACTTCGGCTCAGCGCATGATCTCACAGTTCGTGAGTTCGAGCCCCGCGTCCGGCTCTGTGCTGACAGCTCGAAGCCTGGAGCCTGCTTCGGATTCTGTGTCTCCCTCTCTCTCTCTCTCTCTGCCCTCCCCCCGCTTGTGCTCTGCCTCTCTCTGTCTCTCTCTGTCTCTCAAAAGTAAATAAATAAATAAATAAATAAATAAATAAATAAATGTAAAAAAATTTAAAAAAGGAAAAACCGGATTATCTAAAAAGCAAGAGACCAGGAAGTCTCTCCTCCGTGTGAAATTCTGTAGTGTTATTTTGGGCCATTGGAAGGGAGGACCAAGCTTTCAGTATTTTTCCTCAAGAGAACTTTTCTTGAAGCAGACATGTTCTGAGAACTGACTGCATAGTGGAAATTATGGTAAGGAAATTATGGAAATTATGAGGCAAGATAAACCAAAAAGACGGAGAGTCTGCCTTCAGAGGCCTCCCAATCTAGTGGGAAGTACAGGCATATTAAGAAATACTTGTAATACAAATATGATAAAATAGAGGTACACGGGGTGCTGTGCGGACACACAGATTTTCATCAGTTGACTCTATCCGCGGGAGTCAGGGAAGCCTTCGTGGAGGAAGTGGCAAAATCCGTGAGTTTTGATATGTGGGTTGGAGTTTCCCAACAAACAGATGAAGAGAAAGGCATTTTTGAAAAAGAAAAAATGAAATGTGTGGAGGAGTTTGAAATGCAAAGAGATCTCTGGCTCCTGCTCAGGATGTCAAAAACCGAAGAGAGGATTGCTCCCACTTGACAACCCAGAAAAGACTGGATACTCTACAGACTCACCATTTTTATTGAGTCCACCAAATGTCGGGGGTCAAAGAGATATCAACAAGTGTGAAATCTCAGTACAGACGGATGCCTCCAAGGAAAGACAAAGCACACACACTGCTTTGCCCGGAACAGCACATGGAAGGAGAATAAGGCTGCCATACAAGGAAGCAAGAAGCTGAACTTTTGAGAAAGTGCTCCAGGCTGAGAGAGAACTAGCCTAAGAATGTAGACACCCAGTCCACACGAGCAGTGTGCAAGAGGGTGGTTTACACTCCTTCATAGAATCCCTTCCACAGGCCTCACTGGATGTTGATGAGTAAGAAGAGGGGCAAGCAGGGATCTGGAGAAATCTTCCTTTGTATTCCAAGCCTTGGGAAGGAAGGAAATACCTCCATCAGAAAGAAGAGAAATCCTACCCAGATCTTTCACTGGTATTACTTTCCTAGGGCTGTTGTAACAAATGTCCACAGATTGGGTAGCTTCACAACAGAAAGTTTTCTTCTCACTGGAGGCGGGAAGTCCAAGATCAAGGTGTCTTCAGGGTTAGTGAGAAGCGGATGTATTCAGGCCTTTCTCCTTGGCTTGTAGATGGTCCTCTCCTCCCTCTGCCTTCACATCATCTTCCTTCCGTGAGTGTCTGCGTCCTAATTTCCTCCTTTTATAAGGACATATTGGATTGACCTCATTTTAATGGACTCATTTTAACCAGATTACTTCTGTAAATATCCTATCTCGAAATCAGGTCACATTCTGAGGTACTGGAGGTTAAGATTTCAATGTATGAATTTTGGGGAGAACATAATTCAACCCCAAACACAGCCCCATGAATCAAAAGACTTAAGCCAACAGGAAAGGGCAAAATAATTCAGATGACCAAAAAAAAAAAAAAGAAAAAGAAAAAAGAAAAAGCTACATACTAGAATAAAATACTGGCAAAACACTAGCTAATAAAGAACTCGTATCTAGAATATATAAGGAGCTCTTAAAACTCAATAAGCTAACAACGTAATTAAAAAAAATTTTTAACATTTATTCATTTTTTAGAGACACGGAGAGAGAGTGCAAATGGAAGAGAGGCGGAGAAAGAGGGAGACACAGAATCCAAAGCAGGCTCCAGGCTCTGAGCTGTCAGCACAGAGCCCAAGGTGGGGCTTGAACCCACAAACTGCAAGATCACGACCTGATCCAAAGTCAGACACTCAACCAACTGACCCCCCCCCCAGGTGCCCCACAAACAACCTAATTTTTAAAAAGTGCAAAAGATTTGAACAGATATTTTACAAAAGGTGATATAGAAATGGCAAATAAGCACACACAAGGATGCTCCGTATCATTAGTTATTAGGAAAATGCAAATTAAAACCATAATAAGATACCATGCCTACTAGATTGGAATGGGGGAGGGGAGTTGATACAAATTCTAGTAATGTTGTTATTAGAACTTAAATTTTGGTGATAGGAATTTAAAATGGTCCAGCCTCTTTGGAAAACAGTTGGACATTTTCTTGTAAAATTCGATGATATGCTTACCTCACAGCTCAGAAATCTCCATCCTGACTACACAAGTGAGATGGAAACATATTTTTGCACAAAACCCTGAAAGGAATACGTTTCTAGTGGCTTTATTCATCATCACCACCCAAAATCCAAATACCCTTCAATGGGTGAGCAGATAAACAAGCCGTAGTACGTATATAAAATGGAACTCTGCTTGGCAATAAAATGAATCAACCACCCATAACATGCAGCAGCACAAATAAAGCTCAAATCCATCATACTAAATAAAAGAAACCAGATTCAAAAACTAACGAGAAGTCTGGAAATTTCCAAACTAAAGGGACAGAAAACAGATTTGTAGTTGTCACGGGCATAAGGCGGGGGAAGGCGTTGACTGCCAGGAGTTTGCAGACATTTTTCAGCATGAGGAAATTGCTCTGTCTCTTGATTGTGGTGGTGGTTCCAGGATGGTTTGCGCTATAAGAAAATGACTTTTCCTGCATGTGAATTATATCCCAATTAAGAAAAACTTAAAGAAAAAGAAATACAGAGATTAACGTGTGTGGATTATAGTGTGGGAGCGTTAGACATTCCTCGTGGTGCCGACGCGCAGTATTAGGAATTGGGGAGGCGGTAAAGGTGGGAAGGATGTTGACCGGGAATGCTCTTCCTAAACTTGTCCCTTGTCCCCAGTGAGGACAGTTCTCCGTTATAAAACTTTGAAAGGGATGGGAGTAATCAATACGCAGTTGAGGATAACGGTTTCACAATGGATTTCATGATAAAGACAATTAAATATCTGAAGTGCTACAAGTTTCCAACTTACAAGAACAACTATAAAATCTGTAGTAGATGGTATGTAGAACAAAAGTAGGCATCTATTTTTATGTGGACACTTCTGTGTTTTACAAAAAAGAAACCCACTTTGTAATTATATTAGTCACTCATAACTAGTGTTCTTATATACAGACACCAAATTTGGTTTTCAGTCTTCCTCACATCTCTTTTCTGCTTCAGAATCCTTCAAACAGGCCTTTAGCAATTTAGCTCAGTGAGTTGATGATATATGTTTTCATTATGAACATGGTTATTATATTTGAAGATCTGATCATGTCTCTCTATAGCCATGGTATTGATCATTCACTTCCCCATATCATCTGTAAGAGATTCTATTATATGCATATTGACACAAGGTGCTCAATGTCAGATTTGCTAACAGTCCCTTCATTTCTCTGTTAGTATTAATCTCTGTGTTCTTGATTTATTTCTTGGATTTAGCTTCTGCTTAGCTAATTCAATTTTCCATGCTGTCAATTCTACTTGTTAATGCTGCCAATGATTATTTTAAATGTTTCATACAATTTTCGTTCTCTTCCACTCTGTTTTCCCTCAATCCCTTCTTGCCTCATAGAAGTGATACCTCAATTTCTATCTTAGGGACTGAGTCACAGAACACTTCCATAATCCAGAGTGTCATGTGTTGAACTTAAATTTTATTTTAAACTCAAGATTCTTCTGAGCACCTAATAATTTGGAGCCCAAGGGACTCATGTTCCAATGTCAGTTCTGCCTTTTACCAGCTGTGAAGATTTGGGGAAGGTAGACTCTTTGCATTTTAATTGTGTTTCAGTAGATGCTGTTGATGCTTAGTCCCCTTTATTCCCCCAGGCCACCAGAGTTCCCAGCTTTACACATCAGGTGCCTGTGTCTGTCATCTTCTCTGTCTGAGGTCTGTCGGCAGGCCACAGGAGCTTACTCTGCCACACTCAGGCTGAGTGCAGAAGTGTGTGGTGAGGTGGGAGAATTAACACCCAGGGCAAGCTTCAACTCATGGCACATGGGAGGCCGTCATCCGAAGTGGGATACTTCTGAGATATGTTCTACACCGTTTTTCAGAAGATCTTCAACAGATTAGGGACTCTTCTATCTTCCTTGTCTTCCTTTCTCCATGTCCATACTGTGCATTCTAGAATCGTCTTCCAAATAAACTATCTCCACCAAAGCGTTTGCTTCAGGATCTTGGAGTAACCTAAATTAAGACCTGCATCTACCTCCTAACCTAGTCTTTGAGGCTCCTCTAGTTGGCTGCGGAAAAAGAATTTTTCTTCCTTGGTCGGTCCATCTTTCCCATAGAACTCCAGATGCCACTCTGTATTGTGTGGTATTTGAGCGGTCCATTCCAAAAGACTTGGTAATTATCTGTGAGAATAGGTGGTGAGGCCCTGGAATTCCTAGACTAAGAATCAAGCTCTGCCCAGCTCATCTAATGGCAGGAAGTAGTAGGCGGTAGGCTCATAATCAGATAATTCTTTTCACTCAAGGGCCTCCCTCTTCTCTCATCCCCCCAATTAAATATGCTTCTATAAATCTCTTTAGAATTCCAGGTAGATGACACTCCTCTCCCTTTAAAAAAAGAGAATCGGAATACCTACAAGCTGTACCATCCCAAAGAGAACCCCTTTGTTGTCTTTTTTTTTTTTTTTTTGCCTTGACGAGAATCACGCTTGACAATCTGTGTGAGTATACATGTTGTGCACCGAATGACAGAGATAGGAATGAAAACCTTGAGCTGAAAGTCCCCTACTTTCTTTCTCTGCTCCCAGAATGGGGGGACTGGATGAAGAAGGTATAAGTTAATGTCTCCAGGGTACATCGATTAAGGTGTTTGTGAAATATCCCATATGTTCCTCTTGATCTGAGGAGTCAAGATTTCCTCTGGACAGAGTAGTCCTGGGATTCAGTCCCTGTCTCGATACGTTTTCTTCCAAAAGGAACTTGTCTTCTTCCCCCGATGCTGGGGAATTCCTGGGATTCCTAGTGGGTAAACGCAGAGACTTATGGATTCAACAGTCCCAGCCCCAGCCTTCTTACTTCTATAGTGGAGGGTGAGGGAGAGTGATGGGGTCCCCATCCTAGCATGATCTTGTTTTTTGATAAAGATGTATATGAATAAAGACTATTCTAGAATAAATCCAAACTCAATCCTGTTCAGACAATGATTTCCAGAAATATAGCAATAATATTGCCCAAAGATTTCTGTTGGTTACGGGTAATTGCCCTTGAGTTTATATTGTTTTGCGTATGTACTCACTGCAGGAATCGCTTTGTATCCTTTTTTCTCTCTCTGAAGATGGCCCTTTACCTTTCACACTTACGTGTTCACTGTGGATCTGAGGTTGTGTTCTGTGCTCTAAGACAGTTATCTGATTTTAAAAATTTTTTTTAATGTTTATTTATTTTAGAGACAGAGAGACAGAGCACAGGCAGGGGAGGGGCAGAGAGAGCCGGAGACAGAATCTGAAACAGGCTGCGGGCTCTGAGCTGTCAGCACAGGGCCCGATGTGGGGCTCGAACCCACGAACCGTGAGATCATGACCTGAGCTGAAGTCGGACGCTTAACCGACTGAGCCACCCAGGTGCCCCGACAGTTATCTGATTGAATGTTCACAACAGCCCTAAAGAGTAAATGTCTTTTCTCCCACTTTAACAGATGCGAAACAGAGGCTGTAAAGTTGAAGTAACAGAGTTAGACTCTATATTTAATTCCTCTTGCTGCAAAGTTTATTCCTTGTCTGCTACACCACGTTCTTTTTTTTTTTAAGTAAGACTTCAAAAAAGTAAGTAAAGACTGCTTTAAAGAGTTAATTGCATGGGGCGCCTGGGTGGCTCAGTCGGTTGAGTGTCCGACTTCGGCTCAGGTCATGATCTCGCAGTCTGTGAGTTCGAGCCCCGCGTCGGGCTCTGTGCTGACAGCTCAGAGCCTGGAGCCTGTTTCAGATTCTGTGTCTTCCTCTCTCTCTGCCCCTCCCCCACTCATGCCCTGTCTCTCTGTCTCTGTCAAAAATAAATAGACGTTAAAAAAAAAATAAAAAAAAAAAAGAGTTAATTGCACATTATCATTTACTGGCAGGGCACTGACTAAATCCCACATTCCCAACTTCTCACTTGGTCAGTCTTAAGCTCAGCTTCTCTTGTCCCATAAGATGGAGATAAGAGAAAGAAACTTGGTGAGCCATGAGAGTCGGAACCTTGAGAGTACATGGCTGCTCTGGGGTTCCTTCTATGACTGCCAGACCCTATGATAACCCCTGCGTTCACTGGCTCAGCATTGGGATAGGGAGACATCAAATGAGACAGAAGAAATAAAATACTTTCTCTCATGCTCTTTTCCATCCATTTGGTTTCCTTCTTCCACTTTGTAGGTTGTTCTGTTGATTGGTCTGTAAAGAAAATGTGCCAAAATGTTCTTGAAAAGTTATCTCCCCTGGGCCACATCTGGAGAGGCCAAGCAGGTAACAGTCATGTCACAGATGTCAACAGCAATTCCTTCTTTCACTTTCCAAAAGATGAATTTTTAAAGGCTTCAACCAAGATCTGTTTATTACTAGGGAGGTTCCCAAATGATGTTAGCAGGTACCTATCACTTATTACTTATCACATATTACCTATCACCCTTTTCTGTAAAGAGCTGGTGTATCAGTGGTTTTCATCCCAGGGATTGTGGCTTCAGGGGTTGTGTTAAACTCTAAAAATAATCACCATTTTCTTTTCATGTCTTTGGGTGCTAGCATCTATTTTTTGGGTATAAGGTGCAAATTTGTCTTTGCTTTCTTGAGGAGGCTATGGCAGAGGCTGCTAAGAATTTAGCAAGTCTATTTCCCTTTCTTCTTGGGCACACAGGTAGATTATATGTCTAGTCTTCCTTGCAGTTAGATGCAGCCATGAGATTGAATGCTGTTCCATGGAATTTGGGCAAGTGATGCACACTCTTTCAGGCTCACCTGTAACACTTCTGTGCAATTTTCCATTCTCTCTATTCCCTCATCTTGTGAGTGAATGTCCATATTGCAGTGTACTCTTGGTATCCACACCTTAAAACAACAACAACAAAACTATGGCACGTTGGGATGCTGGGTAACTGGCCTCAGTTCCTCCACCAGCTGAACTTGATGTGGATAGGAAACGTACATGTATCTTGGTAGACTACTGAGTGTTTATCAGTTACAGTGGTCTGCAATGTCGTAACTATTGGGTCAAAGACCCAAAAGAGGTAAGAATGAACGCTAGTTTTCTTTGTATCTTCAGAGTTCAGAATGCTCTATAACCATGACCACGTTCCCAAAAGGGCTCAATCCCTTCATCTGGGCATTTACCCCATAGATCAAAGGTTACACTTGGCCAGGCTCGCTTAATTGGGTTGGGAGGAGATTGAATTCATACTCAAGTCTTCTGATTCCTGAATCCTTGTCATTTTACTTCCTACCTCCCTTTTGCTTCAAAGGAAAACCAGAAGAAAAACTACCAGCCATCCGAAGATATGGGAATATCAGTTTAACAAAAAGGTTTATTTTTAAGATTCTTAAGGAATCTCAAGGAATTCTTAAGGATGGCTTTCCTGGTAGTCAGCATTAATAAGGTAGGAATTAAATCTGTTTTGTTCACTTGCAACCACATCCTCAAGGGTTTGGTTGAGTGTAACAATAGTATAGGTACTCAATGAATACATGTTGGGTGAAATGCCTGTTTACATGTGGGGATATATGCATACGTTGAGAGGAGAATTGGCTCCAGTTCATTGGGTCTGAGTCGCACGTGTCTAGAAGGAGGTTGACATCCACTCCTAAGACACAAAGAAACATCACCATTCCCTCCTTTACTCCCATGCTGGAGTGCTCACAAGTATGTTCAAGCCCTGCCACGGAACAGACACTGCAGGAAGGGTGGGGCATCATTCGATGCCCACCATTTTCCCAGAACGCCATTCACACCACCAAGAGCAATGAGGGAGGAGGGACATGAAGGCCACTCAAGAATGAGGGCCGAAAGTTGGAAAAAATAAATTAGAGAAATAGAGAGACAGGGAAAATTAAAAAAAAAAAAAAAAAAAAAAAAGACTTGCTTAAGTCTATAAATCCCCACAAGCCTCTTCAGTATGGTCTAGGGCAAGATGCAGAGGTTGCCATAGGAACTCTGTGACCACAACCTGAGAGGCCTCTTCCTTTGCCAACCCCATCTGCCCCAGCACACATGACACCTGGAGTGATGGCACTCAGGGAAATAGGTAAGTGAATGGTGTCTGGCTGGAACTGCAAGAGTATGCAAAAAAAATAAGAATAAATAGCAGGAGATAATGCTGGAGACCAGGGCCAGAGGTCAGAGAGCCTTGAGTGGGAGGACAAATAATTTCAAACTAGAGGTTCATGGAACCTAAAGTTGTCTTCCTTCACAAGCCAGCTGACTCTAGGCTCAGTGTTTCACGGTTCATATTCTCCAGATCTCTTATGGCCAGAAAGTTCTCTGCCTCTTCCTCCTGGACCGCAGGGACTACAACAGTACCTTCCCAGAAAGTCTGGCTTGATGATCAGCCCCAGACTAAGAGGGAAACAGCAAAATGGTTTCTTGAGCCTTGTAGCCTGACACAATCTCCTTCCCTCCAAATGTCAACCATTCTGAGGACCCACCCAAGAATCATAATCCTGGGGCTTGACTTTTGGTTCTCTCTGTAACCTCAGAACGCATGGCCACTGAGCACTGAAGTGAGATGCCCTGTTATAGTCATTTGAGTGGGGACACAGGTTATAGGAGCAGACGATCTAGTGGGGCAGTCATGGGAACTGTAGCAAAGGCTGAGAGAAACCTACCCGTCTCATACAAGAGACTACACGACAGAATGGGGGATGGGCAAAGATGAGGAGAATCTGCAGAAGGCTTGAAATGAGGTTCTTTGGTTGTGTCTTTATGGCAAATTATATGTGTTCTTTGTAGCAAGTTATTTTGTTGTTGTGAGCCTCGATTGATAGATAGATTAGAGATAGAGATAGAGATAGAGATAGAGATAGAGATAGAGATAGAGATAATATCTTACACCAGGTATACGTTGTAAGAATTTAGATAAACTTATCTAAAGACAAAACATCATTTTAATAATAATAAATCACACTTTGGAGATGTCTCCTCTACTTGATTATATCTATCTATCTATCTATCTATCTATCTATCTATCTATCTATCATCTATCTATCATCTATCTATCATCTATCTATCTATCTATCTATCAATCAACATCTTATCTGTCAACATCTATCTTGACTTTCCACTGCCTTAGTGCATCTGCTATGTTACCAAAGCATATCTTAAACAATAGTAAAACCCCTAAAAGCACTATGGTTAATCATTGCGTGTATGCCTTTCCCATAGTTGTGAATTGCACCAATTTATGGAACGACAATATTATGTATATCGTTACATCTCTAGCAACTAGAATACTTTGTGTTCTATAAATGTTTGAGAAGATCGTATTATGGTTAATCATATATTAGTTTCTTACTCTGTGTCAGGCATTATGCTAAGAACTCTAAACATATTATTCTGATATAATCCTCACTCTAATACTATGCAGTCTCACAATGAAGCATGCCTTAGAGTCACATGGAGGGCTTGTTAAAACACAGAACTCTGAGTCCCAGGTCCAGAATTTCTGATTTAGCAAATCTGGAGTGGGGACCTAAGAATTTGCATTTTTTTAACAACATACCAGGTGATGCTGGCGCTGCTGTTCCAGGGATGACACTGAGAATCATTGCTGAAGTTACCATTTGCATTTTAGAGGTAAGAAAGTTAAATTTCCTGGAGTTGAATAACTAGCTGTATTGGTTTTCTGAAATAGCTGTAACAAAGTGACACAAACTGAGAGGCTTACACAACAGAAATCTATTGTGTCATAATTCTGGAGACTAGAAGTCCAAGATCAAGGTACTGGCAGGGTTGGCCACTTCTGAGGACTGTGAGGAGTGGGTCTGTTCCAGGCCTGTCCCCTGGCTTCTGGTGGAATTTGGACAGTCTTTGATGTTCCTGGGCTTGTGGAACAATCACCCCAACTTGTGCCTTCACGTCCACCTGGTGTCCTTCTTCTCTGCATGTCTGTGTCCACATTTCCCCTTTCTATAAAGAACACCTATTGGACTAGGGCCTATTCAAATGACCTCATAGTCACTTGATTACTTATGTAAAAACTCTATCTCCAAATAATGTCATATTCTTAGTTACTGAAGGCTAGGACTTCAACGTATACATTTTGGGGGAACGCAGGTCAACCGTAACACCAGCCTAATCTCAAGGTCACACAGCCAGTAGGTGTTAGAGGCAAGAGTGAAACTCAGGACTGTGCTTCCAGAGCCCACACTTATAGTCATTTCACTGGTTACACTCCTTGGTAAATGAAGTAAGTGAATAAATATACAAGTAGATCAAAGATGCTGCTAGAGAAAAATTAAAGCCCTGCTTTTATGTCATGACAACAGAAACTTCTCCCTGTACCTTGCGAAGCACAAGAGAGACACTCTTGAACTCTGACATTGTGATTGGTCTGGTGAATGATACAAGAGGACAGACATAGACATGATTGTCCCCAGTGCACAGCTGCCATTCAAAGTGTCCCAGTCAAGAAGTTTGACTTTCCTGTCTTGCTTACAAATAACACAGTATGTTCAGGGCCTCAAACTAGAAAGTTTCCGTTCGTCAATGACTTTCTTGGACCTTCCTTTATCTAATCAGAAGGAATGCCTAGCCATTTCAGATGGGCCTGGTGCAATGCTAAAGATAGTGTCTCCCCCCCCCCCCTTTTTTTTTCTGGGACAGAAAGGCAGGCTCCTCGGGGTCTGGGACTGCAATGGCTGTGGGAGGGGGAGAGGAGCAAGGTGGGAACGAGCTAGCTAGGTCAAACAGCATGGTTGCATTTTCTCCCCGACTCTTGAAGGCTGAGATTTGTGGATAACATAAAAGGTTACAGCCCCTCTTTGGAAGCCACAAATAACCCTGCTTGGGCCATGACAGCTCAGCGGCCCTTGGCGTGCCATTACACATTTCTGCCTGGGATTCCAGCAGTGCATTCGAGCAGCTGGCCCCAAAGTGTGGTCTCCACAGAGCGTGTCGTAGGAGCTCTGGGTCGCTGGGGAGCTGTTCCCTCCTATGACTCAATGCCCAGAGACAGAGCTCAATCTAATGAAATTACATACTTTCTGGAGTGATTAATAAACATGGTCTATTTCTCCATATGGGATGAATATTGTTAAGTGAAAGGAATGTGGGTTTGTGGGGGTGCACTCGTGTATGGCTGTGCCTCCCCCTCTACGTAGCCATGGAGAAAACTCCAAGACCTTGGCACAGAGAACCTAAGGAAAGACTGGAAAAATAGAGGTAACCCCCCACCACCCCAACACACACCCACACACAAAAGAGTGCATGTAAAACCTGGTGAAATCCGAATAGTTCTGAATTCAAGTTAATGGTATTATATCATGTGATTTTCCTGATTTGGACGCTTTACTGTGGTTATGTGCGTTATCATTATCATCGGGGGAAGCTGGGCGAAGGGCACACAGGAATGCTTCCCTCTTGTTGCAGCTTCTTATGAGTCTTAAACTACTTGAAGAATGGTTTTCACAGTGAGAAAAGGCAATTACAATAGCAACAACAACACAAACGTGAAAGTTTGACCGCTCCACTAACTAGGCATCATCATCGTTCATAGAAGTCACGGTACAGAACCTTTATTAAAGCATTATGATAATTTCCTAGTCGTATGTCGATTTGGAGAAATCTCTTGCACGGTCTTTTGTTGGATGTGGGTCTCCAGCTACTGATGTCCCTGTCTGAGCCATGATTTGACATAAAAAGTAGTATAAAAAGTGTCCACTGATTCCCCCATGTAGATGAGCATCATTAAGTCATTGACGTCCAACACTTCAATGCATCCAGAAGGCAGCTGAAGGGTGCCCAGCCCCAGATGTCAGCACGTTCCATGTGCCCGGCATTTGACAGCTTGCAGTACCACTGCCCATCTGGGTCAACCTGGAGCATTGGATGGGGATCACGCCCCCCTGGGCTGCTGTCACATTGGTCCGCTCAGGAGCCCAGTGGCTTTGCCCAGCCAGCATCCATGCCCACCCCACCTCAGGTCCAGGTTTCATGCCCACTGTTGTCATGGCATCATTAAATACTTTCAGAATCCATAAATAGGAAATGTTCTTTACCGGAATGATGCTGCACGTTATAGGAGCCTCTTCCCATGTCTGCTAAACTAACAATTGCATTCAAAGTTTTCTAATTCTTATAAAACTATTTAAGGTATTCTTTTATTCAACATTGTTATAGTCACTTAAATCATTCTGTGTCAGAAAACCTATTTAACTGTAATCATTGGGACATCCTATGATAATTAACTTGAACTAATGAGTGCATATTAGAAATAATATAAATTAATCATACAGTTTCTCAGTTATTATTATACACTTATTAACTAAAATGAAAGTATTTCATGATTTTACCAACTTCTGCATTTAAATAAGTCCATAGTCGGGGCGCCTGGGTGGCTCAGTTGGTTAAACGTCTGACTTCGGCTCAGGTCATGATCTCATGGTTTGTGGGTTTGAGACCAGTGTCGGGCTCTGTGCTGACAGCTCGGAGCCCGGAGCCTGCTTTGGATTCTGTGTCTCCCTCTCTCTCTGTCCCTCCACTGTTTGTCCTCTGTCTCTCTCTCTCTTAAAAATGAATAAACCTTAAAAAATTTTTTAAATAAGTCCATAGCAGCTGAATATCAGCTCTGCTTGAACCCAGTACATGGTTTTGAAGGCTCGTGGGCTCTCAGTCACAAGAAATGTTCATGAGGAAACTGTCCAGACCCTTTTAAAGTGTTGCTATAGGGAGAATTTGAAAAAACAGACCTGTTTGCATAAATGTCCATTAAATCCATGAACCAGTAAATCAATGAATTAATGAATGCTTAAGAATACCTCAAGTTTCTTCTGACCGTGCAGAGCCATAAACATGACAGAAAAGATTCCTGTGGAGTTTTCATTTCAGTAAGCTAAGGAGAAAGGAAAAAAGAGGAAGGGACATTCTTTCAGATATTCATAAAAGCTATGAAGGAAAATAGAACAAACAGAATAAAAGAAGGGCAGATTGTTCTAAATAAAAATTTTCAGGCTATTTGTGTCTCTGTTTGTTTTAAACAAATGGATCAAGGTACATAACTCCAACAATATGTGGTCTTAGATTTTAGCCACTCTGACAGGTGTGAGGTGGTATCTGAGTGTGGCTTTGATTTGTATTTCCCTGATGAGGAGCGACGTTGAGCATCTTTTCATGAGTCTGTCGGCCATCTGGATGTCTTCTTTGGAAAATGTCTATTCAGGGCCTCTGCCCATTTTTCAATCAGATTATTTGTTTTCCTGGTGTTGAATTATATAAGTTCTTTATACAATTTGGACACGAAGTGAAAAACATGAAAAAAAAGCAGGTGGTGAGGACGTGGAGAAAAAGGAACCTCATGCACTATTGGTAGGAGGGCAAATAGGTGTGGCCACCGAGGAAAACAGTATGGAGATTCCTCAAAAAATTTAAAACTAGGATTACCATATGAGCCAGTAATTCCACCCTGGGCATTTACCCAAAGAAAAGGAAAACACTAATTCAAAAAGATATGTGCACCCCTGTGGTTATGAGCACATTATTTATAATAGCCAAGGTAAAGAAGCAATCCAAGTGTCCACTGATAGATGAATGGATAAAACCATAAAAAAGAATGAGATCTTGCCATTGGCAGCAACATGGATGGACCCAGAGGGTATACTGCTAAATGAAATAAGTGTATCAGAGAAAGATAAATATCATATGATTTCACTCATATGTGGAACTTAAGAAATGAAACAAATGAGCAAACAAAGAAATAAAAGAGACAAAAACAAACAAACAAACAAACAAAACAGACTTAAATTCAGAGAAGAAACTGCTGGTTGCTAGAGAGGAGACGGGAGGGGGCAGCGATTAAATAGATAAAGAGGATTAAGAGTATGTGTATCTTGATGAGCACTGAGTAATGTATGGAATTATTGCATCATTATATTGTACACTTGAAACCAACATAACACTCTATGTTAATTATACTCCATTTTTTTTTTTTTTTTAATTGTGGTCTTATTCCCAACCCACGGGATGGTCAAACCTTGCTTTCACTTCTGTTTCTACTGTGAAGCTACTCTATGGAATTTTTTTCTGCATATTTTTTTAAATTTTTTTTTAACGTTTATTTATTTTTGAGACAGAGAGAGAGAGAGAGAGCATGAACAGGGGAGGGTCAGAGAAAGAGGGAGACACAGAATCTGAAACAGGCTCCAGGCTCTGAGTGGTCGGCACAGAGCCCGACGCGGGGCTCGAACCCACGGACCGCGAGATCATGACCTGAGCCGAAGTCGGACGCTTAACCGACTGAGCCACCCAGGCGCCCCATCTTTCTGCATATTGGGAAAACTCTTCTTACCCTCCTAAATGCCAGGAAGATTGTTCTCCTTGAGTTTGGATGAGTCTTACGAAAAAGACGATTGAGTCATGTGTGGTGTTAGATCATGTTCCCTAGAAAACAGCCTGACACAGAGCTTATGTGCTCATGCTTTGCTAGGAGATCCAGTGCCAGAACAGTGGGATAAAACTTTAATACACTGTCCACAGCATTATGCGAAAACACATCTGGCTGCTGGTTCATACAGTGTGTCCCTGAACAGGCCACAAAGAACTGCCACCCCTTGGAATAGCCCATCGGAGAAAGAAAGGGACTGGCATTTATCTGCCCCTCCTGTCTCCTTTTTAGTCAAGTTTTTTCCATGGGACACTAACAACTCATGCTTCAGAGTTGTGTGATCCAGCCCCTCGGGCATGGAGAAAATGAGCTCCTATGTTCAATGATGGGGAGCTGCATCCCAACTAGGAAGTAGAGGGAGGAGCCATAGCCCTCCCTGGCTGGCTGTTGGTCCTGGGTTCTCAGTGGAAGCCATCTCAAAAACCCAGTCCCCGTCATCAGGAAGGCCAAGGCCAACGAGAATGCCGGGAATGATAGTGGCAGGTGAAAGCTTCCCATCCAGCAAGTGGAGTAGAGCTCAGCAGGCAGGGCAGGCCAAGTGAATCTAAGAAAACACATCTGTCAGGTCCTGTATACTGATGATAATTTGTGATCAGAGAATTGACTCTGGAGCTAGTTCCTAGAAAGGAGGCCTTAGGGAAGTGTTGAATGATGGAAGTCTTTCTTTGTGATTGTTTTTAAGGGTTATGGTCTCATATAGAGACAATTTCTATATGTTCATTGCAAACAACTCTATCATTATTTTATATTCTCTTCCTCTATCTCTAAAGCTTCTCTATACAAACCAACTTTTATTGAAACATGTTTAAAATTATAGAGGATAGGGTGTGCTGGACCTTCACATGTGTCACTGACCTTATACTGTTTAAGAGGGTATGGTGAAATGTTCAGTCTAATCTACTTCAGTGCTCAGAGGCCAATCTGGTATTGTTGGTGTATGTTACCATTGAATTCAGTTAGCACAGATACCTTTGGTTTCTACCCAAACTTTCAAGAAAAAAAAAAAAAAAAAACTAAGACTCAGAACACAAAGACAAAAATCTAGATACCATTATTGGTAATTGGGTGCTTTTGAACACTGACGATTTTTAACACCTGACACTGAGCATAAGTGAGGTAATGAAAACTGTCTATTTTTATTTTATTGAGAATAGTGTCTATCTTTTAAAATTTTTAATATTTTATTTATTTGAGAGAGAGAGAGAGAGAATGTTAGCAGGGGAGGGGCATAGAGAGAAGGGGGGGGACACAGAATCCGAAGCAGGCTCCAGGCTTTGAGCTGCCAGCACATAGCCTGATGCAGGGCTCGAACCCATGAACTGTGAGATCATGACCTGAGCTGAAGTCAGAGGCTTAACCGACTGAGCCACTCAGGCGCCCCTAGAATACTGTCTATGTTTTTAACTCTCTGTCAGCTGTAAAGCTCTGTGATGGTTAATTTTCTGTGTCAGGAATGCCAGAATAGCTGGTAAAACATTACTTATGGGCGTGTCTGTGAGGATGTTTCAGGAAGAGGTTAGCATTTGAATTGGTGAAGTGAATAAAGCAGATGGCTCTCTCCAATGTGGGGGGCAACCTCCACTCCCTTGAGGGCACAAATGAAACAAAAAGGTGGAAGAAGGGTGAATTCACTCTCTCTCTCTCTCTCTCTCTCTCTCTGCTTGAGGTGAGACAGCCTCCATTTTCTGCCCTTGGACGTGGGCATACCTGGATTCCCAGGTTTTCAGACTCAGATCAGGACTTAACACCACCAGGCCCCTGATTCTCAGGCCTTTGGACTTGGACTGAATTGTTCACTATTGGCTTTTCTGGTTCTCTAGCTTGTAGACAGCAGATCATGGAACTTCTTGGCTTTCATAACCACATGAGCCAATGCCTAGCATTCTCCTTGTGTGCACACACACACACACACACACACACACGTTGTTGGTTCTGTTTCTCTGGAGAGTGTTGACTAATATAAGTTCATGCCCACCTTCATGTAAATAACACGGTGATGCTAATCCCTGTCTTGAACACCTGGCCTGATGAATGCCCAGCCACGACTGTAAGGAACCCTGCCTAACAAGCCCACAGTCCTCTCCCATCCGAGCTTATCCCTCAGCCTCTTACTTGCCCTACCACTATCACCCATGTGCTCCCTGGCTTCTTCCCAGCCTTGACTCCACTGGCCTGCTGTCCCATCCAAACCATTCCTACATGTCCCCAAACATGTCAGTTATGCCGTAGCACAAACCTCCTATTTCTTTTTTTTTTTTTTCAACGTTTATTTATTTTTGGGACAGAGAGAGACAGAGAATGAACAGGGGAGGGGAAGAGAGAGAGGGAGACACAGAATCGGAAACAGGCTCCAGGCTCTGAGCCATCAGCCCAGAGCCCGACGCGGGGCTCGAACTCCCGGACCGCGAGATCGTGACCTGGCTGAAGTCGGACGCTTAACTGACTGCGCCACCCAGGCGCCCCAACAAACCTCCTATTTCTAATGGTGGCTCTCAACCATCAGTGTTCATTTAAGCCACCAGTGGATATTTTTTTAATGCTGATTTCCAAGCCCCACCCAGCCCTAAATCAAAATTTTCAAGGATGGAACCAAGACACTTTATTTTTATTTTTCAAACCACCTAGATGATTCTGTAGAGCAGACATGGTGGTGAGTCACTGAGTTAGAGCATGAGATGTGTTTCCCCTAGCACAGTCCCCACAGTCACTTCAGCCTCCTTCTCTTCTGCCCTGCCTCTTCTTGCCTTGCCATCCACCTGCTGTTCTGGGCACCAACCTTCCTCCTTGATAATTGCTCCCAAGCTCTCATTTCTATCCAGTTCACTTGATGCCTTGACCTTAGAATTGGTTGCATCATAACAGCTAGAATCTCAGAATCAGACAGCACCCAGGAGATTCTCTAATCTTACCATCCTCTCAACTGGAATGTTTTTATAGCCTCCGCACCCAAGGTTTTTCATCTGGGGTCTGTAAACCTCAGTGGAAAATATTACACCTTCAATTTTTCTATTCTGTTATCTTCATTTTCCTCCTATTATGACTATAAGCGATAACTACAGATGTGTTAGTAGTACCTTAAACTTAATCACTAATAGATATCACAGGTAGTTCATTTCAGTTAGTTATCACAGCTGTCTTAACATCTTATGTATTCTCCTTATGGCCTCAAAATGATAGTTATTTGATCTCCTGCTAGATATTGTTGTTTAATGTTAATAAAGAACCACACACAATACTGTATTTCAAATATATTACATATTTTGATCTCTTTCAAGGTAAGCGTTTTTCCTTATAAACCTATGTATTTTACTTCGTAGATTTGAGAACAGTAATTCTCCACAATGAGATATCACTATACACACACCAAAATGGCAGAAATTAAAAATATTGACAACACCAAATGTTACCAGGTATGTGGCAACATTAGAAATCTCCTGTGTTGCTGGTGAGGGTATAAAATGGTACCACCATTGAGGAATGTCTGGTGGTTTCTTATAAAATTAAATTTCACCTACCCTATGCCTCAGAGTTCCCTTCCTGGTATTTATGCATGGTAAATGAAATGCATGTCCACAAGAGGAGGTAGACAGTATGTTCGTTGCAGCTGTCCCCGTAATCATTAAGCCACAATCAAAAACAACCGGGAAAGAACCCAGGTGTCCATCAATAAAAGAGTAATGAAAGTCCATGGATTATTCACACGATAGAATATATTCACACAATTATTCACACTCGGGAATAACAGTAATAAATGAACTACTGACGCATAGAGTATCGGCAGGGCTGAATCTCAAAAACATGCTGAGCGAGGGAAGACTTACCCCAAAGAACACATATGGTATGCTCCGTGTATACTAAGCTCTAGAACAGGCAAAACTGATCTGTGGTAGGAAAATAAAATCAGAGTGGTGGTTGCCCTTAGTGGTGTGGGGGTGGGACTGGCTGGGAAGGCACGTGGGCATGGCTTCTTTCACTGAGTGTAGCTTTCAAGACTCACCCTTGCCAGTGCTTCTATCCTTTTCGTTGTTGAGTAGTACTCCTTGTATGACTGTACCACAATTTTTAATCAAGTCTTCTACTGATAGACACCCTATTATGCTGTGGGCCACTATGGGGATGCTATTATAAAATTCTTGAATACGAGCGCCTGGGTGGTCAGTTGGTTGAGTGGACGCCTTCAGCTCGGGTCATGATCTCTTGGTTCATGAGTTCCAGCCCCACGTTGAGCTCTACACTGATGGTGCGGAGCCTTCTTGGGATTCTCTCTCTCTTCTTCTCTCTCTCTCTGCTCCTCCCCGACTTGTATTCTCGCCCTCAAAATAAATAAATAAACTTAAAAAAAAATGCTTGTATACATTTTTGGGGAACCTAGAGATCCTCACCTTTTGGAGATGCCTTGGGTGCCTTCCTTCCTGATCAGGCTGTCTGCTTGAGCATCGTCAGGAGCCTTATCTTTCAGAAGCTCAGCCTTGGCACCTCTGCGTTGTGTCTTTAGAAGTTGATGAGCATGTGTTGCTGATAAAGTTGTGAAATAAGCAAGTGGAACAGTTCAAACCAGCTCATTCTCAACCTCCACTACTCCTGACTAGAGCTGATACCGCGAGTTGCTGGTACCCGCTGGTCTTTCTCAAATCCTTTGGTACACACACTCCATTATTTAAACTTTGGCTATCTTCAAGCCTGCCCTACTTGAAGCTCTTGTTTCATTCAGCTACCTGAATGCAAGTCCGCTTGTAAGAAATGGACGTCATTCTTTTTTTTTTTTTCAACGTTTATTTATTTTTGGGACAGAGAGAGACAGAGCATGAACGGGGGAGGGGCAGAGAGAGAGGGAGACACAGAATCGGAAGCAGGCTCCAGGCTCCAAGCCATCAGCCCAGAGCCCGACGCGGGGCTCGAACTCACGGACCGCGAGATCGTGACCTGGCTGAAGTCAGACGCCTAACCGACTGCGCCACCCAGGCGCCCCATAAATGGATGTCATTCTTAACTGGACCCCAGAGTGCATTCTCAGCTCTGCCTCTAATGGAGCCTACTGTTGCCCTTACCTGACCCCTAGTGTTGTAATGCCATATTACTCTTCCAGGTCCAACTGGCCTCTGTAAAACAGCCTAAATCTCAGCTAGAGTTGTCTGAACAACTCTCTCATTCATTGACCTTCTGTCTAGTTTCCTGTGCCTAGCCCCCCAAGTCAGGCCACTTCTGTTACCCATTGCCCAAGCCTGGCTAACATCTTAAAAATACTGATGGGGACCCTTACAAAACTTTTCCATGTGACCTCAGTGGCACCACAAGTGACTTGACAAGGAGGGAGCAATATGGAGTGTTTCACATCATCTCTAAACTTCTCAAAATTTCATTCTTCGGTTCTTACTTGAAACAAATGTTTTACGCACACAAAAAGATAATTGCCCTCCTGACAGCTCCCTTTTGGATGTTGTCTCTCCTACCTTAAAATGATGTCTCTGTCTCTAAGTTTCCGTAGGTTCCAAATTAAGAGTTTTCCTCGAAGGAGAGATGGGTTGATGGAAGAGAAAATATGTTTACTGGATTGCCATCTATGTGCTGGTTTTATGTTCCATTTCACAGTAAGTAGAATATATCAGGAGTTTTGTTTACTGCTAGTGACAAAGACTGGAAGTAAAGGCAACATATATGAGATTGAAGATCAGGTAGAGGCGTTGAGAGGTAGGCAATCCAGGACAGGTATAACTACCCCGTAGATTCATCAGAGACAGTAGACGGCTTCTATCTTTATCCTCTACCGTCTTCCCATGCAGCCTCTAGTCTCCAAAATGGCTGCTGGGCTTCAGCTCTCACCATCTGCATTCCAGACAACAGGAAAGAAGCACAGGGAGGCTCTCTTTAAAAAGCCTCCCCATCGTCTTTTGGCTTATCCTCTTCAGGCAGGAATTAGTCACGTGACCACACCAAGATGTAAGGGAGTTGGAAAATGCCAAGTTCTAGCTGGGCACTGTCATCCTAAGTGGCATTGGGATTTTTGTTTCGTTTTGTTTTTTCTAAGAAAGAAGAGAAAATGGATATTGAGTGGGACGTAGAAGTTTCTGTCAAGAGGCAGATTCCAGATTCCATAATTAGGCCTGTTTTACAGTAAGCTCCTGCTGTTTCTGTGTCATTAGAGCTCTCTGATATGTTTTATACTTGTATCGTTAGAGAACTGCTAAATAATTTCCAGTGTGCTAATCACTGCCTTCTTTATACCACATCTTTGCCTAGCGTCTCCTTCTAGCACTGCAGATATCTGAACACATTTCTTTCTTCCCCACTTAAAGTCTACCAGAGGCTCAACTCATATTTTTATCCTTACAGAGCCTGGTCCATTGTTTTGACAGGCATTTGATAATTGATAAATGATTGTAGATCTAAAATGCATTTGTCCCTCTTCGTCCAGCACGTGCTCCAACCCCTTGGTGACAATTTACAGAAAAGAAATTGTTTTCATTTTTGCTACTCCCAGATTCGCCTCCTCTGCCATTATTTAAGGTGTGCTTTTATTTTCATAAAATATTTCCAGCAGAAATACATGTGTGACAGTTTGTTGGCTACCACGTGGAATGGGAATTTTGCCAAGCTTTGGACACCCGTTTTGCTATCGGAGTGTCAGTATAATGTTCCCTACCTTTCACAGCTACTCTTAAGAGACATTATCTCAACCAGCTCTGAAAGGTATAACACTTTACTGCCGTTACACTTAGGAGCAAAGGAAGAGAAGACAGAAAGGCCTGTGGTTGTCTAACTAATGCCATTGCAGTGGATTATGAGGTGAGAGTGTTTATGTAGCTTTTTAGAACACAAACCTCACTCCTAACATTATCTGAAGATGGTAAAAGGAAGATGTTAATGGCAGGAAATGCTAGATTTAGTAAAAATACTCTCCATGCTTTGGACCACATTATGGAAAGGTATGTTTTATAACAATAATTTTACCCTGGCTGTTTGCTGTCGTCTGCAAAGTGGTGTGAGTTTGTTTAGAAGTTAACTCTTACCAGGCCTACAAGATAGATAGATAGATAGATAGATAGATAGATAGATAGATAATCAAACAAAGGCATGGAAAGATCAGTGATGAAATGTTGTAGAAGGGCAGAGACTCAGATCACAGTCTTTGCTTCCTTGTAGCCCCTGGCCACCAGGATGGTGAAGATACAGCTCTCCCAACTAAAGAACTTTCACGGGAGGGTGTCCAAGATGGGGAGGAGGCATTGCTGAAACAATGCATGTGATGAAGGAGTCAAGAGCTGTGGATATTGAATCTGGAGCAGGGGAGGCCTGAAAGGACATGGTCTTAAAGGAGAGGAGCAAGGTTTGGTTTTAAAAAACTCAAGGGGTAGGACCAAAATCATGAAGGAAAGGAATCTATAGAAGATAGACCCCCAGCTCATTAAAAGGAATAACTAACACTCCAGGCGTCCTCAGAGCAGTCCAGGTAATCTCAGTAGGAAGCGAGTTCCCGGTGGCCAGAGGAATTCGACCAGAAAGTAGATGTCTGTTTGGCAAGAATCTCCAGACAGCACGCGTGAGCAAAACCACTGCTGCCCCATCCCCCATGATTTCTCACCAGGTTGTTGCAAGAGTCTCCCAGCAAATCTCCCTGCTTTGGCCTTGCCTTTCAACAAAAAGAAGAAAAACGAATCTACAGAAGCCTGAATGGCCCTTCCAGGAGTATCATGTCACTACTCTGCTCAAATCCCTCCTATGACCACCTCTCTGAATTCATCTCTTGTCACTCTCCTCCCACTTGCTTCCACTCCAAGCACACTGGCTACCCTGCTGTTACCCAAATACCTCACGTAAGCTCCCACCTCAGGGCCTCTGCACCTGCTCTTCCTCCTGCCTGGAATGTCCTCCCTCCAAATATCCCCTTCTTGGCTAGATCTGTCACCAATCACTGATCTCTTCCTAGCTGTCACTTCTTCGGTGACAGATTGCCCCTGCTCTCACACCCCCTTCCACTATCCCTGCTGTATTTTTCTTTTGTTTTTTTTTTAAGTTTATTTATTTATCTTAAGAGAGACAGAGACAGCACAGGCAGGGGAGGGGCAGAGAGAGAGGGAAACAGAGAATCCCAAGCAGGCTCTGTGCGTGCGGCCGGTGCCGAGCCCGATGCAGGGTTCGAAGCCACAAAACCGTGAGCTCATGGCCTGAGCCTCGACCAAGAGTCAGATGCTTAACGGACTTAGCCACCCATGTGCCCACTGCTGTATTTTTCGTGGCACTCGGCGCCATCTAACATGCCACGGTTTTTTACTTGCTAATTGACTCTCTCCTTCTGCCTCATGAATGTAAGTTCCATGAGGACGCGGTCCATCTCTGTTTTGTTTACAAGGTGTAGCCAAAGTACCTGGAAGAGTGGCAATGCCTGGCATAAGATAGGTACTTGGGAAATAAATATTGAATGAATGAATGATGGCTCTCAAAGACAGGGTTCCAGACTTTGAGAAATGAGGCTGTACTGTAGACTCTGGAGAGTCACTGAATAGGTCTAAATAAGGTCATAATAGCCTTACTTTTGCATCTAAAATGATCTCTCCAACAGAATCAGGAAAGGAGGCCTGGAGTTCCAAGCCATGCACATAAAAAGAGTCCATGAAGAGGGCTAACTCATAGTCCAGGCAAGAAGCCTTGAGAGCAAGAGTGGTGTGCTTGGAAGAGATGTTCCTGGATTTAAAACTGGGCAGAGAAATTCCATTTCGGATGCCTAGTTTATCTGTACAAAGCTACTCAGTTGCCCGAGAGCCTTTTCTCTGCTGGGCCCCAAACTTCATCACTACAAAGACACACGGTCAATGCCTTCCTTTCCAGTATGGTGAGAGGGGGCGAAAGAATGTTTTGCTTGGCTGTCCTAGTCCCAAATCAGGACCAATAGGATCAAATCCAACCAGAGCCCAGATCTAGTCCTGCTCCAGAACAGACCGGACATTTGGTGTGTGAACAGACAGCCCAGATACCAACCCCCAGTTTCCATTACAAAAATAATAAAAGTTCGAGGGAAATGAGATTGGAAAACCAAAGTAAGTAGAAGACTCAAGACATCCTCCTATTTGTTTTTCTTCTGTTTCTAGGCCCTGAGCCAGGAGGGCCCTCTTCCCAGTGGTTGCCTGGTTACAGCCTGAGAGGTTCGCCAGGGTAACATCTGGAATAAAGGTGGGTGGGCAAGGAGCCAGGGCCTGCTCAACTTGAGAAGGATCTGAGAAAGAAAGGAAAATAGAATTTTTTTGTCTAATTACTGCCCAACCTCGAGGACAAAGGAAGGAAATATTTGAGATAAACAGAAAATATGTTAAAAGGTTTTCTTTTAAATGGTTATTGCAACTCATTAACATAGCAAAGGAATAGAAGGCATGAGGGAAATCTGGAAATTACAGCCATTGTAATTAGTTGTGTTTTAGAATGGGCATTTATTACCCATGACCCTAGGCAACTCTGGATTTTGTGTCACTTAGTATTATTTTTGAGTACAGCCTGGTTTAGAGCAGAAGGAGCTACATGAAAATATCTAATAATTATAATGGTAATATTCATAACAAATATTCATTAGTTGCTTACCATGTTCCACTCTATATGCATTATCTCACTGAATCCCTGTCACCCTTTAAAGAAGACCGAGTCTTATAGATGGTAGAAAATTTCCTACTGAACAGCTCTTCACAATAATTAGAATTGTTCCTATCGTTATAATTTAAGACCACCCTGATTTTAATTATAATCGGACACCTGAGAGTAGATCTAGGACACTCCTCAAAAATACAAAACAAAAACAAAAAAACCCCAAACCCAAGCTAAATATTTTTGTTCAGGCAGAAATGATCACATGATTAAATGCTGGAAGCAAATAGTAAAGTAAAGACAAAAGAGCCACGATGAAATGTAAGCTCATAAGGGCAGGGCACAAAATTGTTCTGTTTATGACTGTACCTGCAATATAGAGCACAGACATTGGCACCTAGTACTAGCTTAATACATTTTGGTGAATGTGCCAAAAAGCTACTAGTTTCTGATAAGAAATAACAAAGACCAAGATGATCCCTACTTATTGGGGATATTTGACCCAAGAACTCTTGTTGACATATATTCTACATAAGATCCTAATTCAGGCAAACACTACTTTCCAAATCAGATCTTGTTGGGTCTTTGGCTCAGGAGCCTTATCCTCTATTAGTCAGATGGGTGTAAAGGATGATTGTGGAGAGTAATATTGAGTTCATACAATTCAAAGCACATGCTTATTTGATGCCCACAGAATGCTGAGCCTTCTTACACGAAGCACTATGGATTCGGCAGTAGATTAATCACTGTAGCTGTCCTCGAGAAATGCAAGGCCCAGTTGGAGAGATGGGCACACAAGTGAAGAAATAAACCCACTGGATTAAGTGCTATGCCAAAGACACCGTATACACATAGAAGAAGGAGGTAGCTTGGTAGTTACGAAGACATTGGAGAGAAGACATGGTTGAGTTGAGTCTTGCAGATGTGACTGTCAGACACCCAGTTGGGGAGAGAGTATTCCAGGAAGAGGGACCAGCTTACACAAAGACATGTGTAAACCTGTGCAAGGTATAGGTGGAGTGCTAGCTGGCGTGATGTTGGGAGATGAGGCAGGGATCACTCATTCAGGGGCTCCTACAGCCTGTTTACAAGTTTGGATTCTGTTCTCTAAGTAACAGAAAACCAAAAAGGGAAGAAAACTTTCAAAAACAGAGGTTATATTATCAGGAGTTAGTGACAGGTTGGCTGCAGACGGTAAGAAATGAGTATGAGGCATTTTGTCACAAAGGGAGCACAAGTTTGAGAAGAAGATAATAAGGTCAGCTTTGGGGTGCACTCATTGAGGTGTATCTCCTAAGCAGCCCAACAAGCAATAGAGACAATGGCTGGGGGGGGTCAGGACAGTGATGGTAGCTGGAAAGAATTTAGGATTCATGCTGGTGGAAAAGGAGATGATGTGCCTACTCAGGGCTTGGAGGGGTGGTGATGTGTAGAGCTATGATTCTTTCTTCTAGGTCATGAATCTTTTGAGAATCTCATGTAATGCTATGGACTCAAATCAGGAAACTGGCCAAAAGCTCTGTGCTTACACATAGAGTCTGCATTCAATTTCAGGAGATTCCAAGACTCTAGAGAACCACAGAGCCTCAGTTAAGAAACCCTGGAGTATAGGGAAGATGAGGTCCTGGCTGTCCTGGCTGTAAGTAGTCTGGGTGGTGAAAAGGTAGGAGAAATTCAAATAGAAGAGTTTACAAATAGAAGAAGAAATTCGAATAGAAGAGTGTCCTGACCTCCACCCCCACCCGTACCCAGAGCACACGCCTCCCAGAAAGCCAAGTGACATTTGCTTCCGAGTTTAAATACTCAGATTTAGCAGAGTAGACATTTGGGCTCTTGTCAGCTCTTTAAAATATTTGACAAACCTCCCTTCCCACCCACCTTCTCACCCGTGTTTCTTTTTCCATGTGCTGCACCATACTGATATGCCTTTAGAGGAGCTCCGTGGACCCATTAGGAAGAAGCCGACTGGAAGTTCACAAGTGTGAACTTGGATTCTTTACAAGTATGAGTTTCTAACTTGGGGAAACGTCTATCCTGGTGGTAAAAGACACTTGGGGTTTTCTCCAGAGCTTCGCAGAATGGCACGAGTTACTTAAAAAGCAAACCAAAATGTCGTAACGACAGAAAACAGCTTCCAGACTGATAAGTGTTCTTGTCCTTCCCACAACTAGCCTTGAAATCTCAGCAGCCAGGTTTGTGACTGCTGTGGATCATTTGTCAACACATAGAGCAGTCGCAGCACAGCAAAGCCTAAATCTTTCCTGAATTTCACTGAAACACTCCTGAGTCCTTCTGCCTCCGTGGCTGGTCACTGCCTGAAATTCCTCTCTCAGGACCATCTGGTCTTGTTTGAATGATGCAGCTGCCCCATTCGCTGGTCCCCTCACTCCAGAATTACCCCCTGTTCTGGCCTTTGCCCCCTACCTCTCTCTTCTCATCCCCATCCCTGTCTGTCTGTCACCCACACTACCTTACAAATGATCTTTCTAAAATGAAAATATTGGAGCGCCTGGGTGGCTCAGCCAGCTAAGCATCTGACTCTTGGTTTCGGCTCAGGTCATGATCTCACGGTTTGTGAGTTTGAGTCCCACGTTGGGCTCTATGCTGACAGTGCGGAACCTGCTTGGGATTCAGTCTCTCTCTCTCTGCCTCTCTCTCTTTCAAAATATGCTGACAGTGTGGAGCCTGCTTGGGATTCTGTCTCTCTCTCTGCCTCTCTCTCTCTCTCTCTCTCTCTCTCTCTTTCAAAATAAATAAATAAACATTTAAAAAAATATACAAATAAAATGAGAATAGTCACTCACACCTTCCCTTTTTTTGACTGGCATTCAGAGCCCTTCTGGTCTGGCCCCACCTACCTCACCAGTCTCGTGTCCCCTGGCCTCCCATTTCCCCACATCCTGCATGTCAGCCACACCACACTACCTCAGTCCCCAAGACATGCCTTCTTCTTTATCACCTTAGCATACACTACCACCTTATTCTAGACTATCTGGTGAATGCCAGGCTAGCCTTCAAGGTTCACCTGAAGCACTGTACCCTCTGGGGTAGCCTCGCTGACCCTTTCCCCACTCTCAGCAAAGACCTGTTTTCACCCATGAGCTCCCATGATGTTCAGAGCATTTGGCTATAATAGCACGTGATAGAGTACGTGTATTGTGGTTTTTGTGTAGGAGTGTTTCTAGGCTTGTCTCCCACACTGGACGGTGGGCTCCCTGACACCAGTTGAGCATTTTTCAAGCCACGCTGACTGCACGGATGGACCCATCCAGTGGTCTTCCCAACTTCTTCTCATTCAGGGAGGAATTCCCTTTTGTCCCCTTTTACGAAGAGTTCGCTAAAATTCGACCCAAGGAAAGATGGGCATATTTAACCTATTTAGAAACACTCTTCTAAGACAGGAAGTGAAATGTGAATATGCCAGTGATCCTTCCTAGGGTGCATGGTATTTACTTACTTTTATTAAAGTGGGAAAAACCTGTAGCAATTGCCTTGTGTTACTATATGCGATTAGGTACAATTTTATGTCATCCTTGCCACAGATCCAGATGGTTTCACCTCGTACTGATTCGTGTGATTTCAACCTGACTTCTCTCTCCATTCCCTCCCCTCCCCTTCTCTCCCTTCCTCTTTCTCCCTGCCTACTCACACAACAAACAAATGTTGGCTGATTGCTTCTTCACCATCCTGCCTTGGGGGATACAGAGCAGTACTTTGAAACATTCATGTGCCCATGAATCACCCGGTGATCGTGTTAAACTGTAGAATCTGATTCAGCAGGTCTAGGGCTGAACCTGAGATTCTGCATTTCCCACGAACTCCCAGGCAGTTTGGACCACACTTTAAGTAACAAGAATATGAAGGATGGGGGACGAATCAGGCAGAGACTGTGCTCTCACAACAAGATGACCGTCTAGGGCCTGACCGTCTAGCCCTGACTTTGCCACATCCTGACAGGGAGTTCCCCTTAGTCCACCAGGTCTGTTTTTTCACAAAGTACAAACTCGTTCTTTTTTTTAAATTAAGATATAACCTATAGATTGGTAGTTGCCTGAGGTGGGGGTGGGGTGAGCAAAAAGGGGTTAGGTGGTCAACAGATACAAATTTCCGGTTATAAAATAAATAAGTTGTGGGGGTGTCATGTGCATCATGGCGACTGTAGTTAATGCTTCTGTATTGTACATTTGAAAGTTACCAAGAGAGTGGATCTTAAAAGTTCTCATTAAAAGTCCTATTCATCACTGAAGGGGAGAAATCTGTGAGAGAATAATGTGGGACTGGGAAAAGGGGAGAGGGGGACATTCCTTCTTTGCCCCCTGAAAAGAAGGTTTGGGTGGTGAGTCAGACGAGAGCAGCATGCCCAGGATTCTGATGGTACTTTTAAGCACAAGCTGAGCAAACCATTAAAGTTTAGACTCCAATTTTAAGACCTCCAAAACATAGCTAAGGGAATCTCATTTGCGTGCTTGAGAATAAATTGGGAGGAGGGCAAAGAGACTGAACAGCTTCCCAGGAATGTACCCAGAGGCCAAGGGGCCAGGGGCTCATTGCTGCCATGTGATGCTGGAGAGTTTCTACAGTGCAGAGATTGTTAGGTAGGAAACTGATAAAGTCTTAATGGTGAACCATGCACTCTCTCTGGGAGCACTAGAAGAGAGAGGGGGGTTTGGTGGGACTCTGCAAGTTTCCACCCAATTCCATTGCAATGTTAAAACGGCATAAAGCTGGGAAACCAGGAGGCTCAGGAAATAGCAAAGTTTTCTTACAGCCGCCAAGCCTCCTCTCTGTGCTTTAGAAACTGAGAATCCTGACATTCCTACCTACTGAGTGGCAGGTTGATGACCATTCCTGTCCACTGCTCGAGAAGTTCTTTTTCTTTTCCTTTCCTTTTCCTTTCTTTCCTTTTCTCTTTTCTTTTTTCTTTTCTTTCTTTTCTTTTCTCTTTTCTCTTTTCTTTTCTTTCCTTTCCCTTGCCTTGCCTTGCCTTGCCTTCCTGTTCTTTTCTTTCTTTTCTCCTAATTGTGTCAGCCAGATTACTAGTTATCTGTCCCTTTCAGATTCATGCAATCATTCATTCATTTATTCGTATATTCATTCTCACACTTCATTTCTTCCAAATACTTCCTGTACATCTATTATGTACCAGATACTGAATATATGCTTTCACCATGAAAATAAAATATAAAATAAGACAGGCGTCACAATACAGCTCCTTCCACTTTTCCATTGAGGATGATTAGTTTATAGCATCCTTTGGCTATTGTCAGCTAAAAACCATCCCAACTTCAACACTATCCAGAATGCGTCCCTTTGTCTTGTCTGTAAGAATATCATGAGATCACATTTCAAGTCCCTGATTAACTTCAGGGTTAGGATTTCTTTTCTTTCTCTTTGAATTACCAACCTCTTTAAAGACCTTATTTTTTTTTAAATAATGGTGGTTTAAGCTAATTCCGGATTTATATTAGTAAGTGCATACTGGCTCCTGGTGAGCATAACATTCCTGTCTAAATGCACACAAATGATCTCTTTAGCCATCTATTCTCCAATGGTGCCTCAGAGCCAGTAAAATCATTGCTGCAAGGTGTGATGATCCCTCTTTATACACCTTTACGGATTGTGACTATCTTTGTCTGCCTACATTCCTTCCCTTTATCCATCATTCCTCAATAGTCATGCCGATAAACTCAGCCTGTTTTCCTCACCAGTGGCAGACATCGTTCAAAAACTTGAGCTTGTCAGAGAGTTCCCTGTGCAGCTGTGTTGGAGATTTACAACACTTCTTCTTCTTTTTATTTATCACATTATTATACAATTATCTAGTTTTACCCTTAAAAAATGGTGTCAAAAAAGTGCCCATTTAAGAATTCCTACCCACAAAATATTAATGGTGGCGGCCTCTGGGGAACAGGATTTACAGGGTAGGAGAGACAGAGAGATATCTTCCTTTTTATTTTGTATTTCTTGGATCACTTGATTTTCTATTTTTTTTTTGTCTCAGACATCTAATCTTTACATAAAAAACATTTTTTTAATGTTTATTTATTTTCAGAGAGAGAGAGAGTACAAGTTAGGGAGGGACAGAGAGAGAGGGAGAGAATCCCAAGCAGGCTCCACACTGTGGAGAGCCTGCCACGGGGCTCGATCTCATGAAATCAAGAGTCAGATGCTCAACCGACTGAGCTACTCACTTGCCCCATAAAAACAATTTTTTAATTTTTTATTAAATTTTTTTTAATGTTTATTTATTTTTGAGAGAGAGACAGAGTGTGAGCGGGGTAGGGGCAGACACAGAGGGAGACACAGGTCCCAGAGCAGGCTCCAATATCTGAGCTGTCAGTACAGAGCCCAATGCGCAGCTTGAACCCATGAACCACGAGATCATGACCTGAACTCAAATTGGATGCATAACCAACTGAACCGGCCAGGTGCTCCAAAACAATTTTTTAATACATTTCCTACTAAGTGTGATAGACATGAACCAATAATTATAAAACCTGGTGATAGGTATTCCTACCAGCCCTTTTAAGTCCCAGGCCACACTCTATTGCAAAGGAAATGTCAGAGTCAAGGAAAAGACATGTGCAAGCCTTGCCTAGGACACACCCACCTCCATTGCCTGCCCCCACCTCCTCACCTGCAGCTTTGTTCTCTCTCCTCACCTGGTCTGCATTACTCAACATGATGTCTTCACGCCTTTTCACCTGAGATATCACCACTTGCCTGTGTTTCAGTCTCCCTAGCTCGTTGGTTTGTTCTCTCCTGAATTTATCTCCTTCTCTCTAGCACAACACATTAAGACTGAGTCATCGTGATAGACCACTAGCTTGAACGTGGCCTTCCTCAAATGAAATACCTTAAGAAAAAACCAAGTAGATTTGGAACGAATTGTCCCCACAGTTTCAGGAGCTGCTGTAGAGGGGTTTGGGTAGGTGTCTAAATACATCCATTCTTCCCTTCTCCAGTCAAGTTTTGTTGCCCACCCTTTTCCCACCCCCATTTTCCATTTTCACTTCTATCACAAATACATTTATTTTTTTTTTAAGTTTATTCATTTTGAGAGAGAGAGAGAGAGAGAGAGAGAGAGAGACGAGAGGCACACAGAGGGGAGAGAGAGACTCCCAAGCAGACTCCAAACCATCAGTGCAGAGTCTGATGCGGGACTTAAACTCATGAACTGTGAGATCATGACCTGAGCCGAAATCAAGAGTCAGACGCTTAACCGACTGAGCCACCCAGGCATCCTGCAAATACATTTATGATTATACTTAAGCACAGGGAGGAAGTTTCCCCATATCATTTATTATACTCCTCAGAGTGAGTCGTGTCCATAAGCCACACCAAAACCTCATTAGACGCTCTGCTTTGGTCAAAAAAAAAAAAAAAAAAAAAATTCTGAGAAGATAACCTGGCCTCTTTTGTCAAGGACTGGAAACCATCAAGTGAGAACATCTTGAGGAACCATCAAGAGGAACCATCAAGATGGAACCATCAAGAGGAAGCCACCTTGTGCTCTGAGCTCACCTGCCCAGGTCCAAGGTCAACCACCTGGGCTCTGATCCCAGCTGCTGCCTCCTGGGCAATCTCATGACATTGTCCGTCCACCACCCACCTTGCGCTTTTAATCTCTTCCTCTCTACTGACTGTTGACACTCAGGCCACAAACAATTCCATTGGTTTTCATCTTAAAAATAGACTAAAATAAGCAAAACGCTCCCCCTCGAAAGATCAGTTAAATCAGAATCTCTGGGATGGAGCCCAGGCATCAGTATTTTTTAAATGCTGTCCAGGGGGGATTCTAATGTGCACCCCAAGTGGGGCATGGTACTCAAGAGCAAATCTCCTGAAGAGGCACTGTTTCCTTTTTCTTCGCTCGTGTACACTTTTCTTGATTTATTGCATTCTGGGTTTGACCATCACAGCCCTCCCGAAGGGCACCAGTTCTTCACCCAGCGGCCACTTTTCTGGTCTGCCTTCTTAGGTGCAATGTGACATAATTTGCCTCCCCTTGTTTCATGAAACCCTCTCTTCTGGGATAATTTCCTGCTTTTCTTCTAAACTTGGACTGCTGCTCTTCATTTTCCACCATGGGCTCCTGTTTTTCTAGTTTGGAGGGAGAGTGAGGACAGGAAGCAGGCTACATAGCAAGATCCTCCCCAGGGCTTTATATGGCTAACATTCTTTATGTGGATAATGCCGTTCAGAAAACATTGAGAAACAAAGAATATTAAGAAAACGGAGCTAATTCCAAAAAATGCAGGCAAACACCAGGAAACAGGGCAGAGAAGATGCCAACCAGATGTTGCACAATGCCAGCTGTGAGAGTTTGGGATCAGACCCCAAACTTGGTTCAGATGAAACACAAAAGCCAGATTCCTCCAGAACAAAGCCCCCAGGAACCTTAGGCCAAGCTTTTATTCAGTCAGGGAGACTGCAGGGTTAGTGGGCAGAACTCAGTGACATTAGTTTTAGGCTCATCTACTGTAAACCCCAGAATTCGCTCGCCCTTGGTCTTGGAGTCACGTTCAAGGAGGGCAAACCCACATCACACCACTTTGACTCCTGGGAACAGTGCAAAGGATTAAGACCAAAAGGCAAGTCAGGGAAGGATCTGAGAGCCGGGCAGCTGCAGCAACAGCCCCTCCCGGTCCCCAGGATCTGAGCTGTTATGGTTCTGTTTTAAAATAAACTAAGATTCAGATGAACAGAAAGTTTGTGTTTCACATTAACATTGTGGCTTTTTCTCAGCTGGGTGTTTTTATTTTCTCTGTCACTTTGCATTACAGGAATAACACAGCTTCCCAAAAGAACAGCTCCATCAGATAAGTAAACAGCATAAAGTGTGGAGTGTAGATTGCAGAATTTGAGGCTCCCTGACGGGGGGGGCAGCCTTGGCCATTAAAGGTCTCAATGGCTGTTGGCCCAGAGCATTAGCTTCAGGCTCAGCTCGAAACTGGGCCATAACCCTGGCAAAGAGGACGTACCTCATCTTCTAGGCTACGGTGCCTTGCATTTCCTCATGGGTCAGCAAAGATGCAGCTGGAAAAAATCGCTCACTGTACTTGCCCCAGCCCTTCCCAGCACAGCTGTGGGCACTGACTACTGCCCCCAGTCTCCATAGCCCTCCCCAATCCTAGGGCAATAAAGACCCAGTTAAGGAAGATGTCAACATGCTCCTGCCCACCAAGAAAGTGAGCTCAGAAATAGTTACACTATGTATATTGCAGTCGACGTATGTGGGTGTGAGAGAGAACACAACACATTCCCGGATGCCGCATCATGGGCCCTTTCATCCCAAGCTCCTTTATGTTGCCTAACACCTGATTGACCTACTGGTCTCCTTCACTTGTTCTGGATTCTCACTCTTCATGCTGTGGGTAATGTAGCCCAGGAAAAAACTGTGGCCTCCCAGCTTAGACCCCACCTCCACCAGACAAGACCTTTTTGAGCAGCCCCACTGTATCCACATCCTGACTAGACCTCTTTAGGGAGCTTGACTTTGATAGAATGAAGAAAACCCTGCTGAGACCCAAATCCCTCTTCCACTATCCCTTACCCTTGCAATAAGACTTCTTACATACCAACCTTGACCCAGACGGAAGTTGACTTTGCTTTACTCTTGGGCTGAGTGATTTAAGTGACCTTCCTCTTTCTGAAGCAAGTAACTGGTCCCTCCCAGGGCCCAACTCATGTTGCTTCCAACTCGCTCCCTCCTTCTGGTGGGAAAATCTCAGCGTGCCCTCATCTCAGTCCGACCAACATGGGAATAGAAAGAGTTTCTATGGAGACTCTTAATTCTGGCACACAAATGGCACTTTGGCAAACATGGGTTCTCTAGAGTCTCTCTCTCTCTGGAATCTCCCAGACTAATCACGTAACGCAAAACTGAAAAATTGTTTCTAGGACCAAAATGCACATATTTTAATACATCAAAGGGTAACTCCAAAGCCATTTTCAAAATACAGGCTCTCATAACAGCAAGTAACAGAGAGCACAAGAAGAAACGCTGAGATTTCCCCTCACCCCCAGGAATTTATTTCTAGAAGGGTAGATCTAGCAAACTGGCTACTGGAAAAAGAATCTGGCTCGAAGATATGTTTTCTGCTTTGACATCTTACTCTATTAATGGCAAAATAGTCAAAATACCTATCAATCCTTCTGCTCGTGGGAGGTGCATATCTGGCTAATCACTTTTAATGTGTAATTAGAAATTGAACTTAGAGGAATAAAGTGAACTCCAAAATTCCCATCACCGGCTTCAACAATTACAAACTCATGGCCAATCTAGTTTTATCCATACTCCTACCGTCAGCCCTTCTTCCAGATTATTTTAAAGCATATCCGAGATATCTATCATTGCACCAATAAATATTTTCATATTTATCTATGTAAAACTAGGACTTCATTTTTAAACATAATTACATTATCACACCTAAAAGTTTAATAATAATTTGTTAATTTTATCAGATCTTCAGTTAGCATTCAGATTTCCTTTGATCTCTTTTTAATTCATTTTTCTGGATTTTTTTTAGTGAAAATCAAGATTGAAATAAGATACATACATTGCAACTGTTGATGTATCACTTAAGTCTCTAGATTAAAGTAGCATTTCTCTCAGTACCTCTCTCTCTCTCCCCTTTTTCTTCCTTCCTCTCTTTTTCTTGCGATCTGTGAGTTGAAGAAAAAGGCTCATTTGTCTGGATTTTGTTATTTATGCTGCCATGGTGTTATTTAGCATGTTCCTCTTTCCTCTGTATGTTCTTAACAGTTAATCATTCCACCCTTGACTATAACTCCTGGATCTGCTTTTATGACTAAGGGTTCAGTAGAGCTTCCTGGTCTCCACTGTAAACCCAGGCTTCTGTCTCCTTAATAATGGAAACCCGAGGCTGTGTGATGCACTAGAAAGAACACAGGATTTTAATCTATCATCCACCTGCTAGATGATCTGGGGCAAGTAAGACTCACTTTCTTTGGTTATAAATGTGGATGCTAACAATTGCCTTGAAAAGTTTATTTGAGAATTATAGGTAATTATTATAAACATGGAGTGTGCTGAATGGCACATAATATGGTTAATCATTTAACAATGACAATAGTTAAATGTATCAAAGAAAGCTAGAAGACAGGGGAGATTGAGTTCAATATAGTTTTTTTTTTGTTTGTTTACTCTCTTTGATATATGCTTCCTTCCAATAATTCTCATTTTATCTTAAAAGCAAAAAGCCAAAAATGTGGGTAAATACAAAATCAATGAGACTATAGAGGAAGGAACAAATAACTTTTCCTGCAACACCAGGGAATACCCCCCCCCCCCCCAGGAGCCATGACAATTAGACTGGTCTTAAGGGTGACTGGGTATTTGCTAGGTGAGTGAGAAAAAGGGCCTATCACAAGGAACAGCACTGGCAAAGCACAGCTGGGGTCACCAATGATTTCTGAGAAATTGGCTAGGATTTACCTTACTGGCAGTGGGGAGTGACGATGTGGTTTAAGGAGAGGAATCTTTTGTATGAGAATCTGCGTCACAGTGAAAGGGAGCGAACAAAGGGGAGAACTCAGGTGACATTGTGAGAAAGTGGAGTAGGTTAGGAGGACGTGTAACATACCACATAAGAGATGGTAAAAGACTAATGTCGTGTCAAATCACATCAGTCCGCCATAATCTTTATCAAAGGATTAGATACGATATCTCTGAAGATTGCAGTAAGAAGGTATCATTTTGCCTGTAGTGATCATGGAGTTGGTATATTTGAAACTGAACTAATAAATAAACAGTCATGCTGAACTTACACTCAACAATAAAATGCAGGTGATGGCTTAAAAAAGGGCCACGGAGTTATGAGGATTATCCCCCGACTTTTCAGGACAGGTCCAAGGAAATCGCAGTCTCCTTCAAATACCATCATTGTTTCAGATTCCCTGGGAGCGAAAGGCAGCACACACACACACACACACACACACACACACACACACACACACACAGTCTAAATGTGAGCATAAGAGTGGCCGAAGGTTTTTGTTGCCAGCCTCCACCTGCCACAGCTCTGCCCTATCAGTCAGTGCAGGCTCACCCATACCAACCCCTTATCCAGCTGGGGACAAAGCGGACTCTATGTCATGTTCCCCATGACCACCGTCAAGGTGCACACATGATCTAAGGTCTGTCTGCAACCCTGCCCACTGAGCTGCACTCTCCACGTAATGTCCTCCAACCTGTTCACCGTGAGTCTTAGAAAGGGGTCATCTACCCTCCTGCCAGCTTCGAGCCCTCCGTAGCTACTCTTTACGGAGCCTAGGCTAGGGAGCTCCACCTCGGTCCTGGAGTCCCAATCACCCCCCCTCTGCTTCGTTCCTGCTAAACCTTTTACTCTTACAAACATCCTTTCCTGTCACCTGGGACTGTTTCAATCTGTTCCACCCTCTCTAGAGTAGAACTTTCTGCAGTGATGGGAATGTTCTATCTCTGCGTTGTTCAGGACAGTAGCTGCTAGCCATACCATCTTCCCCAACCAGTCACTTGCAGGCCACATCAGCAGCGTTTGGCACACCCACTGGCCAAGTGGCATTGGACAGTCACTTTACTGAGCCTCAGATCCATCATCTGTACAGTGGGATAATTGCACATGCTTCTTAGGGATGCTGTCATGTGGTATTACATGAGAAAACACTTGTGAAGTGAGTATCACAGATCCTACCACACAGCAGGTGTTCCGGTGTTCCCTCTGTCTTCATCCAAAGATAAGTCCAGGGTCTAAAATGCTCAGATGGTTCGTGTTTCTCTAGGTAGCCTCACAGGTACCTTGTTTATCCCCGAAAATACCAAATCCCATAAGGGGCTTGAAATTGGAAAGTTTTGGATCAGTGATCGGAAAATAATTTTGGCTTTCCTCTTCTGCATCATATCTCAAGCTGGTCCCCTCATTCTAACACTGGTGTCTGGAAAGTCTAACCTCGATTTCCTTCCTGCATCAATCAAAGATCGGCCCCTTTCTGGGGGAGGCTGGAAATGAGCCCCATTGTTCATTTGCATTGTGCAAACTTTCCTCAATTAAAAAGAAAAAAAAGGTCCTTTAAAACATGTAGGTTGGAGGCGTTGCTTCCTTCCATTTAAAAGAGGCCCAGGGACAGCTGGTAGGACAGCTGCAGCCCAAGAGGAAAGGGAGATTGGTGGAGAGGCATCCCAGGGTCCGCTCCTACCAGAGGGAGAAGCCGGTCACGCTCCTGTAGCCCACACGTGTTCTGGAGCCTTCGTAGCCGTTTAGACACAGCCACAATTTTCTTGAGTCCACTTACTAGCCTGTGGCCTCCCCCAAATTTCTCCAGATTCCATGCAAGGTGCTTGGAATCCTTACAATCTCGTTGTCTCCTCCACCTCTGGGGTTCCTGCTTGCCTCAGTGTGGGACGAATACCCAGCTTTTCATCAAGTAAAGCACTGTACGTAATAGCAAATAAAATATAGAACAGAAATCACTCGCACATGGCAGTTTTAAATGTAGTGGACTTCATACCAAGCTGAGTTTTCGCCAAGAGATCACACGATAGGAACTCAAAAATCATGGACTTTCTTGCCTGCCAGAAGAGATCCACTCATTCTGGCCTTCCCTGGCCCACTGTGCTGCCTCCTGTCTTCCCACCGTCCTTCCCCTACCGCCTCTTCCTCACCTCAGCCTCCTCGATTTCCCGGAAGATGTCAGATTCCTCGTTGTGTACCTTGGTGAGCCGTTCTGCACCTGCTGGCATTTCCTTGTAGATCCGTTTGCTAAATGAATCGAAACAATCAGCTCATGAAGCAGCTCCTCATTTAACAGAAGCATCCTTTCTCAGAAGACAGTGGCGAGGTCAATGGTAATTTTTTTTTCCTGGTGCAAATGGAAATTGTCATGCGGAATTAACATAGTTCTCTCTTAGGACACCTAAGAATCTTTTAGCTGCTGCAGTATGTCCTGAGAGAGTGTTTAACAAGAGGTGCAAAATGTTGGCCCCCGTTGCATATATACACATTGTCAAAATGGTATCTGATGACACTAAATAATGTGATAATCAATATGAAATATGCAAATAATATTGTCACAGAGAAGAGTGAGGTAGTCCTTAGTCGGACACATTATCTTTTTTAGAAATCATTCTAGAACTAAATTCTGGAATTCCACAATTCCATAATAAAATTACCCAGCACTCCTAAGCCTTCCAGGAAAAATAAATTTTGCAAGCCAAGGAACGAAAACAAGTAGAAGAGGTTGAAGTTGAATAGATAGAACCCCACTAAGAAAAGAAAGACTTAGGCTAAGGGGATAGGAACTGGTTCGATATTCCAGAAGGAGGTTTCGGTAGAAGAATAAGCAGGCAGGACTAGCTTAGATCCCTAAGGTGGAGGTTAGAGGGTTAGGGATGGTGTTAGAACATCCACAAGTTGTGAGGTCCCTATAGAAGAAGCTACCAAGTGGGCTAAATAAGATGAGGTCATTAGGTGAACCCAAACCCAATAGGACTGGGGGAACGGGGAAGTCTGGACAGAGACAGACATGCCTACAGATGAACCACACGTAGATGGAGGCAAATTTCGGGTCGATGGATGCGTTCACAAGCCAAGGAACGCCAGAGATCACCAGCAAATCTTCAGGCACTAGGAGAGAGGCATGGTGCAGAGCCTCCCTCCCAGCCCTCGGAAGCAGCCAATCGTGCTCACACCCTCCAGATGTGAGACAAGGCATTTCTGTTCTGTCCTGAGATGCCTGGTCTGTGGCACCTCATTATAGCAGCTCTAGGAAACGAACACGATGTCTTTAGAAAAATTCCCAGAAATGCAAACACTTGGTCAAAAGGTGTGAATATCTCTAGTGTTCTTGGTACCTACTGCCAACTTGCAAGATTTTCCCAATTTGATGCTGATTTCGAACTCCATTAACTCTGAGAGTATTCATTTCATCATAATCTCCCCATAATATGATTGTTTTTATAGACTTTGCTAATTTATATGACAGACTGTATCACACTGATTTTTGTGTTCAAATTTCTTTGATTACCACTCAGACTAAACACCGTCGACATTTATTAGCCAATTTTGTTTTCTACATCATGAGCTCTAGGTCCTGTCCGTGTCTTTTGAGATTATGTTCACATTTAACTTCGGGAATTATGGACTTTTTTCCTTTGCTATTTGTATGAATTCCTTTTATAGCACAGATAGGAATTCTCTTTCTGCCACACTTAATGCAAATTTGTCTCTGTGTGGTGTTATTTTTATTTTGCTTCTCGTCCTCTGAATATATATTCTGACAGAACAACACTTTGGGATTTTAAACTTAAATATATTAAGATGTTGATGTTATTTATACTAGGGTAGAATTTTGTTATAAAATACGATTATTTAATTCATCTTGAAGTTAGTATTTGGGGATAGGGTGTTAAGTGAGCATTTACTTTGTTTTATTAACAAATCATTAATCCAGGAACCCCATAGCAGCTCGTAACATATCTTTCCCTTCCCTATATGACAAAACACTTCATGTATGTGTGTGTGTGTGTGTGTGTGTGTGTGTGTGTGTGTAGCCATATAAATATCTGTGGCCAGAAATTGCATTTAACCAACAGAGTGTTAGATATGTCACCAGACACAAAAGTCTGGGAGGGTGTTTAGATCTTAATCTCCCAGCCCTTTTTTTGTTCAGTTTTAAATAAAGCCTCAGCCCGTCCCCTAAACTCCTGTGTGCACTTTTACCTGTCCCACTTACCCCTCTGCTCCTTCCCTTCTTAGTTTTCAGAGACGTCTGTCTTCTGCACTCACCTGTATGCTCCGTGAAGGCCTTTCTGGCTTCTTGCCAGCTGCATCCTTGATGTCTAACATGATGTCTAGATTATAAGAGACTCCTCGAAATAAAATGACTAAAGTAGGGACTGTTCACCCCACTAGACTGTAAGCTACTGTCTTTGCCTAGAATGTTCTTCTCTTTTCCGTTACTTAGTTAACCTGGAGGTGTGGCTGGGAACACAGCCTCTAGACCCAGACAGCCTGGGCTCAAACCTGGGGACACATGGTACATCCTTCTTGAGTCTCACTCTCTTCTTCTGTGAGCCAGGAATAAAAACGGTACCTACCTCAGTGGCTTATTGGGGGATGAAGTGAGCTATGAGCACAAAGTCTTACAGAAAAAAGTATCAGACACCTAGTTACTATCGTTAAGATTCCATCTTAAAAGACAGCTCCTTAGAAAGGCCTTTTCCACCTTCCTCTGACTAGATTAGGTCACCCTCAAACCCTTCTAATTCTCTTTCCTCGGTGCCCTGCATTTATCTTAATAGTTACTTGTGAATTGCTTTTTATGTCTCCTGTTAAACTTTAAGTTCCGTGATGGAGGGATGGTGTCTCTTATTTACTGTTGGCATCTCCTGTCCTGAGAGTTCCTAGCATGCAGAGGTCCATAATACAATAGAGAAATAAAATGAGTTATTGAATATATAAATAAAGGAATGAACATCTAATGGTGGAGGAGGGAAGTCACCTTGAGGGAGGAAACCGTGATCCTGCACGTGCCTATACCGGAGACCGGTATGCCAGAAAACCTATGGCCTGCCTGTTGTAAAGTACAACTCTATTTTGGTGCAGCCACATGCATTCATTTATATGTTGTGTATGGCTGCTTTCGCATTGCAAGGGTAGGGCTGAGTCACTTTGACAGACTGAATGCGAGGGCTGCAGAGCCTAAAATGTATATTTTCCGGCTCTTTACAGAAAAATATTTGTCGACCTCTTATCTTTACCACTGATTTTCAAACAAAAACACGCATCAGAATCACCTGGAGGTCTTATTAAAATACAGACCCACCCCCAGAGTTTCCGTAGGTCTGGGGTGAGGCCCCACAATTTGCATTGGTAACGAATTCTCAATTTATGCTGCCTCTCCTGGTACAGGGACCCACTCTGAGAACCAGTGGTGTTCGATATTCAGACACACCCACGTGTCTCCATGTGCACATCTGGGCACACGTACAGCTGAAACTCCAGGGCCTGACATTGACATTTCCTGACAGTGAGGTGATCCATGATTCCCTTCAGTTTCAATCAGGTAGGACACCCATTGCCAAGGCAACCTGGAGACTAATTTCACGGCTCCCGTCATCTCCAGGGCTTTGAGAGGAGGAGCCGACCCCAGAGACTCTACTGAACCACGATGTGTGACCCTGACGGGACCTCTGCCCACAAAGCCCAGGTTACTGCTGCCGTCTTGCTTGGATTGGAAAAGACAAATGAGTGGATCCTCTCCCTTCTCTGACACACCACCAATCACGCAAGTAACAACAGAGACTTTGACGGCTGCATGTTCTGGGAAAGACCTTTATAACAGAATACAAGGTGTGTACGGTAATTATTCCCACTTTACGGGGGAGGGAATTGATTCAGAGAAGTCAAGCCACCATTCTAAGGTTGGGAAGCTGGGACAGGGCTCAGCCAGGCTTGAAAGTCCGTAAGTCCAGTTCCAAAGCCCACATCAATCAGAATGGCACTGCTCTCTCCTCATGCTCGCAGGAAGGGGATGTAGCAGAATGGGTCACTGGCAGGGATGGCTGTGTGCTCACTCTCACCCAGATCTCTGGTATAGCAAGGAGTTATCAAATCAATTAGTAATTGGATCTTATTTAGAGAAGCCTAGGAGATTACCCCGGTCAGACCTCCAGCCAAACATGCACAGACCTGACGTTCCCAGTCCCCGTGTAAGAACACAGTGGGTACTGTGACGTGCCCCCCAAATTGTGTTTCAGTGAAGGCCTTGTTGTTCAGCTGCTGGGAAGCCTGTTGGCCACACCTTTCACCTGTCAGCCCCTTCTGCAGCTGCCTCAACTGTCCCATTGACCCATCGCACCCAAGCTCATCCTGAATCCAATGATGGATTGATGCCATAGTGGAAGAGCCCAGCTCCCTAGCCCAACTGGGGACAGTTCTAGCTCCAGTTTCCCCCTCCGTGGCCAACCGAGATCGTCTCTGGGACCGCCTCACGACCGGACTTTTCCGTCGCCCCGCTTCTGTTTCCTTCGCCTCCAGTCTACAGGCGTGGGTCCTAAAGGCGTTGCTGACAAACGCCTCGCTTGCTGACCTCTGCCTCGGTCCACATCCCAGGGAACAGAGATGGCAACAGAGACACCCCCTGTCAGAAGCCACTTTAGGCACATCCATGCCTTCTACCAGTGATGGGCCATGTTCCACCTGCAGACTTCCCTGTAGCCCGATCAGCATATTCAGTAGCTCCGTTAATCCGCCAGAACTTTCTATTTGAAATTGCCCCCTGCTCCTCTTTTCAAAATAGTCACCCAGTCATCATCATTTATGGTCTCCTGTTGCAGCAAAAAGCCCTGAGGAAGGCTAGTTCAAATGATGCCCTGCCACAGAATCTCAGCCATAGATCAAGGCCAAAACTGTCTGGAGTTTGCAGCCAAATATAGTAAAAAATGTTGCATATATCACCTTCCCACACCAAAATGGTACTTCTCTAGCAAGTCTATTTCTTTTTCCGCTCCTTGATTTAGTGGCTTCCTCTGGTTTATGAAATATTTTTTACCCAGGGCCCACTGAAAACATCTTTATAAAATAGAGTTCATCTTTGAACAGGTCACTTTCCTATTGAATTTTAACAGTTCAAGAAGGAAAAGGGGAATATTTCTGACCCAGATATTCTTTGAACAAGTATTTAAGTGAGTTCCTAGATGCCAGGATTTAAGCTCCGTTGACAGCCAACATAATCATCAGCTTGTAAAACAAAATCTTAGGTTCGTGCCTGTAGAGAGCACAGTGAATAAGGTCTGCTTAAATCACCACGGTGATGTGGCACAAACAATTTCATTCCTGCCCTTGGCCACTGTGCCAGTCTTGACTTTCTGCAGTTAATGAGTGACAAAGCCAAGATTTGAAACAGACCAGCTTGAATTCTCAGTCCATGCTCTTTCAACCATACTGTGCAACTCAATAAATATTTTTTGGGCACCATTTATGTATGCCTAAGTATAATATGTTTGAAATACCAGAATTTGTATGCTACCTTATATATGATTTCTCATTCTCTCATTCTCTCTCTCTCTCTCTCTCTCTCTCTCTCTCTCTCTCATCTTTCATTATAACTCCAGGAAAAGGGGCAAAAGATGCCTTCTGGGAAAGAGGAAGGGGGGGTCTCACTCCAGAATAAAGAGGAAAGGGAAGCCAGCTCATTCTTTCCTTCGGGATTAGAGGTAAAGGTGGAAGAGAGCTTCTCTTTTGACCCCGGAGAATTGTGGAAGACAGAAGGGCAATGGACAGTGGGAGATGGAGATTTTTCCTTTCCCTCTCTGCACCGAGGCCTAACTGGGGAAGTTAGGAAGCTGGAAAATGTCGCTTGGGATGCTCACAGAAGGTGACCTTAGAGGCTGTCCCCACAACAGCACGAAGGCGGTGGATTCAGAATTAATAGAACAGAAAAGTATGGGCGAGCAAAGAGAGGGCTTCTGTTGGTACTCCAGACCGGCTTGGCTCCCCTGTTGTGTAGCAGAAATCCAGAAGTTTCTGCATCGTCCAGGAGGTGAAAACCAGTTGAATGTCCATTGGGAAGGTTTTTATATATAAACGATTTACTCCTCATGAGTGCCATAAGTTGGGCACTTCTCTCAACCTCCCCATTTCATAGATGGGGAACCAAGTTTGGGAAGAAGCAGGGCATAAAATGGCACCCCCAAACTCACACACCGGCAAGCGCACCTGACATTCAAACGCAGGAGTCCATGAACTTGACCGTTACGTTAAGTTGTCTCCTTTGTAGGAGTTGCTCATAAATGACGAGGAAGCCAAATACCAAAGTCATCTATGTCTTTGATTTTTTTTTCTTTCACGCCACAGTAAGAATTGCTTGGGTAGCTTATTCAAGTCCATACACCCGGGATCCTCCCAGAAAGGCCGAATCCGAATTGGGGCAGGCGATTCTCTTCCTCCTTTCTCTATCTCCCCTCTAAATAGGGAGCAGTTGATGCCATGGATCTGGGACTTAAGCTTGGTTCCCAAGATGCTCTATAACCAAGCAGAACTCTGAAGAAGGGGACAGACACTTTCAGCCCACATAAATAAGCATCTATCCGCAAAGAACATCCATTTGTTCCAGTAAATGTCCTACAGCCGTCATGGCGGAGGCTCAGACTGAGGGGGCAAGGTCCGTGGAAACTTCCTATGTGGGAGTGTTCAAGAGTCCCAAGGAGGCTTCCCCCTGCCCTGTCCACGTGATGGATGGCATCCTGGAGTGTCACATTCACATACCACTGGGCTCCATGTCATTTCCATTCAGCTCCCTGGACTCTGGGGCCGTGCAAGCCAAGATCTCTGTCTGTACTCCCCTTGTGGGTCCCCAGAGTGCCTTCTGGTGATGTTTATTACCGGTCACTGCCTCACTGACCGTTTGTTTAGGGAACCTTTCCAGCTCGGCCTAAGCATCTCCATGGAAAGGGGGCTTCTGAGAACTGAGTAGTTTGGGGAAGAGGGAGAAGCTGGGAACCTGGATGGTGATATGAGCCTGGCTTACCCTTTGCTGAAGGCAGAGGGGAGTGAATTGGGGTGGCATTGCCTGATGCGGGTGAAAGCTTCTGGAGCCCCTCATTCACCCCAGAACCTACTGGAACAGGAGACCCTTCCCATGGCCTTCCTCCCACCCTCCCCCACCTTCTCCAGGAGAGATCCCCCCCAAAAGTAATCCCAGAAGATGACAGAGGCCCTGGAAAAATGCAAAGGTATCCTGAGGACTCCCCCCCCAACACACACCTCTTTGGATGGAGGAGGAAACAGGCCCAGAGAGAAAGGAGACGCATGTGAATCTTGCAGCCGAAATCAAGAAAGATCCCAGATCTCCTTCCACACATCCTTCTGTCTGGAAGACATTTTCAAGAGTCCACGGGCTCCACACACAGAAGGGCCCCCTGGCTGTGGTGGAGGTGTGGCAGAGGCATCGGAGAAAAGGAAGACAGATCCGTCTGACAGAGTATTTCCACAGGAGTGTCACAGACCTAAGAACAAAATGCTGGGCTGCCCTCGGCACACAGCAGGACCAGACGACGCTGGTGTCCTGCTGGCGATGACCAAAGGTGGCTCACCGGGGCAGCAGCCTGTGCAGAGGGCCCAGGAAGGTGATCTGAAAGATGCTTCCTTGGGGAGAACAGAAGCAAATGCCAGGAATCATCGATTTAAAGCTGCAAAGCCAAGAGGAGGAAGCTGGACACAAGCAAAAGAGACGTGGAAGGGTCCGGAAAGGGGGAATGGGGTGAAAGCAGACAGTGAGCCTGTTGACAGGGACATCCCTATTTTGTTCCTCAGTCTCAGGGCATGAGTAGCAAGAGTACAGATAGCAAGGAATTCGCTTTAAAAAAAAGATGTAAGCGTGCCTGGGTGGCTCAGTCGGTTAAGCATCAGACTCTTGGTTTCGGTTCAGGTCATGATCTCACGGTTTGTGGATTGGGACCCTGCATCAGGCTCCATGGATTCTCTCTCTCCCTCTTTCTCTGCCCCTCCTCTACTCTCTCTGTCTCTCAAAATAAATAGACTTAAATAATTAAAAAAAAAAAAAAGCTATCTGAATCTGTTCAGTTCCCATATTTGGAGAGCAAATGTTCAGACCTCTACTGTGTTTATCTCCGGTGTGCAGATGGGGAAACCAATGGTCACAGTGACTGGGTAATTTATCCAGGTCAGCCCGTTAGGGATGGAACCAGAATTTGTACCCAGCTCTGCCGGAGTCCGGAGTCTGGTTCACTGTGCTTCCTCCCGGCCTAGCAGGGGCGGGACATCAGGGCAGTCTGGAATCTGGAACTGTGCAGGGTATGGGGGGATCTGCATGGAGGGATCCACAGGAGGATGATCAGTGACTGGGTGAGGAAGCATCTGGAAACACAGACTGGCGGTGGAGGGCAATTTTCAGCCTGGCCGTCTCTGGTGCCTTTTTTGCAGCACCGAGGACGTTCCCGAGCATCTTTGATTCCACACATCCCGGGCATGACCGCGTATGCTGTCCCAGCTCTTAAAACCATCATCCATTTCCAACCAGCCCCGACGACAAAAAGGAGGGAAAAATACTCTTCTGACTGGCAGAATTCATCAAAATGAATTGGCATCACCTATCAGCCTGAAACAGCAGTTTGCAACTCGCTGGGTAACAAATCTTTCCGGGGACATTATCTCACAGGAAACAACACAGGATAAATTCTTAGCACAATATGATTCCTCCCTCCTTTACCTCCTCCCCACTTCAAAAAGATTTAACATCTAATTCAGGTTTGGACGAGCTGCTTCATCTCAGTAGAAACACTGTTGATCTCTGTCGGACCCCAACGGCCTTGGGCAGAACAAACAGGGAAGGCGGAGGCGTGGACGGTCGGCAGTGATAAATAAATACATTACCACCGCCTCTGACGGAGCACCGTGACCTCCAGCACAATGCCGTGTGCAGCCGTTTGACAAAAGTCACCCAATTTTCCCGCAACCTCGAGGTCTTAGGATGCCAAAGCAAGAGAAGTATGCCCAACGAAGCAACCCCCTTCCATCAGCCCCCAGGGACCGAGGGGCTGGCCGGCTCTTGTCACAGCCTCTCCTTGGATTTCCCAAATGAGACGAAACCCAGACGGAAGGTTTTGCCAGAAGGAAGGGTATGGCCTGAAACGATCTTCCCAGTGAGGACATTGAGGATCCGAGGAGGTAGGTAAGGTGGCCAAGGCCACACAGCTAAAAAGGGGTAGTGAGGAATTGAAAGTACGTTGTGTTAAAAAAAAAAAAAAAGAATTCCATAGGAGGGGCGCCTGGGTGGCTCAGTCGGTTAAGCGTCTGACTTCGGCTCAGGTCATGATCTCACGGTTTGTGAGTTCAAGTCCTGCGTCAGGCTCTGTGCTGACAGCTCGGAGCCTGGAGCCTGCTTCGGATTCTGTGTCTCCTTCCCCAACTCATGCTCTGTCTCTCTCTCTCAAAACTAAGTAAACATTAATTTTTTTTTTTTAATTCCATGGGAGGAGCAGGTCGGGGCTCTTTATAGTTGTTGCTGTTTAAAAAAATATATATATATATACCAGTTTTTCTGTCCTGATTGATCCAGATCCATGATACCATTTTATTGAGTTGGAATCTTTACATACACATGGAATCTTATATAGCACTGATTGTAGGGAAAAGGGCTGACTATTAATTACTTAAGTTAATTGAAGCATAGGGACATTCAGAGTAGAGCCACCTGACTGTCCCAGCCCTAGGATAATAAGTAGGAAGTCCTTATTGGAGGGAGCAAAAATACCCCATTTTTGGTAACACATAAACTTATGAATGGATCCAACAAAAAGACTTGCCTGAATCCCACAGAAAAGTCAACATTTTGGTGCAGTCCCCCGGGAACTGGAAGACACCCCACCAGGTCGCCACCCCATCCCGCAAAGCAGGGAGCGAGCCCGCGTGAGCTGCCCCTGCACACGGCGGAGCGGGACAAGCAGTGGCGCCCGACCCTCAGCCCAAGACACATCCTCCGGCCACGTCACATTGCCTTTTCCTCCACAGAAGAAAATAAAACACAAAGAGCTTGGGCCGTGGGATGCTTTCGTTAATAAGAGACGCACCGGCCAGTTTGCGACAGGCGCCGTTTTAACAGAGAGCCGGGCAGGTCTGGAAAAATGTCCAAAAGGAAGGCCTTTGTCCAGGGTCTTGACTAAGGACTCACTTAACCAAACAGATAGCACCAAGCTTGGCACGCGGTAAATGACCCATAAATATGTGTGGACCGGATAAATCGCCCGTCCCGGGGGACGAATGGACAGTGCGTGGCATATTTCAGCAGGCCTCATCCTGGGCAGCTCTGTGACGCGGAATCTTATTTATTCCCTTCAAGTGGCCGGCACTATTCCCTGCTTCTTTTCTTCCCCACTCCGTGCCTCCACTCGAATATTGTCTAGAAGACAAGAACCATATCATCGGTTCACCAGCCTTCCTGGATACTCAGTCCGTGTGAGGCAGATGAAGGAATGATTCGTCTTTGCCAGGACCATTCCTTGATAGTCCCTGTCTCTCCTGCTTTGGGCTAAAAGGAGCGATCCGTGAACTCCTACGATATTAGCAACAAAAGAACGGCGCCTCTAATTTCACAGTTGAGAAAAACGAAGTTCTCGGAGAAGGAATGTCTTTTTGGGGTCGTGGATCTTGTCCCTGGCAGACCAGACAGGTTCAGGGCTTAGTGCACGACGCACCATATGTGGACCCATCTGTATGTGCATTGTGCTTGCTCTGGGCTCGTGTATGCCTGGCGAGGAAACGTGCGCATGTGTGTCCGTTGGAAAGGGAGGCCGTTCGCTCTCTCACGGACGCGTTCAAGATCGAGGCTTCTGGGAAGAAGCGGTCTCAGTTGTGGCCGCTGTGGAGCTGGCTGCCTGATCAGATCTCCCCTCTTGGGGACTTGCTGCCTGGTGCCTGGCTGACTGAGAGCTTCTGGCTGTCACACCTCAGAGCCTCCCCTGTGGTCAGTGTCAGGCCAAACTCTCGCACTGCTCCCGGCTGAGGACCAAGGATCAGGCACGGCAGGGAGGGTTGGAAGAGGGCTTCCTGGACGCCTTTAGGGGACAGCTTTGGAGCTGAAACGCTCCATCGATGGGCCTGGCCGGAACTTTGCCAGAGCCTCGCTGCAGTCTGAGTCCACGCTGAGTCCTCCTGCCCCTCCCTCCCCCACCTCTGTCTTTCCTAGGGTCAGACCCACCACACATGGTCCAAAGACCCTCCATGCCTGATTTTGCTTTCTGTCCCTTTATCCTGTTCAGACCCCCCCCACAACACACACACACACACGCACACACACAATAAGTCTCGCACATGTCTAGTCTCCTCTTGGTGTCTATTTCGCCACCGACCCAAACTGACCAAGTGGCACTCGTGTTTGTGACAACTGAGTTCTGTCCTTTGAATCTGAGACTCACAGGCCACTCTGCCCCCACCCTCCTCCCATCCCACTCCATTAGTAAGGGGGGCACCCACTGTCTCTCCCCCACCAGAAACCGGTGTGCCCCAGGATCTCAGCCACAGACTCCCTGTCCCGCCATGTGACATGCTTCCTGGAACTTTGCGGGGACTTGGAGGAACGCGTCCTGGAAGCTGCTGGAATGACTGGATGGGGCCTCCCACACACAGAGGTGGAAGAGGTGTGGAAGTCCTTTCTCCATGGAGCTGAGATGACCACACCATGTCCTTCCTGACCACCCCCCCACCCCGGGGCCGCTGGCATCTTAGTCCGCAGGGCCAGGGGTCACTGGTTAAGGCTCATGTCTCTGTGAGCAAGGAGGAGGGAGGGACATTGCTGATCACGGAGCACATATGGAACCTTACGGGCTAGGGGAGGATAGAGAGAGCAAGCTGGTGCTCAAGTTTATGGTAACAGCTACTGGAAAGCCCTTCTGGAAAGGGCTACACCAGATACGGTCACTTATGAAACAGCCCATTGCTGGGCACCTACAACGAGTCGGGCACAGAGCTCAGTGCTCTCCTGCGTTCTAACCATTAATTATTGCATCCGCCTTATGAAGGGAAGGCTGTGATCCTCCCCACCTGATAACTGAAGATACTCAACTTCCAGGGGCTAAATTCTTTGCCCAAGGACACCCCACAAGGAACGCTACGTGTCTGCCCCCGATGTTTGCACATTTATCCACCGCCTTAAATTGATGTGTTTCTGGAACAAGCCAGGAACAGGTTCACAGGGGCCCAGCAGAGAGAGGGGGGCAGAAGCTGGGGGACGCCGGGCCTTGCGT